>NC_049229.1:50154052-50818695 GCF_011100685.1 Canis lupus familiaris | reverse complement strand
TTTGTATATAAAGACTAGTGGAAGAAAATTGTCTACTTTCTTTACCCTGCACTTGGCTTTCTGTCTTGACTTTTCCTTTTGTCTCTATAAGAAAGCTCTTCTGTAAACCTAACCTTGCCCTAGTGTATCCTGGATCTCATTCCTTTCCCTCTCCTTTACAGCCTCACTTTTTCTTCATTCTTCTTCTCAACTGTGACTTTTACCTCCACTCCTCTATTGGCTCCTTCCTATGAGCTTTTAAATAGGCTTGCTTTTCTCATCTTTTGTAAGAAAAGTTTTCTCCTGATTACCCTCAAGGCTCCCTCTAGCTACCACCACATTTCTACCTGATTTTCTTAACTTTCTTTCATTCTTCATTTCACTGTAATACAGCCTCCCCTCAGCCAGTCTGCTGAGAAAAACTCTGGCAAAGGTCTCTAAGACTCTGTTTCTCTCAACACCATCTCTGACTAATCTAATTTATTCCCTTAGCTAAAAATGCCACTCATTTTGGTAACTGTTGGATCTGTGTCTCCAGCCCCATTTTCTCTCCTGGGCTCTAGGTCCTTATATCTACTGTCTGCAAGGGCAGATCTATTAGATTTTCCCAAAGTGCTACTCATCAAATCCAAACCTAAATGCATAATTTTCTACTTAATATACTTTCTCTATTCTCTAACTCAGTGACTGGCAGTGATATCCTCCTGATTGACTATTCTAAAAGCCTGGGAGTTCTTTTTTTCCCATTATTTTATTGATTTTTTTTAAAATACACTAATAAATTCTTACTGTAGAAGATACCAACAGTACATAAGTATGTATATATAGTCCTGTCTACTTCTCCCACTTTATTTCCCAGAGGTAAATACTTCCCAGAGGTAAATATAAGAAGTATATACATATTTTACACATAAACATCTTTTTTATATGAATGAGATTTTAATATTCATAACTTTTATAGGCTTGCCTTTTTACTTAATATGTTTTAAAGATTTTTATTAGTACATATAGGTCTGCTTTATTTTTTTTTTAAGATTTATTTACTTATTTTAGGGAGATGGAGAGTGTGTGAGCACACCCATGTGGGAGAGGTGCAGAGGGAGAGAGAGAAACTCAAGCAGACTCCACGCTGAGTGCAGAGCCCAACGTGGGGCTCAATCTCACAACTCTGAGATCATGACCAAATCCGAAACCAAGAGTTAGAGGCTTAACTGAGCACCCAGACACCCTGGTCTGTTTTATTTTTTAAAAATGTGTGTAGAAGTCCATGGTGTGCATGGGCCTGAATTTTTATTTTTCAGCATTGGCGGTTTCTTTAAAAAAAAAAAAAAGAAGAAAGCATTGGTTATTTCTGATTTTTTAGTTTTCAGACAGTACTTTATTCAAGATCCATATGCAGATACTTTTTTTGCACCTGAATATTTGTGTAAATAAATTCTTAGTGGATTTATTGGGTCAAGGGATATTCAGATGTCAGATGTGACATATAAAGCTGGTATGTTCTCTAAAAAGCCTTTGTTGAGTACTCATTCCATTCTGCTTAGTCACCATGGTTTATCTTCTTCCTTAATACTTCTCAAGTATTTGCTCTTCTCTGCTACTTGATTCAGGCCCTTATCATTTCTTGCTTTATTTATCACAGCAGAATCTGAAGCCTCTGCTTAGCATTTGTCTTACCTGCCTAGAAAAACAAATTTATCCTTGTTTGTTTGTTTGTTTAACTTACTCTCTCTCTCCCATGTATACACACACAAGTGTACATGCTAAAAATCTTTCCATGGCCTTTAGGGTAAGAACCAGCCAACCTCCATATTATAATGACCACTTACCCCCTTTCTTACCTTTCTAGCCTAGCCTCAGCTCACATGACTAGAATACCAAATTCTAAAAATAAAAAGTCCAGTTTTAGCCATTCTATTTATTTTCAGTACAAAATAATCACTATTGTACATGGTTGTTAGAGTACCTGTCCTAGAGAAGAAAAACTTTCATGGCACCCAGCTGGCTCAGCCATGGAGCATGCAAATCTTGATCTCCAGGTTGTCAGTTTGAGCCCCCACATTGGGGTATAAAGATGACTTAAAATTTTTTTGTATATATAAAGATTTTACTTATTCATCCATGAGAGACACAGAGAAAGAGACAAGGGGGCAGAGACTCAGGCAGAGGGAGAAGCAGGCTCCACACAGGGAGCCCGATGTGGGACTTGATCCTGGGAGTCCAGGATCACGCCCCAGGCCAAAGGCAGGCACCAAACCGCTGAGCCACCCAGGAATCCCCTAAAATTTTTTTTTTTTAATGGACGCCTTGGTGGCTCCATGATTAAGTGTCTGCCTTTGGCTCAGGTCATGATCCTGGGGTCCTGGAATTGAGTTCTGCATCAGGCTCCCCACAAGGAACCTGCTTCTCCCTCTGTCTATATCTCTGCTGCTCTCTCTGTGTCTCTTATGAATAAATAAGTAAAATCTTTAAAAAATATAATTAAAAACATTTTTTAAATCTTAAAATAAAAAACTAAAAAAATAAATAAAAATTAAAAAAAAAAAAACTTTCAGGCATTCTCTGTCAAGATCTGCTGTAAGGAACTATTGGCGACTCCCCTAATATGCCACCTTCTCTCTTACTATAGGAACTTCCCGTGGATGTCCTCCTGTGCATGGGAAAGCCCCCCCACCTTTGAATTCTATCGCTTTCAAATCACAGCTCGCTCTTCACTGTTTCAGGGTACTCTTCCTAATGTCCCTTGGCTAGACAGAGTTTCCTTCCTTCTTCCATGTTTATCATAGGAGTCATCACCTTTTGCTGTACCTACCCATTCATGACTATCTATGTCATTTGACTGTAAGCTCTATTATATCTTTAGGTTTCCTCTTTGGCACCTAATTTAGTCCCTGACAGCTTGGCCCACAGACATTCATCAGTGGTTATTGAAGAAGCAATAGCAGTTTTCATTGAATAACAGAAAACTACCTCTCCTGAGCCAGTAGGGAAGCATAGTCCATTCCTGCAAAAGGAAAAATAGATCCCTATACAGTAGGACATATATTGGAAATGTCCCCTGTACCGTGGAGGCCTTCACTAGGCTTGCTTTGTTTTGATACATCTCTCCTTCTTTGGAATAATCACTATTCTTTATTGGTATGTGCTACCTCTCCTGTCATTGCTTGGGGAAAGCAACACTTTAGGACAATAGTTTGGTGTTGGCAGGTTGACTAATTTTGAGTGACATACTGTTTTAGCCCATTTTGCATTAAATTTCAGATTTGGAAACCATGAATTTTCACTGACCCAGAGAATGAAAGTTTTCTTCTTTCTCTAACAACTGTGTATGTTGGTGATTATTTTGTTTTGAAAGTAAAGTAGAAATATTAGAACTGTTTGTTTTTAGATTTCAGTATTCTGGCCAAATAAGGTCTCTAAAGTAATAGTCCTTTGTACACTGAAAGCTTTATATGTTTGTCTATAATGCAGCCACTAGAGATGAATCCAAAATTTGTAGTTTATAGAAGTACCACTCAGAGGTTCATACTAACCCTAAGTCTTAGCCTCTTACCCTAACCTAATAGGGGAAACTATGCATGCATAGGATGTATATAGGAAAACTCTGTACCTTACTCTTAATTTTGTAAGTATCTTAATTTTTTAAAAAGTGGATGGGTTAACGCATGAAGTTTTTTAATGCATTTAATAATTCAACATTAACTGGTACATGTTGGCAAATGCATATGGAAAGAGGGGACACTTCTTGATCGTTTGGGACTGTCTTGAGCATTGTGTAATGTTTAACATAATTGCCACTACCTATTAAATTCCTGTAGTGCCTTGAAGGTAGCAGCAATGCCCAGTTTTAAAACCACCGACTTTCCTGTTTTGGAAGTAGAAATTGGCTACTAAATATGGCTTTAAAATGGGGCTTTAAAAATTCATTATCATTCAGGGGCTGATATTCACAGTCTTTGACATAAGAAGAAAATAGCTTATTGGGTTATTGAATTTGCATTATAGTGCAAAGATTTCTGATTTATTTCAGAGATCTGGTTTTTTTCAGAAACCAGAGTTCTCACTGAAATATTAATAGTGAAAGGTCAAGAATGGTAAATGCTATCCCTGGGTATAAGAGATTAAGAAAAAGGCAAGATTGCAAGGGATGATATTCTAGAGCAAGTCTAAGGCCATAGATCTCTACATGTAAAATAAATACTGTATACATAAGACTTATAGTAATACAAAATTGGTAGAGGAAAAAATTTCTTGAATTAAATTTTGATGGAACTAAATGCTTTTATTTTTCCCCAGTTGTGACTTGAGTGATAAATCTTGAAATAAAATCCTTGGTATTTACATTTTTCCTTCTGGAATAGTTATATGGGAAATATTGCATATGTGATAATTACCCAAAAGAATGCCTGTAACGCCTTCCTCCCCCCAAAGAAATAACTCCCAGCAACTTTAAACTGACCCCAAGATTGTATATTGCCTTGTTCCTATGATTTCACAAACTAGCTAAGCCTAAAGATAGTGTTTGAGCTCATTTGTGCTCCTCATACCTTCTAGGGTATATTGTATTTTTCAGATAACCCTCCCCAGCCCCCTTGCCTCCTGGGATATACTGAGTTTCTTCCGCACATTTGATTCTAAAGCAATAAAAATTGGGGGTTTTATAGTTAATTACCATGGAGGAATCTTGCTCTTCAGATGTCCTTCACTCAGCTTTGTGAGATGCTAGAATCTTATTGATGCTCATTTAAAGGATTATTAACTTTGGAATACCCAAATAAGAAGCAGCAAATGGCTCTTGTGTGCTAAATTATGTTGAGCACATATGACTACCAGGGAGCCATTTACTTAGAATCCCTTCCTGTAATGATTGCTATGTAAAAGTAATTAACTCTTCCTAGTCTAGATATTATTTTCTAGAGTATTATTATATAATTGTAAACTCATGTGGTATCAATTTTTCCATCTTGAAAAGAAATATGACTTTTGAGGTCAGTTACTTACTAGCTGTGTGATCTTAATGTACTGAGCCTCACTCTTGTCCCCAGAGTGAGTTTTAGGTCCCTTCCAAATAAACACTGAGAGGTTGATGATACTAGCAGTTCACATATCAGTGGTCATGTTTTGTGGTAAACTATCTACATTTTCTTCCCTCATCCTTAGTCTCATTCCTGAGAAAAAACAAGCTAGGGATTTTAGTCTGTAGCCATGAGATACTTTTTTCTGAGAAATCCACAGATTATAGAGAACATTCTATAGGGCCTAAAATATAATCACCTTTAGCATAGAACTGAGCATCTCTAAAATTCATATATTCATTCATTTGTACAAAAAATACTGACTTGAGTGCCTCCTGTGGAGCAGGCATTGTTACAAACCCTGGAGATAACTAATGAATAAGAGATTCCTCATTAATAACAGGTATAATTATTGTACATACCTCAGAATTGATAACAGAAAAGTTCAATTAGTTAATATATATAAGGCAAAGAATAGTGCCACAAAATAAGTGCTTAATAAATTTTAGTTAATATTATTACTTTAATAGAGTATATAAAGTAAAATGGAAAATAATTCCATACTATGAGCAATGCTTTGAAGACAGTAATCAGAGTGCTGTGACACTGAGTGATTGGGTTGGGAGGAGTTGCTGCTTTAGCAAGGGTAGTCAGGAGAGGCCTCATCAATGCATTCATGACCATTGAACTGATACTCAAAGGTTGAGAACTCACATGGAGAACTAGGAACAATACTTTTAAGGCCCAGAATTTGGGGAAAAAGCATGTTGTGTTCAAAAAACAGGAAGAGCTAATGTAATTGAAGCATAATGAATGAGGAAGTGAGAGGTACAGGGGGAGATTAAAGCCACTTTGGAAAGCCAGGTCAGGTTATATAGGCCATGAAGTGTTTTTTGCTCTGATGTTTGAAGTAAGAAATTAAGAATAGCCTGCATTTCCTTTAAGGTAGTTTTTGGCTATCTATCTATTTATTTATTTATTTATTTGAGAGAGGGATTGAGAGTAGAAGTGGAGGATGGGGAGGAAGAGGGACAAGCAAAGCAGACTTTATGCTGAGCACGGAGCCCCATGCGCAGTTGGATCACCACCACCACCCAGTGGCTTAATAACAACTGAGCCACCCTGGCACCCCTTCTTCAAGCTTTTTTTTTTTTTTAGATTTTATTTATTTATTGAAAGAGGATAGGGGTTTAGGGGCAGAGGGATAGGGAGAAACAGGCTCCCCAATTGAGCGGGGAGCCTCACGAGCCATGATCCCAGCCTGGGGCCCTTTGAGCCAAAGGCAGACACCTGACTGAGCCACCCAAGCACTCCTCCTTTAAGCTGTTTTTGAGTAATGGCATGGTAGAATGTAGTTATTGTTATAAGACTTTGGCTTATAGTAGTGATTTCTGAAGGTCTCAAGTACCTGGGAATTTGGTTTTCTCTCATATTCATTAGTTGTTCTTTTTTTATATGTGTATCACAAATTCCTGACTCAAGCAGCAAAATCTAGAATGCCCTCCTTTTGCTAAATTTCCAGTACCTCTTTTTTTTCTCTAAAGTCTGCCATGTAAGTTTTTATGAAAGTATTCAAAAAGTATAGATGGACCCAAAAGTAAGTAATACTCTGTTTGGTAGGAGCCTACCATTAGCGTCAGCCTCATAGAAACATGGCAAACCCAGTAGAAATTATAGCCATCCTAAGTTTGGATAATGAGTATGAAATAAGTTGTGTATATAGAATATGTTTTGTTTTTTCTTTTTTTCCCACAGAAGAAAGTATTCTGGGTTTCTTAACCATGGCACATGTTTATTTTCTTAGTCTGTGAATATAGTTGATGCCAGAAAAGACAAACATAAGTAGGGTGAGGTCAATAAATTTTCCAGGCCCTGAATTTGGAAATTATTTGGTAACCTGACTTAAATCCTGATGAGCTTATAATCCAAGATAATGGTGCTATAGGCAATTTATATCATCATTAATTTCAAGTCTTAGCCTCAAAAATAGGGATCACTGATGCATAAGATTTTGTTGGCACAATTTATTTGGATACTGACTTGATTAGAAGATCTCAAATAATTTAAATGCATGAGGTCAAAGGAAAATTATTAACTTATATAGCCAGGGCAATAATTTGTGTATATATTTTAAGCTTCCTTGGTTTTAAAATCTAAAAGACAAAAATCTGTGTCCCAAATTTGTAAGTGTGCTGACTTCTGAAATGACTTAATGAGGTTGCTTCTTTTCATTTTCTGCTTTTCTTGAGCCTGCTTCTGTTTGAACATTTTAGGTCATTTATAGCAAGTATACTGACCTGGTTCCCAAGGAAGTCATGAATGCAGATGATCCAGATCTGCAAAGACCTGATGAAGAAGCCATTAAAGAGGTAACAAGGCATTGAAAGATATATAATTATTTTAGATGACTTTTTACATATGTATTAACTTGCAGACCACTCAATGTGGTATTTCTTATTTCAGATAACAGAAAAGACAAGAGTAGCCTTAGAAAAATCTGTATCACAGAAGGTTGCTGCAGCCATGCCAGTTCGAGCTGCTGATAAACTGGCTCCTGCTCAGTATATTCGGTATGATCTTGCCTGGAAGTCTGTTTCATGTAGGACTTGATTGGTGTTGAGAGTCTTGATATTCTTTCACTATCCTCTTAGTCACAATTGGAAATGCAATTTTTTGAATAATGAGGTGAAGCCTGTTGACTCTGTGCAGACTATTGAAAGCAGAAAAATCTTTATCACTTAGAAGATATTAGCTATTATGCTATTTTCAAAACATATTTTTTGTTTGTAGAAATTAACAATTACAGCATATGATCCAAACCACAAATACTACTTACAGTTTCCCATTTATAATAGGTTTTATTTTTTTGTTTTTTTATTTTTTTATTTTTATTTTTTTTATAATAGGTTTTATATAATGTATATTTACATAATATTTACATAGTGGTATAAATGGTATATTGGTTATGTCATAATTTATTAAATAGTTATATGTAATAACAGTATAATAACAATATCAGTGTATTAATATCATTAATATAATAGCCATCTTTATAATCTAAATTTTGAGGTATTTCATTCAACTAAAATCTTGTATAAAGAGATGATTCACATGTAGGTATTACAGGAAAATTCAGAGTTTTAGGGCTGCTACTGTTATTTTTTTTCTGTTTTACAACCTATGATTAGTCAAGAACTACTAATTTCTAAGCTATGTGCTGAGAATATTCTGGGGCGTTTCTTCTGTAAATGCAAACTTACACAATAAGTACCATTTCTTAGACCTCTTATCTGTGGAATTGAACACCATGCCTTCCATGGTAGAAAACGAAGGGGGATGGATTATTTGCAAGCTAATATGACTCTAGTTCACATTTTGCTTATAACTCATAATTGCTGTTAGTTCTCTTATCTCCATTGCTACCTGCTCTGTCTAAATATTTTGTAAATTTTCTATTAATACTTTATGAAAAGAATTGACAGTATAGTCTAGCTTAGAATTATAACAGAAAAAAATACCTATTGAGTTTGAACTAGTCATACCTTTGGTTTCATTTGCATTCTTCAGATACACACCATCTCAGCAAGGAGTGGCTTTCAACTCTGGAGCTAAACAGAGAGTTATTCGGATGGTAGAAATGCAGAAAGATCCAATGGAGCCTCCAAGATTCAAGTAAGTAGATGGCTCCATGAGAATAAAGCACTATTCTTAAAAAAGATATTAGAGGAGAAAAATATCTCCAATGTCCATCAGTAAGTTAGTGGATAAGTAAATTGTGGGACATCTATACATGGAATAATATTGATATTAAAACAATTAAAACAATATTAATTGACAGTAACTTAATAAAAAATAAACTTTTAATACATGAAATAACATGGATAAATCTCAAAATTATTATGCTGAGTAAAAGAAACCAGACAAAAACAAGTACATTCTGTATGACTCCAATTATAAAAACTAGAAAATGCAAACTAATCTGTAGTGACAGGCCACAGAAAGCAGTGCTGAAAAGCATCCACAGTCACAAAAAAAAAGATCTGCATTTCAGCTGCATTCTGATGAGCCAAGACCCTACGTCTCTGAAGGCAGCCCACGTATTTTTGAAAGAGCACTCTAAGGAGAAACAAGCTTGATCCCTATGCCATCATCAGGTTCCCCAACTACCGAGTCAGCCATGAAGAAAATAGAAGACAACAACACACTTGTGTTCATCATAGATGTCAAGGCCAACAAGAACCAGATCAAACAGACTGTGAAGAAGCTCTACGACATTGATGTGGCCAGGATCAACACCTTGATCAGGCCTGATAGGGGAACAAAGCATATGTTTGACTGGCTCCTGACTATGATGCTTTGGATGTTGCCAGCAAAATTGGGATCATCTAAACTGAGTCCAGCTGGCTATAAATCTAAATTTTTTCACTATAACAAAAAAAAAAAAAAAAAAAAAAAAGCACATTACTCTATGAAATGATAATGATATTGTGGAGGTGAGGTGGGTAGTGATGGTGACAAGGTTGGCTGTGTTTTAACGGTTGTGGAAGCTGAGTGATGTGTGATAGATGAGCATTCATTATACACTCTGTTTTTGTATATGTTTGAAGCTTTACAAAAATGGGAAGAAGAGATTTGAGACAAATTAACCAAAATGGAAAAAAATGTATAACACTCTGGTTGTGCTTTGATTTATCCTTCAGGATTAATAAGAAAATTCCCCGAGGACCACCTTCTCCTCCTGCACCTGTCATGCATTCTCCTAGCCGAAAGGTAGTTTTTGCTGTAGTCTAGCTAATCTTTTTTTATCATAGTTACTAATTTTATTAAAAAAAAAACCTCACACAGAACAAAGCCTAGATGCATATACAGGTACATTTTACTACACTTAACTATTTTTTAATTTGTTTTTTAAGCTCAAATAGGGACCCACTCAGGACTATAATGTGTAGTTCCAGAGTGCTTATGAGAATGTATATAAAATGTTAGCTATTAGTTTTCTTGCTATTAGCCTGACCCCTGCTCTTAATGGAATGAACAGGGTCTGCTCTTTGACAAGCAAGATATTATCAATAGTTATAGGAATTGAATACCTAGGACTAATAGGCCCCTGATAATCTGAATGACATTTTTTAGGTATGATTTATTATCCAACTTAAAGAACAACTTTTCACTTCAAAGAAGTTTTATCACTTTGTTTTTTAATAGATCAATTCTTTATTTTTTTTAAAGATTTATCTATTTATTTTGGAGAGTAAATGGGGGGAGGGGCAGAGAGAGAGAGAATCCCAAGCAGACTCCCCGCTAGCACAGAGCCCAAATTGGGCTCTGTCCCATGACCCTGAGATTGTGACCTGAGCCAAAACCAAGAATCAGACATTTAACTGACTGAGCCACCCTGGCTCCCCTCATGTCACTTTAAATACAGAAAAATACTAATTAGCATTTATAAGTATCAAAAATGACTTCTAGATTATTTTCCGTTTTTTAAATTAAATTTATTACTAAAAACCATGGTATGGGAACATAGTATATAGAGCTACCAAACAAATGGAATTTTGGCCTTTGACTAAATCTATTCATATGTCAATGTCTGTTGAATTGTCTTTGAAGGGAAAGATTGCACATGGTTTTTAGATGGACTGCAAATCTAAAAGTGTCTCTTCTTCCATTCTTTTGTCTACTCAGATGACTGTGAAGGAGCAACAAGAATGGAAGATTCCTCCTTGTATCTCAAACTGGAAAAATGCAAAGGTAATTAAGTTGTCATAAAATCAGTCTCCTACTATTAGAACCTACTGGAAAACAGGAAAGAGCTTCAGCCTCAGAAACTTTCACTAATCCTGAGCATCTCACTTAACTGAATGTTTTTCAAAAAGGAACACCCAACTTACGTGACTTTCTTTTTTTCAATGTAATAGAAGCCTAGTATGCCAGTCACATGAATACTATAGAAAAGAAGCATATAGAAAAGGAATAGAATAGAGTAACAACATATCAATGAATGATAGTATTCTTTAGAAAATTTAGAAATTGATATCTAAAACTATTTCTGAAAGAAAACAGTATAAATGATAATATGACAAAACAGAGTAAATGTTTGGATATATTCAGTCTTTTAATTTTTAAACATTTTTTTCTGTTTATAACAATATGCGTGAACTATTTAAATCCTAGATAGATAGATAGATAGATAGATAGATAGATAGATAGATAGATAGATCGATCGATCTCTAAGCATCAATGCTTCCGGGTGTCATAAAGAATCTGCAAAACAATGTAAAATATATTTTCTTTTCCTTTTTTTTTAAGATTTTATTTATTTATTTACTTATTTATTTATTTATTTGAAATAACGCACGTGCATCCTCAAGGGAGAGGAGGAACAAAGGGAATGGGACAAGCAGACTGCACTGAGCATGGAGCCCACCTCAGGGCTCAATCCCAGGACCTTGGGATCGTGACCTGAGCCAAAACCAAAAGACACTTAACTGACTGAACCACCCAGGCACCCATGAAACATATATTTTCTAATCACTATTTCCTTTTTCCTCCAAATCATGTTTCGTAATTCTATTTTTTTTTTGGTGAAGAAGACTACTTTAATTTGTAGATTAAATATAAATTATTTCTTAAAGGAAGTTACGTACTCATACCAAAACAAAAAGATTATTGGATGATCCAGTTTGGGTTGATTAACCTATATATAATTATGTGATATCTTGAGCTGATTCTGTAACACTCCCATTTATTGGGAATAAAGACTATGGACAAGAGGTCAACATTTGGGAATGTAGTCAAAAATCTGGAAAAATAAAGCTAAGCCTGAAATGTCCTGGATGTTCAAGCATATTCCTTGAGTTATTGAAAATAGGATTCAAAATTTCAGTTGAAACAGTGCACATTAAACTACCTCTATGTACTCTTAGTGTCTTGTTTCACTTTTATATGACTGTTAAATTACTTGAAAAACAGCTATCTAGCTATTTGCTAGTGATTTCCTTTTATTATAACTCATTATTAACACGAAAATATTTTGCTCAGAGCTTGGGCTCTAACGTCACACTACCCAAGTTTAAATTTTAGCTCATCTGTTATTAACTGTGTGCCCTTGGGGACATTATCTAAGCTCCCTACCTCAGTAGCAGCATCTGTGAAACGGAAACACAGTGTTAATCAGCCTTCCAGAGTCACAATGAAGGTGAAATGGGACTACAGTGTGAAGTGCTTTTAAATTGGCCTCCATAGGAAGCCCTCCATGTTAGCTGCTGCTGCTGTTATATAACTGTGAAAAAAGATATAAGAAAAAAAACTTCAGTTCAGTGGTGGTCAAAATGGACATTTAAATCTGTTTTTAAAGAATATATTGCTGCTCTTTTATGACTGGTATTTTCTGCCTGCTGTCACACAGGGGTATACAATTCCATTAGACAAACGTCTGGCTGCTGATGGAAGAGGCCTGCAGACAGTTCACATCAATGAGAATTTTGCTAAGCTGGCCGAAGCCCTCTATATTGCTGATCGGAAGGTTGGTCTGTTATAATTAAATGGTTTAATGCTCTTGATAATTTGTAAATCCATTTTTGGTTACCTAAGATATTGTTTGTTCATTCCAGTTTAATTGACATATCACTGTAAATTTTAAGCCATATAGCATGATGGTTTGATTTACCTAAGATACTGCCATTTATGCTACAGTACTCAGTACCCAGAGAGGCTCTCACCTGCAGCATGTGTGCCAGAGGTGGCAGGTGCTATTTACAGTTCTATACCTGGTCTAGCCTTTGTAGACTTACACACATACCCTACCACTGGCAGTCCAGCTTCCACATTCTAGAACGATGGTTTGCTAGGCCGATCTCATTTTGAAGGAGATTGCCGACTGCTGTTTTTAGATTTCATGATTTATTTATTTTAAATATAGATGCCTCCCAAAAGGTTGGTAGCATAGAAGGGCAAATAAACATTTTGATATTTGAATGCTATAGAAAATGATAGTTATAATATTGGTTGTCTTTTAATATTATGGCATTAATACTATTAATGTCTGACTTAGAAGTTCACATACATTATGGCATGCATCTAAAGCATAGAGAAGTATATCTCCTGTATCATAGCAAGAACCCTTATAAAAATCATTTCTTGCTAAGGCTTTATCTTGAATAGACTTGCTTGATTTTGAACACATGCTATGTTACTGATATTGAAAATTTCTTTACTGGAATCTTTTTATATTTTGGGTTGTTTCTGAGAAAGCACTAGTGAAACAGTGATTTATAAGATTGATTGGGGTCCTATACTTTCAGCCACTAAAATATTTTCCAGAGTGAAAATCTAAGTTTGCATTGTATTCCAGGCAAGGTTTCTTTAGTGGACAAGAATCTTTGTTTTAATCAGCAATAACAAATCTAAATTCTTTATAACTTCTCTTTCAAGCCAGACTTTAGTTACAGTGTTGGATGATAGCTGTAACTTACCCCTAGTCGTGTCTTATTTAACATTCAATCTTACTAACAGGCTCGTGAAGCTGTAGAAATGCGTGCTCAAGTAGAGAGAAAGATGGCACAAAAAGAAAAGGAGAAACATGAAGAGAAACTTAGAGAAATGGCCCAGAAAGCTAGAGAGAGAAGAGCTGGGATTAAAACTCATGTGGAAAAAGGTATGACATTCTCTTTACTAAGTTGAATTTACATTGTAAACAATACATACCTCATTTTAGAGAATCGCTGTTGTTTTTACTGCACATAAAATTAATACACACCTATAAAGAAAACGTAGAGGTTTCTAAGATCCTGGAATCGAGTCCTGCATCAGGCTCCCTGCAGGGAGCCTGCTTCTCCCTCTACCTATATCTCTGCCTCTGTCTCTGTGTCTCTCATGAATAAATAAATAAAATATTTTTTTAAAAAGTCTTTGGGATGCCTGGTGGCTCAGCGGTTAGGTGTCTGCCTTCAGCTCAGGGCATGATCCTGGAGTCCCGGAATCAAGTCCCACATGGGGCTCCATGCATGGAGTCTGCTTCCCCCTCTGTCTGGGCCTCTGCCTCTCTTGTGTCTCTCATGAATAAATAAATATAATCTTTTAAAAAGAAAAAGAAAATGCCAATGTTTTACAAATAACATAAAAATGAAAGAATAACTTCTATTAATGAGCTGTAGTAGTAGAAAATAAAGACTATATGTTTAAGGAAGTATGGGACTACACTAGACGTTTTTAAGGTTCAGAGTAATAATAGATTTAAAAATCACATTCAAATGATGGGCTTGATTTGTCTCTCATTTTAATTTTCTTAAAACTTAGAAAATTGAGGGGCAGCCCAGGTGGCTCAGTGGTTTAGCGCCACCTTCAGCCCAGAGCCTGGTCCTGGAGACCCTGGATTGAATCCCGCATTGGGCTCCCTCGGGCATGAAGCCTGCTTCTCCCTCTGCCTGTGTCTCTACCTCTCTCTCTCTCTCTCTCTCTCTTTCTCTCTCTCTCTCTTTCTGTGTGTGTCTCTCTCATGAGTAAAATAAATAAAATCTTTTAAAAAAAATAGAAAATTGAGATCCCCAACTGAATAATTCAGCTCCCCCACATAGTAAAATAATCCAGTTTTTCTATTTTATAGGCTAATACACCTATAATCATTAAATCTGCTAGTATTTTTCCTCTGGCTTTATTTAGTGGTCTACACTACTTTAGTAATTCATTTAAAAGAGTAATTCTAATTCAAGAAAACTGTGAGGGTTGTTTTTTTTTTTTCATTAATAAATCCTAGACTAGTACAATTATTCATTCAACTCATATTGAGCACCTACTATATATAAGGTTCTCTTTTTTTTTTTTTTTAAGATTTTATTTATTTATTTATTTATTCATGAGAGACAGAGAGAGAGGCAGAGACACAGGCAGAGGAAGAAGTAGGCTCCATAGAGGGGGAGAGAGAGAGAGAGAGAGGGAGGGAGGGAGGGAGGGAGGCAGAGACACAGGCAGAAGGAGAAGCAGGCTCCATGCAGGGTCCCCGACATGGGACTCGATCCCAGGTCTCCAGGATCAGGCCCTGGGCCAAAGGTGGCGCTAAACCGCTGAGCCACCGGAACTGCCCAAGGTTCTCTTCTAGACATAAGGATTTCTGTTGTTGGAGGTATGGCAATAAACATTCTAGTGAGTGTAGAGAGACCAAAAAAGTTAATTATCATTACTAGATGATTAATAATAATAGTATAGTAATAATTGCTATGGAGACAAATAAAACAAGAAAAAGGGACAAAAGTGCCAGGAGAGGGTCAAGATGAACCTTACTTCTGAGATGGTAACATTAGCACAAAAATTGAAGTAAGGAATTGAGCCTTATAGATATCTAGGGTTTTGAAGAGCATCCCAGATAGAAGGAACAGCAAGTGCAAGGGCCCTGAGTTGGGAGTACTCTTGGTATGTTAAAGGAAAAGCAGGGAGGCCAGTACAGCCAGATTGGAGCAAGAAAGCTAAGTAGTAGGAGACAAGGTATCAAAATAGAGTAAATAGGAAAGGTAGTAGCCAGATCATGTGTGGTCTTTTAGCCATTTAAGGAGGTGGCTTTTATTTCAAATAACAAGGGAAGAAGTTGAAGAGTTAAGCAGAACAACATGATCTACCATACATGAGCAGGCTGTGAAGTGGGCATGTGGGGGAGTAGGGAAGTCATTTGGAGGGCTAGTGCAGTAATCCAGATGAGAGATGATAATAAGAGAGGCAGGGAAAACACTGCCAAATACAGATGTATTTTGCAGGGAGAGCTGACAAAATTTGCTTATGGATTAGGTAGAGGTATGAAAAAAAAGAGTCAAGGATGACTCCAGAACTTTCTTTTTTAACTCCAGGACTTTTGACATGAGCAATTAGGAGGCATTAAGTTGCTATTTACTAATAGTGGGAAGATTGCAGGGGAAGCAGTTTGGGAGGAAAAGATTAGGAGTTTAGTTAGGTTTAAGGTGGAGGTATCAAGTAGGCATTTGGTTAGAGGAGTCCAGAGTTCAGCTATAGGGAGGTAACCAGGATTAGAAGTAGTGATCCATATCCTTGAATCATACATAAATGACTTAATGAGGCAAGTTATAAAAACCTGCCTATTGTACATACACTTAGCCACTGATGGTAATTAGAAGTAAGATTTCCCTATATCTTAGTCTCTACACTGGTAAGAAAAAAAAAAAAACAAAAATACAGAATGGCTCTTGAGGAATTAGGTAAAATTCTGAAAAATGTGTTGCCAGATAGTAAAAAGAACTAATGTTTATTGAGTACTTATTATGAAAGACACCACTCTGAGCACTTTACATGTATTGCCTTATGTAATCCCTCTAGTAACCCCTCACAGTGGTTCTAGGATTGTCAGTTTTTCAGAGGAGACTAAGGCTCAGAGTGGTTGGGTAACCTGCACAAGGTCACATGGCTAATCTGTCATAGGAACAGGATTTGAATCCAGACAAGCTGGCTCCAAAGCTGTGTCCCTTCAGATTGGAGAGAGAAGAGAAAATGAAGATAGACATAAACACAATAGGTAGAGATCAAGATGTAACCAGTCCCTGTGTACCACCAGCAAAAGGTTCTTTATTCATTTGGTCTTTGAAAATATAAGGGTAAATTTACACATAATTTTTTCCTGAAATTTTAATATGACCATTACACACCAAAAAGTTGAAAAAATTATACAAGGAACACCTTTCTATCTCCACCACCACCCAGATTCTACTAGATTCCACCACCTAGATTAACTTTTCTTTTAACAATTGACATTGCTAGGGATGCCTGAGTAGCTCAGCAGTTGGGCATCTACCTTCAGCCCAGGGTGTGATCCTGGAGTCCCAGGATGAGTCCCACATCGGACTCCCTGCATGGAGCCTGTTTCTCCCTCTGCCTGTGCCTCTGCCTCTCTCTTTCTCTCTGTCATGAATAAATAAAATCTTAAAAAAACAAAAAAACAATTGACATTGTTAAATTTATTTTATCACCTATCTGCTAATCTCTCTATCCACCTTACAGTTTTGATGCATTGCAAAGTCAAAGTCATCAGTATACTTTACCTCTAAACATTTGAGCTGCATGCATGATTCTGGAATTCATATTCAAAAATTAAACCAATACTGTTGGATTTAAGTTAATTGCAAGTGAGTTAAAAGGGCTGAATGTGACTATAAAGAAATTTATGGAATTATCGGTCATGGTTAAAGAATATTTTCATTCTAAATATTAATGCGTAATATAGTGATGAGGAATTTTCAACTCTGTTTACACAGAGGATGGGGAGGCACGTGAGAGGGATGAAATCCGGCATGACAGGCGAAAAGAGAGACAACACGACCGGAATCTTTCCAGGGCAGCTCCTGATAAGCGGTAGGTGCTATTTGAGATAAATACAAATTGTGAGGAGTGGCTCTGTGAATCCTTTTGAGAAGAGGTTTAGTCCACTGGGACCAGTTTTGCTTCTCTCCCTTTCCTCTCTTAATTTGATAATCTACTAAATCAGCACTTACTTTCCTACACTAAACTACTTATTTTTTCTTAGCAGAAGAATTAACTCCCTGGAAGAAATCCTTTCTCATCACCTTGTAGAGTCAGCTAGATTGCGAATGATAGGAATATAGAAAAGGGAATTCAGATCTTGTTTATGAAAAGAAGGCAGTAGGTAGGCTTGTTCTGGTCTGTTCTTTCCTATTTCAAGTGGTAGGACAAACTGATTATGTGCGTATTCCTCTAGACAGGGAAGAAGCTTCTGTACCTGCATTGAGATCCTCTTATATGCAGAGGGCTGTCCCAAGTACAGTGGAGGAGGAGAGCAGGTTTTGTGAGAAGTGAGAATTGGCCTCTTCTCATAAGTAGTTCTCTTAAAATTCAGAAAGACAAAGCTTATAAAATTATTTGAGAATATTAACAAAGCACTGCTAATAAGTACAGGCCTGCTTGGAACAAACAAAATACATGTATGGGGACTCACACTAAAGTAGGGATTGGTAAAGTTTATGCTTCACCAAAGGCTGAGCGCTGAATTCTGAGTGAGTGTTAAATGCAAATATAAAACATTTTCTTTCTCATCACTTTGGTGGCTGATACAATCCATTTTTTCAAGTTATGTCTTAAACATTGAAAAAGAAGATTCCTGCCAGTATTGTTTTTTAATGGCATAGCTCATCTCCCTGGATAAGTGAAACCATGGAGAAGCAGAAAATCTGAATTTAGAATTGTAGGTAAATGTGCAGTGTAGAAGAGAGAGGAATGAAATGTGAAAGTGCACAATTAAAGATACTAATGGTCTGAAATTCCTAAGCTGTAAAAGTCAAAATGGCTCTGTAGATAAATTGGGCCCTTAAAACTAGTAAAGTGGTTATGAGAATTGATAATGTAGAAAAGCTGTAAATTTGTGATTGGATGAAAATCTGGTCGTCTATAGAAAATATTTTAAGACCTGGGTTTCTGGTAAAATAAATGATGACAGTTACCATGGTTTCACTGCGATGTAGATTGCATACATACTGAAACAGCAGGGGAATTAAGATAATCTGAATATTGAAAATCATACTGAGTAATTCAGTCATTGACATGTTTTCCTCAAAATTCTAATAGGGTAAAATTACTAAATGTGGTTTAGGTAAAGAACAGAATTTGGCTTATTGAAAGTGATTCATATACGTCTAATTTGCATCCATTCCCTCCCCCCGCAACCATCATGTAATAGCAAATACAGACCGTAGCAATTTCATATCTCAGCATGCTCTTTCTGTAAGGTGATTGCTTATATTAAAAACTTCATGTCAAGAGTGAGTCTCTTGACAGTTCTTTTCAGCTAACAGGAAGGCCTGATTGTAAAACCCCACCTCTTCTAATAATTCTGTCTCTGAGATGCTGTAAGGACTACCAGCCTGATTATGCATTATCAAGGAATATATGTTCACAAGATATGAACAGGACATACTCATTAACTTTGCTTCTAAGATTGGTTGTATTTAAATTGAAATTCGGCTTGTCTGTGAAGAGTTTTCAGTTAGTGATATTGTATTTTGAAACAGGTCAAAACTACAGAGAAATGAAAATCGAGATATCAGTGAAGTCATTGCTCTTGGTGTGCCCAATCCGCGGACGTCCAATGAAGTTCAGTATGACCAAAGGCTCTTCAACCAGTCGAAGGTATAAGGAGTTTAGAAATAGCAGGTCTTAGTTAATGTGATTTAATCCTCAGGGAAAAGAAAATTCACATACCATAGATTTGGATCAGCCTAAAATATGCTGGCATGAGAGGGAAAAATTAGAAGTTGTGTGATGTAACTTACAGAACCATTTTATCTTATTTCGTCATATCTAAGGGTAAACAGTTCTGATTTTGACCTCTTACAGTTGGCTAAAATTTAAGACACTATTAGAAAATGAAAGAAATATGTGACAAAATTTGATTTGGGTATATAAGTCTTATTTATAAGGTAGAGCCAGTGTCCTACAGAAGTATCTCTTGGGTTTCTTGTTAATCTTTGAAAAAAAAATGTAATGCTAAAGAAACATAACTTGAGATCTTTAAAAGATGAAGCTGTAAAACTAAATTTAAGTGCTAGACTAGTTTGTCAGGAAATCTGATTTCAAGTACCTATTGTTATGAACTAGCTAGGACACATTAGGCCTGAAAAAGTGCTTTTATGTGTTAATCCACCCAACATTGATTGCATACTATGCATAAGACAGTGAGATCAAAGATAGATGTACTTTTGCTGTGAAGGAGCCTTCAAGTCTACTGGAAAAGACATGTGTATAAATAAGGACAAGGCAGACTGCAATAATGATAAAGTATAAAAAGTTCTACTGGGATACAGAGGGGAAATATTTATTATGACTTGAAGGCCTTAAGATTGGAAGGTAGAATGTACTTTTTTACATTCTTGGCAGGGTTCTAAAGTCTCTCACTTTCATTATCTCACTTAATCCTTATATAGACCTTATGAAGTCATACTATTTATTATCATCTCTATTTGTATATGAGAAAATTGAGATACATAGAGGTTTAGCTAGAAATTGGTAGAAGATTCAAACATTTGTTTTCAAAGGTTGTGTTCTTCAACGCTATATATACAGTGGTACGGTATATATATGCAATATTAGCAGCCTAAGGTTAGGCATGAAAATTCCACAAAAGTAAATATTTATGACAGTCACCTCTTACAAGCTTAAATTTTTTCAAAGCTATAATATAAATTTTTCCTAAAAAAGCACATCCCTTTATTAAGGAACCACCCAAATATATTAAACAAGTTTGTTGTTGACTTGGGATTTTCATTAAGAGCCTTATTGTCTCATGCTATAATAGTGATGTTTTCAGGGAGTTAAGATATATAACACTATTATTCTAAATGACATGAGATACTGTCAGTACAGTGTACACCTCTTGATCTTGGGGTTGTGGTTCAAGCTCCATGTTAGGCATAGAACTTACTATGTTATGAACTTAATAAATGACATCAGGTACATGCTTTACAGTTCTATCTTCTTGCCATTGTCCAACAGAAATTGCCAAGTACCTGCTTATACTGTCCTGCAATTTTAATAACTTCACTAAAATTGTCAAACTTGTTAATTACCCCTTTACTTAATCTAAGGACCAAAGGTGATAAGAATAAAAGTTTATGGACTTTGTGAGTTTTTATGAAGATCTTTTTAATTTGCAGTTCAGATTGCTGAAAATGTGAGCTATAAATGATTACATGAATGTAATCAGATCCAACTTTTAATAATACATTTTTATTTAATGTCCTTTTCCCACAGGGTATGGACAGTGGTTTTGCAGGTGGAGAAGATGAAATTTACAACGTTTATGATCAAGCCTGGAGAGGTGGTAAAGATATGGCCCAGAATATTTACAGGCCCAGTAAAAATCTGGACAAGGACATGTATGGTGATGACCTAGAAGCCAGAATAAAGACCAACAGGTACTAAAGCAGACAGCTCAGTTTCATTGTTTGCACTAGTGAAAACAAAGTAGTTCATAGTCCTTTCTCTTTTTCCTCTAGATTTGTTCCCGATAAGGAGTTTTCTGGTTCAGACCGTAGGCAAAGAGGCCGAGAAGGACCAGTTCAGTTTGAGGAAGATCCTTTTGGTTTGGACAAGTTTTTGGAAGAGGCCAAACAGCACGGTGGCTCTAAAAGACCCTCAGACAGCAGCCGCCCCAAGGAACATGAGCATGAAGGCAAGAAGAGGAGGAAGGAGTAGATGCACCTCTCTTCAAAATGAATGAACTTTTATCGATAACCCTAATGATGCAAGTCAGATGGGGAAATACTTTGTAAATGGCCAGGATAAAAACCAAATCTGGGTGTCAGAACCCAGCACTACTTTTTATTATGGGAATAAGGGGGGGATGGAAAATTCTTTGAACTATTTAGTTTTTTTTAAAGAGTGGGTTGTGTTTGTGCTTCTCCTACCTTTTGGCATTTATAGAACATACAGCCCCACACATGAAACTAAGACCACTTCCTTTTGTGTGACATTAGTACTTTGGGGTTAATATTTTGTGTAAGAATGACTGCTGATGAATAAAGTTGCCCCAGCCACAGTGAGTAGAAGGATGTTCATGTACTGGAACTATCCTGACATTTGCCCCTATTACACTCTGTTTTAATTTGGAGTGGGGAAGTAAGCTCTTGCTCGGTGCAACTATTTGTTTCAAATAAAAACATTTAGACAAAATTTTTAATTTTTTTACTTTATTTACTAGGTAGAAATAGTCTCAAATATCTTTCTCTTCATCAGATGTTTGACCCCCTTGCAAAACTTTTGGTCGCCGAGCTTGAATGTGGAGCTAAAAAAAAAAAAAAGAAAAGAAAAATCAAGTAAGCATTGTAAGGAATGACAGTATCTACAAAAACATTACAACTGAAAACTGCCCCGTTTAGGCTGCCTTTTTATAAGGGAGTCAACACCAATAGGTCAAAAGAATGTTATTTGTTCCCCGTTCTGAAGACTAAATCAAATGAGTTTAACCAAAGGTTGCACGGAAAGTGGAAAAGCCAGGTTTCGACCCCTCTCCCTACCTTGCAAGTAGACTGCTGTTGCCACTGTTGTGTTAGATTGCTAATCATTAAAGGGTCTTCCTAAACTACCCTCCCCAGACATTTTAGAACAGGCACTCTATCACCACCACCATTCTTTAACCAATATTAAGGGAACCTCAGTTACAAATTTCCCAAAGTCCTTGTCATTCGACACTTCTGACCTACTGATATACAGAAAGCCTGTGATAATATACAGAAAAATAATTACCTTTACACCATCAATAATATGCTTTTCTTGTTGTAGTGCATTCTGAAGATCTTCTTCTGAAGAAAAATGAACCCAACCCATACCTCTATGAAATCCTGTCTCTTTGTCCTAAAAATTCAAAATTTAGAAAAGATTAACATCAACATGGAAGTTTCCATGAGTTAGAAATCAAGCTACCAACTTTATCTGCCAAAATGGGATAACTGACATTTCAATAAACATCAAAAACTTTGCTTTAATACAGGCTTACCCTCCTAGTTACCAAAGGCTTAACTCCTTTGTTAATCTTAACATTCTGCTTTTCTGCTGCCATTGGAGGAAGTAAGATATGGTAGTAATGTTTCTGTCATGCAAGATACAAACTACACTAACAATGATAATCATGGGATATTTTGATCACATAAAGAAATACTCTGTTTCTAACTTCTTCACTTATAGGAACTAAAAACTTAAGCCTCAAAACCTAGTTCATTTCTGGTAATTTTGGAGACCAATTACTCATCACCACCACTACCATTATAATCACATACTCCTAATGAAAAATAGTAAAAAATATATATATAACCCTTACTTACCTAGCTCGACTTAATAGTAACACTACTTCCCTTTGCGTAAAAAGCAGAGTGCTTATCCTTCAACCTATACATTAGCACATGTGGAGATGATTCTAACCCACACCACCAGCCCTACTATTTAAACAGATACAAAGATGTCCATTCACTCAGTATACATGGTCAATCTTGTTACAAAGTTATGCTGTGCACCACCCCCCAAACCAAATTTTCAGAAATTGCCCTATTTTTTTTTTTAAGATTTTATTTA
Organism: Canis lupus familiaris; assembly: GCF_011100685.1. NCBI lineage: Eukaryota > Metazoa > Chordata > Mammalia > Carnivora > Canidae > Canis > Canis lupus. The sequence goes on along the minus strand of NC_049229.1, from coordinate 50,795,629 downwards.
TTTATTCATGAGATACACACACAGAGAGAGAGGCAGAGACACAGGCAGAGGGAGAAGCAGGCTCCATGCAGGGAACCCGACATGGGACTTGATCCTGGGTCTCCAGGATCATGCTCTGGGCTGAAGGCGGCGCTAAACCACTGAGCCACCCAGGCTGCCCGCCCTCCTATTTTAAAGGTGACTTTTTAATACTTAAAATTCTTTAGTATTAACCTAGACTGCAGGAAAAGTTTCTGGTAACATCCCAGTGATTCACTCTTTACCTCAGATAGCTACAATTTCTCCTCTACTTCCATATGGCCATTTCCATAAGTAAAACCCTTAAAAAATTTGTGTTTGTAAAAACTTAGGTACTATGTATCTAAGATAGGAACCTGGGGACGCCTGGGTGGCTCAGCAGTTGAACGGTTGAACGTCTGCCTTTGGCTCAGGTCCTGATCCAGAGGTCCTGGAATGATCGAGTCCCACATCAGGCTCCCAGCATGGAGCCTGCTTCTCTCTCTGCCTCTCACTTTCTGTCTCTCATGAATAAATAAAATAAAATCTTAAAAAAAAAATAGGAACCTGGATTTCTAATATGAGTATATGAACTTGTTAATCAGAAACTAACTTTTCTCCTGTTATATTTAGTTTTACCAAGAGTCAAAGTTCTCTTTGAAGATCTGTTAACTCCAGGTCTTTTTTTTTTTTTTTTTTTTTTTTAATTCATGAGAGACCCAGAGAGAGGCAGAGACACAGACAGAGGGAGAAGCAGGCCCCACGCAGGGAGCCCGATGTGACACTCGATCCTGGGGCCCAGGTCATGCCTTGGGCCAAAGGTAGATGCTCAACCACTGAGCCACCCAGGCGTCCCAACTCCAGGTCTTGAATAATTTTGTTTATACTTTTAAGAAGCAAATGGCAATCAAGAAAAATGTGTTACTATTTTTGAAGAAATTTTTAAGTAGGTTCCATGTCTAGGGTGGAGCTAAATGCGTGGCTTGAACTCACCACCCTGAGATCAAGAATAGGACATTTAACGGACTGAGCCACTCAGGTGTTCCTGGAGAAATTTTTTTTAATGCTTTTCAAAAAAATAGAAATTTCAAAAAAAACAAAAAAATTTCATCCTCTTTATAAAATTAGTTTTTAAACTTATAGAAACATTTTTGGGTAATAGTTGTGCCTCATTCTTTTAATCTACTGTATAAAACTCCATTGTATCAATAAATTAATATCTATTTAATCCCATTAATGAACATTTAGGTTCTTTCCACTTATTAAATAAGGCTGCTTTGAACATTTTTTATCATACCATTTCTGGAGAATAAATTCCAAAAATGGAATTGCTAGATAAAGCAAATATAAATTCTTAATTTTACCAAATTACCCTTCAGAAATGAAGTACATTTCTGAACAATTTCAGTACCAGCTTCCCTACACTCTCACTAGCACTAGATAGGAGTAATCTATTAGATCCCTGGAAGGCAGCTAACATTAAACCAAGAGTTAACAATTTTAATTACTTTAGGTTATTATTTTGCCATAGCCTTTTCTGTGCCATGAGGAAAAAGGGGGCAGTTTTAATGAAGCATGTGTAAACTTCATGTGCACCCACATCCCACCCCCAAAAACCCAGTAATTCTAGAAAGCCTACAGAAAAATAAGCTCAAATAAAGTAGAACAATTTATAAACTGATTTTTATATCTTCCTTAGCAAAGAAAATATAACAAATGTAAAAACACTAAAAGAAAAAAAACACTCCACTTAAATAAGGATAAAAGTTAAAATAGATATTCTCTGCCAATTAGGTTTTTTTTTTTTTAATTTTTATTTATTTATGATAGTCACAGAGAGAGAGAGAGAGAGGCAGAGACATAGGCAGAGGGAGAAGCAGGCTCCATGCACCGGGAGCCCGATGTGGGATTCGATCCCGGGTCTCCAGGATCGTGCCCTGGGCCAAAGGCAGGCGCCAAACCGCTGCGCCACCCAGGGATCCCCCCTCTGCCAATTAGTTTTATTATAAAATCATTCTCCAGTATCAAGTCCTTATTATTATAATAGGTATAATTCTAAGATGGTCCCATAATTTCCACATGTCCCACCATGTTGTCCCACTATGTATAATCCCCTCTGTATGTGGAACCTGTGACATACTTCTGACCAATAGAAAATAGCAAAACTGATGGTATGTTGCTCCCCTGCCCAGGTTATATAGTGAAGGTGATGGGATATCATTCTTGTGACTTTGTTATAAGATAACAGACTAGAGAAACTCCTCTTACTCCTCTTTGAAGAAGTAAGCTGCCATGTTGGGAGACCTGCCAGGTAACACAGAACTACACATAGTCCCTACAAGCTGAAAGCCAGCAAAAAAGTAGATATCTCAGTCTGCCAGTTCAAAGATGACTTCTGCCAACAACCTGAGAGAGCCTGAAAATCAATCTTTCCCAGTTGAGCCTTTGAGCCTCTGATGAGACCAAAGCCCCAGCTGATACCAGACTGTAAGCTATGCGAGACCCTGAGCAAAGGATCCAGCAAGGCTATGCCGACTTCTCATCTGTAAAAACTGTGAGATAATATATGTGTGTTTATTTGAGTCATTACATTTGTGGTAATTTGTTACATAGGGTAAGGTTTTTTTACTTTTTAATCGATACCACCCTCAATTTTATCAATAAAGACTCTGAACAGCTTCAATCCAATAAAGTCATATAAGTTGGTATGCTTTAACAAAAGTCGAGAATTCGAGGATAAAATTAGAGGATCCAATAATTAAGGGATAACTTTTTTTTTTTTTTAAAGATAATACTCACAAAAGGTACAGTGCACTTTCGTACATGGCCAAACTGTGCAAAGTGTTCTCTCAGCTCACCTGTATAGGAGAAGAAAACATGTTAAAAGTAGTTAATATATTTTGGAGCACCTGGCTGGCTCAGCTGGTAGAGGATGTGACTCTTGATTTCAGAGTTCTGAGTTCAAGCCCCACATTGGGCATAGAGATTTTTTTTTTTTTGAGATTACTTTAAAAAAAAAAGTAATTAATGTATTTTGTATCCTCCAACCTAGATTATAGCCAGAAACCAAAAAGGGAACGTAGAGTCCTCAAATTTTGTGAATAGAACTACTTGGCATTTCCTTGAAGCCTTGAGATTTAGGAAGGAGCTATGGTATTGACTACAGATTTTCAAGTTATGATGGGGCTACATCTGATAAAGCTATTATAAGTTGAAAATACCCTAAGTCGAAAATGCATTTAATATACCTAACCCGCTGAACATCATAGCTTAGTCTAGCCTACCTTAAACATGCTCAGAACACTTACACTAGCCTACAGTTGGGCAAAACCATATAACACAAAGCCTGTTTCATAATAAAGTGTTGAATTTCTCAGGTAATTTATTGGCTACTAAAAATGAAAACCAGAATGGTTACATGGGCACAAAATGGCTGTAAGTCTATCAGTTGTTTACCCTTATGATCACATGGCTGAGTGGGAGCTGCATACACATGGCTGATGCTGCTGCCTTGCATCACAAGAGACTATCATACTGCATAACACTATGCAGTATGGAAAAAAATCAAAATTAAAAATTTGAAGTATAGTTTCTTCGGAATACATATAACTTTTATACCACTGCAAAGTCAAAAAACTGTAAATCAAAACATTGTTGAGTCAGGAACCATCTGTATAAAACTGCAATGTACCAGAGATTTGGGGAGACGATAAGGTAGGGGCATACACAAATAAATTGCTGAGTTGACTATAGTAATCATTCCCACCGGATAATGAGCATCATCATCACAGTTACTGCACTAGGTGCACGGATAATAATCCCTGTGAGAAACTCATAGAAGACAGATAATTAAAATACAGTGTCTTGATAGCCATATTCTAGATTTTCAAGTAAAAGCTCAATTTACTTGCCTTTCATAAAATTTATACTAGGTTAAATAGTTAACACTCTAAAATTTGCTGAGATGACCCTACTTTCCTGCCTTATTACCCATCGGTGGCCCATAGTGACTCTCTAGTAAGCAAATTAAATTCTATGTATCTGCTCTGTGGGTTCCCATCTTTACCTGTTGTTCTTCCCCCTTGGTAGGTCAATAATCCTATCTCTTCCTGCCTAAATTATAACTCTCCTTCAGGACCCAGGCCAAATATATCCACTGAATGTTATTTTATTGGGCTTCTACTGCAATACAAGGCAATGTACTACTCCGTGAGATAATAGCAGGTAAGATGCATAGTAGATAATCTTAAAGTTCAAAAATTACATGATCTCTTCTGAACTACAGTGCTTGTACTTTCACTGGCTTATACTTCATATTACCAGGTTATTTCTCCCTGGTTCATCTAAATGTCACTGGCTCAACAACTGCCTGTATCTGCTGTAAGTCTCCTCACCTTCACCACTATATCATAAACTTCCTAAGTGATGAGTCCACTATGTCAAAAGCAATTGATACACAGAAGCGCAATACTTGCTGAATGAATAAATGCTTAGTAATTCTTCAACAACCCACAGGAACTAAATTTCTGAAGAGCTCCAACAGTTGGTCAAACCATTTGGCAATATTAGGACCTCATGGAACATGTTACTGGAGAATAAACAAAATAGTGTTAAATATGCATGTTTTAAACCATGTATTAAAAGTTCTAGAAAATATTCTCTTCCAAAACAAGCTCTGGAACGTAGCTCTCTTGCCAAATTACCTATAACTATTATGGGAAAACAGATGTAAGCACCAAAAACAATGCCCACCACACACAGATACTCCTTAAATATTTGCTGAATGAATGAATGAATGAATGAATGAAGACCGTTTCAAAGCTTTATATTCATCTGCTTCAAATTAAGAAGATGGGACCCATATCAATCTATTATCCACTCTACTACTCACACCTGAACCACAAAAACAGGTAAGCAATCCGATTTCCATTTCTTTGTTTAAGGGAGATGACCTGACACATGAATACCTACAAAAGTGACCATAGATTTTTAATTTTTGGTAAGCAAGTGTAAAAACCCTTTCTCAAAATTGCAACTGACGAAAATCAAAGCTGGTGAGAGACTTCAATACTAGTTACTCCCAACCCTCTATCTCCAGCCTAGGCCTCTCCCACGAGTTTCAATTATAGCAATCATGAAAATGACAATCATTTATGGAGTACTCGTTCTGTGTCTAGCACAAGTCTGTGGTTTACATATAAACTCATTTAATCTTATCAAAAATCCTATCAAGAAGGTATTACTGACCTCGCTTCATAGATGAAACCGTGTGTGAGCCCTTTTCCCAAGTGCCTCCCCTGTAAGTCGGGTTACCTAACGACTGAAGGGCCGAGGTGGCGGCCTTCTAACCGAAGCCGTAGGGCTTCAAGGGGCACTTCTCAGTCAATGACACACATCTCCTCCGTCCAACTGCGTGATGGAGAACTCACAGGTTTTTCTCAAACTCAACACATTTAAATGTTACTCTTCATCGTCTTTAAACCCGCCTCCCCTATCTTCTAATCACCAACGCTAAAAAGTCGTTCTTCCCCTTCCCTCATTCCGCACTCTTTCCCCTATTCAAGCCATCGCGAAAAGCCGTGGATTTTAACATAAGTGGATATGACCCCCTTTCCACCACTATCCTACTTCAGGTCCTCGTCTTTGGACTAAATTACTGAAACTGCCTTTTAACGCGTCTCCTCGCCTTCAGTCTTGCCAGTTTGAATCCATCCTCCACACCGCAGTCAAAATAACCCCTTCTAAATCGTCCATCTTAAAGTTTGCAAGTAACGAACCGTTCCACCGAATCACTCTGAAAGGCAGGAGGCCGTGAATACGTGCCGCAAAAACTCAGTGGCATCCCTGAACGACTCATTGCAAATTATAATATTATATTATATATACTATATAATACATATTGATATATAGTTTGATATAAATATGATATATAGATATATAGAGATATATATTTTACATTGATATATTGATATATATAGATTGATAGATTATATAGATAGATATTGATATATTTTATTTATTTATCTATTTATCTATTTATTTATTTATTTCTGCTCACTGGCTTGCTCAGGAGCCACAGCTCTTAATCCAGCCACCACGCTGATTTAAGTGTTCAGCCGAAAGCAGGGCTTTCGAAGACCGCTTGTACCTAAAACTTACGTCCCTAATACGTTTCCATCACTCACTCGAGGCCGCAGTCCAGGGAATTTTTCTGACAAAAGCCACCCGCCGGCCAATCCTGGTACGCAGCGCCACAGCGCCCCTCGCTGCTGAAGCCGCCATCTTTAGATTGAGGACCTCTGTGACCTGTGGTCGCCACCCCGGAAGAAACTGGCGGATCCGGGGCACGCAATCTGCTTCCGGGTCAGAAGAAGCCGGACGACGACATGGGGAAGATGGCGGCGGCCGTGGGCTCTGTAGCGACGCTTGCGGCGGAGCCAGGGGAGGACGCTTTTCGGAAGCTTTTCCGCTTCTACCGGCAGAGCCGCCCCGGGACAGCAGACCTGGGAGCAGTCATTGACTTCTCGGCGGCCCACACAGCCCGGGGCACGGGGCCTGGTGCCCGCAAGGTACGGACAGAGGAGAGGACCGCGCCCCGGGTCAGCTGACCTCTCCCGGCTTCTTGGAGGACCTTTAGGGCCCTGCTCACCTCTTTTCTCTTCCAGACTGTTAGTAATTCCCGCTCTCCGTGGGCGCGGAGTTTAATCGTCCACGAAGTGTCTCACTTTGGCGTGAAGAGCTGCGTTGCCGGCATCTCCACTCGGCCATTCCTGGCTGCGGCCTCAAAGAATGCTTGGGAATTGGTGTTCGTGCCTAACATTAAGTGTGCATTTGCATCTCTACTTTGATGTGTGTGAAAATCCATAAACCGTATTCGTAGATGTTAGGATAGCACTCAGCAGCTTGGAAAAAAAAAAAAAAAAAAAAAGAACTACCCGAGTTATCCCAGAATTGAGAGGGATCAATGTTAATTAAACCGTTGTCCATAAAACTAGTTCCTGTCGTCTCCGGGCCTTTTAGAAAGAGGGCGTTGAAAGATTGAGGTAATCTCTGCACTTTTGAAAATAAAGGGCACACGAATCCAAGCGCTGCCCATTATTTCTACCTTTCCCCCATAGAAAGTAAGAAAAGAAACATAAAGGATGACAGAGGGCACAGGGGAAATTTCAACTATACAATAATGCATAATTTCTTTACAACCGCTGTAACACTAGGAATCCCTGATCCCTTAATTTGCCCTTGATGTTGTCCACAGATGGCTGGTTGAAGGGTTCTTTCTAAGCTTAGTAACAGCTCGGAACAAAATTGGAGCTACAGCAATACCATGTTTGTCAAGAACTCCGCTTTCTAGGAGCTTCATTTGTTAGCAGAAATGGTCTTAGAGTTGTCAAAATCACTGACAGAAAGTTTGCACTCTAAGAATAATATACACGGACAGACCTTCAGACCCTCATTCAGTTCCTTTAGCCTATGTTTTGCTGCAGTGCTTAAATACTTACAGAATGAGGGTGCCTTGGTTAAGCATCTGCCTGGATTTCAGCTCAGATCATGATCTCAGTGTCACCAGGTCGATTCCCCTCCACACTCAGTGCAGAGCCTGCTTAAGATTCTCTCCTGCCCACCTTGCTGTGCTGACACTCACTCTCTCAAAAAAAAAAAAAAAAAAAAACATACTTTTTAGAATGTAAGCAAGCCTCTGAGAAAAGGATATTGTGTCTAGCACAGTATCAAACAGCACTCAATAAATGTCCTATCCATTGAGTATATAAAACTTAGTGCTTCTCCCTCTGCCTATGTCTCTGCCTCTCTCTCCGTGTCTCTGATGATAAATAAAATCTTAAAAAAAAAAAAAAAATGGGTAACTAGTTCCCCAGCTCAAAATGGATTGAAAGTAGCAAATTGGAGAAGTTGCTATGAGAGCAAGTGATGAGCAGGGAAGAAAATCATGGCTAACAGGCAAGGGAGGAAGGAGAACCTTTTTTGAAACACAGAGGTTTGTTTCAGCTTGGCATGGAGGTCTACAAACTTCAGATAGGAGGGTGTTGCTCAATTACAGTGGACTATTAAGTATAGTCTATTTAAGAAATCGTTACAAAATGTTTGAAATAAAAACATCTTAACCAGTACCTGGCTCAGAGTTCCAGATAACATTTTATTACAGAGACTGGTAATACACCAGCCACTACTTGGTATTTTTTTCTGTAAATCTCTACTCTTGGTGAAGTTAATAGGATAAGTGATCATGTCATTTTGGAAGAGAGCATTTGATGTATTCTAAGACAAGACAGACTCTTCAGAGTTTTTTTAAGATTTTATTGCTTCATTTGACAGAGCACAAGCAGAGGGAGCTGCAGGCAGAGTAAAAAAGAGAAGCAGACTGTCAAGCAAGTAGGGAGCCTGATATGGGGCCAATTATAGGACCCCAGGATCATGACCTGAGCTGAAGGCAGACACTCAACCGACTGAACCACCCAGGCTCCCCTCTAAGTTTATTATTAATGGAAGAATAAAGAATACTTGTTTTATGAATGTCCTCTGTCTTCAGTGACTAAATATTGGATCCCTTAACCAATTTAATGAGCCATCAGTAAGATGCTCTTATATGCAAAGAAAACTTGAGCTCCTGAAAAGCTTAATTTCTAAGTAACTAACAAAGGCAAAAGCTCTGAGTTTAAATTTGAAGTTTCATCTAATCTAAAAGAGAATAAATATTCTGCTTTTAGCAAACAAACTTTCTAGTGTTACTGAAACAGTTATTCTGTCTGGTTGGAGCACTCTCTTCCAGTCTCTTAACCTCCCCTGCCTGTTGTTCCTCATGAGTTTGTTTAAATAGCAACTGTGTACTAGTGCCTTGGAAGCATTATGTTGGGCCACATTGAGGTGAATAGAATTCTGACAGGACATTTCAGTACACTTTTCACAATTTAGAGTCTTTTTTTTTTTTTTTTTTTTTAAGATTTTATTCATGAGAGACACAGAGAGAGAGGCAGAGACACAGGCAAAGGGAAAAGCAGGCTCCATGCAGGGAGCCCGACATGGGACTCGATCCCGGTCTCCAGGATCACGCCCTGGGCTGAAGGCGATGCTAAACCGCTGAGCCACCCGGGCTGCCCACAATTTAATCTTACAAGAAATCCACAAAGCTGTGGTGTCATCCAAAAAGGTAATCTGGAAGGCCAAAATCATCCTGCTTCTCATTACTGCTTAATTTTAAATCACTTTCTAGTATTTGTTAGTACATAGATGAGAAAACTGAGGCTCTAAGAAGTGACTTCTGTAAGTCTTACATCAACCAAGTGGTAGAACTGAGTTTAGGAGCCCAGACTTAGGACTCCTAATTTTGCCTTATACCAGAAATATCTTCAGAAATTTGGAGTTCTCAGAGCTGACCTGCAAAATAGCTTTAGCCCTCTGATTTCTCTTTCCTTCCTGTCAGGTGGTCAAATCTCAGCTGAGTGTGTCTTCTGTCAGTGACCAGGATGCACATAGAGCAGGACTTCAGCCAGTCAGCAAGTGGCAAGCCTATGGACTCCAAGGCTATCCTGGTGAGTGCAACTGACCTCAGAAAACAAAATCATTTAATCATTTGTCTAATTTTAGGGGAGGAGTTATAGTACATGAAAACTAAACACAAATATTTTACTCCCAAACTCCTTTTAAATTCTCCCTCATCAAAGATTTACATCTATTTAACACTCCCAAAAGTTAGGATAGGGGTCAGTAGTGCCTCCCTTACAGTACAGAAAGTGACACACCAGATACAAATAAAAAATTAGGACATTGATTCTGAGCTCCCTGCCACAACTCCAAACACCTACTCTGGCAGAAGAACTACATTGAATAATCGAATAATTCATAATAGTTGCTCTAGTCACAAAATATCTGTGTTCTCGTGTGGGGAAAAAACACACAACAACTTAAAAATTGTTGATATTAAGACTGAGCTTTTGAAAAGAACATTAGAGTTAATAGGATCATAAGTCCTAATAGGCTAAATAATCTAGCATTTTGAACTTCAGTAATATTGGGTAGCTCACTTTACAGATATAGAAATTAAGAACATAATGAAAAATGGATAATGTTTTTAATTTTTTTTTTTGAGTAACCTCTACTTACAACCCTAAGGTTGAGAGTCACATCATACTGACTAAGCCAGACAAGTGCCCTTATTATTTTTTTTTTTTAACTGTGGGGCCATTGTAGATTAATTATTATGAGCTATTTAGAAAGTACAGAAATACCTTATTTGGCCATATAATCTTTTATCTGTCATCCTTTTTCTTGGAGAGAACATAAAGTTAACATTGTACTTGTGATTTCAAATATGGATTAAAAGCAAGAAGAATTCCTAAAAAGAAATAATTAATTTTCAGGGCACCTGGGTGGCTTAGTGGTTGAGCGTCCTGGGATCAAGTCCCACATCAGGCTCCCCACAAGGAGTCTGCTTCTCCCTCTGCCTCTCTGTCTCTCATGAGTAAATAAATAAAATCTTAAAAAAAAATACTAATTTTCATTATGCCACGGGCCAGGTCTGTGTCATACTCTTAGTACGTTAGGACTACTGATGTATTTGTTAATAATATAGGACAGCATAATGGCTTCAATACTTACCTAAAAGCTGTCATGCACTTTAGTTCTTCATGAAAGAAGAGTCACAGCATGGCTCCCTGTGAGTTTGGATGAATGAGTGTGCATCACCAGTAGTCTTTTATGTACTTTCTGTTCTTGAAGGCTGCCCTTGACCTTTCAGGCCTATCTTCTATTTTCAAGACTGTGTTTCTCTGTTCCTATGCCCTCTTCCCTTAACACGTTGTTCAGACTACAGAGTTTTCAACCCCACTTTGGTTTTCTATTGTCCAATATTAATTTTGAGGTTTTCTAGGATTTCACACAACTCACATTTTGTGAGTTCGTACCTCATTTTGTCCTTAGGGACTTCATTCTATCTTCCCTAACATTGTAAGCTGCATTTAATAAAAGTGCAATGTCCAGAACATGGAAAATGACAGTCTCCCCTTATTCAGACTTGATCCGAAGGATGGTGTTTCCTTCTGGATTCTGCTTATTGTGAAAGAACCTAAGTAACCACAACCTATCCTTATAAGAATGAGCAGGTCAGGGTCTGAAAGAAGAGTAAAACCTGAGAGGGAACCTGACAGCACTCAACATTTGAAAGGTTGTCATACACACAAAGGGATGGGAGCATTGCATACTAGTGGTTAAGGTTCTAACACCCAAGCTACCTGGGTTCAAGTCATCATTCTACCATCCACTGTGTGACCTTGGGCAAATTTCTTAATATCTCTTGGTCTCAGTTTCCTGATGCATAAAATGTGAAAAAGATGCTCACTTTGTAAGGTTTTTATGAAGATTAAATGTGAGTACATTAAAGTACTTGGGTCTGCCTAGCACACAGTAAATGATTGATAAATGTTAGTTGGAAAGCTAGAGGTATTTTTTAAAGACCAAGAAACTAATTTGGGGGTTGCTCTATGTGTCCCAATCTAATAAGATCAATGCATGAAAATTTAAAGGCAAATTTTAATTCAATAAAAAGAAGGCCAGCAGTTGTCTAGAGTAGATTGCTTTAAGAGGTATTCATTCATCTGTCTGTCACTGGGTCAGTGGTATCCAGTATTTGAGGGAATGTTATAATCTTTATTTTGTGAAATAATGCTGTTAGGTGGGTAAGTTGCTGGGGATTTTTTCATGTCTTTTTTTTCCCCTCTCAAAATATTGACAGTCTTGTCACACTCTTAAATTATTTGGAGAATTTTGCTAGTCATGAAATGCAAAAGTGGCAAAAACACTCAGAAACAAATGTTCTCATTCCTGTCCTCCGATTTTAGAGGAAGAGGAGCACCTTCTGTTCAAAGCCAGTCCCTTCACCTTGTTGATCCCACCTTCTTTAATCTCTTCCAGTTTTCAAGACCTTGCTCTGCTCCTTTCCCATCTTTTTTTCCTCTCTGCTAGTTCTTTCCTCATAATCTGTAATCATGCTTAGACTTTTCCAAACCCCCCAAAAAACATGAATCTACTCTTAAATTCTTTATTCTTCCATGACTGCTCCTCAAACTTGATTCCTTTCATACCCAGTCTTCTGCAAGGTGTTATCTGCATAAATCACTGCCGTCCTGGACAGCCCAGGTGGCTCAGCAGTTTAGCGCCACCTTCAGTCCAGGGCATGATCCCGGAGACCCGGGATCGAGTCCCACCTCAGGCTCCCTGCATTGGGCCTGCTTCTCCCTCTGCCTATGTCTCTATCTGTGTCTCTATGAATAAATAAATAAAATCTTAAAAAAAAAATCACTGCTGTCCTTTCTCCAAGGGGCTTCACTAGGGACAGTTTTTCATCTCTAATTCTTAAGAAAGTACATAGTGTGTGTTTGTTGAATGTTTGATGAATGGATCCTTACCACACAAAGGATTCTGGGTAAATATTGTTATTCCTTTTCTACACGGGAGAAAAATGGCGTTAGATTACGTACAAGATCACAAAAGACCTTTTCAGCACACATGCTGTAGGTATTTGCATCATGCCATACTGAGCAGATGTACTTCACACTATTTCTCTTCCCTGTTCTGTCATTCAGATTTCAACAGGATGCAGAAGTCACACCAATTATTTTAACTGAGAGAATTTAATATAAGTATTGTTAGACAGATATTAGAAAACAAAAAAGGCCAAGGGGGAATACTAAGATATCACAAAGGTAGTAATAGCAGGAAGCAGCTACTATCTTTGTAAATGATAAATACCTAGTACAAATTTGAGGGTGACTTGGCATTATCAATTCTAAAGTTTGCTTTGGAGTAACAGTTAATAATTGTGGAGTATTTATTTTTCCTGAGAATTTGTTTTTCTCTCTCCTTCCTCTGAAATTGGAGAATAGAAGCATATGCTTATAAATGTGGAAGCCATAAAGCATGAGCAAAAGGGGATGGGGAATAAGTAATAAAGTAGTAGGTATAAGGATGTCAACGAAAATAAATTATCTCAACTGACAGAGAATTTCCTTCTCTCCTTTTTTTCCCCATCTTTGGATAGGATTTATTTTCATCCCAAACCCCTTCCTCCCAGGTTACCAGTGGCACTGGGTGAAGCAGTGCCTTAAATTATATTCCCAGAAACCTAATGTATGTAATCTGGACAAGCATATGAGCCAAGAAGAGACCCAGGACTTGTGGGAACAGAGCAAAGAGCTCCTCAGGTAAGTGTTCATATTCAGCTTAGGTCACTGCACATCTTTAGAGGAACTACCCCAGAACAATGCAGTGAAATTAACTGACCTATTTTTCCTTGTTTCCATGCAAATACAGCACAATTATATTCTTTCCCCTGGGAACATTTGGACAAATGCTTGACAGTTACATTAAATTGAGATCCATTTTAAAGATTTCCTTATCATAGCTTGAATCTCAGATTCATCCTCATTAATCATCAGCTGGTCCATTTTCATTCAGCTTCAGCCCTTTTTCTAGTTAAAGTGAGTTCCAGCCAGGTAACCTGGCTGGCTCAGGTGGTAAAGCATGTAACTTGATGTTGGGGTTGAGAGTTCAAGCCCCACATTGTGTGTGGAGATTATTTAAACAGTAAAATCTGGGGCACCTTGGTGGCTCAGTCAGCTAGGCGCCTGCCTTTGGCTCAAACCATGATCTTGGGTCCTGTGATCTAGCCCCGTTTCAGGCTCTCTGCGCAGTGCAAGAGAGCCCCTCCACCTGGCTTGTGCTCTCACTCGCTCTCAAATAAAGAAATAAAATATTTTTTTAAAAAATAAAGTGAGTTTCTTTGAAGACTTAATATTCTAGAAAAAATTAACACTAAAAGCTCTTTATTTCTGCTTTCCTAGATGAAGTTAGGAATTAGTTAGTTAGTAGCAGTTAGTAGAAACTGCTACTAAGAATTTTATGGTAGGTCAGTTGTTCCTCATGAAAACTAATCTGTGCACCTTAATGTTGAATCAACCTTTATTCATTGACAAATACAAATATGTAAATAAATAAATATGTGTATGTGTGTGTATGGTGTTTTTTAAGTTTTTTAAGTCAGGTGCCCCATCATTCCACAAGTATTTATTGAAGGTTAGTTGTGTCCCAGGCATGATGCTATAAGCACTGGAAGTACAAAGATTCACAGGACACAGTCCTTGTATTCAGAAGTGCATAGTCTGTGGCAGGAATTCAATGTCAACAGGAATAATTATTATAATAGAGCTTAGAAAGTGTTAGGATAGGTGTTCAGAAAAATGCTCTGGAGGCCGGAGGGAGAAATAATTCCTCTAGGCAGAAAGAGATGTCAAAAGAAGAAAAAATTATTTTTTAATTGTATCTATTTCCTCTTTTTCCTCCTTCCATTTGAACTGGGTCTTCAGAAGCAATTAGGAGTTTTCCTGTCAAAAGCAAGAAAGCTGTTTGGGGTAGAGAAAGCAGACTGAGCAAAGAGGTAATATTCAAGGCAGAGTAAATTGGTCTGTGAAATAGCATAGGATATGGGAGTTCGTGTGTTTGTTCAACAAATACCTATTGAGTGTCCACTATGCATCAGATACTGTGCTTGAGTGTTAGAGATTCAAAGACAGATAAGACACAGGTCCTGCTTTCAAGGAATTTGTAAGTTAGTTGAGGGCAGAGACATAATTAAATAGTTTGGCAGGTACAGAGATAGAATTTATACGATATTATGGGAACAGTCATTCAGGTGGCTAGATTAGAGGTATTTTATAGAACATGTTTCCTGAAAGTGATGGATAGAATTGGTAAGAGATGAAGCAGAAAAGTTAGATTAAGGCCAGAGGATAAAGGGTTTAGTGACCTAAAGCACTAGGTCCAGAGTCCAATCGCCTGGGTTCACATCTCAGGTCTGCCAATTACTAGATGTATAAATTTTAGCAAGTTTCTTAACCTTTCTATGCCTCATAGTACTCCTTCCCTCGCTGAATAGTATGAGGATTAAACAAGGTAGTATGTGAGACATCTTTAGAACAGCCTATTAAAACCACTGTGCTGGCTTTGTGTATTTTATTTGAACTCAGGATCTCTAATAGTTCACTCTTCCTAAACTGTGTCTATACTAATTCCATAGGGGAAATAGAAGATTTCCTTTAGTTGAAACAGGCAAAGAAACCTAAAACTCATTGGTTTTCCTTTCAAGACTTCTTGGTCTGCAGGTTATGGGAAAGGCAAAGGAGCAGTGGGAAACACCCTCTGTAAGCTTTCAGTGATGTCTTCTTTAGAACTGAAAGTAAAGGAAGGTTATGGTTGATTGAAATTAGAAATATTAGAGTTTGCTGTTAAACCAGCCTGTATTTTCAAGTAATTGATTTTTTTCCTTCTGACAAATGACTGCATAAATCTGAATTGTCATTTTCTAAGATAGTTCAGATGAACCTCTTTAATAAATCATTCTCTAAACAGTGGTGAGGGGTTTTTGTTTTGTTTTATCTAGCAAATCAGCAAAAATAAAAATACGGTGGTCTTCTGTTGTCAAGGATTGGAAGAAAGTGATAGGCTCAGACATTGCTGATGGCATCAAAAATCGATTAGGACTTTATTTTTCCTCTTTCATTATATGATATATATTTGGATTTCCTCATTTGGGAACAAAGGGATTGGACTTGATAAGCCATTTCAGGTGGTTGGATCATGGTCAGAATCAACCTGGACGATACATGCTAGCTCTCCCCACTTTCCCAGAGCAAGTCAGAAAGAAAGAGGGTCTATCACTGAAGAAGATTAGTTTCCCTAGAGATTCTTATTATTGACTGTAACATCTGTATTGAGAGCCGTTGAACCAGAAGACCTCTAAGGATCCTTTCCATTTTAACTTTCTATGGTCAGAGGAGAAACTTTTTTTTTCCCCCAGAGGAGAAACTTTTAAGTAGGAAATGAAGAAAGACTTGAACTTAGAGGAAAAAATAGATCTGTTGACAAAATTAGGGCTATTTCATTCAGAGTTTATTGTGAGTGATAGTGTAGCTAGAGATTCTTGCACAAGACTATAGTAGCTAGGTATATGCATCTTTATTGCGGCATTGTTCATAATGGAAAAAATGAGAAACAATTTAAGTGTCAGCAAGAGATCAGGTAAACCAAGTATAACATACCACAGCAGTAGAATATAGCCACTGTGCAGCCATTCAAAGATCTTAAATCCAACTCTTTAGCAAATATAGTAGGGCTACCGTCATAATAAGTAAAATCGATTTTCAGCATCTCTGTCACAGCCACCTTAGACTAAGCCACCACCATTTACTGCATAGCCTCCTAGCCTGTCTCCCTGTGTTTGTTCTAATGCCTCTTCAGTCTGTTTTCTTCTTTTTAAGATTTTACTTATTTATTTGAGGGAGAGAGAATGTGCATGCATATGCGCATGAGTGGGGGGAGGGGGTAAGGCAGAGAGAAAAGCAGACTCCCCACTGGATGGGTAGCCTGCTACAAGGCTTGATCCTAGGACTCCAAGATCATGACCTGAGCAAAAAGTCAAAGCCACCCAGGCGCCTCTCTTCAGTCTGTTTTCTAATTAAGTGTAGGAATCAAAGCACCTCTCTTACAGTTTCTCATCTGTAGTACTGCAGTTCAGTTCTGATGCAGTCATTCAAAGTCGATAATCACAAGTTGAGAGCATGCCCTCCAACCAAGTCACTGTCACTTTTGACACCAGCCACAAGTTTGGGAGATCCCTAGCTACCCACAGTTCTGACCAACTGACTACAAACTGACTACAAATTATGCGTTCCATAACCATGACCCTCTCAAGTTCACAACTCACAGAATTCAGGAAAGCATTTGTACTTATGATTACAGTTTTATTATAAAGGATACAGGGGGGCAGCCCCCGTGGCTCAGAGGTTTAGTGCCACCTTCAGCCAGGGGCGTGATCCTGGAGACCTGGGATTGAGTCCTACATCGGGCTCCCTGCCTGGAGCCTACTTCTCCCTCTGCCTGTGTCTCTGCCTCTTTCTCTCTCTCTGTGTCTCTCATCAATCAATAAATAAAATCTTAAAAATAAATAAATAAGGGATACAGGGATGCCTTGGTGGCTCAGTGATTGAGCATCTGCCTACGTCTTCAGTTCAGGGCGTGATCCTCAAGTCCCAGGATCGAGTCCCACATCAGGCTTCCTGCATGGAACCCGCTTCTCCCTCTGCCTATTTCTCTGCCTCTCTCTTTCTGTGTCTCTCATGAATAAATAAAATATTTTTTTAAAAAAAGATACAAATCAGGACCATTCAACAAGGAAACATGTAGGACAATGTCTGGGAGGGTCCTGAATGCAGAATTTCCATGGAATCAGGATGTGTCATTTTCCCATGAATCTCTCCCAAACTTAGTATTTGGTTTTTTTGGAAGGTTTCACTATTTAGGCATGATTGAATTATTAGCTACATGATTTTACTCAATATCTAGCCCCCAAACCAGCCCCTGAGGTTCATCTAACATCACTTGACTGAAAGCCTCAATCCCTCTAATTAACATGGTTGGTCTTTCTAGCTTGACAAGCTCACATCCTGAATTATCTCCTTAACTGTGGTCCTAGGGCCCACTGTGAAACAAAGATACTCCAATTCCTCCTGGAAATTTTAGGATTTAAAAGCTTTCTCCCCCCTGGGTGTTCTACTATATGTTGGCAAATCAAATTCCAATAAAAAGATATACTAAATAAATAAAAGCTCTCTCCCAAGAACCAGGGACAAAGGCCAGTGAAAATTCATTAATGCAACTCCATCACCTTAGAATAAATCAAAAGTTTTTACCATAGCCTATAAGACCTTGGTGAACCAGCCCCCAGCCATCTCTCCAATCTTACCTACTGCCATTCCTTTTCATTTATTCTGCTCCAGCTTTTGTAGCCTCCACCTGTTCCTTTAAACACATCAAACATGCTCACATTATTGTACAAACTGTTCCTTCTACTTGGAAAGCTCTTCGTTTAGATAACCAATGACTTAGACCACCTGGGTGGCTTGGTCAGTTGGCCGTATGCCTTTGGCCCAGGTCATGATCTCAGGGTCCTGGGATCAAGTCCCATGGTGGGTTCTTTGCTCAGCAGGGAGCCCGTTTCTCGCTCTCTCTGTGCCTGCTGTTCCTCCAGCTTATACTCTCTGTCAAATAAAATCTTAAAAAACAAACAAACAAAAAAAAAAACTAACCAATGATTTGCTTCCTTCAAGTCTTTTGGGTGTTGTCATCTTATAAGAGACGATTCCCTTATCATTAAATTAAAAATAGTCTGCCATTTTCATTTACTCTTTATCGCCTTGCCCTCTGTTTTTAGTCTTCAGTGCTTGGTAATTACCAAATAAATATTGTGGAATTAATTAGTGGGTTCTTTCTTATACCTTTTGAATTTTGTGAATATATTATCTATTCAAAAATAACTTTTTAAAGAATAAGACAAGGGGACATATTAATTCAAATAAAGCAACTTTGCTTTCTCTAACCCATGACTTAGCTTGTGAAATACTTTACATTCATTTTTGTATGTGTGAACGCTTTTCCCATTAATATCCTCAGTGTGGACACAGAATTAGTCCCTTCCCTTTTCCACTCCTTTAAGACTCTTTCTGATGCTGTTATAAGCACTTGTTATAGTGTATCCAGTCATGGTGCCCTTCTCCCTCCCATTGCCTGTCATGCCCCTCCTCTGCCTCAGACCTTGAAGTGTTTGTAACCTTGATGCCTACCACAGTTCTTTGTATATACTAGAAAGCGCTTTTTAAATATTATTTTAAATTAATAGCCCCTTGCTGAATTTGAGAAGGATCAATTAAAGACTATATAGTACCTTTCCATCTTATTTTCATTAATTGATTAAATAATATACTTTTGTATTTTAGGAAATATCTGATGGTAAGAGAGATAGGAAGATTAAAGTCCCTGCCTTTGAGGAAGGGACTGTTAAAGGAAGAATTTGGGTACTTACCTACGGAATTTAGAATTTACGCCGAAGCCTGTAGGCAAATAGAAGTTGCAAGGCGTACTATAGGGGCACAGTGGAGGGAGAGCCTGAAACTAGGAAAAAGATTTCCCTGAAGAAGTAAGGTTAAACTGTGTGTGAAAAAGCAAGTCGGAAAAATCTGCCGTACAGAGAGTAGAATAGGAGAGAAGAGGGCATTTTAGTAGAGAAAACTGTATGGCCAAAATTGAAAGATGGAGGGTAGGGCACCCTATGGGAAAAGATAGGAGGTGAGACTAGAAAGGTGAGAACCAGAAAATGTAAGGGGGGGTTGCATGCCTTACGGCAAGTATGGGCTTTATCCTATAAACAGTGGGAATTCATCAGATTAATAACAGATTTTTCACTTTAGAAAGGTAATTTTTCTGGCAGTGAGGAAAATGGACTGAAAATACAGTCATTGCAAAAACACAATAAAAAATTTAGCTTGGGGCACCAAGGTGGCTCAGTGGTTGAGCATCTGTCTTTGGCTCAGGTCGTGATCCTGGGATCTCTGTATCTCATGAATAAATTTAAATTTTTTTTAATTTAAAAAGAATTTAGCTTAAAAGCCATACAAAAAATGATAAAGGCCTGGAAAAGACATTGTCAGCAAGGCTTGGTGACCAAGAGATCATAAAAAAGAGACAAGTTAAGGATTATCCACAAATTTATTGCTAGCACTTCTAGGGTAAAAATGGGGTTTTATCCCAGTTTTATTGACGTAATTGACATAAAACATTATATTAGTTCGAAGTGTACAACAATTTGATATGTGTATATTGCAAAACAGTTATTGTGGTGAGTTAACAACAGTTACCTCACATAGTTAGAAATTTTTTTCTCATGATGAGAACTTTTAAAATCTACTCTCTTAGGAAATAACACAATACAGTATTGTTAACTGTAGTCACCATGCTGTACATTAAATCCTCAGAACTTACTTATAAGTAACTGGAAGTTTGTACATTTTGACCACATTGTCACCTCACCCATACCCACCCACGCTTACCTTTGGCAGTTTCCAGTCTTTTCTGTTTCTACAAGTTTAGATTTTTTAGATACCACATGTAAGTATGATCATATAGTATTTGTCTTTGCCTGTTTGACATTTCACTTAGCACAGTGCCCTCAAGGTTCATGTCACAAAGGTAGGATTTCCGTTTTTATGGCTAGATAATACTTGTATTATGTGTTGTGTATCACATTTTCTTTATCCCATTCATCTATCAATGGACACTCAGGTGTTTCTTTGTTTTGGCTGTTGTAAATAACACTGTAATTATTTATGTAAAACTGTGAAGGTTCCTCAAAAAAATGTTAAAAATAAATAAATAAATAAAATTTTTTCGAAGATTAAAAAAATTAGGGATCCCTGGGTGGTGCAGCGGTTTAGCGCCTGCCCTTTGGCCCAGGGCGCGATCCTGGAGACCCAGGATCAAATCCCACATCAGGCTCCCAGTGCATGGAGCCTGCTTCTCCCTCTGCCTGTGTCTCTGCCTGTGTGTGTGTGTGTGTGTGTGTGTGTGTGTGTGTGTGTGTGTGTGAGACTATCATAAATAAATAAAAATTTTTTAAAAAGATTATAAAATTTAAAAATAGGATTACCAGAAGATTAATAACTCCACTTCTGGGTATATATCCAAAAGAAACAAAATCACTGTCTCAAAAAGATATCTGCATCTCCATGTTCATTTTAACATTATATATATTAAGATTTTTAATGGAAATAGGATTAGAGGAGAAGGAGCAGAGATAATCCTTAGTGTAGTTTAAGGATTCAAGTTTTTGAAATACCTGTGGAGTATGCAGATGGAGATGTCCAGTATACCTTTGGAAATAGGGAACTGAGTTGGGAATGAAGTCAGAGGGAGATATGGGAGTTACACATAAAGACCATAGTAAAGTGGGGTGTGCAGCTGGCTCAGTCAGTAGAGCAACTCTTGATCTTGGGATTGTGAGTTCAATTCCCATATTGAGTGTAGAGATTACTTAAGTAAATAAAAATTGTTTTAAATGATTGAAAAAAATATTTGGGACACCTGGGTGGCTCAGCGGTTGAGCGTCTGCCTTTGGCTCAGGGGGTGATCCCAGGGTCCCACATTGGGCCTGCTTCTGCCTCTGCCTATGTCGCTGCCTCTCTATCTCTGTGTCTCTTATAAATAAATAATAAATTCTTTAAATAAAGAAGAAGAAAGGGGGATCCCTGGGTGGCTCAGCAGTTTAGCGCCTACCTTCAGCCCAGGGCATGATCCTGGAGACCCGGGATCAAGTCCCGCATCAGGCCCCCTGCATGGAGCCTGCTTCTCCCTCTGTCTGTGTCTCTGCCCCCGCCCCCCTCTGTGTGTGTCTCTCTCACGAATAAATAAAATATTTTTTTAAAAAATAAAAATATTTGTAATAGGATTTTTAAGGCTTTTTATCATAAACAACCTGAGATCTTTTCTGCCTGAGTACTTTTGCTTTCAGTAATTCACTACTGTTCCTTGAAACAAGGAAGGAAAGGAAATACCAGCGCTTAGTTATGAGACAGGAAAGGAAATACCAGCGCTTAGTTATGAGACAAACTACCCACTACACAAAGAGTGGACAAGCAGGACAGTTCATTTCCACCCAGCTAGGATGCAGGTGAAAGAAGCATTATGGGATGTGATTGTGGAGAGAAATACCAGCACTTAGAGAAAGCGCTTATCCATGACAGAAAGTGAGCAAACTGCTATCCAGGGGAGAAGGTGGCCAGCTTGCCCATCCGTCCTCCTGCTGGTGCCTAGAGCTACAACAAGGGCAGGGAGCTTAGTGTTTTTCTCTTTGTAGTAAGAACCAAGAATCAAGGTCATACTTGCTTGAAAACATTCTTTTGGATAATTGGATAAAGATTCAAAGTTAGATGCCAGCATATCCTGCGCATTCCTTAGACTGGATTTGGCAGCTCTGTTGGCACTGAGCCTTCTTGGCCACCTTTTGGACAGGTCGGGTTTAAAAAGAGAACAGCGTACTCTCTGTATTAATCCATCAGTATTTCCTGCTTGAAGGTCATCTGGGAGTGTGTTAAACTTGGTTTTGGCCTTAAACAATTCACAGTGTTCGAGAGTGAATTTTTTGGAGTCTTTGTTACCCAAAGGTCACAGGGACCAGAATGGTCCCCAAGTAGTGCTAAGACAGGAAATGGCTAGTGTTGGCCTGCCCTGCTCATATCTTGAAGGCAAGTTTTATAATGTTACTTTCCTACCAGAAATTCAATACAATGACAAAAATTGAAATTGTGTTCTCAAATAGGAAGTGACAGGTGGAACCTTATATCTACATGGGTCTGACACATTACACAAAATGTGTATTTGTGTGTAGAATCATCCTCAAAATGGTGCACCCAGTGATCACAACTTTTCTTTTACTATACAATTTTTTTTAAGATTTTTATTTATTCATCAGAGACACAGAGAAAGAGGTAGAGACACAGGCAGAGGGAGAAGTAGGTTCCATGCAGGGAGCCCAATGCGGGACTCCATCCTGGATCCCGACCTGGGCTGAAGGCAGCGCTAAACCGCTGAGCCAGCCAGGCTGCCCTATTCAAGTCTTTTAAGCTTTTTTTTCCTTTTTGTTAGATGGCCTGGGCTTAATGTTTTTACACCCTTGCACCAGTCCCCCTCAGTAATACAAGGCAAAGCCCAGAGCCTTCCTTATAGTGATACAATTAAGGCAGAAAACAGATCTTTTTTTGGTTTCCTAAGAACAAAATTTTAAATATATGTTACAGGACGATTCTACTCATGCTTGGTGATTACTATGATTTTGACAATTTTCTTATAATTCCATAAACCTGTGTTAATTATAATAGTGTATGCCCTGTTCTTAAGGAATTTTAGACTGACTCTTGATGTAAAAGCAGTTTGGTGATGCCATATCGAATGTCTAAATACCATCACCTTCTGAATTATTTTTATTTTTTTAGAGGGGGAGTTGGGAGAAGGGGCAGAGGGAGAGAGAGAGAATCCCAAGCAGGCTCTCTGCTCAGCACAGAGCCCAATGCAGTGCTCGATCTTACAACCCTGAGATCATGACATGAACCAAAATCAAGAGTCAGATGCTTAGCCGACTGAGCCACCCAGGTGCCCCCTGAATTATTTTTAGAGCTGCATTGTTATATTTGTTTAGATCAATCTAGTTTTGATATAATAATTGTATGAGTTCTTCATCAAGAATAAAATGATATTTTTATCAATCTAGAAATATGGAAAGTATTTTTTTTTTATTTTAGCTAGAATAGTGTTTCTCAACTGTCCCTGGTTCAGCAGCATCCCCATCTCTTGAGAACTTACTAGAAATGCAGATTCTTAGGCTCCATCCTAGACCTGCTGAATCAGAATTTATAGGTCTGGGTCTAGCCCTGTTAGTTTTAACTAGGTGATTCTCCTGAACATTAATATTTGGAAACTAAGTTGGGTACATACTATTAGCCACAGTATTCACAGGAGTCTAGTAATGAGAGATCATCCTTATTTTTCCATCTCATAGCTACTAAAATAGATTATGTTCTCCAGAGGGGATCATCAGGGAATTCTTTTATTTGTATCTTTAGCCAAAGAAACATTGGTAGAAGTCAGGTTGTGTTAGTAACTATGCATTCCTTTTTTTCCCCCCATTTTTAGTTCCTACACATAGAAGATGTAAATAATGAATGATGGTTTTACATGGTAGCTGTTCACATCAGCTAGCTGTACTCACTGGCCACACATATATAGTTTCCCCTAAATTGCTAATCATGTCTTGTGCCAGGTGTCCCCCAAGACCACACCCAAGGTTGGTGATTGACCAGGAGGGTTCAGCACATAGTTGTCCTCGTAGATAAGATTTATTCCAGTTCAAAGAATCCAAAATTAGTGAAGGGAAAAGATGCATTGAGCAAAGTCCTGGAAAAACCGGGCTCAATCTTCCGGGGTTTTCTCCCCATGAAGTCACACAAAGTATGCTTAATTCTACCAATAACAAGTTGTGACAACACGTGTGAAAGATTGTTTATGAAGCTCAGTGCCCAGTCACATAGTCTCTGTGTGACACATTCCAAATTCAGACTCTCGGAAGGAAAGCAGCTGTGTAACATAAACCATATTGTTTTGCACAGAAAGTTTAGGCACAGTGAGCAGCAGTTCTGGGAATGACATGAACCTCCCCAAATTCCAAGTTCCAGATGCCTGCCAACAACCAACCTTGTAAGCAAGCCTTTCAAAGGATAGCATTCAGATCTGCTCTGCCTCTTTTCAGCACTGCTCTCCTTAGTAAACCAGTGTTGATACCATTCCTTTTAGCAACTGGCCTTGATGTGTGTCTGTGTCATGATGTCCTAAGAATGTAAACTCTGTGAGGACAGATAGGATCTATTATGTAAACGCTGTCAAACATCAGGACGAGTGCCACTTACAGTATGAACCTCTAATTAAAGTCCTTTGCTTCTGCTCATGTGGTATGCTTGTATTGCCCACTGAGGCCTTAACTGATTAGACAGCTAACTTTGAGCTCTCCTTTTTCTTAATTCCAGTGGCCCTCAAAATCTCGTGCTATTCAGTTCAGTACAGATTTCATATTGCCTTGAACTTTCCCTTCATTTTTTCTTATACTTATCTGTCATCTCTTGTCAAAATATGAACTCCTAAAGCAGACTAATCTTTTCTTTTTTTAAACAGCAGTGGTCCTTGGACCAAAAAAAAATTTGATCGATTAATGATGCAAATTACATAGCATTAGACTTAGCATTCTTGTATTTTTAGATATTTAAAGGTAAATCAAAGAAGCTTCTTTCTCTTTAGAAAAAGAGTAGTTAATCCCATAGATTTGATCAGATAAGATGTAATTACAGAAAGGGCACCTCTCTGTTTTACAGAAACCTCCTGTATTTGAACAAGGAGATGTCAGAAACCAAATTAATTACAGAGGTCCTTAATTGTTAGCTAAGCCTCAGTTCTCTAAGCTATGTCATACAGGGTTGAAGAAGTCATGTTAAACCAGTTATTTTTGATTGTATACAATGTATATTTTGCCAAAATTTTTCCCCAACCTGTAATTCTGGGAAACCACCAGCATTATAAACATAGTGATTGCTATGATTAATCATACCCTACCTACTCCTAGCAAACCAAATGGAACATGTTCTATTAGCCAAATTTAAATTACCCATGGTGCCCTTGGTCCCATTTCCAATGGATAGGTAAAGATATTTCTGTTTTCCTTTTTTTATCATTATTGCCATGCTGGAGACTTGCCATTTAAAATTGATCCCATTCAGCAAAGGATTTAGAATCAAGGTCTAAAAATTAGAAATGCTAACATGGGAGGAGGTGCCTGGGTGGCTCAGTCAGTTGAGCATCTGACTCTTGATTTTGGCTTAGGTCATGATCTCAGGGTCCTGAGGTCAAGCCCTGCATCCACCTCCCTGTTCAGTAGAGTCTGCTTGGGTTCTTTCCCTTTGCACCCCCCCTGCCACCACACACATAAACGCACGTGCACCCATGCACATTCTCTCTCTCTCTTTCTCTCTCTAATGAATACATCTATATAAATCTTTCTTTTTTTAAAAGATTTTATTTATTTGACAGGGAGAGCACATAGGCAGGGAGAGCGGGAGAGGGAGAGGGAGAAGCAGGCCCTCTACCAAGCAGGGAGCCCAAAGCAGGGCTCGATTCCAGGACCCTGGGATCATGACCTGAGCTGAAGGCAGACGCTTAACTGACTGAGCCACCCAGGCACCCCAATCTATAAATCTTTTTTAAAAATGCAAACCTGTTTTTTAGTGTTTTTATATTTTGATCAGTTCCTTTGTTCTCACTTCCTCTGTCAAGATCTTGACTAATAATAACTTATACCAAAGAATACCAAATTCCATCATGCAAAGGGCAATTGCTGTCATTGAGGTGAATAAATCTTCTTTTGCCCCCAATCTTCACAGGTATAAAGAAGTGAATAAACGGAGACCCAGAAGTTTACTAGAGAAGTTGCGCTGGGTGACCCTAGGCTACCATTATAACTGGGATAGTAAGGTATGCAGATTTCCTTGTGAATTCCATTGTCTTTTGCTTTTACACTCCTTGGGCTCAGGAGATTGATGTCTTCCTGGCCAAGCTTTTAAAGTATCAGATTATCAATTTGTGAGAGGATCTTTCATTTATCTCTTAAAATCCTCTTGATAACAATGTCTCAAGAGGAATGAATAGTTTCTCTGAAGAGAAAATTTCTTCTCATATGCCCTTAGGTCATAATATTTCATCAGAAGTCATTGGTGCTTTCTCTAAATATGTTTCAGGGATAGATGTTTCTTTATTTTTTTTTTAAATATGTATATTTCTTTTCTTTTTTTATATATTTATGATAGGGACACAGTGAAAGAGAGAGAGGGGCACAGACACAGGCAGAGGGAGAAGCAGGCTCCATGCACCAGGAGCCCGACGTGGGATTCAATCCTGGATCTCCAGGATCGCGCCCTGGGCCAAAGGCAGGTGCTAAACCACTGCGCCACCCAGGGATCCCTAAATGTTTCTTTATTGCATTCAAGAGCAATTCTCGATTAAAACTTTTATTTCTGGGATCCCTGGGTGGCACAGCGGTTTGGCGCTTGCCTTTGGCCCGGGGCCTGATCCTGGAGACCCAGGATCGAGTCCCACATCAGGCTCCCTGCATGGAGCCTGCTTCTCCCTCTGCCTGTGTCTCTGCCTCTCTCTCTCTCTCTCTCTCTCTGTGACTATCATAAATAAATAAAAATTTAAAAATAAATTAATTAATTAATAAAAACTTTTATTTCTGTTATTGTTTAATGTTTGCTGAGCTTTTATTTTCTATGTAATATCTGTTTGGAGTAAAATAATGTCCATCAACTCATAAAAGATACCTTTGCCAACTATATAAGGTCTGAGCAAGACACAGATGGGAAAGAATGTCCTACAGTTAACAAAGTTCTGTTTTGTTTTTTTTTGAGGTAGCTGCTGCTTTGCTGACCTCTGTGCTTCTGAAAGTGCCTCCTTTATCACAGGCAGCCTAGTGCCTCTTGTCTCCATGAGATGTTTGCCACCAAGGAAGGACTAATTCTGAAAATAAATTGAATAAACCAATTAGTAGAGATCATCTTCCTACTAACTCGTTACTTTCTAAAAGTTCCATAGTGGGGATCCCTGGGTGGCTCAGCGGTTTGGCGCCTGCCTTTGGCCTAGGGAGTGATCTTGGAGTCCCGGGATCGAGTCCCATATCGGGCTCCCTGCATGGAGCCTGCTTCTCCCTCTGCCTGTGTCTCTGCCTCTCTCTGTCTCTCATGAATAAATTTTTAAAATCTTTTTAAAAATATAAAATAAATGATTTAGAATATAATAGATTTAAAAAGTAAATGAATAAATAAAAATTCCATAGTTTCAGTCAACCCAGCTTATTAACAAATATATTAACTACTTAAAATAATGATGAATGTCGCACAAAAATGTTCATGGTATAATTCTCACTTTCAGTAATGCAGATTCAATGGAAGACTGGATACCTGTGTTTGGGGAAATAGCCAGGTGATTCTCTCTGGGTTAGCTGGCCCCAGTGTGAATCTGCCTTCCAGGGGATAGTGCATTCCTCATAAAGGAGGGTGCAAACGTCAGACACTTAATGTCCACATCGTGATTACAGCAGTGCCCGGTTGTTCTGAGCAGTTAAATGCATTAACACAATACATGTTAGTTTATTGTTTTTTGTTTTGTTTTGTTTTAGTTTATTGTTTTTTTAGAATGTTATATTTATTGTCAATACTGTAATTCCTCAACGACTTAAAGTTACTCTCATTTACTAAGAAAAATGTGGAGTGAAAAATTATCAGAAACCCTGAATGAGTAATCAGAGAAAAGGGGAAGAGAAGTAGGGAGATTCGTGCGTAGACTGTCTGGACAGGGTTGAAAACCCACAGAGGTAACCTAGTTCTGGAATAGCAGCTCTGAGTAGTTCATCTTTTGGAGGACTGCCTTGAAGTTCTCTAGCTGTATCCTTAGTGTTGGGAAATTAAATAGGAACTCTTCTTATGGGCAGTTCGGGAAAAGAAGGAAAAAATAAAACAAATTTCATCTGTGAGGAGGCTTGGCCATCCATCAGACTTTTCACAAAAGTCTTCCTTAACCTTAAGTGAAAGCTTGCTTCTGCCAAAGTGAAGACATGATCTCCAGGGCTATGGTTCTGGTGCTACAGTTGGAGTACCTCAGGGCACTAGTGGAGATGTGAGACAGGAGACAGGAGTGGGTTTGCTAATAGGTCTGAAGTTGTAGGGCTGAGGGAACCATGAGAGCAGTAGCAGGACAGAGGAGGGGCATCAGGCTGCCAGGCTAGGCTCACCCGAGCCAGAGCAGGCTGCACCCTCGTGTACATAGGAGACCGCCACCTTGTCCTTCTCCTTGGTTGCTGGATTTGGTAGAGAGAATGAGTGTTCTGCCCTTTGATTTGTTTTGTTTTACTTAAGAGAAAAAGGATATTTGTGATTTCTACATGTTAAAAATAGACATTTCCAGAAGGTAAATGCTGAAAATTACTTCCATTTTAACATCCTGCCTTGACTGTAGTCTAAGTTTCCATTTAGATGTTTTGAGCATGTCATCTCATCAGACTGACCAATAAAATGGGCAGCAAGCCATGTTATGGGCTGAGGGCCCAAAATCAAACTGGCTATCATATTTGAATTACTTTCTTTATTTTTCTTAAATAAGTTTTGTATTTTAGAATAGTTTTAGATTTGCAGAAAAGTTGAAAAGATAGTACAGAGTTCCCATAGACCCCACACCCAGTTCTCCCTCTTATTAACATTTTACATTCTTTTGGTTCCTTTGTCTCAATTAGTGAACCATGTTAATGCATTATTTCAATAGTAATAGTGAAGTCCATATTTCATTCATGGTTTCTTAGCTTTCCTTCAGTTTTCTTAGTTTTTAACTGATATCCTTTTTCTGTTCCAGGATACCACTTTACAGTTAGTCATCAAATACCTCTTGGCAGTGACAGTGTTGCGTTGCTTTTTTATCCTATGAGAATGATCCTATTTAGGATGAAAGTACACCAAAGAGAGACTTAGTAATTGCTTCATGACTCCAGGCAGAGAGAATTTGTCTGATTTATCACTGCATAGCATAGTGCCTATCATGTAATAGGTGCTCAGTATTTTGAACATCTCATTATTAGATTACTGGATGCCTCAAAAACAGATGGATAAATTATGTTATGTTATTGTCTTACATGTAAGTTAAATTTTAAAGATAGATAAAAAATATTAAAGTTAGATAATTTAATGCCACAGTTTCCTGTTTTCCTGAGATCATTGTTTATTTTTCTTATTTTCCCTACTTTTATCAAAGAAATACTCAGCCGATCATTATACACCTTTCCCTTCTGACCTGGCTTTCCTCTCAGAGCAAGTAGCTGCAGCCTGTGGATTTCAGGGTTTCCGAGCTGAAGCAGGTATCCTGAATTACTACCGATTGGACTCTACACTGGGAATCCACGTAGACAGATCTGAACTAGATCACTCCAAACCCCTGCTGTCTTTCAGGTAAGCTGGTTTGAGATTACTTTCTATTACTTCATACCTTTTTCTAAACCATTTCTAGCTAAGATAAATAAAAACAGAGACTTTAAGAAATGGTTGGACTCTATAGTCTTTACTTCTGGGTGTCTTAGCAATGATATCATAAGTAAAATTAGCCTTGTCCTGAAGAGTAGTAACCAAATTACAGTTAATATTTCTGTTTGGGCAGCCCGGGTGGCTCAGCGGTTTAGCACCGCCTTCGGCCCGGGGCGTGATCCTGTAGACCCGGGATCGAGTCCCACGTCGGGCTCCCTGCATGGAGCCTGCTTCTCCCTCTGCCTGTGTCTCTACCTCTCTCTCTCGCTGTGTGTCTCTAATAAATAAATAAAATCTTAAAAAAATAATAATAATAATATTTGTTTAAAATGCATGGAATCTGCCTTTTGTGTGTGTGTGTGTGTGTGTGTGTGTGTTTTTAAGATTTTTATTTATTTATTCACGAGAGACACAGAGAGAGAGGCAAAGACACAGGCAGAGGGAGAAGCAGGTTGCATGCAGGGAGCCTGACGCAGGACTCGATCCCGAATCTCTAGGATCATGCTCTGGGCCGAAGGCAGATGTGTAACCACTGAGCCACCCAGGTATCCGTGCCTTTTGTATTGAGAGGTATCGTCAGTGTCTGTGGAATAGGCAAGTGGAAGGCTGTAAGGTGAAGTGAAGCAACCTTTTTTGGAATAGGGAAGAGTAAAGCAGAGAAGCCTGAGTAATGTACTCTCCTTGTCTCCCTAAACATAAGTTTAAATTGGGCAAAGTGCTGTGCTTGTATCACACAAAGAAAGTGCCTGAACAGTCTTTTATTAATTGCCTTATCTTTAAAGTGAGCAGGCATGGTATAGGAAAGGACTCAAATAATTCATTGGAAGGCTTAAATCTTAAAGATTCATCTTACAAAACTTATATGGGTAATAGTAAAACTAAATTTTTAATCTGCTTATTTAACTGCTTCAGGGGGATCCCTGGGTGGCGCAGTGGTTTGGCGCCTGCCTTTGGCCCAGGACGCGATCCTGGAGACCCGGGATCGAATCCCACATCGGGCTCCCGGTGCATGGAGCCTGCTTCTCCCTCTGCCTATGTCTCTACCCCTCTCTCTCTCTCTCTCTCTCTCTCTCTCTGTGACTATCATAAATAAATAAAAATTTTAAAAAAAATTTTTTTAACTGCTTCAGATTTTATTTTGTAGCAGTCCTGTGGTCTTTGAGCAGTTTGAGCAGCAGATCATGGGTTGTTCACTTATAGACACGAGCCAGAAGAGAAGGGTCTGAGCACAGTTTTAAAAAGAGGATGCCTGGGTGGCTCAGTGGCTTGGCGCCTGCCTTTGGCCCAGGGCGCGATCCTGGAGTCCCGGGATCGAGTCCCACATCGGGCTCCCTGCATGGAGCCTGCTTCTCCCTCCTCCTGTGTCTCTGCCTCTCTCTTTCTCTCTCTATATCTATCATGAATAAATAAATAAGTAAATCTTTTTAAAAAAAAAAAGGATGTGAGAGCAGTAAGTGCCAAGCTGAAATGAGAAAAGAAGGCAGTTGGCAGTAACTTTCCAAGCCATGGTTAGTAAAGGAACTGACTCTTGTGTATTGTTGTACTTATTTTATTTTAGCTTTGGACAGTCTGCCATCTTCCTCCTGGGCGGCCTCAAAAGAGACGAAGCTCCCACAGCCATGTTTATGCACAGTGGTGACATCATGGTAATGTCAGGTTTCAGTCGCCTGTTGAACCATGCAGTCCCAAGAGTCCTTCCAAGTCCTCAGGGGGAAAGCCTGCCATGCTGCCTGGAGACGCCTCTGCCGGCCGTTCTCCCCAGAGACTCCGTGGTACAACCCTGCTCTGAGGAGGACTGGCAAGTGTGCACCCGCTACTTGAAAACTGCTCGTGTTAACATGACTGTCCGACAGGTACTGGCCGCAGACCAGGACTTCCCTTCAGAACCCGTGGAGGAGAATCAAAGAGACCTCACCCTGGAAGGATTCTGCCACCTGGACGATGACAGTAGCCAAGTAAAACGAATGAAGCTCGACCCTGACAGCTGAGACTTGGAGAGCTGGTTCCTTTACTCAGGCAGGTCTTACGGTGAACGACCACGCTTTCTTATATTGCCATAGACTTTAGCACCAAGACAAGCCAAAAACAGACAGGGAGCAACTCATCACTGATCACAGTGTTGCCTTGGAACGCATCCTGAAGAGTAAAGCAGTTGGCCACTTTGCTCAGAGACATGTTTGACATGGTCCAGTCCGGTTTGATGTTGCCACTAATGTATGGGATAAGTCCAAGGAGTTCTGACCTTCCAGAACAGTCTTCCCAACCTCTGCTCTTACCTGTGAGGGAAATAGAAGTGAGTTTCCATGTTATTGGAGCCTTAAATACCTCAGATTTTATAAGTGGGAAACTTGACACCCCTCCAACTACCCCATCTAGTGATTTGTGGTAAAATCGTGGTTCCAAGAACCAGCCATTAATCTCACCCTCATTCTTCCAGCCATCATCAAAGTCTGATCTTCTGTCTTCTCTGGCCTTCACAGAAGAATCCTATATATATTAAGACAACGGAACTAAAAACCTCATCTCCTAAGAAAGAAATTAATCACAGCTATCTCTCTTGCCTAAAAGATAAAATATATATAAGCCCAAGGAAAGAGGGGCAGTAGTTTCTTCAGATTTCTTTTAGGTCTAAACTCTTCCTGTTGGCTTTTTAATGCAATTTTAATTGTTGGATGAAAAAAGCCCCAAGGGTGTTCAGTAACTGTTTTCTCCATGAATAAACTTTCTCTATCTTAAATTAAAGATCTGTATCAATCTTTGAGGGTTAGCAAATCTGGGATTAGTTTTTACTTGCTGCGTTGTTGCTGCTGTTGAAGCCCTCCAGCTGCTTCTGCCCTGCATCATCCTGCTCTGCCCTAAGTATTCTCTGTGACTGTCTCACAGAAGAGAAAATTCTTTGATATTCCAGTCACTGCTGTCTTTTGTGATCGTGGACAGCTTGGAAACTGCATGAAGTACCAAGTTTTAATCTTCATACCCCTACCAGCTTAACTCACCATACCCCTAGCTGAGCTGCTTTACATTTCTCTGGGCCTCAGTTTCCTCATCCATGACATGAAGATAGTATTAACTACCATCTTCCTAGAAGGATATTAATATTTTAAATGTAATAGGAATTTAGAGCTCCTTTATAACAAAGTGTCAAGCTTTTATTACTA
Organism: Canis lupus familiaris; assembly: GCF_011100685.1. NCBI lineage: Eukaryota > Metazoa > Chordata > Mammalia > Carnivora > Canidae > Canis > Canis lupus. The sequence continues at coordinate 50,762,925 of NC_049229.1, read as the reverse complement.
CATAGGGCCTTTTGTTTGTGTGGACGACTGGCTGAAAGCCACTTGGATACCTGCTGCTTGAGACAAGACTTGCCAAATCTGCATTTCTCTGTCTTGCCTTTTTTCTTCTTAGGAATATTGCATATTGAGTTCATATTTTGATACTTGTTTTTTTTTTTTTTGGTACTTTTTTTTTTTTTTAAGAAACGGAAATTAATAGATTCGTCCCTTACCTGTAAATAGCTAGGTTCAAAACTTAGTTCCGTGATGGGAAAATTTTATATAATTAAAATTACCATTGGAAAAAATCCCTTAAATTCTCCATAGTATATATTGTATGTGACCCATTGGAAACCCACATATTGTCACTTAGCAAATCCAGTAGGTCAACCTATCCTTCAGCATTAGAATAGTTTTCTCTTTAGTCAATTAGGTATCAGATAAAGGTGCTGACTTGTGTTTAGAAAACACTGTGGTACAAAAAGTACTTACTTAAACTGTAAACTAACACTTCATGAAGTGAGATATATGTGCTGTGAGAAGCATGTAGAGACAGGCCAGCCAAGAGAAGAGCAGATTCCGGTCTCCCAGCCCACACTCCCTCTAGGGATGTGCCGATTGAGTGGGATGGTGAGAAAAATTGTTTACATCATCAAATTCTCTGTCTCCCTCATTTTTATTTATGTTTATTTTTGGAACATGTAGTTGAAGATCTATAATGCAACTCTACTTTCACAGCAGAAGATTATGGAATTGTGGAGAAAGGAAAACCGGGGATTTTTTTTTTCTACCTTTTACATGAGGATGGTCCCTCTAGGGTTTTAGTTGTCTACCAGACATTTTCTAACTCAAGAAGCAGCAAATGCTGACTGACCTCCTGTTTTTGTATTGCCCACAGACTAAGAATAGTGTTAACGTTCCCAAGTGGCTGGGGAGAAGACATCAAAAGGAGAATGGTATTTTATGACACATGAAAATGAGAAGAAATCCAGATTTCTGTGTCTGTAGTAAATAAAGTCTTATCAGAACACAGTCACAGTCATTTAGAGATGCCCTGTGGTTGCTTCCTCATGCTAGCATGACCATTAAAGTGGATGCAGGGGAGACCATAGAGCCTAGGTGATCTGGCCCTGCACAGAAGGTGTTTATGGGATGCTCAGAAAGGAAACTAGACACCTAAGTAGGAACCTGAAACCAGAGGAAGGGGCCAAGGGGAAGATCTTTTTTTCCCTCCATTATTTTGTGCCAAAAATGCCCAAGTAGATATTCAGTACGATGTAGGATATATGCAGTATGAAGAGTAGAGTCACAGTGTTAGACATGGAGCAAACAATACTCAGATGACACCATGCCAGGAGGAATGTAATTGCAGTCCTAAATTCTGTCCCCTTGTCCTCTCAGAAGTGATATGGTTTAATGATAAACTAGATGGTCATCTCCATTTTGTTTTAAAGTGTTTATCATCTGACCCAATGTCACTTAGAGGAGTTGAGTCTAAAGAAGTCATTAGAGCTGTCCATAAGATTTTTGTGTAAGAATGTAATAGTGAAAGTCCAAAATAAGCTCAATATCCAGCAACAGGGAATTGGTTGATTAAGTTCATGTATTTATTTATTCGAGAAGTGATTATTGAGCACTGTTCTTTATCAAGAGCCACTGTTCTCTCGCTCTCTTTTTTTTTTTTTATTTTTATTAGAAACAGAGAGAGAGAGAGAGACAGGCAGAGGGAGAAGCAGGCTCCATGCAGGGAGCCCGACATGGAACTCTGTCCCGGGTCCCCAGGATCACGCCCTGGGCTGAAGGCAGCGATAAACCGCTAAGCCACCGGGGCTGCCCAAGAGGCACTGTTCTTTGACCACAAAGTACTTGCCTTTCTGGTTCTATCCTAGTGAGTGTGACATCACCATACAATGGAAATCTGTAGCCATTTAAAGTTCTGATTTGGAAGAATAGAGATTTGAGAAAATACTCCTACTATATCTAATGAGAAAATTCTCTTACAAAACCATGTATAATTTTGTATGTGTTTTTTTAAAAACTAAAAGGATAGGCATATACCAAAATGTGAATGATGGTGCGATTGTAGTTGATGTTTATTTTGTTCTTTTTCTGTATTTCTGATCTTTTTTTTTTTCCACATTGAAAATCTTTTGAAATCTCTCTTTTTTAAAGAGTAAATGTTTGTGGGATTTTTGGTTTTTTTGTTTTGTTTTGTTTTGTTTTGTTTTTCTTTAAGAAACACTATGACCTGGAACGTCTGGGTGGCTCAGCAGTTGAGCATCTGCCTCCTTCGGCTCAGGGCGTGATCCCAGGGTCTGGGGTCAAGCCCCGCATCAGTTTCTTGCCTGGAGCCTGCTTCTCCCTCTGCCTGTGTCTCTGCCTCTCTTTCTTGTTTCTCATGAATAAATAAATTTTTAAAAATAAAAATAATAAAAAACATTCTGACCTGGTAATTCTACCTCTACCTGAAATTTGTGAGTCTCCAAATCTAGAAACATCAACATAGTCTAACAAAAGAAGCTTGTTTGAGGGAAAGTTTTATGTAATAAAATATTTTGTGGCCACTATCAATCATGTAGAGACATATTAAGTACATGGAGAAAATGCTTAATATGTTAACTGAGAAAAACAGCTTAAAAATAGTAGGCTTAGCCTTTTGCCAGGGTTTTTTGTGTGCACAGAGTAGCAGCACAGAAAAGGCTAGAGGGTTCTGGTATTTTTGTATCTCCTAAGTGCTCTGTAGCTAGCATAACTGCTCTTTTGAAGAAGGTCTTTGTGATCCTCTTTGAAAGGGGGCAGCTCTGGTATGCACAGGGCTCATCAGCAGTAGCTTTGCCAAGGCTCCGTTCACCTCTGCAAGTATGTGCATCATCACTTCCAGTCCAGTCTGGGCTATTTCAGTCTTTCTGATCTTTAAAATATGGCTGGTCAGTCAGCAGAGCATGGGGCTCCAGATCCCAGGGTCATGAGGTCAAGCTGGGCATAGAACTTTAAAAAACAAATGTCTGGCTAAGGTGGAGCCTCTGGTGACTCTTTGCTTATTACATCAGTAGAGCCCCTTGCCTGTTTCCAGCACCCTCCATCAGGTTTTTCCTAGAAGGACCCCAAGCCTTCAGTGAGACAGCTTTGTTGCTGAACAAGACCAATTCAGCAAGAGTTGGCTTGCCAGGTTCTAATTTTCCCAATTCCTTTTCACTAAGATAAGCTAGTCTTATCCCTTTTCTCTTTTCCCTTAATCTAAAAGGTTGGTTTATTAGAGTAGGAAAAAAATTATACTCACACCTTCGGTGAATTCTACTAAGGCAAATTAGAACGGTAATGAGGCGGAAAGAAGCCGAATGATTATTGATCTCAGCATGGCTCAGGGGCCTGAGGGCTGGGCAGGAAAGACACCCCGCCCCTTCTCTCCTTTTTCAAAGGTTAGAGTGGGAAAAAAAGGCGATGCAAATCCAGTGGCTCAGCCTGGGGAGTACATTTTGATTAACATTCCTTTTGATCAACTGTCCTATCCAAATGTGAACCCTCATGGAGATGAGCTTATTGGCCTTCATTAGTTTTATTGGTAAAAAAAAGATTTCTTAATAAGATGGTATAGTAGATGGAAAGTGAAATAGAGGTGTGATCAGGAAAGCTAAATTTTAGTAATGGTTCCCACACTGAACTGTGTGACCTTGAATAAATTACCCAACTGAACCCCAGTTTTCTCCTCTATAAAGAGATTTGACCAAGTAATCCTGGGTTACCTGCCAGCTCAGCAATGCTGTAATTTTTTTTTTTTTTTTTAAGATTTTATTTATTTGAGAGAGAGAGAGACAGCATGAAAGGGAGGAGAGGGAGAAGCAGGCTCCCTGCTGAGGAGGGAGTCCAGTGCAGGGCTCCATCCCAGGACCTGGGATCATGACCTGAGCCGAAGGCAGAAGCTTAACAGACTGAACCACCCAGGCGCCCTACTGTATTTCTAAAATGAGAAATTAACCTCAGAGTTTGGATAAACAGCAAGCAAAACTGCCCCCAAGACAAGATTTTTGTTAAGGAAATTATGCATTAACCAGAGGAAAGGACAGGAAAACTGGAACTTCTCAAGGAGATAATTCAAGTAGCCAATAAACATGTGGAAAGAAGCTAACCTTGCTAAAAGATAGGGAAATGCAAATTAAAGCAGGAGATGTAACTGTCCACGTGGCAAAATCAAGATTATAATCTCCTGACTCCTCACTCACCAATTTCTATTCCCAAATAACTGTTGGCTCTACCTTCATAGTATCCTGAATCTAACCACTTTTCTTCACCTCACTGCTACTGCCCTGCCCAAGGCTCTCTCAACTCAAGTGGATTATTGTGGCAACCTCCCAACTGACTCCTATGCTCGCGCTCGCCCCTGACTCCATAGTTTACTCCTAACAGAGCAGCCAGGGTGAGGCCATTGCACCAAAGTAGATCATATCACTCTTGTGCTCAAAACTTTCTAATCTGGGGCGCCTGGGTGGCTCAGTGGTTGAGTGTATGCCTTTGGCTCAGGGTGTGATGCCGGGGTCCTGGGATCCAGTCCCACATTGGGCTCCCAATGTGGGAGGGACCCCACTTTTCCCTCTGCCTATGTCTCTGTGTCTCTCATGAATAAATAAAATCTTAAAAAAAAAAATTTCTAATCTCACTCCATTGCCTGCAAATCCCTACCCATCCTGGCCCCCATTTCCTCTTGATCTTCTCATCCACTCTCTTCAGGTCACACTGACCTCCTTTCTGCACCTTTAGACAGACCTAGACTTAGCACATCCTTGCTCTGAGCCTTGGTCATGGGCTTCTCCCTTTGCAGAAAATTCACTCTCCTTTCCTTCAAAGGCTCAGATATCACCCTGGGGATGCCTTCTCGGCTATTCAAAATCTCAACCCCAAAGGCATTCCTGATTTTCTTTACCGTACTGTTTTGTTCTAACATTTATGATATAACATTCTATATAATTTACTAAGAAAGGAAATCATACTTTTTAAGAAAATCTGACATGATAAAAAAATTACTTCCCTCCTTACTACTGTAAGGGCCACAAGGCAGAGATGTGCCCTAATTTTCTGGGACAGTGCCTGGCCCATAATAATTACTCATTATATATTTGTAGAATGGATGGATGGATGTGGTCAATGGTACATGTGAAATGGGCACTTTACACTATAGTGAGAATGTAAATTGATCAAGTCATTATCAGTGTTTAGCGAAACTTTTTTTTTTTAATTTTTTTTTTTTTTTTTTTTTTTTATTTATGATAGTCACACAGAGAGAGAGGGAGAGGCAGAGACACAGGCAGAGGGAGAAGCAGGCTCCATGCACCGGAAGCCCGACGTGGGATTCGATCCCGGGTCTCCAGGATCACGCCCTGGGCCAAAGGCAGGCGCTAAACCGCTGCGCCACCCAGGGATCCCTGTTTAGCGAAACTTTGACCTGGCAATTCTACTTCCAGGTATCTTCCCAATAGAAATGCCTATGCAGGGAGGTGCCTGGGTGGTGCTATCCGTTAAACATCTAACCTTTGGTTTTGGCTCAGGTCATGATCTCAGGGTCATGGGATCGAGCCCCAAGTTGGGCTCCCTGTTCAGCAAAGAGTCTGCCTGAGACTCTTTCTCTCTCTCCCTCTGCACCTCCCTGCCACACTTGTGATCGTTCACTCACTGTCTCTCTCTCAAATAAATTTTTAAAAAAGAAAAAAAGAAATGCCTATGCAGGGACACAATGGTATGTGTAAAAAGATGTTCATTACAGTGTTCATCACAGAGGCAGGACAAGGTGTGTAGCCATAACAGACAACTGGAGATTAGGATAGACAAAACCATGACAGAGGCTGCTTCTCTAGCTGGCCCAAGGAGAACCCAACCCAGGAATTACAACTAAAGCCTTGGCGGGAGCAGCTAAAACTGGCTTCCTGCTTCATTGCTTGACGCAATACCAGATCTTATCTATAAAGTTATCTCCGGAGTCTGGGAAAAGACGAATTTCCTCTGGTTCTTATTACTGAACGATTCTTTCTAGGGTCTGCTATGGATAACTTTGAGTTGAGGGACCCAACTCAAATGTTAGTAGGAAAAGAGTTCACTGAGTAATGGCTCCTATATACTTTGGGATATTAAGACTACCCCCTTCACAAGAATGGGTGATAGAAAAGGACTCTAAGATACATGGTTATTTGAAAAATAAGAAATTGTGAAATTGTACATACAGTAAAAACCAAGGTATAAAGCTATTATGTATATGTAAATGTACATATAAAGAGTACTTTGTAAAAACTAAGACTATTATCTGCATATGCACTTACTGGTTGGTAGATACATAGCAGGAAAGATACATCCACATGTAATAGTGGGAAGGAGAGTGGAAAGCAGTAGGATTCTTTGTATGCTAAGAGCATATGTATGCATTACCTATATAAATCCTTTAAGTTATGCATAGCAGACCCTAGAAAGAATCGTTCAGTAATAAGAACCAGAGGAAATTCGTCTTTTCCCAGACTCCGGAGATAACTTTATAGATAAGATCTGGTATTGCGTCAAGCAATGAAGCAGGAAGCCAGTTTTAGCTGCTCCCGCCAAGGCTTTAGTTGTGATTCCTGGGTTGGGTTCTCCTTGGGCCAGCTAGAGAAGCAGCCTCTGTCATGGTTTTGTCTATCCTAATCTCCAGTTGTCTGTTATGGCTACACACCTTGTCCTGCCTCTGTGATGAAAATACCAGCTGGCTTTGGTTAAGGCAATGAGCAGTCAACACAGTCAACACTGAGCTGCTTTGTGAGGGCCACAGCTCTCTCCCCTGGAGAGGATGACCATATTCTCGGACCACAGCTGGGCAGATAGTGTCAGTGGTGTATTATTTCTGTTAGCTCCATGATGAGAACAAGATAGAGGAGAGGTAAAATCTGCCAATTTGGACACGCTGGTGGGTGCGTGTACTTGTACATTGCCTGGGTGCCTTGTGTGTTCCCTTTTGTTAACACGTCAATGGTCCTGTCCCCAAAGTGGGATTAGGCCTATCAGTGTCCCCCCACCAATGGCTGGCTACTTTCCTTGCTCCTGACACCTCCTGAGAGCCCCCAAATACAGGCCCTGTAGAGGCCTTTGCTTCTTCATCTTTAAGAGGTGCTCAGCCCAAAGGTTCCTATCTCAACAGCTGGAAAAGAGTGAACAAACCACCTCTCTTGGGTTTCTGGCTGTGGAATATTTTTCTCTTATTTCTGAAGAGAGTCATGCCATGTCTGTGTCATTAACCAACTACATCTGCTTTTGGAGGGGTCACACGGTGGGAGAATCACCTACAGAAGTAAAAGAAACATCAGCGTTGATGCTGGTGGCCAGGCACCAACCCTTTCGTTTATTCATCCAGCAACTATTTATTGAGCATCTGTGAAGCGTGAGTCACTGTGTGATGTGAATGTGACAGGCATCACATTTCTGCCCTCAGGTCCCACAGTGAGTGGCCAAAACACCCACATAAGCAGGCATCACCATAAAGTATGCCATGATGGGCTGAATAAGGTGCAGTGGGAGAGGCACTTAATGCAGAGGTGGTAGGGAAAGGCTCCCTGTAGGAAGTAACATAAAAGCCAACAAAGAATCAGCTAGAGTTAGCTTCACTACCCTCCTCTTTGGCTAAAGGCCATTTATTATCTCTTTGGTTTCATCTGGAAACTTTTGAGGATTTTTTCCAAACCCTGATAGTGGATCCTGTACAACTCACATTGAGAGATTTGTTTATTTTGTTCATAGCCTTTAGCAATGTCTGCTGTTACATATATATCCTTTGTTCACTCTATGATCTGTGTCCTCCAAAGAAAAGCTCCTTCAGGGCAGGCTTTTTTCCTGTCATATTCACTGACATTTCCCTGACACCTAGAATACTACCTGGTAAATAGTAGCTGCTCAATAAAATATCATTGATGATTGAAGAAAATTTTCTTGGTCATATTTTTTTTCAAGATTTATTTATTTTAGAGAGAGAGAGAGCACAAGCAGGGAGAGGAGCAGAGGGAGAAAATCTTCAAGCAGACTCCCCGCAGAGCATGGAGCCCAACACAGCCCATGAGATCACAACCTGAGCCAAAACCAAGAGTTGGAGCCTCACCAACTGAGCCACCCAGGCTCCCCTTTGTCATACTCTTCATGTGACATTGTGTATCATGAAGGTTCTTTGCAAATAATTGGCTGCAGAAAGGTAGCAGCCACATTTTGCGTGTATATACATATATATATATACATATATATAAAACATACTCCTTTGCATATATATACATATAGGTGTGTGTATATATATTTGCAAAGGTATATATATATATGCAAAAGAACCTTTTTAAAGAGAGTGGCTCCTTATCCTGAGTAGAAACGTGGCTAGAAAAGTGCTTCCAGAATCATCAGCCAAGCTCTACCCAAGTACTCCTGATGCCTTAATCAGGGATCAGTCCGCTCTAAGACACAAACCCATCAGATGACAAAAAGCAAGTAAAGGCAGGAAGTGCACCCCGCCTCCCTGAGAACTGGAATCAGGAAAGACATCAGGACCACAGCAACTGCCGTATTTCCCTCCTCCACCTCTCCCGCCCTCGGCCTCCCGGGATCTTGGCTGCCCTCTGCCTGTCTGCTTCTGTTTGCAGCCCCTCTGTGCTGACTTTACTAACACAGGGCTGCCCCCAAGTGGCACCTTCAGTCCCTGCCCCTCCAGGTTGGTTGCATATTAACCCAAATCCAAGGTGCTGGAAGAGAATCAGCTTGCTATTCTTTGGGTCGGTTGCCTACCCCAGTCCAGTCCGCTGTGGCCAAGGGAGGCACAGATACTTTCCCCTTCAAAGGGAAGACAATGGACGGAAGGCAAGGAAATGACTAGTAGAAGAAATGATTGGTATCTCTACTGACGTTCATTGTGCAATTTGCCTTCTAGAATGAAGTGCTGGAGAATGTTGAGCCCTGATCACTGGACCAGGAAATAATAGAAGTGGGGTGTGTCCATGGCTCCCCCCAACCTCCTTCGCCAGAGGCTACTCCCAGGCCCTCCCCCAGACAAAATTCATTAGTGCCCCATCCACCTCTCCCCCTTCCCCTTATCACCTCTCGCGCTTTGGAGATGAGGGTGAGGCATCTGGCGCCCCCACAGTCCCATGGCTTTGGAGACCAGAGGCAATTGAGGTGCTTTCAGCCAGAAAAACATAATTTAAGGGCTTTGGCATCTGGCTGGGAGCAGAGAGCTGTGTTGCCATGGCAATGCCTCGCTTCATTTAACAGCAGCATATCCCCGAGTTTGGTCACATCCACACTCAGGCACATGGGGCGCCCCGTCACCAGCCCCCGCGACTTGCACACACATTCCTCTGGCAGCCCTCCCTCTCTGCAGGCCCCCTCCCGCTCTGGACACCCACACTCACCCTTCCTTTCCTGCAGCACCTGAGCCAATCACGCAGGTCCGAAAGCACCCCCGGACAGGAGAGAGGGAATGCGGGGCGCCAGAGCCTGCTGGGGTCCATATGCTCCCGACGTCCCAAGCACACAGCCCCATCTCCATGGCCTTTATAAATCTCCTTGGTGGGATCCCTGGGTGGCGCAGCGGTTTGGCACCTGCCTTTGGCCCAGGGCACGATCCTGGAGACCCGGGATCGAATCCCACATCGGGCTCCCGGTGCATGGAGCCTGCTTCTCCCTCTGCCTGTCTCTGCCTCTCTCTCTCTCTCTCTCTCTCTCTCTGTGTGTGTGTGTGTGACTATCATAAATAAATTTAAAAAAAATTTTTTTTAAATAAATAAATCTCCTTGGTGTGTCATGTCCAACCCATTAATCAGGCAGGGGACAGGGACGGGGAGAGGGAGGGAGGTGGCCCTGGGGCAGACGTGCTTCTCTGTTTTTTTGAGAGGAGAGGGGTTAGGCCAAAACCTGGCAGGTACCTAAGCACCCCCTGACATCCTGTCTCTGCCCACCCTTGCCTCCAGGTGGGGCACAGGGTGAGTCAGAGCAGGGAGACAGGAGGGCCCCAGGACGTTCACCGGATGCTCTTGTAGCAGCAAAAAATCAGAAACAGCGTCACCGTCCGTGAGCAAGGCCTAGGTACACGGACGGCAGTACCTCGCGCAACAACGCGCTCTGTCGAGGTCTAGGAGGCACCTAATCATCGGTCTCCCCGGGAGAATGTGTCGGTGTGTAAAGTGTCATCACACTCCTGTGTTTGGGGCCGTGTGGTTCTGGCATGGGGGCCCTTGCGGTGTGCCCCAACAGGGAAGGGGAAGCCCGGCAACCCCCGCCCAGAGCAGGAGATTCAAGACACCCAGAGCCCTACTCTCCTTCCTGACTCGGTGGGTGGGCTAGGTCGCTCCTGCGCTGGGCCCCCCTGAGCTCTGACCCGGCTGCAGTGATGGGTGACAGCCACCACCCGGCCTCCTCAGCCTCAGTGGCCTCTCGCTGCGGCGAGCCACACAGGGAGCAGCACGCCGGCCACCGCCACGCTCCGGCCATCCAAGCAGGTCCAAGGGCGGCCCAGTTCGAGGGCCGAGGAAAGCACCCACCTCCTGATGACGGGAATGACAGAGTGACAGTGCCAACGGGCAGCTGTAGTGGGATGGGAAGAACTTGTCAACAAACAGCCACGGGCACCTCTCACCTTTTACTCGAAGATTCCAGACTCCGTGTTCCTGTGTGACTCAGGTAAACTGAAACATGCAAGAGGGCGAATCTGAGAGACCTATCCAAGGGCAATGAGGACTTTGTTGACACATAATTCGGTTGGAAGTCAAAGATGACCTCAAGGTTAGTGGCAAAGTTGTTTTGTGTTTTTTTTTTTAAGTAATCTCTATGCCCAGCATGGGGTTCAAACTCACGACCCCACAATCAAGAAGAGTCGCATACCCCACTGACGGAGCAGCCAAATGCCCCGCAAGTTTGTTTGTGTCTTGTTTTTTGTTGTTGTTTTTTAAACACAACTGTGAGAAAATGGAGCTTGGCATAGCCGAGCCCAGAGATGCGATGTGTTGACTAGTGAGAAGTGTGACCCTTGGGGCTCCTGGGTGGCTCAGCGGTTGAGCGTCTGCCTTTGGCCCGGGTCATGATCCTGAGGTCCTGGGATCGAGTCCCACATTGGGCTCCCTGCATGGAGCCTGCTTCTCCCTCTGCCTGTGTCTCTGCCTCTCTCTCTCTCTCTCTGTGTCTCTCATGAATAAATAAATAAATAAAATCTTAAAAAAAAAGTGTGACCCTTAGAGAAAGAGCAAAGGAAGGAAGTAGCAATATTCTTAGATTCCCGACACTAAGAAATAAATGTGATCAGACCCTGAAGTAGCTGTGCCTATGAAACAGTACGTATTATTACTGAGCTATGCAAAAGGATGATGGGATTTTCCATTCTCTCCTGGCTCTCTGCCACTGCTTGCTGGTCATTAAATGCTTTCCCAGAACCACATTCCCACCCAGTGAAAAAAAGTCATGATTCCACATGTATACAGTGTTCCTGCAGAGCTGGTTTGGTCCATCAACGATTTAACAGAACAGTACCACCAAAAGCTGGGGGAAAGAGGCCCGGATGACAAGAAAATCCTCCCTTTCAAAATGACAAGTTGGAAGCATCATGATTCCCTGTTATGTCCAGAGTGACAGACAAGCCCCCAAATTAACCAGGACATCCCAGGACATGATGGGGAGAGGCAGAAGAATGAAAGCAGTAGCCAGATTCCAAGGATGGCAGAGTCACCCCCCACCCCCCACCATGAGATGTTGACCCTGTGGGGAAGAAAGAGGTCACATGCATGGGAAAGGCCCAGAGACAGATGGAAGGGGAGGGTTTGGGGATCCCTGGGTGGCGCAGCGGTTTGGCGCCTGCCTTTGGCCCAGGGCGCGATCCTGGAGACCCGGGATCGAATCCCACATCGGGCTCCCGGTGCATGGAGCCTGCTTCTCCCTCTGCCTGTGTCTCTGCCTCTCTCTCTCTCTCTCTCTGTGTGACTATCATAAATAAATAAAAAATAAATAAAAAGGAAGGGGAGGGTTTGCCATGGGAAACTTCTTCCCCACTTTTGACAAGAAGGGAAGCATCTTTATCGAGACTTCTAGAACTCTCTTTGCCCCACTTCTCCTGCCCTGGTGGGGGACAGTATGAGCAGTGATTTACTGTCAATTTTTGCAAGAACATGTGGGCATCCTTGACTCAGACCCACACCTTGTCTCTCTCTTGGTCAAGTAGAAATTCTCCCCTTCATGCTTTTATTTCCCCTCTGGAACCTTCTGTGAAGGGAGGCTTGTCTCCACCAAGTGTTTCTTTGGACTGGGTGAGGAAGTCTGCCTAAATTCTCCATTCAGCATGAGCTGCCTCAGCTGGTCAAAGCCCGGCCTCTTGCCACTAATAAATAGGCGACACTTCACCTTTCACATTTGCTTTTGATTTATTTTTTGACATATAGGAAACCTAAGCAAGAAATAGGAGTGCTATTTTTTAGAGTCCTCTTGAAGCCTGTGGTGGTAACTTATTGCTTCATAACAAATCACCCTCAATGTAATGACAGAAAGTGATAAATATGTATTCTCTCACACTGTTGCTCAACTTAGCTAAGCAACTTGGCTACCCGAGTGTTCTCTTGACACAGCAGCTGTTTCTCCTGAGCGCAGGCTAAGTGATAAAGGGGAGAAAGTCACAGTGCCTTTAGGACTTAGTTCCCAAAGTAGCATGTCCACCCTCTCAAGTCACTGCTAGGCTGGCCCAGAGGGGGAATTAGGCCCCATTTCTTCTGGAGGGTGTCGGAGGACTTGTGGATCTTTCCAACCCCAGAACTCTCTACAAAGGAAAAGCAACCGGGCTCTCTCACATACGAAGCCAGTCAAGAGCCGGAGAAGGAGAAGTCATTCATTCAAACAGCTTTTATTGAAAACCCAGTAGCTGCTAGGCTCCTTGCCAAATGTTGTGTGTAAAGGCAGAAATAACACGAGATACTTTCACTCAAGATCTGGCTGAAAGAGGACACATCCTTGGGTTCCTCCTTTAACCACGTCCCTCCCCTAGAGGAGACTCATTCACTGGCCAAAAGAAAGTGCCTATACCTAGAGCCCTTCACCCCTTTCTAGACTGTGCCCTGATCACCCAAGACCCCAGAATTCTCTCCCCTAATGGCCCACGTCTCTCCCCGGGTCTACACAGGCCTCATCCTCAGGTGCACCCCGGGGCTAATGGTAGACTTATGGGCAAAGCTTGGTCATGTGGATGGGGTGTCCACATACTTGGGGTGGGCCAGAGCCAGGAATAGGAAAAGGGGGAGAATGAACTGGGAGGGAGATGAAAAGCCCAGTTAGTTGTTAGATGCATGGAAATCAAGATTCCCACGGCACATCCTGTCTTTTCTTCCAAACTTGCCAGTACCCTTGTCTGTGATATGGCAAGTCTACCTCAGCCCAGGTGAGGTGCTATTGTGAGTCGAGATCTGGCTGCCTCCGTGGCGCCCCTACTCTCCCACCAGGGACCTGCAAGCCCCTCAACAGCACTAGGTGTGACTAGGTGTGGTGCCACTACTGAGCCCAGGCCTCCCTCTAGTGACCAGTCTGGGGACAACAGCCAGAGGCTCCTGGCCTCTCTACAGAATGGACACTTCTTCCAGAACCTACTTTTCAGAACTTATATCAGTTTCTACTATTCTTTGCTTAATAAACCTCAAAAATACAACCAATGCTCTTCCGCCTCCTCACTCCACAGCCCCTGTGCCTTCAAAGGAAAGATAAAGCCCAAGGCCGTTAGCCTGGTTTACAAGGTCTTTCTCAAGTTTAGTCTCTCAAGAGCAGCCTCTCTCTCTGTCTCTGTCTCTCTGTCTCTGTCTCTCTCACACACACATAGACACACACACACAGCCACCATCTTCAACAACCCGCCATATATTTCCGTGTCTCATTTCTTTTGCTGGCAATAGATTGCCCACCTTTGTCCATCAAACAAACACTTACTCCTTCATAAAGACCCCCTTTGTGCCTCTGTGGCTTCCTTGGCCCCCTGTGGGGGAATCCCTGGCCCTCACAGAGTTCCCCTGAGCATTTATGCACTGAACAATAGCTTACACTGAATATTTAATGCCAGGCCCTGTGCTAAGGGTTCCAGAGGCATTATCTCTCTAATCCTCACAATAACCCTAAAAACCAGGCACTATGACCATCCCTGTTTTACAGGTGAGGAAACTGAGAAGAGAGGGGTCAGGTCATGTGCCCCAGGTCATATAGACATAGACAGCAAGTGAAAGAGCCCTGTCATCACGAGTGCCCTCTCCACCTCCAAGCCACCTCCTCCACCGCAGCTCATAGATGGATGTCCTTGTTTCCTGCCTCTGAGCTCCTCTGAAGAGAGGCCTGTTCTCTTGTCTCTGCATCCCCAGCATGGACCCCAAAGACCTCAGTGCCTGGAAAGCATTCAAGTGATTACCTGAACCGAACTGCAGACAGGAAGGGTTGGCTTTGCCTGCTACACTTTTTCTCAGTAAATCTCCCACCTCAGGCTCAAAATCTTGTTCTGGACTCAGAGCCAGTCAGTCGAACATTCTAGACAAGTGAGGGCAGAAGCAGTGCACAGAGCTCGCAGCATAAAGATTCACTGAGGATAAGAAATAGTGCCTAACTTGGGGCTGGTTGCCAAAGCACTGATCCTTAATCCCCCCATCTCTCAATTAATTCACCCCAGACAGGCCAGCACCCTTAGGGTTTGCCAAGACACACCCAGCCACTCCCAGAGGACTGCCTGCCGTCCTCCTTCTCCGCTCCTCCCTCTGTCCTTCCTCTGGCCTTCCTGCCTGCCTTCTCTACTCTGTGGTCTCTAATCCAGCAAACAGCATTAAATAGACACTTTTTCATCCACCTGCAGTATTCTAGCTACTGGCATCTGTTTCTTCTCTTCTTCAAAATGGAAATACAGGACTTTTTTTCTTCCTGATTATGAAAGTAATAGTCCTGTTATATTAAAAAAAAAAAAAAAGCACAAATATTTAAAGCAGAAAGTAAAAGTTGCCAGCCATCCCACTACAAGATAACCACTGTTTTCAATTTGGTTTATAGCATTCCACATTTGCGTGCGTGTGTGCGTGTGTTTTCATTTCACTTTAATCTGAATCATAAATGAAGAATTATCTCTCCTGGTAATTTTATTCCAGCAGTCCTAGGTTGAAATGATAATGCTGCTGTAAGGTCCTGGTCAAGAGCCCTCTAGATTCACTCTCAACAGAATTCTCTAACTTCCACTGGAAAGGACTAAGAATAGGGGATACTGGAACCTTTCCTTTTTTTTTTTTTTTTTTGGAACCTTTCATTTTAGAAGATTCCTGGGATCCTTATACCTGGTCATAAAAGGTCAAGGTATACAGTGGCCTTTACTGGGGCACCTGGGTGGCTCCAGTCAGTTGAGCAACTGATTCTTGATTTCAGCTCAGGTCATGATCTCAGGGTCCTGAGATTGAGCACTGGGTGGGGCTCCACGCTCAGTGGGGAGTC
Source organism: Canis lupus familiaris (assembly GCF_011100685.1). Taxonomy (NCBI): domain Eukaryota; kingdom Metazoa; phylum Chordata; class Mammalia; order Carnivora; family Canidae; genus Canis; species Canis lupus. The sequence continues at coordinate 50,747,490 of NC_049229.1, read as the reverse complement.
TTCTTGAGATTCTCTTTCTCTCCCTCTGCACCCACCCCTCCCCTTCTCTCTCTAAAATAAATACATTTTTAAAAATAAATAAATAAAGTGGCCTTTACCAAGCCAGGGGAAGCCTTCCTACACCACTTCCTCAGAGCAAGGCTCCTAACTTGCTCATATAACCAAAATGAAGGGAGGCCACTGGCATGATATTTCGCCTATAATAATGAAACATTGCTCTCAGGTAATTTGCTCTTCTCCCTGGGAGCCACGTGGAGGATGGCACAGTGCTGGAGGAGGGAGAGGGAAGGGGGTCACTTCAGCAGGCAGCAGGTTCACTCATTGCACAAGCATTGGCTGAGGAGCTAACACACAAGGTTCCCTCTCCATCCGTGGGAACCAGCCCTCTTCCCCTCAGAGAGGCGGAGACACCACCGAGAAAGCACACTGGCACTTTCTGGCAAAAGTAAGAAGCCAGACAGGGGTAAAGCAGAAATTATGCTCCACTGGACTGAATCACACAACCAAACTCACAAGAGATTGATGCATAAAGACCAGGAGAGCGGTTTAATTGTTTTCTAATGTGAAATAAAAGTTTTAAATGGATTGCTTGGCTTTTACAGGGCAATTACTTGTGTTTGATGATCAGCACCTTCTCTCCCTGTGGGCATGTGATCACATATGAAAGTAATCGGGATCCCTGGGTGGCGCAGTGGTTTGGCGCCTGCCTTTGGCCCAGGGCGCGATCCTGGAGACCCGGGATCGAATCCCACGTCGGGCTCCCGGTGCATGGAGCCTGCTTCTCCCTCTGCCTATGTCTCTGCCTCTCTCTCTCTCTCTCTGATGACTATCATAAATAAAATTAAAAAAAAAATTAAAAAAAAAAAGAAAGTAATCGCACACAAATAACACTAATGACAGGTACGGTTGCTCTTTGTCGCGTACTTGTACTATGAATACAGACAGTCCTGAGCGCGTTGTCTTCATCTTCTCATGTAAGTCTGTACGGCTATGCGGTGGACTACTTTATCCCCTCTTTGCCATAGGGTTCAGAGATTTAGGGTTTAGAGCAAATAAGTGAGGGACCCAGGATCCAAACCCCATTCTGCCTGCCTGCAGGACCCATGCTCTGAATTTGCCGCCTCTCTCCTGCTTCTCCAACCACCTGGGAAACCAGACTGCAATCTGGACTCCAAGCAAGGGGCATTTGGTGGAGACTCAAACACAGGGCAGGTGTAACTGGGCCTCTTTGCAGCCAGTCGCAACGCAATGATGCACCACAAAGAAAACACACATCCGACTCCCAGAGCCACCAATGCTGAGAGCCTGTTTTCCTAAAAGTTTTATGAAAAGGAGAGCAATGAGGTTCCACATCACAAAACTTTCTGAATTCCCTGTCTCAACATCTGTCTTTTCCCCTAGGTCCCTGCCGTCCAGGGACAAACCACATGCTTGTCCTCCTGGCTCTCTGCTCCATCTCACATTTCCCCTTTGGGGGAATCTGCTCTCCAGATTTCTCCTTCCCGCAAGATCTATACCTCAGTCACCTGCCTCAGGGATAGCAGAGTTACAGCCCCCAAACATAGCCTGCGAAGACGCCTATTTGGCCTATGCTGTATTTTACAATTTTGAATGACTGCCAATATTTAAAACCAGCAGATTTCGCATAGAAATTTGATTTCCAACTTAAAGGAGGGGGAGAGTTTTCTCTATAGCAACAACTGGCTAGAGCTGAACAGTAGTTGTTTCTTTTAAAAGTACAGGCAGGGTCTCCACTTCATCGGTCTCCTCTCTTTCCACAGCCTGCTGACAATGTGTTGGAGTGTCAGTGCTCTTTCTTATCCTTTGGCCACCTAAGTTATCAGCCTGGCCCCTCCAGGTATTGGAATTTCCAAGACCTCTCTGTTTCTTTATTTGGATACCACAACATGATAACCACCGTACTTTGGAGTGCTCCTTAGGGTGAATTCTCCTGCCTATGTCTATGACTATATTTGAACGCCTTGTAAATGGCATACTGATTAGGAACACTGGTTCAGTAGTTCAGTACTGGTTCTTATTGAAAATTCCAGGCCTGGGCATGGCTGCTCAGGTGAAATTATCCAAGTGGATGCATCCCTAGAGCACATGCTCTCTGTACCCTACTGAATGCTGAGCAAAGGTCAGGTCAGGTGTATCTCCTAGAGACATACTTTTATCACAGGGCTAAGAATCAGTTGGGCAGTAAAAAGTGAATGCTTAACCCATCACATGGTGAGAGTGACAAAATGTAAATACTTTAATGCTTGGTTTCAGATGGATGCTTCTAGTCTCACTTTTATATTTCGGAGTAGTGATAAGCTCAGTGCTTAGTGAGTCTACTTTGAAACAAATTTTCTCATTTTTGTTTCTAGCTTGGAGTATCATGTAATTAGAGAGCTCAAGATTGCCAGGTGAGTTCTTATCAATTCTAAGGATTTTTCTGTTATTCCAGATTTCTGCAGTGTTTTGCTGTGATAGATGGTATTGTTGCTGACAAGTATTCACTGCTTCCCCCTTGGATGGGATTATATTTCCTTGCCTTGTTGATCTCAGGCTTCACTATGTGATTTCTTTGGGCCAATAAAATGTGAGTGGAAGTAATGCCACTTCAGAAACAGAGCTCTAAAAGCTAGCAGATATTCACCATGGTTCTTTCTTCTCTTGGCCACGATGAAGATGGGCATGCACTGGAGGGAAGGCAACACAGTGCAGAACCTGTGCTTGCTGGACACTGAGCCTGAGTGAGAAATAAACCTTTGTTATGTGCTACTGAAATGTTGGGGTCATCTGTTATGGCAGCATAACCTAACCTATCCTGGGGCACCTGGGTGGCTCAGTTGGTTAAGCATCTGCCTTCAGCTCAGGTGCTGATCTCAGGGTCCTGGGAATTAAGCCTCTGCTCAGTGGGCTTTAAGTGGAAATTAAGCCCCTGCTCTATCCCTCCCCACTGCTTGTGCTCTCTCTCTAATAAATAAATAAAATATTAAAAAAAAAAAAACTAACAGGGGGATCCCTGGGTGGCTCAGCGGTTTAGCGCCAGCCTTTGGCCCAGGGCGTGATCCTGGGGTCCCGGGATCGAGTCCTACATCGGGCTCCCGGCATGGAGCCTGCTTCTCCCTCCTCCTGTGTCTCTGCCTCTCTCTCTCTATCATAAATAAATCTTTTAAAAAAATAAAAAAAAAACAAACTAACATATCCTGACCAAGACATGTGTAAACAAACCAAAAAACACTAACTCTGATGCTGAAGCTGATAGCACAATAGATGGCAATAATCTCCATTTTTCTATTTATCAAAAATATATATTTTTTTCTCACTGAGAAGTAAACGCCATAAATTTAAACTTACAAAATAATTGTATTCTGGGATCCCTGGGTGGCTCAGCGGTTTGGCCCAGGGCCTGATCCTGGAGTCCAGGGATCAAGTCCCACGTCTGGCTCCCTGCATGGAGCCTACTTCTCCCTCTGCCTGTGTCTCTGCCTCTCTGTGTGTGTGTCTCTCATGGATAAATAAATAAAATATTTTAAAATAATAATTATTATATTCTAATATAATTTTATATGTCACATAAAAAATATATATATAGTAACCCCTTTCTAACAGACATATTCTTTCTTAAGATATATCAATGGGTTATGGGTTTTTTTAAGCATTTTTTAAAGTTCACTTGTTTAAGTAATCTCTACATCCAGTAGGGCTCAAACTCAATGCCAAGATTAAAAGTCACATGCTCCTCCAACTGAGCCAGCCAGGTGCCCCATTAGATAAATGGTTTCGATCAGGCTACCATGTCAAGTTTTGCTAATCCTGAAGGCACTCTGTGTCCTTAAGGTAGTTGTGCATATCTTGGCTCAAATTCATTATGAGTGAAATAGTTTTAATTAATTGTAGTGACACGTATATTAAATACACACCAGCATATGATATAAGTAAATCCTTCCTTCTTTCCCCAACCCTCAGTACCACGTTACAGAAGTAATCATGTTAGGAGTTTCTTATCAGGGCTGACGTCATGGGTGAATGATCTCTGCAGTCACCCAGGCCCTCACGCTTAGAAGGACACTTACTCCTCTGCCATGGCCATCTTGACATTTTTCATAATTTTTTTAACAAGAGGCCTAACATTTCTATTTCTCCCTGGGCCTCCAAATTATGTCACTTGTCCTGCTTCCTACGTATCCTGCCAGAAACATTGTTAGGCATAAACAAGCATAGGTTTGCTCCTTTTTAAATACGGTGGCTCAAGGCTCCCCAACCAGGAGCAAGAGAATTTCTGTGAAGCTCTTTGGGCCAGTCCAAGCACCCAAATCTATCTTCCCTCTTCCCCTGCTCTGTGTCACAGTGGGACTGACTCCTACAGACTGCATTTCTCACATTTCCCAGGACTTTCTGAGTCAGCTGGCTTCCTGCTCAGTTTGACTAGAGACAGGAGACAAAAAGGCACAAGAGAGGGAAAAGCCAGGTATTTCCCCCTTCTCTGTCTGCCATGGGCAGCATCTTCAGCAGCTGCTGAACCTTTTCTGTGCCTCTGGCTCCTGCCAGTCAGGCCCACCACCGTTCTGTCTGAAACCAACTGAGCCCATCCCTGGGCTCTGTAACATCAACTCCATTCTTTACCTGTTATGGATGGAATGTTTGTGTCACCCCACCTCAAATTCTTATGTTAAAGCCCTAATCCTCAAGTGACTGTATTTACAGATAGGAGCCTTTAGGGAGGTAATTAAGGTTAGATGAGACCATCAGGATGATGGTCCAGATCTGATGGCATTAGTACCCTAATAAGAAGAGACACCAGATAGTTTGTTGTCCCTCTTTGCTCAAAAACAAAGAGGTCATGGAAGCACAGGGTGAGGTGGCAACCCCCTACAAGCCAAGAGGAGAGGCCTCAGGATGAATTTTACCTTGCCGGCACCTTGATCTCAGACTTCCCAGGCCCCAGAACTCTAAGAAATAAATTCCTGTTGTTTAAGCCACCCAGTCTGTGGCGTTTCATTATGGCAACCTGAATAGCCTAAGACACCTTTTCAGCTTATGAGTGCTGGTAGCTTTCTGTTTTTGCTAATTCTGGGCTGTCTTATTGTCTCCCACAGGCTTCTCAGCTTTTCTCTCACCAGTTCTCTGCATCCCACTCCCCTCTATTTCAAGTGCTCATAGTGGTTCCCCTTCTCCCAATCAGACCCTGGATGATTCACTGGGTCTCAGGGGGCATTACATAGACTAGGATGTACCCAACTCCTGTCACTGGCCATACAGCATGCTACTTAAGTAATACACCATCGGGGTGCTGGGGTGGCTCAGTTGGCTGGGTGTCCCACTCTTGATTTCAGCTCAGGTCATTATCTTGGGGTCATAGGATCAAGCCCCGTGCTCAGTGGGGAGTCTGCTTCTTTTCCTCTTCCTCTGTCCATCCCTCTCCTTGCATACAGGCACTCTTTCTAAAATAAATAAATCTTTTAAAAAAGAAGAAGAAAAAATAAAAAATAAAAATAAAAAAGAAGAAATACACTATAAAATTAGGCTGATCTGTATTTGGATCCTGACCCCTTCCACTTCCTTGTTCAGTCTCCACAGTGGGATGTTAGTCTCACTAAGCCTTAGTTTCCTCATCTGCAAAATGGAGATAAAAAATATAAAGTCTTGGGCAGCTGGGTGGCTCAGTTGGTTAGATGCCTTCAGCTCAGGTCATGGTCCTGGGGTCCTGGGCTCCCTGCTTAGCAAAAAACCTGCTTCTCCCTCTCCCTCTGCCCCTGCCCCTGCTTCGACATCTGTGTTCTCTCTCTCTCATTCAAACAAATAAATAAAATCTTTAAAAAAATACTAGTGTACCCTATAGAATAAGTAATGTTTGAAAGGTACTTAGCATAGTGCCTGGCACAGAAAATGTTCAATAAGTACTAGCTAATATATAGGAGGAAGGATAGAGCCTGGTGAGAAGATGACATTGTACACCATCATTACTAGAGTGTCCTTCCAACTCATGATGTATAGACAGTCTTCAAACAGCACTGTAAGCCTCCTGTGTAGCATCCTAGGAACTGTTTATAAACCCTACAGTGCACAGAACAGAACACGGGAGAGTCACAGAAAGTCAGGTTGTCCCTGATATCATTATTACCTAGTTCAGGTTAGGCCTGCTCTCTTTCCTGTGCTGCCTATAGCTGGTTTTCTAGGCCTCTAATCAAAGGACCCCAATATCTGCAGTCCTCCCTCTCCTTACCACTCACTGTCACATATTCCACCCAGACCCCAGCATCTAAAGCTTTCTGAAGTAGTTGAAAACCTAAGGAACCACAGAATTCCATACCTGAAGTAAACAAACTTTCTTTGTAAAGGGCCAAATGGCAAATATTTCAGGCCACTTACAGTTTGTATACTAACTACTCAGTTCTGCCTTTGTAGTGCTGAAAGCAGCAGTAAGTGAATGGGCATGGCTGTGTGCCAATAAAACTTTATTTGTGGCCCCTGACAAGTGAGTTTCATATAATCACAAGTCACAAAATAATATTTTTGATTTTTTTATTCATATAAAACTGTAAAAAACATTCTTCAATCTCAAGATGTACAAAAACAGGCAATAAATAGATCTGGACTGCAGGCTATCATTTTCTCTTGGCTTCTATTCAAGTTCCTGTGGTTTTTTAGTTGTTGCCTTCTTTCTTTCCTTCCTTGCCATATGACACTGAGTAAGTCACTTAGCCTCTCTGGGCTTCAGTTCTCTTTTATTTTTAACTTTTTTTTTTTTTTTTTTTTTTTTTGCTTTTTAAGATTTTATTTATTTATTCATGAGAGAGAGACACAGAGAGAGAGAGAGAGAGGCAGAGACAGAGGGAGAAGCAGGCTCCATGCACAAGCCGATGTGGGACTGGATCCCGGGTCTCCAGGATCAGGCCCTGGCTGAAGGCAGCGCTAAACTGCTGAGCCACCTGCGCTGCCCTAGTTCTCTCTCTCTTTTTTTTTTTTAGTTAAATTTTTTACTTGCTTTTTTCAGTTAATTTAAGATATAATTGACATACAACACTGTATACGTTTAAGATGTACAGCATAATGACTTGACACTCATATTTTTCTAAGATTGCATTTATTTATTTGAGAGGGTGTGCAGAGAGAGAGAGAGCACATGAGTGGAGGGGATGCAGAGTGTCAATACAGAGCAGAGCAGGCTTCCCCCCTGAGCAGGGAGCCAGCCAACTGTGGAGCTCCATCCCAGGACCCCAGGATCAGGACCTGAGCTAAGGCAGAGGTTCAACAGACTGAGCCACCCAGGCATGCCTTGACATATGTATATTATGAGTTCAAGAGTCCCATGCTGTATGGACCTAAACAGCCAGGCACCGGATGAATGTTTTTGAAAACCAGCTCTTCACTGAAGATGGGGGCAGGAGAGCAACTATTGGTTTTGTTATAGTTGTTAATCTCTGTTATTTGTTTAGGCTTCCAGGTGAAATTTCATGTAAACAGGGGGATGCCTGGGTGGCTCAGAGGTTCAGCGCCTGCCTTTGGCCCAGGGCGTGATTCTGGGGTCCGGGACATCGCGTTCCCTGCATGGGGCCTGCTTCTCCCTCTGCCTGTGTCTCTGCCTGTGTGTGTGTGTGTGTGTGTGTGTGTGTCTCCATGAATAAATAAATAAAATCTTTAAAAAAAAATCTTGTAAACAAAAATACGAATTAATTTGGGAAATCACTAATTGGTCCATTGGTTCCAAACCTTTTCTCCAGCCTCCTCCGTCTACCAGCACAAAAACAATCCATCAGTAACAAGTCAGAGGGTGTAGCCAAAAAATGGTGTAAAGGTTACCCTTCTCGGGGAGCGCCCCCTTACTAGACAACCAACACATCTGCTTATTGTCTTGAGTCCTTTCTCCAGGTGACAAAGTCCCACGCACTTACTCATGAAGGAAATATTTTGCCCAGCACCTCCTATGTGCAGAGCACGCACGGGATGACCTGTAGTGAACCCAGCAGGAGCGATCCCTCCCCGTGGCCAGGCGGAAAGTGCGTGCCGGGGGCCCGCGGCCGTGCACGATAAATTATGCAGGAATGCAGAGAAGGAGGGAGGGAGGGAGGAAGGGGGGTTGGGTGCAAGTCGACCCCAGCCTCTGTGTTCCCAGAATTGTCCAGGGTGACTCCACAGCCCTCGCTATCGGGCCGCCCTGCCTTCCTTCCTGCGCTTTCCGGGCGCACGTCCCCCCGCTTCCCTGGGGCCTTCCCTGGGGCCTTCCCTGGGGCCGGGGCCGGGCCGGCAACTGCGCCTGCGCACACCGTCCTCCCGGCCCCTGCCCCGCGCCCAGCGCCCAGCGCCCAGGGGATGGGGCTCGGGGCCGCGCCCCTGTGACCCGGGCGCCCTGCACCCCCTCCCGCGGGCCCGGGGCTGTCGCCTCCACGTGGGGGGCCGGTGACCCCCGGGGCAGCGCTCCGGCCCCCACGCACACTGCTCATCTCTGGGTTGGGGGGGCTCGGAGGCTGCCCCCAGTCTGCTCCGGGGACCTCGTCTCCGCACCCCGCGGCGGCGGCGGGACTTCGGCCTGAAAGACACAGGCCCGGGCTTTCCCTCCTGGGGGGCGGGGGGGTGGGAGAGGCGCGTCCACTGACAACCTCGCCCTTCCCCAGGGCAACTCCTTCTCTTCCTTGTTTCTCTGCTCCCCCGCCCCTTTTCCTCCCTCATTCAAGGAAAGTCCCTCTTTTGGCTTCTAAGGAATTTCTCAGCCACCCCTGGAAACAGTGTATCCCTCCCCCAGTTTCCCTCTTGCTGCCAAAATCTTTCCATCTCTCTCTCTCTCTCTCTCTTTCTCTCTCTCTCTCTCTCTCCCTCCCTTCCCACCCACTGTCTCACATCCCTAACCTGGCGTTTATCTCCTTTCCTCTTTTGCTCGGCCCATTAGGTAGGTGGTTAGGGATATGTGGTTTGGTTTATTTGTTTTGTTTTGTTTTGTTTTTAAGATTTTATTTATTTATTCATGAGAGACACAGAGAGAGAGGCAGAGACACAGGCAGAGGGAGAAGCAGGCTCCACGCCAGGAGCCAGGTGAGGTACTGGATCCCAGGACCCCGGGATCACACCCTGAGTAGAAGGCCGAGGCTCAACCACGGAGCCACCCAGGTGTCCCTAGTTAGGGGTGTCTTTTAGCCCATGCCTCCCCTTCTTTGAGAATCTCACACACACATGGGTGCGCCCTTGGCAGCTGTGTTCCAGCATGTGACTTTGCCCCTAGGGTGTCCGAGAAGTCCAGGACCCACAACCAGGTCAAGCCTCCTCTCTCTTCTAAAGGCTTTGGAATTGAGCTTGAGATGCTGTTGCAGCCTGAGCTGGTCTCTTAGATGCAGGCAACGCAGACAGGGATGGCACTGCCGTGTGAATGCCGAGCCAGTGAAAACCGGTCTGTAGACCAGAGTGGAGAAAGACAGGTTCTCAGGGAGAAGACGAGAGGAGGCTGGATGAGAGATAACTGCCCGGGAGTGTGACAACTTCCCAGTTCCTGCTTCCTGTTTGAGAGCAGCTGCCCTGGGCTTCCCTGATACTAATCACTACAAGTGTGGTGTAAGTGTGCAGGAGTTAGGATGTCTTTGACCACAAGAGGTAACCTGAGTGACTGTGGCTTGAACCATCAGGACACATTGCTTCCTTAAGAAGTCTGGGGGCAAAAAAAAAAAAAAAAAAGAAGTCTGGGGGCAGACATAACCAGGGTGTGTTCAGTGCAGCTGTGTCATCAAGGACCCAAACTCTCCAGACAGAAAGAGGCTTAATTTTTCCTAATAATGAAAAAGCCCCTCTTTCTTAGAGTCTCCAGAGAAGTCTTCCTCTTACATCCTACTGGCTAGAGCTGTTTCATGTATTAACTCTACCTGCAAGACAGGCTGGAAAAGTGAGTGCCTGGCAAGGAAAAGGGAATTGGGTTTCCATGATTATGATGCATGGGGCTGGCAGGACATCTGCTTCTCTGAGATCAAGGGATTCCTCCCTGTACCTGAACAAAATTAGCAGGGGAAAAGTATTCAGTGCTTATTTTTATTTTCTATTATTTTTAAAGCTTTTATTTATTTACTCATGAGAGACACAGAGAGAGGCAGAGACATAGGCAGAGGGAGAAGCAGGCTCCTCTCAGGGAGCCCGATGTGGGACTTGATCCTAGGGCTAGGATCACATCCTGAGCCGAAGGCAAAGGCTCAACTACTGAGCCACCCAGGCATCCCTATTTTTACTTTTAAAATTTATCTATTTATTTAGGTAACCTCTACACCCAGCATGGAGCTTGAACTCATGACCCCAAGATCAAGAGACACACTCTTCCAACTGAGCCAGCCCTGGGCACCCCTTGGTGTTGCTTTGAAACAAACACTATTGGCAGCACCTTTTCAACACATCCTGTTCCATTTAAGCTAATTTGATTGTATCTGTCAGTTGTATCTGTTGTTACTTGACTGCTCCGGCTAAGGGAATGTTTCCCCATTTCTCTGATTTATCTAATCATTCTTGGCCTCCTGCCCCATCCTGTACCCCTCCCCAGGGAGGTGGAGTCAGCACCTGGTTGGCATGGGATAGATTTCTCCACTGGATGGGAGGGATTTATCAATGGTCCTGGCTTGGAGGATCTGGTCTCTTTCTTTCACCTTTTCACTTGAACCAGTGGGAATGAATACACATTGCAGACTCAAACTTTCCCTTAGGTGGGCTGCCCACAGCCTAGATTGGAGGTTAGAAGTTGGCTGTCATGGGGTCCCTGGGTGCTCAGTCAGTTAAGCATCCGCCTTGGCTCAAGTCATGATCTCAGGGTCCTGGGATCCAACTCCCTGCTCAGTGGGGAGTCTGCCTTCCTCTCTCCCTCTCCCCCTCCCCTGCTCTTAAGTGTGCACTCTCTAATAAATAAAATCTAAAAAAAAAAAAAAAAAAAAAAAAAGGTTGGTTATCACACTCAAGCCACATGCTCCCAGACCCCTTAAAACAGTAATAGGGATGCCTGGGTTGGTGGCTGCCTTTGGCTCAGGTCATGATCCCAGGATCCAGGATCGAGTCCCACATTAGGCTCCCTACATGGAGCCTGCTTCTCCCTCTGCCTGTGTCTCTGCCTCTCTCTCTCTCTGTGTCTCTCATGAATAAATAAATCTTTAAAAAAATAAAATAAAAAATAAAACAGTCATAAATGTGATATTTTGTCAGATGACATTTTTGTCTGTTACATAATTGTGAGACCTAGTATAAAATGGAAAGGACCAAAAACTCTAAGACAATGATGGCAGAGCATTAAACCAAGTGCGACTCACCAATCCAATCCTGCACTTTGTGCATCTCTCACCCTTTTGTCTTATTTATCAGTTTCAGGACTTGATGATATGAACAAGAGTATTATTCATTGGGCCCCTTCGAATCCCAACAACACCTAATATGAATTTTCAGAAGCTACCCCTTTCCTTCCCTTGTTCATCTGTCACTGCCCTCATGCACTTGCCTATACAGTTCTCCAGCTCATATCAACATAGCTTCCAATCACCCCTATAGTTTCAAACCTTCATCAAAATTACAGAAATGAATATACAGAATATTGGCTTTGGCGTATATAGACTTGGGTTCTGATTTTTCCCTCCACTGTTCACTAGCATAAGGATTTGAATCAGCTTCTGATCCTCCAAAGAGATCCAGTTCCCTGATTTGCAAGGTGGCCAATGACAATGTGTTAGGTTCTTGGCACACTATAGAAAATGAATATTTTTTGAAGGAATTTCATAGTCATATCCATCCACCTCTTCCACCTTCCTTCCTTCCTTTTACTAAACTGTCATCAAGTCCTCCATGGGCTATGCACTGAGGTAAGTGTTGAAATTACACAATTTATAAAACACAATCCCTTCCCCATCAAGGGAGAGGACATTTTCCCTGTGAGAAGTTTTTATTTTATTTTATTTTTATTATTGTTAAATATTTTATTTATTTATTTGACAGAGAGAGAGAGAGAGAGAGAGAGAGCAAGCACAAGCAGAGGGAGTGGCCGAGGGAGAGGGAGAAGCACACTCCCTGCGGAACAGGGAGCCCTATGTAGGTCTCGATCCCAGGACCCTGAGCCAAAGGCAGACACCAACCAACTGAGTCATACAGGTGCCCCAAGAGGTTTTTGTTTTTTTTTTTAAATAAAGTATCTTAGGTTTTGTTTTTTAAAGCTTTATTGAGATGTAGTTTATATGCCTTAAACTTCAACATCTATAGTATACAATGTAGACGTTTTAGTACATGTACAGAGTTGCACAGCCATTACCATAATTTTAGAACACCTTCATGGTCCCAAACAGAAACCTCATATTCATTAATAGTTAGTCCCAATCCCACCTTCCTCCCCTTACCTTCTCTACACATACGTCAGCCTGACAATTACTAATTTATTTTCTGTCTCTGATTTGCCTATTTGGGACCAACATACAGTATTTTTATCTCACTGAGCATCAAGTTTTCTCACTGAGCATCAAGTTTTCAAGCTTCATGTATGTTGCGGCACATGTATTTCATTCCTTTTTATCCCATTGTGTGGATAGATGGCACTTTGTTTATCCATTCATCAGGTGATGTACATATGAGTCATTTCTACATTTTAGATACTATGCATAATGCTGCTATGAAGATTTGTATACAAATTTTTATGTTGGGATATGTTTTCATCTCTCCTGAGTAGGTACCTAGAGGAGTACAGTTGTCATATGTCATATGTCATAGTCATATGCTGACTCTATATTTAACATTTTGAGAGCCTGCCAAATTACAAAGCTTTTTTACAAAGCTGCTGCACCATTTTACATTTCCACCAGCAGTGTATGAGGATTCCAATTCCTCCACATACTCACTGACATTTGTTGTGTGGCTTTTAATTTTAGCTATCCTAGTAGGTATGACCTGGTATCTCACTCTGGTTTTGATTTACATTTCCTAAACAACGAATGAAGTTGAGCATGTTTCCATTTGCTTATTAGACATTTGCTCTTCTTTTTTTCTTTTGATCCATTTATTTTCTTGGTTCTTGAATTTTTTAAAAAATATTTATTTATTTATTTTTAGAGTTAGAGAGAGAGCACAAGAGCATGGGCGGGGGGGGGGGGGGTGGAGCAGAGGGAGAAAGAGTGAATTCTCAAGCAGACTCAGCGCTGAGCACGGAGCCCAACATGGGGCTCAATCCCAGGACCTTGGGATCATGACCTGAACTGAAGGCAGATGCTTAACTGACTGAGCCACCCAGGCTCTCACTTTTTTTTTTTTAAAGTATGCTCCACACCCAGCATGGAGCCGAACACAGGGCTTGAATTCACAGCTCTGAGATGAAGACCTGAGCTGAGATCAAGACTGGGGTGCTTAATCCACTGAGTCACCCAAGTACCCCATTTTGCACTTTCATAATGGTATCCTTTGAAGAATAAAAGTTCTTAAATTTGGGATCCCTGGGTGGCGCAGCGGTTTGGCGCCTGCCTCTGGCCCAGGGCGCGATCCTGGAGACCCGGGATCGAATCCCACGTCGGGCTCCCTGCATGGAGCCTGCTTCTCCCTCTGCCTGTGTCTCTGCCTCTCTGTCTCTCTCTGTGTGACTATCATGAATAAATAAATAAAATCTTTAAAAAAAAAAAAAGTTCTCAAATTTGATGAAATCCAATCTATCTATTTTGGTTGCTTATGTTTTTGGTGTCATATCTAAAACCATTGCCTAATCCGTGGTCATGAAAATTTATACCTATATTTTCTTCTAAGGATTTTATAGTTTTAGTGCTTACATTTAGATCCTTGATATATTTTGATTTATTTTTTGTACATGGTTAGGGGTCCAACTTCATTATTTTGCATGGGGATACTTAGGTATACCAGCACCATTTGTTGAAAAGATCATTCTTTCTGTCTTTGAGTTGTCTAGGCACTGTTGTTGAAAATCAATTGATCATCAATATTCAGGTTTATTTCTGGATTCTGAATTCTATTCCATTGTTTATGCCTATCCTTATGCTACACATTGTCTTGATTATTGCAGCTGTATAGTAAAGTTTTGAAATCAGGAAGTGAAAATCCTCTAATTTTTTTTTTCAAGATTTCTTTTTTTTTAATTTTTTTTTTAAATTTATTTATGATAGTCACAGAGAGAGAGGCGCAGAGACACAGGCAGAGGGAGAAGCAGGCTCCATGCACCGGGAGCCCGACGTGGGATTCGATCCCGGGTCTCCAGGATCGCGCCCTGGGCCAAAGGCAGGCGCCAAACCGCTGCGCCACCCAGGGATCCCCAATTTTTTTTTTTTTAATCAAGGTTATTTTGACTATTCTGGGTGCCTTGCAATTCCTTATGTGTTTTAAGATCAGCTTATAAATGTCTCCAAAAAACATAGCTGGGATTTGGGTAGAGATGGCATTGAAACAGTGGTGTCATCTTTAAGTCTTTCGATCCCTGAATATGGGCTAATTTTCTATTATTTAGATTATATTTTTTCAATAATATTTTGTAGTTTTCAATGTATAAATCTTGTAATTTTTTGCTATTTTTTCTCTGTATACTAGTCTTTTGCAGGCTATTGTTTAATGGAATTGTTTTCAGAATTTCATTTTCAGAATGTTTATTGCTAGAATATAGAAATACTGATGATCTTTGTTTATTATACCCGGCAACCTTTGCATTTAACTTGTCATTCGTTCTTTTTTTTTTTTAAGATTTTATTTATTTATTCATGAGAGACAGAGAGACAGAGACACAGGCAGAGGGAGAAGCAGGCTCCATGCAGGAAGCCCAATGAGGGACTTGATCCCCGGACTCTGGGATCATGTCCTGAGCCAAAGGCAGCCGCTCAGCTGTTGAGCCACCCAGGCGTCCCTAACTTGTCTATTAGTTCTGATCATTTATTAGCGTACTCCTTGGTATTTTCTATGTATAAGATTGTGTCAACTGCAAATAGAGATTATTTTACTTCTTCCTTTCTAATCTGGATGACTTTAATCTCACTTTCTTGCTTAATTGCTCTGGCTAATTAGAAATGACAAATACCCACCATTTGCTTCGATGTGAAGGGACCTGGAGGGTATTATGCTGAGTGAAGTAAATCAATCGGAGAAGGACAAACATTCTATGGTCTCATTCATTTGGGGAATATAAAAATTAGTGAAAGGGAATAAAGGGAAAGGAGAGAAAATGGGTGAAAATATCAATGAGGGTGACAAAACATGAGAGACACCTAACTCTGGGAAATGAACAAGGGGTAGTGGAAGGGGAGGTGGGCGGGGGGTTGGGGTGACTGGGTGATGGGCACTGAGGGGGGCACTTGGTGGGATGAGCACTGGGTGTTATGCTATATGTTGGCAAATTGAACTCCAATAAAAAAAATTAAAAAAATTTTTAATTGCTCTGGCTAAAAAAGCTCCAGTACATGTTAAATAGAAGTGATGAAAAGTGGACATTCTTTTCTTGTTCTTGGTCTTAGAAAGAAAGAAGTCTGTCTTTCATCATTTACAGTAATGTTAATGTTGTTAACTGTAGGGTTTTTGCAAATGCCGTTTATCAGGTTGAGGTAGTTCTGTTCTATTCCTAGTTTGTTTTTCCTATTTTATTCCTAGTGTTTTTATCATGAAAGTGTTAGATTTTTGTCAAAAATTTTTAGCATCTATTAAAATGACCATGTGGTTTTCATCTTTTATCCTATTAAAATAATGCATTATGTTAATTTTTTTTTAATTTTTATTTATTTATGATAGTCACAGAGAGAGAGAGAGAGAGGGGCAGAGACATAGGCAGAGGGAGAAGCAGGCTCCATGCACCGGGAGCCCATGTGGGATTCGATCCCGGGTCTCCAGGATCGCACCCTGGGCCAAAGGCAGGCGCCAAACCGCTGCGCCACCCAGGGATCCCCTATTTAATAATGCATTATGTTAATTTTTAAGAAGATTGAGAGAGAGCACATGCACACATGAGCATGAGCATGGGAGGGGCAAAGAGAGAGGGAGAAATAGATTTCCCATTGACCTCAGAGCCTGATGTGGGACTTGATCCCAGGACCCTGAGATCATGATCTGAGTTGAAGTCAGAGGCTTAACTGATTAAGCCATCCAGGTGCCCCTAGTATGTTAGTTAATTAATTAATTAGTTAATTTTTAAGATTTTTTAAAATTTATTTTAGGGGAAGAGAGAGTATGCACATGTGGAGGGAAGGACAGAAGGAGAGAATCTCAAACAGACTCCACATTGAGTGCAGAGCCCCACTTGGGACTCGATCTCACGACCCTGAGATCATGACCTTAGCTGAAATCAAGAGTCAGATGCTCACCCAACTGAACCACCCAGACACCCCTGTCCTTTATTCTATTTAAATAATGAATTATGTTAACTTTTTGAATGTTGAAGCAACTCTGGGGTCCCACTCTATCACTGTGATTTTAATTGTTGTAATTATAAATAGATTCATTTTTAAAAACTGAAAAGTAGAAAACAAAAAAAAAAGAAAGAAAGAAAGAAAGAAAGAAAAGAAAAGAAAAGAAAAGAAAAGAAAAGAAAAGAAAAGAAAAGAAAAGAAACTGAAAAGTAGGAATACATTTATTCATCCACAGCCTGAACACAGAATTCTTGGGTCTGATTCTTTGGGCTACAAATGCATGCAAACAAAATATACATAAATAACCCCACAAACTAACTGAATATATTTCACTAGTTTCTCCAGTGGATGAGAAAACAAGCACAAGTGGGTACATAAATACTTTGAGTATAAAATGGCTCATGTTGAATGCTATATTTCATTATGGGACTGTAGCAAGGAAACTACTCCTCTAAGACTCTGCTCCAGAAATAACAAATGGCTGTGTTGTTTGCCCACATTCTGTGCTGTTTTGTATCTTGGTGGCTTTCCATGCTGCTCATTTTGCCCGAGATTTTCTTCCCATCTTTCTTTCATCATTTTTTTTCTTTTGCTCATTATTCTTGGAAGGTCATATATCAATATATATTATGAGTGGTTTTTAATTTCTTCCCCTTTTGCTTATATTATATTCTAATATTCTAACTTGCCTATGTTATATATATGTTGCTTTTGTAATAGAAACAAATATTACCTTAAAAAAAAAAAAAAAAAAAAAAAGACTCCACCTAGAGGTCCATGAGAGCTGCACCTGGAGTACCCAGAGCTAGTTGCCAGAATGCAGGAAGCAGAACCTATGACTTGAGACAAAACAGTGCACTGGTGAATCATACACCCTGGTGGCTCCTCCTTTGTGCTCTTCCACTGTCTTTATTTTATTTTATTTTTTATTTTGTAAGATTTTATTTTTAAGTAATCCCTACACTCAATGTGGAACTTAAGTTCACAACCCCAAGATCAAGAGTTGCACGCCCTACTGACTGAGCCAGCCAGGTGCCCCTCTTTTATTGTCTTAAACAACAGCTCAGGGGTTCTGTAGAGATGGCTGGCTAATCTTACCAAATGGCTACTTGGCCACTATTGTGTTCTCTCCCAAGCATCTCTTCTCATTTTTTACAATAAAGGTAGGCTGAGAATTTGCAAAATCTTTAAGTTCTGCTTCCTTTTTTTTTTTTTTTTTTTTTTTTTTTTAATTTTTATTTATTTATGATAGTCACAGAGAGAGAGAAAGAGAGGCAGAGACACAGGCAGAGGGAGAAGCAGGCTCCATGCACCGGGAGCCTGACGTGGGATTCGATCCCGGGTCTCCAGGATCGCGCCCTGGGCCAAAGGCAGGCGCTAAACCACTGCGCCACCCAGGGATCCCTTCTGCTTCCTTTTTGATTAACAATTTCATCTTAAAATCATTTCTTTTTTCATGCATTTTACCATAAACAGTCAAGAGGAAGCAGTCCACTTCTTCAAGACTTTGCTTAGATATTTTCTTAGCTAAATATCTAATATCATCACATACAAGTTATACCTTCCACGAAACACTAGGATATAAACACTATTCAGCCAAGTTCTTTGTCACTTTATAGCAAGGATGACCTTTCTTTTTCTTTCTTTTTTTTTTTTAGATTTTATTTATTTATTCATGAGAGACACACAGAGAGAGAGAGAGAGAGAGAGAGAGTCAGAGGCAGAGACACAGGCAGAGGGAGAAGCAGGCTCCATGCAAGGAGCCCGATGTGGGACTAGATCCCGGGACCCCAGGATCATGCCCTGGGCCAAAGGCAGGCGCTCAACCGCTGAGCCACTCAAGTGTCCCTGGGCCTCTCTTTATAAAGACACTAATCCCATTCATGAAATGTCTACCTGCATGACCCAATCACCTCCCAAAGACCCCACCTCCTAATCATCAGTTTAGGGATTTGGATTTTAACCTATGAATTTGGGGGTTGGAGGGACACAGATATTTAGTGTATGGCACCCTATTCTTCCATTTATATAAAATTTAGATAATCCAAACCAGTCTATTGATAGAAAGGGATGGAGAAAGGTAGTGAAAGAGGGAGGGATTCCAAAAGGTACTGGGAATCTTTTGAGGCTGATGAATCTTTTCTTTTCTTTAAGATTCTATTTATTTACTCATGAAAAACACAGAAAGAGGAAGAAACATAAGCAGAGGGAGAAGCAGGCTCCCTGCGAGGAGCCCATGTGGGACTCAATCCCAGCACCCTGGGATCATGCCCTGAGCCAAAGGCAGACGCTCAACCACTGAGCCACCCAGGTGCCCTAAGCTGATGAATAGTTTCATTATTTGGATTGTGGAGATGATTTCACAGGTGTGTACATATGTCAAAACTCATAATATCTTACACTTAAATATATATAGTTTACATGATGTCAATTATACATCAATAATCTTGTAAAAAATAAGATTTTCCTGAGGGACTGTGATAGTTAGGTTGCCTTAAGTTCTAATTTAAAAAGATTCCACTGGCATAAACAATTAAAGAAAATTTCTTGATTCAGTATAACTAAAATTTCTAGATGTAGGCTTCAGGTATGGTTTGATCAGAGCACCTCCTCCCCATATGTCTGTGAGCCATTCTGCTCACTTCCTAATGTTGGTTTCATCCTTACATGGGTTTTCTTTCTGGTAGCTAAATGGTTGCAGCCATTGCAAGCTTCACATTCATATAGCACACCTTCCAGGAGAATAGATAGGTTTCCTTCCCCCCAGTTGATTGAACGCAAATCTCCAGTCTTACCATGATTGAATTGACTAAGCTGTGTCTGTCCCTAAATCTATCATTGTGGCAAGGGTCTGGGCAGCAGTTAGCTCTACTCTAAGTATATGACTACTAACCAGTGGAGGAAGAGTAGAACAGATGATAGAGAAGCAACCCATTGAAAGGTGAGATATGGATTGGCAAATCAGTATGGAATGGTCAGCATGGGGAAAGTCAAGATTGGCTTGAAATGCAAGGCAACTTGAAAGCTATAATTTATGTTTTAAAAGGTGTTCTTGATAAAAACAAGATGTACTATACAATGTACAGAACAGTACAATACGATGTACTGTATTTTGTTTTTTTTTTCTTTTTTTTTTTTTAATTTTTTTTAATTTATTTATGATAGTCACAGAGAGAGAGAGAGGCGCAGAGACACAGGCAGAGGGAGAAGCAGGCTCCATGCACCGGGAGCCCGATGTGGGACCCGATCCCGGGTCTCCAGGATCACGCCCTGGGCCAAAGGCAGGCGCCAAACCTCTGCGCCACCCAGGGATCCCCGATGTACTGTATTTTGAAATGTTAAAGTGTCAGGGTCTTAAAGTGGTTGAAAAAAAGCTCCTCTTCCCTTTCAACTGTTTAGACACCCTTGAAGCATCCTCCCTGCCTGTTTTAATTCCTGTGCTTTTCAGGACACCTAGTGAGAAAGCTTGTCACTTGACTTTGGCGATACCCTGGGAGCATACACAACAGAATAACACTCTTCTAAAAATGGCTCTCCCAGACATCAGACACCAGAAATTATTGGTTTGGGGATGGTACAAGATAGGAAAATATGTGAGAAAACATTAGGAAATATTGAGGATATGGGCAAGAGCCTCAGAAGGCCATTTTAAAGGAAATTATTTTGTCCAAGAATATGTAGCACTGCCAAGTAAATATAAAGAAAGTGATGAGGAAGACAACAAAATCTTTAAAGTATTCTATAATGAAGTGGAAGGGAAATGACACCCTTGCCTTAAACCTGCTTAAAATCACAGGGCTCCTGGCTGGCTCAGTCAATAGACTCTTGGTCTCAGGATGGCAAGTTCAAGCTCCATGTTGGGCATGGAGCCTACTTGAAAAAAATAAATAGATATGCGAATCTCTTCACTCCATAGAGTGCATATGGCACCCTGCCTAGGAAAGAATGAACCTTCAAATTTATGTCATTTTTCTTTTAACTTTTTTTTTTTTTTTTTTTTTTACTGAGGTATCCTTTACATATACAATTCAATTTATGTCATTTAAACTGACAACACATAACATATTAGAGCTACTATGGTTGTCTATGAGTCCTGTGTCATCATTAATGCTCTCTGTGAAAGTAAACTCTGTTTATAGTGGTGATCCCTGGGTGGCTCAGTGGTTTAGTGCCTGCCTTTGGCCCAGGGCGTGATCCTGGGGTCCCGGGATTGAGTCCCACATCGGGTTCCCTGCATGGAGCTTGCTTCTCCCTCTGCCTGTGTCTCTGCCTCTCTCTCTCTCTCTGTGTCTCTCATGAATGAATAGGTCTTTAAAAAAAATAAATTCTGTTTGTAGAGATTTTTTTTTAGAGATGATATTTCTATTTTTTTGACCCAACTACATACACAGAGGTTGTTTACTAATTGCTTTGGGGTGATGATTTAATGAAGATGAAAATGATAAGATACCAATCACTTTAATCAGTTTAAATAAACATAAATTTGGGGTAAATTTAGGAGGTTGGATTTAGGGAGGGGGGAAAGTCTAAAACCAGTATTTCTTAATTATATCTTCTAAAAGTATTGAGAATCTCCTAGGCATTCCTACCTCCTGCTTTTTTGTTTTAAGATTTTATTTATTTATTCATGAGAGATATACAGAGAGAGGCAGAGACTCAGGCAGAGGGAGAAACAGGCTCCTCTCAGGGAGCCCGATGCGAGACTTGATCCCAGGACTGGGATCATGCCCTGAGCCAAAGGTAGACACTCAACCACTGAGCCACTCAGGTGTCCCCTTACCTCCTGCTTCTTGTTGTATCCAACAGGGGCAGTTTATCTGTTGCTTATACCTGCCCAGCACCCATTTTTCTAGAAACAGCACCTAGCCTTTCCATTTCAGAAATCATTGGTCTCCCCTTCTAAGAGCCCAGAATTGAGGCGGTGGGTGGCCACGAGACTCAGGCCACGAGACTCAGTCCTGGCCAATCAATTCAACATCCACCTGAGGCATGTGACCTGAGCTGGGCCATTGGGAATTTGGTAGGACTCTCACTGAGAGTCCAGAGAGGAAGCACTCTCTTTCAGCTGAGACTCTAAAGTTGGTCGAGTGCAAGCTTGCCAGCCATGAGCCATCTTTACCATGACATGGTGATCCCTTATGTATGAATGAAGTCAACTCAGAGGAATGCCAAGCCAAGGATGGAGATGGATTCCTGATGACATCGTTTGAGCACATGAATCCAATCAGATCTATCCCTACTCTTTTTGGTTATGTGAGCCAATAAATCTCCTTTATACTTAACCCAATTTGAATTCAGTTTCAAAACTTCCAACTTGCAAAGCTTTGACTAATAGCACCACTATTATCATAATGGTTATCTGCAGCACCACTCCTTCTTCCTGGAGCCAGAAGCAAAAGTCCACTTCCTGAAGCAGAACCTCAGATGATTGCAACAGTTAACTGAGTGAATATCCACAGGAAGTCCAGAGTGGCAGTGTGGGGTGTGGTGGTTGAGTAGGAGGCTCAGAGGTGCTTCTAGGGCAGAGGAAACACATGCACAGAGCTATAGGCTCTAGCTGCCTGTACCTGAAGCACTCATCTGCCTTATCTCTCAGCTGCAACTGCAAATATCGTATTAGGCACAGATTAAAATCACTCTACTGGGTACTTCACAAGCACCCTGAACCAATCAGGAACCACCATTCCTATTAAACCTTCATATTTGCATGCACTCATTCCTTTAAACAGCCCAGGCCTCAAACTAATAATGCATTTCTAAGCTCTTGTCCCAGGGCCTATTCAGTTTTTGTGGATGCGAATATTGCCACTGAATATGGTCCAAAAGTGTTATCCAAGATTTTCTGGCAAAAGGGAGGCCAGAAACTCAGGGAAACAATCAGACTCTTTCACTTACTGTATTAGGTTAGGAGTAGTAAAAAGGGAATTAGCAAACCTCTGAGCCACCCAGGCGTCCCTCTAAATAGTCTTTGACTCATTTCTGCACAAAGTATTTTTGAATTTATTGTCAGGAAGACACTTCAAGAATTTCTCTTTAGGGATCCCTGGGTGGTGCAGTGGTTTGGCGCCTGCCTTTGGCCCAGGGCGTGATCCTGGAGACCCGGGATTGAATCCCACATTGGGCTCCCGGTGCATGGAGCCTGCTTCTCCCTCTGCCTGTGTCTCTGCCTCTTTCTCTCTCTGTGTGACTATCATAAATAAATAAATTAAAAAAAAAAAAAAAAAAAGAATTTCTCTTTAAAGCTTTTATGTTCGCCAAAGTGATCCAGCGGGAAAGTGCCCTTTCCCAGGCTACAGCAGGAAGCTCTTGGGCCCAAAATTCATGGCTACTGACTTCATTGTATTATTATTATTATTATTATTATTATTATTTTATTTATTTATTTTTGAGTAAACTCTATCCCCAACATGGGGCTTGAACTCACAACCTAAGATCAAGAGTCACATGTTCTACCAACTGAGCCAGCCCTGTACCCCTATCATTGCACTTGTAGTACCTGACATAATAATATGATGTCCAGAAAAAAGTATTTGTCGAACAACTGGTCGAATACAAAAATGAATGAACATGAGAAGTTTGGGAAGACTAAGTGACGATCTCAGGGTCAGGATCAGTATAGCTCTGAGTTGTCCAGCCCCAGTTTTGTACTGAAGCAGAGTATCTCTCAAGGGCCCTTTCTCCCTTATGATTCTTCTGCAGTCTTAAGTGGTATTCATCATTTCTGCCTGCCTGGTGTACACTCCCTTTTTCTTTTCTTTTCTTTTTTTTAAATTTTTATTTATGATAGTCACACACACAGAGAGAGAGAGAGGCAGAGACACAGGCAGAGGGAAAAGCAGGCTCCATGCACCGGGAGCCCGACGTGGGATTCGATCCCTGGCCTCCAGGATCGCGCCCTGGGCCCAAGGCAGGCGCTAAACCGCTGTGCCACCCAGGGATCCCCACACTCCCTTTTTCTATGAGGTCCCCAATCTCCTTTTGGGAAATTACCTCTCTTCATTTTGCTTCCTTTTTTTTTTTTTTTTTTAAGATTTTATTTACTTATTCATGAGAGACAGAGAGAGAGAGGCAGAGACACAGGCAAAGGGAGAAGCAGGCTCCATGCAGGGAGCCCAACATGGGACTCGATCTGGGGTCTCCAGGGCCACACCCTGGGCTGAGCCACCCGGGATGTGCCGTGTCCTTTTTTTGGGAGAGTGAATTTTGGTAAGCGACTCCCACCGTGAGTGGGAGGGACCACATCCTGTTTGCCCCCTTCAGCCCCTCCCTGTATGGACCCGTGTGTCCTAAACTCAGCCAGTCAGGTGCTCTCTCCAGGGACTTTGACTCTTGGGCAAGTGATCCAAGACAATAAAAGTGGCTGGAGGTTGTTTATTTTGGTGGTGGTACACTTACCAAACAGTTCCTGCCACAAGCCCTTCTGAGGGCCTCACTGCGCAGCCCTCCGAGATCCCCTTCCTCCTGACTTTTTCAAATCCTGGTCCTCCAGCCTTCTATGTCACTGAGCTGCTAATAACCTTCCAATGGATCCTGTCCTGTGTAAGTCAGCCAGTATTAACCCGCATGTGTGCATCCAAGACCTCTGACAGTGTAGGCTCCCTGCTCCCGCCACTAAATAGCCTGCCTTCTCTCACTTTGTTTCTCTTCCTAGGCAGCAGTCTTGCATGGCCCTTTAAAAACGCGATACTGGGGGTGCCTGCCCAGCTCAGATGGTTGAGTGTCTGCCTTCAGCTCAGGTGATAATCTCAGGGGTCCTGGGATGGAGCCCCACATGGGGCTCCCTGCTCATCAGGGAGTCTGCTGCTCCCTCTCCCTCTGCCCCTTCCCTCCCCTCCACCAGCTTATGCTCTCTCTCTTTTTCATAAATAAATAAATAAATAAATAAATAAATAAATAAATAAATAAATAAATAAATAAAATGTTTAAAAATGCTATACTGTGGGCACCTGTCTGGCTCAATCGGTAAAGCCGGTGACTCTTGATCTCAGGGTCGTGAGGTCAAGCCTCATGTTGGCATAGAGCTTACTTTTTAAAAAAATTAATAAAATGAAAATGCTCTACTAGAAGCCTCTTCCGGGACACCTGGGTGGCTCAGTGGTTGAGCATCTGCCTTTCACTCAGGGCATGATCCCGGAGTCCCAGGATCGAGTTCCACATCAGGCTTCCTGCACGAAGCCTGGTTCTCCCCCCTTTGCCTATGTCTCTGCCTCTTTCTCTGTGTCCCTGATGAATAAATAAATAAAATCTTAAAAAAAAAAATTGGAAGCCTCCTCCATCAACACTTTTTTCAAGTGATTGTTATTTGTTCCTTTCATTCCCAGGTTCTATCTCTCAGTACCAGACAATGATAGGGTTGTCCTCTCTTTTATGTAACTGATTTCTTAACTTCAGCAGCTTGACCTTGTGCTTTGGCCATCATGGATTGGTCGAGCATCAGACATCTCACCATAAGCTGGGCCAATCAGATCTCTCTTTCCTAGGGATTTATAAATTTGACCTAGGGAATGTGAAAGTGGTAGGTGGCTGAGAGCTAAGCCTCAACCCCCAAGTGGGTTCATGCTAGGATAAAGGCCTATAATTTTCTGTTGCTGAGGTTGGGATTTTGAGTCCCCATACTTCCTTATCTTGAGGATAGTTCCAATAATTCTACCTTTCTTGATGAGGTTTTCTGATATTGACCTACATTAGCTGCAATCACAAGACTCTCAACGCAGTTGCCATGATATAGGAGGCTCCTTGGAGGCAAGGCCAGCTTTTAATTCATTTGTCCATGTATTATTTATCAGACACTTATTGAGCATTTATTATGTGCCAGGCATTGTGCTAGGTGCTGGGAACCCAAAGGTGAATTATACAATGCCCTGACCTCAAGGAGCTTGCTTTCTGTTTAGTTGAGGGTATAAATGTATTCATTCATTCATTCATTCATTCATTTAACAAATAATTTATTTACTCAGCAGATGATTGCCAGCACTTACTGACTATTACGTGATGGGTCCTGGTACTAAATGCCTTCCCCCCCCCCCCCTTTTTTTTTTAATTCACAACAACTCTATGAAGTGTGTTTCATTTTACAGATGAAGGAACTGAGTCACAGGGTAGTCAAGCAGCTTTGCCAAAGTCACAAGACTTTTCAGGGCTGGTGCTGGGTCTCCAGGTCTGTATGACCATGGAGCTCTTGCTTTGAACCACTGTATAATCTCCCTCTCAAAAAAAAAAAAGAATCCCAAAGTAATGTGACGCATGATTACTTACACAGGTGTGTATAAAGTTCACAGTGTAGAAAGAGACTAATTTTGTGAGGAGGTTGGAGTTCAAGAAAAGTTTGACAGTTGAAGTGGTTTGAGCAATCTTGAAGGAAGACTTGTAACCCCAGTGCCTAGCCCAAAACTTTGCATGTGAACTCTGTAAAATGGTGATGAGGTGGCTTGCACATCAGGAAGGAGTTGTTTTCCTGTTTGCATGGAGCCTGGGGTGTTACCTGCCGCCTTCCATGGCATCACTTTTTGATTTAGCAATGGTGTGCTAGGTTATCAGATCCTTTGTGTGTTATATCATTGACGCTCACAAAAGCCCTGCAAGGTCAGTAGTACAGGTATTAATTTTGTAAGATGGGTGAGGAAACCAAGGCTGATGTTTGCATGATTCATTCAAGACCACACATGGTGAGTAAGTGGCAGAACAAGACAAGGACCTGTGTTCTACCCTCTGGAGAGAGGGACTGGCTAACAGGATTCCTCTAATCTAGCCGCGGTCCTCACTCTTAGGCTCTAGTTTAAGGCCTTGCTCGTTCTAGACTCTGCACCTGAGCTTCTGAAGGTTCTGTCTTCTGGGAATACCCTCCCCTTACTTCTCATTCCCAGTTCTCCAAATACTACTCATCCTTCAATATTAAGCTCATCTTACATCTTCTTCCCAGGTCTTTTCCAAATTCATTTGACTTACTGTCTAACCTTCAATTAAATCCCTTAGCCCTGCTTCCAATCAGATTCCTGCCCTGAAGACTTTCTACATGGAAAGTCTAGATTTGTCACTGTGGTCCAGCCTTCCTCATCAGAACTTCAGCCTCCTGTAGGTCTTTTATTGCTGTTTGCATTATACATGTGCATCTTTTCTCTCACTAGAATATAAGCTCCATGAGATGTAAGCCACATGTTTTTCTTTTAGCCTCATACTTCTATCCAAACCATGTTCTGCTCTTTGGGAATCATAGTGTTTGTTGATTCAAAAAAGACATCTGCTCTGTCCACTTGCTGTTAAATTGTTTAGCTCCTAAGCCATGCAAAACTGATAGCTTGTCAATCTCTTTGCTAAAGATGGGGTAGGGGGAAGAATGCAGGGGCTCTCATAGGCCTATTCAGCAATTAAAAAATAACCAACACTTGAGGTGCCTGGGTGGCTCACTCTTAAGCATCTGACTTTTGATTTAGGCTCGGGTCATGATCTCAAGGGCCTGAGATTGAGCCCCACGTTGGGACTCAGCAGGGAGTCAGCTCGAGGATTCTCTCTACCCCTTCTCTGCTCCCCCTAAATAAATAAATTAATTAATTAAAAAATAACCAACACTTAATAATTTTTTTTACTAATGTCAAGGTCTTATACAAAACATACTACATGTATTAACTGAAATCCTCAGGACAACTATTATTACTTCCACTGGACAGATGAAAATACATAGCAGTCATGCAGCTAGTAAGTCACACAGTCAGGATTCAAACCCAGACCACTTCCAGAGTCAATATTCTTTACTATGACACCAAATTCTTTATGGGTAACCGAAAAGTCTCTTGTTATGATGTAGATCCACTTCCTTACTAACCCCTGTGGGAAGAGAGAACTCAAGGGGTGCAAAAATGATATTTATTATGCTCCTACAATGGCCCAGGCAGTATGACAGGTGCACAATGTTTTATTAACATATTTCTTGCAATGAGCCTGTGAAACAGGAAGTGTTAATTCTATTTTAAAGAATTTATGGGCACCTGGGTGGCTCAGTGGTTGAGCATCTATCTGCCTTTGGCTCAGGTCGTGACCCTGGGGTCCTGGGGTCGAGTCCTGCATCAGGCTCCCTGCATGGAGCCTGCTTCTCCCTCTGCCTATGTCCCTCCCTCTCTCTGTGTGTTTCTCATGAATAAATAAATAAAATCTTAAAGAAGAAAAAAAAAAAAAAGACTTTGGCTCCAAAAGCAGCTAAATATTCAGGTTTCCTGACTCTTACGGAAGTACTCTTTAAAGGAAGTCGTACAGAAAACCCCGATTAGGGGCAGATGTGAAGGGCAAAGAGACTTCCGACTTACTAAGAAATGTGTTGCTGTAAGGTGCTTGCTGAAGAACAGTGAGAGAATGCTAAAAATGCTATTCTACAGACACCCACAGAGGAATTAGCTAATTAAATAAAGGAGCTTTGTCTCCGCTGGGGATTCATACCCCAGAACTTCCCCGGGGGCAAGGGCAGAGAGGGCGCCACCTGTCCGGGAGAGCCCGGGAGAGCCCGGGACCCGCTCTGGACGCTCGGGCTCAGCCCCGTTCCTCTCCTCCAGTCTAATTGGCCCAGTGCTCCCTGGGCCCCGCCTCCTCTGCGTGGACCGAGAAGCCGCCAGCCCCGCCCCCTCCTCGACACCGGCGAGCCGCCTTGCCGCCGCCCGTGATTGGCCAGACAGCAGCACGGGACCGCCCCCTCCTCCCGCAGATTGGCCAGCAGTCCTGCCCGGCCCCGCCCCTCCGCGGGCCCGGCCCCGCCCCCCGTGACGGCCGGGCGGGTAATTGGCGGCGGCGTGCAGCCATTTCCGGTTTCGGGGAGGTGGGTGGGGTGCGGAGCGGGGCTGGGGCCGCCGCCGCCTGGGCCGCCGCCTACAGAGCCTGCCTCGCGCCTGGTGCTGCCGGGACGATGCGGCCGGGGCCCGGAGGCTGCTGCTGCCGTCGCCCGCTGCGGGCGAACGGCTGTGTGGCGAACGGGGAGGTGCGGAACGGGTATGTGAGGAGCAGCGCCGCCGCCGCCGCCGCCGGCCAGGTATGGTGGGAGCGGGCGGCCGGGCTGAGCCGGAGGTGGGGGCCGGGGCCCCGCGAGCCGCGCCCGTGCGGAGCCGCGGGGGGCGGCCCGGCGGGGCGAGGTCGCGGGGGCGGGCTCAGGTGTGCGGGCGGCGGCGTCCTGGCGCGGACCGGGCCTGGCCCGAGCGAGGGCTCGAGGGCGGCGGAGGGGCTCCCGCGTGTCTCCGCGCCTGCGGTCTCCCCACTTTCCTCTGCTCCGAGCCCCAGTGCCTTGCTGCTCCTGCGCTGGCCAGAGGTACGGGCTGACCCCGCGGGCCCCGGGAGGGCCCCCTGGGGGGCTTGGTTCTTCGTCTCGAGGCTCCCTCCTCGCGTCCTCGAGGGGCTGGCTTCCTTGCAGAGCCCTGAGACTCTCCGCGGAAAACCAGGAGGCAGAGAAAGTTAGGAGGTGGTGCCAGGCTCCTTCTCCAGGATGCCCAGCCCTCCTGCAAGTGAGGCGTGGGACCACAGATCGGGCATGACCCCCCCCCGCCCCCGGCCGGTGCCTCTCGAGCCTTACGCGCTTCCTCGGCCCCGGGCTCTAGGTCGGGGTCGGTGGTCCCCGCGGTCCCCGTGGTCCCCGTGGGCAGGAGTGCCGTCACACCAGCGGCTTGCTGACCCCGGGTGGGGGCTTGTGATGAGTCTCCATTCCGGTGAACCAAGCCTGAATCAGCAGCCAAGTCCAGAGTTCGGGGGGGAAAGAAAAAAAAATTTTTTTTGGGGGGGGGGAGTTTTGAATTGAAGACTGTAATCAGTAACAGCCTTCCAATTCTCTGGATTGACAGATTCTCCTGAAATGCGTCTTTTAAAAATGAGCCGCTTAAAAAAAAAAAACAATCAGTGTTGATGGAAGAGTGTTGTGAGATTTCAGTTGACTTTAATACTTATAAATCCCATTTAGATATATTTTTCAAAATTTTTTAATTTATCTATTCATGAGAGATAGAGAGATAGAGACACAGGCAGAGGGAGAAGCAGGCTCCATGCAGGGAGCCCGACGTGGGACTTGATCCCGGGTCTCTAGGATCATGCCCTGGGCTGAAGGCGGCATCTGGGCTGCCCCCATTTAGATATTAAGGCAAACATTTTCTTGCCCCAAAGTCCTCTTTTCCCAAGAGCAGTAGTGTGACTATTGTGATTTAAATTGGCTTTAATGTAAATATCTAGCAGCCTCCCCCCACCCCCCCCAGTCAAGTAGATGGGATAGATGGGCCTGTTACTGTTTGGTGTGGAACAGAAAATAAAGAACTCCTCCAGGTCATGTTGACATAGTAAGACTGTGAGAGTTGGAGGGAAAACACATAAAAGAGACTTGACCTCCCCCTGAAGTTGGAAGCACTGTAATGCACAGATTCCAAAGATTTATTTTCATTTTTTAAAAAAAGATTTTATTCATTTATTCATGAAAGACACAGAGAGAGAGGCGGAGACATAGGCAGAGGGAGAAGCAGGCTCCATGCATGAAGCCCGACGTGGGACTCAGTCCCAAGACCCTGGGATCACGCCCTGAGCCAAAGGCAGATGCTCAACCACTGAGCCACCCAGGCATCCCTATTTTCATTTTTAAAGGAATAATTGAGTGAGGGAGGAAGTGATAAGAACACCCTCATTATTGACCGTGTAAGGCTTTTTTTTTTTTTTTTTTTTTTTTTTTTTTTAGCAACAAAAATTGCTGTGGTAGAGAATGTAACAGGGAAACTTAGCAGGTGGGAGTCAGAAAATACGTTGCAGATGAATGAGTGGATTATGATTTTTAAGAGGGAAAAGGAAGTCAAGAGAAAGGTGCTCACACTTCAGAGGTGTTTTGTGTTTTGGTGTGCTTTTCACTTAACGTAGGAGTTATAGTCTGATTTAATAGTGAATTCCTCCCATAATCTCTAACAATCTAGCATTTGTAGACATGATATTTCTTCAGAGATTGCGGACTGTTAATAAGATGAAGACATATCAGGTTGCTAAAGTGAAATTTAAAATCTGTATGACTCTAACTTCTGGCTGACTTTTTCTAGTGTATTTTAGTGAAAAATTCCACTCAAGACACTATGGTGGCATCTGGAAGACTGGTTTAGTGGAAACACCTGAAAGAAAACTCTTTGTCACTAGTCTTTTTAAATCAAAGACTTTAGGGATATAGCTTTGTACATGAATATGAGGAATATTGTCTATTAGGGTTTTTTTTTTTTTTTTTCCTTAAGCAAAGGAGAGGTTTTTGGTAACTTCATGAGAACAAGAATATCTTTAAAATAATATAAGTTGTTTTTATTTTAATTAAAGTGGTATGTTAGTGCACCAACCCCCTATTTATTTTCCCCCACTTTCTGGGGGAAATGTTGCCAATTATGCCATAAAAATACATGTAAGATGTTAAGTGTGCAAGTGTGTGTCATCTTTTAATTATGAAAGTATAAATTCAGAGTTTTTAAACCCGAGATACACATTCATTTCCTTACGTATCCCAGCATTCTTGTCTTTGAATGAACAGGAGAGAAGTTAGAAATTTCTGGGATTCCTTTACACTCTCAAGAGTTTCTGTGTTTGAAGGAATGAATGTATATGCTTTCCCTTTGTTGGATTTTGGTCAGAGTTTGAGTACATAGATCCTGTAGTAGAAAGGGCATATAAAACAATTAAACGTTGCTGTTTGTTTTTATTTTCTCGTTTATCCTCTACTTTTTTCTTACTGTGATAAAATACATGTAATGTAAAATTTAGTATCTTAACCATTTGTAAGTGTGCAATTCAGTGACATTAAATACATTCATCGGGCAGCCCCCGTGGCTCAGCGGTTTAGCGCTGCCTGCAGCCCAGGGTGTGATCCTGGAGACCCGGGATCGAGTCC
Organism: Canis lupus familiaris; assembly: GCF_011100685.1. Lineage (NCBI taxonomy): Eukaryota > Metazoa > Chordata > Mammalia > Carnivora > Canidae > Canis > Canis lupus. The sequence goes on along the minus strand of NC_049229.1, from coordinate 50,716,323 downwards.
CACATCGGGCTCCCTGCATGGAGCCTGCTTCTCCCTCTGCCTGTGTCTCTGCTTCTCTCTCTCCTCTCTGTGTATTCTCATGAATAAATAAATAAAATCTTTAAAAAAAAAATAAATAAATACATTCATCATGTTGTGGAACCATCACCACCATCCACTGCCATAACTTTTTTCATCTTGTAAAACTAAAAAACTCTGTACCCATTAAACACTAACTCCCCATTCTCTCCTCCCAGTGCTTGGCAATCACCATTCTACTTTCTTTATGAATTTGACTGCTCTAAGTACCTCCTTTTTTTTTTTTTTTTTTTTTTTTTATTTATTTATGATAGTCACAGAGAGAGAGAGGGGGGGGGGGGCAGAGACACAGGCAGAGGGAGAAGCAGGCTCCATGCACCGAGAGCCCGATGTGGGATTCGATCCCGGGTCTCCAGGATCGCGCCCTGGGCCAAAGGCAGGCGCTAACCCGCTGCGCCACCCAGGGATCCCTCTAAGTACCTCCTATAAATGGAATCATACAGTATTTTTCTTTTTGTGTCTGGCTTATTTCATGTAGCATAAATGTCCTCATGATTCATCCATGTATCAGTGTGTATCAGAATTTCCTTCCTTTTTAAGGCTGAATAATATTCCATTGTATGTACATACCACATTTTGCTTAGCTATTTGTCAGTGGACAGTTGGATTGCTTTCAGGGTTTAGGTAATGCTGCTGCGAGCATGGGTGTACAGATAATCTCCTCAAGACGTGTTTTCAGTTTTCTTGGATATATACCCAGAAGTGGAATTGCTGGATCATATGATAATTCTATTTTACATTTTTTGAGGAAATGCCATCTTGTTTTCCACAGCAGCTAAACCGTTTTACATTCCCATCAACAGTGCACAAGGCTTCCAGAGGCCCCACATCCCCACCAACACTTGTTATTTTCTATTTTGTTTTTTGCTTTTTGGTTTTTTTTTTTTTTTTTTTTTTTTGCATAGTAGCTGTGAGATAATAGGGGGAAAAATGCATATATGTTTCTGCTTCCAGTTCCTGGCACAGAGCGCCTGAAATCTGTGTAATTTCCTAAGTGATAGGAATAGTAGGAGCATAATTTGTTCTAATATTTAGTCTTTGACCCTTATTCCTGACACCGGGTTCCTAAATCCCTTGGAATTTCCCCAGTGATAGCAGAGTTTTTTGTTCTAATGAGGTGACACTGGATGATCTGGAGGGGGGCTGCTCACCAGAAAGACCAAGCCATGATTAGAAGCTTGGAATTGTCAGCCCCACACCCATCATTCTCCAGAGAGGGGTGGAAATGAAGTTAATGATTGCTCATGCTGACTTGGTGAAGCCTCTGTAAAAATCCCTGAAGTACCAGGTTCAGAGAGCTTCTGGGTTGCTGAACATGTGGAGATGCTAGGAAAGTATCATGCCCCTTCCCACACAACTTGCCCCCTATGCATCTCTTCCATCTTTCATTTGTATCCTTTATCATATCTTTTTATAGTAAACTAGGTAACAGTAAATAAACAGTTGTCCTGAGTCCTGTGAGCCATTCCTGCAAATTATCAACCAGAGGAGGAAGTGGTGGGAATCTGATTTTTTTTTTTTTTTTTTGAACCTGATTTATAGCTTATGGGTTAGAAGCACGAGACAACCTGGACTTGGAACAGGCATCTGGGGTGGGGGGGTGGGGGAAGCGGGGAGCAGTCTTGAGGGACCAAGCGCGTCACCTCAGGGATCTGACACTATCTCCAGGTAGGGAGTGTCAGAACTGAGTTAAATTGACACCAGCTGGTGTCACAGAAGTGCTTGGTGGAGTGGAAACTGCCCTTCCCCCCCCCCCCCCCCAATCAGGTGTCAGAAGTGCTGAGTGTGGTAGCTCTGAGAGAGCATAGGAGAAACATCACAAGACTTGGGTTTTGTTCTTTATGGCAGCTATATGTAGACATTACTGGAGTTTTTTTTGTTGCTTTTGAGGTTTTTTGGTTGGTGTTTGAGGTTTGTTTTGTTACCTGAGCCCCCCAGGCGCCCCAGACATTACTGGTTTTTAATGATGACAGCAGATATAGAGTTTTCACAGGGAAGAGGAGCAATAAAACAGTACTTTTTCCTCTTCTTGTCATTCACAGGAGAGGAGGGTCAGCCTTTATTGGAAGTAAAGGGTGGCAGTTAGCACTAGGGAAACTTTGAAAGAGTTAGAATTGGAAACTTTGGCAGAATTAGAGCTGGAAGAAACCTTTAGAGGTTTATGTAATTCAGTCCCTTTATCTCTTTGTAGGACTTTATTAAAACTAATCTTGATAGATGATTCTATCCTATTTTTAAAGACCTAGAGGATTTGCAGGAAATTTTTTCAGCCTCATGTTGCAGCAGTCAATGATTTTAATTACAAGAGTTTTTTACTGTGGGTTTAACGTTTGATTAAATAAATGCCATATTTTGGTTGCACTAGAAATATAATACTGTTTGTTTTTACTTTTAGAGTAACTTGATCACAGCACTCTTTAAATCTTCCATTTATAGAACCTTTGAGATTTAGACATGCATTTTATCTTCATTAATTAGTTAACAAGTATTGAAGGAAAGAGATTGCCTTTGAGACCGTTTTGAGCTTCACTTTCCTCCCTTTAGAAGGAGTTTTAATGAGATATTAGGATGATGATAGCCTTTTAGCTGCCAGAATAAGAGTTTAAGGAAGACTTGGGGCACAAGTCCTGTTCTTTAAGGCGAAGTAGAAGGAACAAAGAGCTGGTCCTGCTACTTCTAAGAAGGCAAATGAGTAACTAATGAAGGGATCTACTAAATAGCTTTTGTTTCCACTTAAAGGAAACAGTAACTGAAAAGAAGTTAGTTATGAGACAAGACTGGGAGGAGTATCTAGAATGGCCTGGATTACCTGTTCAGGTTTCGCAGGCCTGATGAGACATCTGAAGATTTCAATGCTTTGCAAAAATAATGTTGTAACTACAGCTGTGGGACTAGATTTTTGTTTTGAATGCTTTTTGTTTCAAGAAAAACAGATCTTATTGGCTGGATCTGAAAGATTCCAGAGTCATTTGAGGTACTCAGGAATTCTTTTTAATAAAAATTTTTTGGGAAACAAGACCAATATTTAATATATAAACCTCTGTGTTCTTAAGATAGTATTTTAAAACTTGGATATTCAGGGAAAGCACACTTACCCACTTTTTAGGGTTGGCCTAGGTGCTCTAGAAACGTCGTAGTGCTCTGGGCAAGATAGTTAATTGGTTGAGATTCAATTAGATTCAATTTTTGAAAGAAAGAAGTAGTGTTTATTGGCAGAATAGGCAATTGAGAGGGATGGGTAGAGACTGTTTGCATTCTGAGTGGGTGTGCCTTACTTGATTAAATACATGGTTTGTGGTCTCAAAAGTCAGTTGCCTTCTGCATAGCTTCTAAGAAGGCTTCCATAATATAATTTGTAGTTTGTGACTGATTAAGCAAGTAAGTCCTTGCTCTTCACATATTTAGTCTCAGAATATCTATTTTAACTTTTATTGTCTTTAAGGCTACCTTCAAGACCCATTTTAAAGGTTAAGGTTGCTATTTTTCCATTTGTTTTAAAATTTTTTGCTTCTGATTATAGAAATAATACATGTGTACTACAGGACCCTAAAGGGTTGGGATAATCCCCGTTGTTGGAGGTTAAATTTTTTTTTTTTGGAGGTTAATTTTTTAATGTGGTCTGTTTTACCAGTCTGCTGCTTTCTGATAATTTCTAAGAGTATGAAATATGCAGTTGTACTGAGACTTGGGTATGAGTCAGCCTTACTCCAAATAACAGATATTGAGGTTGGGGAGAATATTCAACAATTTTTGTTATCTGGAAACGTTTGGAAATTATTGTGTAGATAAAGTACTAACCTCAAATGTGATGGCTTTCCTGTACATATATACCCATGATAAAGGTTAATTTATAAACTAGGCACAGAAAGAGTAACAACAATAATTAATAATAAGATAGAAAATTATAATGAAAATCTTTTGAATGCAGTCTCTCAAAATACCTTATCGTACTGTACTTATTCTTCGTGTGATAATGTGAGATGATAATGTGGCTACATGACGAGATGAAGTGAGGGAATATTGTAGGCATTTTGACATAGCATTAAGCCTACTTTTGAGCTTCTGATGATATGTCAGAAGGAGGATCATCTGCTTTCAGATTGTGGGTAACTGAAAATGTGGGTGGGGAGGCGGGGACTACTATATTTGCGTTACCTAGTATGTAACAGGAACTCCGGAAATCTTAGCTGAAGGAATGGATGGGTGATAGTTGGAGCCATGCAAGTTGGTGAAGTAGATAGAAAATGGCATTAAGGGAGAAGAGGCACGGAGGATGTAATATTAGGAAATCATAATGTTACTGGAAGACCTACACAATGCTGAGGAAGGTTGATTGTGACAGAATAGAAGTGTTAGGAAGTGGTATGAGAAAGCTCAAGAAAAGGAAGGGAGACTATTTCTGTTAGGAGGGGTAAGCAACATATTGGTGGTGGGAAACCAAATATGTAATTATAGTTGATACCCTTTACTGTGACCAGCACCTCACCCAGCTTCTTCACCTATTTGATCTTCACAAGGGCCTTGTGAGGCAAATATTATCGCCATGTTATAAATAAGACTGAATCCCAGACCATTTAAATAACCATCCCAGTTAGTTAGTTGGCAGAGCCTGGTTTATCTTACTCTATTAAGCCACTGGATTTGGCAGTTCAGAAATCACTGGTAACATTTGAGGAATTTAAATATGCCCAGGACTCCTGGGTGACTCAGTGGTTGAGCATCTGCCTTCAACCCAGGGCATGATCCCGGGGTCCTGGGATTGAGCAGTCCTTCAGGGAGCCTGCTTCTCCCTCTGCCTATGTCTCTGCCTCTCTCTCTGTCTCTCATGAATGAATACATAAATAAAAATCTTTAAAAAAAATAATAAATATGCCACAAGTCATGCCACACTCTGAACATATTATTTCCAGAAGTGTCCTCTTTGTTCCCACAGGCAACTTTTGAAAAATAGGGAGTCTTCCCCCCTTTTTTTTTGCAATCAGGATAAATTCTCCAGTTTGGTCAATAAGCATCTCATATGGGATGGACTGAAAAGTGCTTCCAAAGCTAGTTGTAAAGCAAACATATTCCTAATTACTATTTTCCTAATTGAAAACTCAAAACTGGAGATGCCCAAGCATATATGCACTGGCACATTTTCAGTTCAGTGGCCTCCCGTGCACTCAGGCAGTAAGGTTCTGCCCCGGAGTTACCGTTCTCCCTTGCCACCCACATCTCCTCTGCAGCACTTCCCGATCTCCAGATAAGCATCATGGCATAACAGACAGATGTAATAGTCAGGAGATCTGAGTATGAGAGCAGCTCTGCCACACATGCTTCTCCTTTATCTGTGCTCTCTTCCACCTCTGACATGTTCTGGGCCTGCAACACCATGCCCTCCACACTGCTTCTTTCTGTAGTGGACACCAACTGAGAAGCAACCTGGTCTGCATCAATTTCCCTTCTCTGTGGATAATCTCTGATACATGGGGTGGGTAGGCTTCTGGTGTTACATCTGTGCAGTAGGACTCTATTCCTGGAACCTGGCTGACTGACACAGGTGTAGGCACCAATGCTATAGTGAACCCAGCAACCCTCTCATGGGGATTTAGAATTTCAGTGGAGAGAGTTTGTCCTTAAGGAGAATAGTATCTCTATTATACTCCACATTAGAGTTTACATATCTGGAAAGTTTTACATGTTTTCAGTTTTAACAAGTATTTCTTGAACATCTGCAGATTTTTCAATAAAATTTAAAAAGGACATAGTGTTTCTCCCTTTAAAAAAATATTTTATGTATTTGAGAGAGAGAGTACAAATTAGGGGAGAGGTAGAGGGAGAGAATCAAGCACATTACCCACCAAGTGGGGTGCCTGCCGGATTTGATCCCAGGACCCTGAGATCATGACCTGAGCTGAAGTCAGATGTTTAACTGATTGAACCACCCAGGCGCCCTTGTAGTGTTTCTCTTGTAAAGCCAACATACTTTACATGCAGTTTTATCTGAAAATACTGGAGATGTAAAAACACTATACATGCAAAATACTAAACCAATACATTAAAGTATAAAGAAAATATCTCCTGAAATTCCACAACCCAGAGATAACCACTGTAACATTTTGATGTATAGTCTACCAAATACACACACACACAAATATATATAAATATATGTGTATATATGTGTGTAATAGATGGGGATACAATTTTACATTAAAATATTGCAAAAAAATTGCTTGATATTGTCTGTTTTTTTGCTTAACATCATTAATATATTCCATCACCAGTCAGTAAGACAAATATCATTCTTTTAAGGGGTACATAAATTCCATAATGTGAATATATAGTATAATTTATTTAACCAATCCCTGTGCATAATGTGTAGACTTTCCCCACTATTTTCAATATATGAGTATACATCTCACACCTTTGATTTTTTTCATAAGGGTAAATTACTAGAAATGAGATTGTGACTCAAAAGATGTATGTGTGTGTATATATACAGGATTCTGATCAGAATATCATTTTAAAATGAATTTTTTTTTTAAAGATTTTATTTATTTATTCATCAGAGAGACGGAGACAGAGAGAGAGAGAGGCAGAGACACAGGCAGAGGGAGAAGCAGGCTCCATGCAGGGAGCCCGACGTGGGACTCGATCCCGGGTCTCCAGGATCACACCCCAGGCTGCAGGCGGCGCTAAACCGCTGCACCACCAGGGCTGCCCTTAAAATGAATTTAAAGGAAGTTTTAGAGATATTGTTTAAAGATTTCTGATTTCTAAAGTGCAATTGACCACAATTTAAGTGATCCAAACCTCATCTTTAAATGAATTAAACCACTATCCCAAAATATAATGTAACAGTCATCTCAGTTTCCCAAAATGCATTGGTAAGTGTGGCACAAGTCACTTTCCTCAAATTGATCTTTAAGTCAGAGCAGTTCCAGTGCACAATCCTACCTTCTAAATGTTTTTTCTTCTGTCTCTCTCTTTCTCATTCTTTTTTTGCCTGACAAATTGATTCTAAAATTATGTGAAAAAGCAAAGGATCAGGAAGCGCCAAGGCAGTTTTGAGGGGAAATTAGGTAGAAGGAATCCTCTACCTAATTAATAATAGATACTAGATAATAAGACTTAGCATAACGCTATAGTAATATTGACAGTATGATTTCGATGGAGTAGAAAATCTAGAAAGAGCACACTAAGAATATGGAGTTTGATAGATAGTGGTGTTGGCATTTCGTATCAGTGGGGAATAGACTAGTGCTGAGACAGGTGGCTTTCTATGTGGAAAAAGAAGAAAAAGCAAAAAACCTTGGGGCACCTGGGTGGCTCAGTCTGTTAAGCGGCTGCCTTTGGCTTAGGTCATGATCCCAAGGTCCTGGGATCGAGCCCTGCATTGGGCTCCCTGGTCAGTGAGGAGTCTGCTTCTTCCTCTCCATCTGCTGCTCACCCTGCTTGTGCTCTCTCGCTGTCAAATAATAAAATCTTAAAAAGAAAAACCAAACACACCAATCTGCAAAAATCAATTCCAGGTTGTTAGATATTCAAATGTGAATTTTTTTTTAAAGACTTTATTTATTCATGGAGACAGAGAGAGAGAGAGAGGCAGAGACACAGGCGCAGAGAGAGAGGCAGAGACACAGGCGTAGAGAGAGAGGCAGAGACACAGAGAGAGAAGCAGGCACCATGCAGAGAGCCTGACATGGGACACACCCTGGGCTGCAGGCCGCGCTAAACCGCTGCGCCACCGGGGCTGCCCTCAAATGTGAAATTAAAAAGAAATACAAAACTCTAGCATAGAGGAAAAAATATTTATGACCTTAAAGTATAGAATGACAAATTATAAAGGTTGATAAATTTGATTGTTTAAAACTTTTGCACACTATAGCATCAAAAAGAATAAAATGTTTAGGAAAAAAATTAACAAATAGTACAAGTCTTGCATACTGGAACCTACAAAACATTTTGAAAGAAATTAAAGAGGATCTAAGTAAATGCAAAGACAGCCAACATTCAGGAATTGAAAGACTTAATATTCAGGTGCCTGGCTGGCCCAGTCGGTAGAGCATGGGACTCTTGATCTTGGGGTCATGAGTTCAAGCCCCATTTTGGACATAGAGCTTAATAATAAAAGAAAAAGACTTAATATTGTTAAAATAGAAATACTCTAAATTCAGTGCAACCCTTATCAAAATCCCAGGTGACTTTTTTGGAGACATTGACAAAGTGATCCTAAAATTTATATGGAAATGCAAGAGATCCTGAACAGACACAATCTTTAAAGAGAGGAAATAAGTTGGAGGACTCACCCTTCCTGATTTCAGAATTCACTATAAAACTGTGGTAATCAAGATAGTGTGGTACTGCCATAAAGATAAACATATAGGTCAATGGAATGTAATTGAGAGTCCAGAAATAAAACCTTACATTTATGGTTAGTTAATTTTTCTACAAGAGTGTGAGTGCCAAGACAATTTAAGGGGGTAAAGAATGACCTTTTCAACAAATAGTATGGGAATAACTGGATATCCACATGCAAAAGACCTGATTTGTATCTCTACCTCATATCATATACAAGGAATTAACTCAAAATGGACCAAAGACCTAAATGTAAGAGTTAACAACTGTCAGAGTTTTAGAAAAATATGTAAGTATAAATCTTTGAATTTTGATTGGATAGTGGCTTTTTAGATATGACTCTAAAACTATAAGCAACTAAAAACAATTGGAGTAGGTCACAACTTTTGTAATTTTCTGTACTTTTGTATTTCAAGGATACCATCAAGAGAATGAAAAGATAATCTACAGTATGGGAGAAAATACTTGAAAATCATATAGGAGATAAGTGACTTGTTATCTAGAATACATAAAGCACTCTTACAACTCAACAAAAAGGACAATCCAATTTGCAAGCAAAGGATTTGAATAGACATTTCTCCAAAGAAGATACACAGATGGCTAATAAGCCCACGAAAAGATGCTCTGCGTCATTAGTCAATTAGGGAAATGCAAATCAAAACCCCAGTGAGTGAGATACCACATCATACCCACTGGGATAGTTAAGATAAAAAGTCATTAACAAGTGTTGGTGGGGATGTGGAGAAATTGGAACCCTTATACATTGCTAGTGGGATCATATAATGATATAGCACTTTGGAAAACAGTTTCTAAAATGCTAAACCTAAAGCTACCGTATGATTGAGTATTTCTACTCCCTGGAGAAATGAAACATACCTACACACAAAAACTTCTACATGAATGTTGATAGCATTATTCCTAATAGTCAAAAAGTGGAAACAATCCAAATGTCCATAAATTGATGAACAGATAAAATACAGTATAAGCTTACCATGGAATATTATTTGGCAATAAAAAGGAATGAAGTACTGATACATGTTACAAGATGGATGAAAGAAACATTGCGTGTTGTGTAAAAAGCCAGATATAAAAGACTTCGTATTGTATGTTTCCACTAACATGAAATGTCCAGGATAGATAAATCTATAGAGACACAAAATAGACTAGGAGTTTGCCAGGGCTAGGGTTGGAGTTTGTTTTTGGGGTGATGAAAGTGTTCTAAAGTTGTGGTGATTGTTGCACTATGTGAATACAATAAAAACCACTTAATTGTACGCTTGGAAAGGACAAATTTAATGATTTGTTAATTATATTTCAATAAAACTATTATTTAAAAAACAGAACCTTGTGCACCATATGATGTTATGAGCAAAATGATGCCAAAAGTGAAAAAACAAGCCACGGACTAGGAGGAGACACTTGGCTACATATCATTGACAAAGGATTAGTATAAATCAGTGAGATAAATTAGTGAGAAGAAAGTGTGCACTCCAGGAGAAAATGGGCCAAAGATAGGAACTGTCAATTCATAGGAAAAAATGAACTTGGTAGGAAAATAAATATATGAATATGTTCATCCTCACTAGTTTAAGTTACTATAAATTAAAAGCAGTGAAGGAGGGATGCCTGGGTGGCTGAGTGGTTTGGCACCTGTCTTTAGCCTGGTGCATGATCCTGGAGACCCGGCCTTGAGTCCCGCATGGGGCTCCCTGCATGGAGCCTGCTTTGTCCTCTGCCTCTGTCTCTGCCTCTCATGAATACATAAATAAAATCTTAAAAAAAAAAACAAAAAACCTTAGAAATATGACTATAAGAAATGGCAATAAATGGAAAATGTAAGGGCTTAGATTCTAATCCCAATTTTGAATTTAGTTTTCTTATGACAGGAAATTGCATAATCTCCTTTCTTTGGTGTTGTCATTTAGTCATGTGAAGAGGAAGAGTAAGAATCCCTTGTAAAAGAAATGCTTCTCACTTTGTATTTTTTATCCTGCATATTTAAATATAAAATCCCTTTGATAGTGTTATTTAAAATAGTTTCCTTATTCTCTTTTATCTAAAAAACTTGCTGATCTTTGCATCCTTTTTCACTAAAAAAACAAAAACAACAAAACAAAACAAAACCCTGAAGAATTCTTGAATACAAGAATTATCTTTTTTTTTTCTTAAAGATTTTATTTTTCAGTAATCTCTACACCCAACATGGGACTCAGACTCAACTCCAAGATCAAGAGTCATACACTCCACTGATTCAGCCAGCCAGGCCCCCCAGATTCTCTTATTTGTATTTTCTTTTTTAAGATTTTATTTATTAGAGAGAGAAAAGAGAGCATGAGTGGGGAGGAGAGGGAGAAGCAGGCTCTCCATGAGCAGGAAGCCTGACATGGGGCTCCATCCCAGGACCCTAGGATCATGACCTGAGCCAAAGGCAGATGCTTAACCAACTCAGATACCTAGGCACCTGTCCTATTTGTATTTTCAAATACAGAGTATAGCCCTTGACATATAGGGATGGAATATTTGTTGAAAAGAATGAGATGATTATGCTGATTTTGAGGTCCTTGGTAGAAAGGGGGCTCTGGGTTCCTAAGAGCAGCTTTTTTTTTTTTTTTTTTTTTTTAAGAGTTTATATATTCATTCTTGAGAGACACAAAGAGAGAGAGGTAGAGACATAGGCAGAGGGAGAAGCAGGCTCCCTTTGGGGAGCCCGATGTGAGATTCGATCCCAGGACCCCAGGATCATGCCCTGAGCCAAAGGCAGATGCTCAACCACTGAGCCACCCAGGCATCCCCCTGGGGGCAGCTTTGATGTCTGAAAGTTATTTGTGCTGTTTTGGAATGTTAAAAAACTAAATAGGAAGAATGTCCATTTCTGGACATGTGAAATTAAATGGAGGGAGGGGTCAAGTTGTAAGCGATTTCCTAGGGCTTGCAGTACTGCTTAATGAGAGGGAAATGTGTAGACTGCTGTGTCCTTTGCCTTTTCTCGTTTTCAGTCATGCTCATGTTCCCAGGGGGCAGGGAGGGAATGTCCAGCAGACATTTTTGATTGATTACTAGACGCTATGTATAACAGATCTGCAGAGGCTCCAGTCCATGTTGTTTTCACCTTTTTTGTTCTTAGGTACTGTGTGGAGCTGAGCACCTGCCATCTAACTGGGAATGGAGCTGGGTGGGGACTGGGCTAAAGCTTTGAGTAGATTCAATCCACTCTGGGGAGGATTGTCTAATTTATGGGATCCAAGCATTTATTGCAGGCAGTTCCCTCTAGTATGACTTTATCTCCTAAGCATTGTAAGATTGTGGTTGATTTCAAGTCACCTTCTAGTCCAGCTCTGCAGCTACTCTAGCGTTTTGTAAGCGTCCTGTGCAGAAAGCTGGCCATGCACCTAGGCCTCTGCTAGAATTTAATCTATCACACCATCCTATAGAGCTATCATAAGTTCCACTGGTTTTTCTTTTTCTTGCAGAGTTCTTCTTCTTCTCCTTCTTCCTTCTTCCTTCTTCTTTCTTCTTCTTCCCCCTCCTCCTCCTTCTCCTCCTCCTCCTTCTTTCTTTTTTTTTTTTTTTTTTAAGATTTTATTTATTTATCCTTGAGTGACACAGAGAGGCAGAGGGAGAAGCAGGCTCCGTGTAGGGGGCCCGATGTGGGACTCGATCCTGGAACTCCAGGGTCAGTCCCGGAGCCAAAGGCAGATGCTCGACCGCTGAGCCATCCAGGTGTCCCTTGGCAGAGTTCTCTTGCCTGTGGCAAGCCCAGTTATGATCATTCATGCTCACATTCTCCAAATATGACCAGGAGAGAAAATGACTAGTAATTTCAGCTCCCTAAGAAAAGTTTCTTCCCTCTCTGGGATTTTAGTATATCTTGCCCTCTTTGCTTTGCATGGAAGACAGTTCTTCAGTGTCTTTATTTTATTTTATTTTTAAAAATATTTTATTTATTTATTCATGAGAGACACAGAGAGAGAGAGAGGCAGAGACACAGGCAGAGGGAGAAGCAGGCCCCATGCAGGGAGCCCGATGTGGGACTTGATCCTGGGTCTCCAGGATCACGCCCTGGGCTGAAGGCAGCACCAAACCGCTGAGCCACCGGGGCTGCCCCTCTTCAGTGTCTTTAAAATTATTTCTTATTTTGAGTGCTCTATGTTTTATCTAGTTCTGTAAAATTGATGGCTTGCCTCTACCTATTAATTTTAACCTAAAAGTGTTTAATTTTTTTTGTTTTTATTGCTGTAATTGTGACATAAAAATAAAGTTGTTCAGATGGTATAGAAATTCTTTCTCTCCATGAAGTCTGAAGGTAGACTGGTTGCATTTGATAAGTTATGAGCTATCATCTTTGTTTTGTAATCTTTTAGGATGTTGTTTTTATTCACATTTCAGTCTTCAGCCACAGCTCCATTCCAAGCCACTGGCAGAAAGAGAAGCAGAAAGAGTGCAATTGCTGTTTTAAAGGATGTAATTCAGCCTCAGTACCTGTCCCTTCTGTTCACTTTCTATTGGCCAGAATTGCATCATGTAGCTGGCTACCTAGATGCTGGAGAGACTGGGAAATGTAGACTCTAGCATGGACCTAGCTAAAACTGAGGGATTCTGTTACTAAAGGGGTGATAGAATGTCCACAGAGAGCCAGTTAGCAGTCTCTGTCATAGTATGGTGTGAGGAAAAGCTCTAACCAGAGGTTTTTTTTTTTTTTTTCTCAATAGTCCGTTTTTTAAAACTCTTGTATTAAATAATCTGTCACACCCCCTTGGTTTATGATTTTTCTACCATAGAAGAGTCTTGTTTAATGGTGAAGAGCATGTTCTCCACAGTTAGGCAAAGTTAGCAGACAAATATTGTCTGAATTTTGATCTGTGGTCTTCTCTTGCCCTTTTAAAAAATACTAGTTCTGATTTTTGTTTTCCTTTTTTGTTTTGTTTTTTTTTTTAAAGATTTTATTTATTTATTCATGATAGTCACAGAGAGAGAGAGAGAGAGAGAGGCAGAGACACAGGCAGAGGGAGAAGCGGGCTCCATGCACCGGGAGCCCGACGTGGGATTCGATCCCGGGTCTCCAGGATCGCGCCCTGGGCCAAAGGCAGGCGCCAAACCGCTGCGCCACCCAGGGATCCCTGTTTTCCTTTTTTGGCCTATAATCATGTGTATTAATGAGAACCTGGAAGGAACTTAGTTATAGTAAGCAATGAGAATCTCATGTCCTTCAGTATAAGGAAGTACCACCTTATAATTTTGAACTAGGCAACCCTTATCCTAGAATAAAAGTGAAAAATATCCCAAATGCACTAACATGGCAGAGTTGGGAACCATATTTAAAAGTTTTGCTGAAGCTCTAAAAGTCTATAGGCCCTGTTAACATAAATACCCAGTTAGTAAGTGAACAAAAGAAGTTCTAAGAGATTTTAACATGGAATATGTATCTGTTAAATTTCTTTCATTTGAGGGGCTCCTAGGTGGCTCATCCATTTAAACATCTGACTTCAGCTTAGGTCATGATCCTTAGGGTCCTGGGATGGAGCCCCAAGACAGGGCTTTGTGCTCAGCAGGGAATCTGCTTGTCCGTTTGTACTTCCCCCAACTTGTGCTCTCTCTGTCTCTCAAATAAATACATAAGATCTTTAAAGAAAAAAGAAATACATTTCTTTCAGTTGATAGCAACAGAAACTGATTCTAACTTAACAAAAAGGTGAATTATTACAAGGATGATAGGCATGCAAAAAATAAAGGAGAGAGTGGGGTGGAAATGATGAACAATTTAGGAGTCAGACAGGAAATAGCACAGTACTTGGGACCTCAGCAGCAGGAGTTCACGGACCTTTTCTCTGGGATATTAGAGGTTGCATGTGCTTCAGACTCTTAACTTATTGAAATCATAAAGCCCCATGAGATAGGGTTGTTAGGTTCATTTTAACATAGGTGCTTATCCCTGTGGCAGTCAGCCAGGATCCAGGAATAGAGTCCTACTGCACAGATGTAACACCAGAAGCCTACCCACCCCATGTATCAGAGATTATCCACAGAGAAGGGAAATTGATGCAGACCAGGTTGCTTCTCAGTTGGTGTCCACTACAGAAAGAAGCAGTGTGGAGGGCATGGTGTTGCAGGCCCAGAACATGTCAGAGGTGGAAGAGAGCACAGATAAAGGAGAAGCATGTGTGGCAGAGCTGCTCTCATACTCAGATCTCCTGACTATTACATCTGTCTGTTATGCCATGATGCTTATCTGGAGATCGGGAAGTGCTGCAGAGGAGATGTGGGTGGCAAGGGAGAACGGTAACTCCGGGGCAGAACCTTACTGCCTGAGTGCACGGGAGGCCACTGAACTGAAAATGTGCCAGTGCATATATGCTTGGGCATCTCCAGTTTTGAGTTTTCAATTAGGAAAATAGTAATTAGGAATATATGTTTGCTTTACAGCTAGCTTTGGAAGCACTTTTCAGTCCATCCCATATGAGATGCTTTTTGACCAAACTGGAGAATTTATCCTGATTGCAAAAAAAAAGGGGGGAGGACTCCCTATTTTTCAAAAGTTGCCTGTGGGAACAAAGAGGACACTTCTGGAAATATACGTTCAGAGTGTGGCATAAGGTGTATCTAATTTAAATTCCTCAAATGTTACCAGTGATTTCTGAACTGCCAAATCCAGTGGCTTAACAGAGTAAGATAAACCATGCTCGGCCAACTATATGTTCAGGTGTGGAATAGCTTCTGTGACTGGGGCAAAGCTCCAAGCTATTTTCTTTAGTATGTGTGGTATGTAGTAGGGAGAGACTAGTACATTTCAGTAAAATTCCAAGAAAAAGCCATTTCAGCAGAACTAAGTTTAAGGAACAACAGAATATACCACTGGAAGTGAATGGGGTTCATTTAACAGAAATGGCGTGATGACAGTCCTTTGATTTGCCAAAGAATAATGGGTGGTCATACTGGACATTAACTTTTTTTAAATGTTCCAAAGTAACCACCAGATGGACAGGTTCTGTCACACTATGGTCACATTGAGTGGAAATGTCTATTTGCTTATAAAATCACGTTTATGTGATTTTTGTATTCCTATCAGAAGTGTGTGCTTTTGTTTTGCACTAATTACTTCCCCATTATTGCATCGTTACATAGATACTTATGTTCTTTCATGTCGGGATCATTCCATATATGTCAGTTTACAGTGTAATCAAAACTTACCCTTTTTTCTGTTCTGAAACTAGAAAGACAGTGCAACACATGATCTAGGACTTTTTTTTTTTTTTTTTTGGCTGTAAAGACATTATTAGGACAATTGGCAAATTGGTAAATATTAGTATCCTAAATATTAGTATTCTCTCAGTTTCCTGATTTTGATAATTGTTTCATAGTTAAGAGAAACATACTGAAGTATAAAGGTATATCATAACTGCCCCTGATTCAAATGGTTCATGAAGAAAATTCTCTATCATTGTTTCTACACACACACACACACACACACAATTACTTTTTCCTGAACCAATTGAGAATAGGTTGTATACATGATTTCCCTTTACCTTTTGTCTTAGTCAGTTTGGGCTGCTATAACAAAATAACCATAGATGAGGTGGCATAAACAACCAATATTTGTCACAGTTCGGGAAGTCCAAGATCACTTTGCTGGAAGATTGAGTTCTTGGTGAGGGCATTCTTCCTGGCTTGTAGATAGCCACTTTCTCATAGTGTGTTCACAGGGCCATTCTTCAGTGGAGATCTCTGCCTTCTCTTATGGGCACTAATCACTTTATGGGGCCCACCCTCATGACCTAATGTACATCTAATTACCTCCCAAAGGCCCTGCTTTGAAATACCATCACACTGGAAGTCTAGAGCTTCAATAAATGAATGATGTGGGGGTGGGGGGAGACAAACATTCAGCCTATAACATTCTGCCCATGATCCCCCTAAAATCATACTCTTCTTGGACACAAAATACATTCAGTCTACCTTAATGACTTCAAAAGTCTTAACTCATTCTGGCATCAGCTCTATAAAGTCTATATAGTCTGAAGTCTTATTTAAATATCATCTACATCTGATACAAGTGAAACTCAAGATACAATATAGCCTGAGACAGTTTCTCTCCAGCTGTGAGCTTGTGAAGCCATGTAAGTTATGTGCATCCAAAATATTATGGTGGGACAGGCAGAGGACAGACATTCCCATTCCAAAAGGGAGAAATCAGAAAGAAGAAAGGGGTGATGGGTCCCAACCAAGTCCAAAATTTAACACGGGAAATTCCATGAGCTCTTAAGGTTCAAGAATAATCCTTTTTGGTTTGATGCTATGCCGTCTGGATCCTTTGGGATGGGGATCGCTTTCCTCCACCCTCTATGCTTCAGGCTGCCTTTCCAAGGCACCTATCTATTGATTCTATCTGAAGTGATGGTCCTGCCACCTTTGAAAGTGAGAAGGGTATCCTGATGATCTCTAGATTGTCTTTGGAATTACTTTTTCTTATCTTGAAAATAACACACATTCACAGCCAAATAGCTCTGTGGTCTAGCTTTGTAGGATCTAAGAATTCCTAATAGCCTGTATGTAGCACACAGTTTCAAGCATCAGGTGGTTCTACAAGACTTGTTATGAAATCTATAGTAATCTCTTGCTCTCTTCTACTCTTTTTTCCATCTTCTTTTTGGTGTTTACCTCCACATTCTAAAGTGTTTATTTTTTCTTGACTTTTCACAGTGGACATTATTTATTATTGCCTTATTACTGTTAGAAGATTTGCGCTCCTTCTAGGAGAGGATTCTTGTTGGAAAGATTGTGGCAAGAAGTTTGATGTGACTAGAAATATAACTGGGGTGTGGGGAGTGTCTTGGTGGCAGGGAGACCAGGCAGGAAGAGGAGGGTATTGCAATGGTCCAATGAAGGAAGAGGCACTGAGAGGTTTTTTTTTAAAAATTGATGAGTAACATATTCAGGTTAGTGCATAAAATATATCATGCTCCGTGACTTTTTACCTGTGTGTGTACTATGTCTCTAGTACCTGTCTCAAGATGTAGAACATTTCCAGCCTCCTTTAAATTCCTGGTGCCAAAAAATAAAAAATAAAATAAGAAATAAATTCCTGGTGCCCCAAAATGAGATCTTGAACTAAGGCACAGAAATTCATTACTGGTTCTAGAATGAAGTCCAAAAATGAGGTGGGGTTAAAGATGACTCCAAACTTGGGAGACTGGGTAGACTGGGTGATGATGTTGCCAACCAGGTGGGTAATACAGGAAGATAATCTGTTTTAATTGAGGGAGGAGTTAAGATGGTGAGAGAAGGTCAGCTTTAGACTTATTGATTTGGGATGTCCAAATGGAACTTATAGGTGGCAGGCAGAAACGTAAATTTGGAGTTCTGAGGAAAATTTGGAGTTGATGTGTAGATTTGTACACACTTACCAGCGTTTACAGTCTGTTTGAGAGCTAGCAAATAGATGAAAAAATTCTCTAGAGAGGCTGTAGAGACCTGAGGTTATGATTAGAGGCATATATTGCTTTTATTAACTGTGTTTTAGTCCAAATAGTGAATAAAATCAGTGAGAAAATTCAGTTTAAACATTTTTAAAACAAAATGATAAATGAAAATTCAGTAATGTGTGCTCTTTTAAAAATGAAAAATCAGATTGGTTCAGAGGGTTATAAGTAAGAAGTAGGCATTCTACCTCCATTCTGCTCCCCACTCCGATCTCTGTGTCTCCTTCCAGATGATTTTTAGTACATATGTGTTATGTTTATGGTTTTCTTGATTATACCTTTCCATTATTGCTTTAGTTAAGAGTCTTTTTTTCTGGCTGTTTCATGTATGGTGGACAGCCTACAGGCATGTGAACCGAATGGCTTATTAGTTTGATTACCCCCCCCCCCCCTTCTTGTAATGTGTTTTATGCTGGTGTACTTTTTAATCTTGACCGCAAAAAAATTTCTTTAGCCTTTTTTTCTTTCGCATTTTCTTGAAAAAAAATTACTTTTCAAGCTAACATATCTTGGTCTTTGGAGTATTTAAATATTCCCTTGATTAATAATACTAGCACCATTACACTCTTGTTTGTTTAATGTGAGCAAACTGACAACTTTTTTTTAACCTGGAGAGAATGATAAGCTAATATTTTTCTTGATTGCCTAGTTGACACTAATTCTTGTTAGAATGAATGAAAGGCCTCTTAAGAGCCCTCTTGCTCGGTGAATCCGAGATATGAAATACACTGAAAGAGTTTGTAGCCTATGTTTTGTTTAGTGTTAATTAGGTCTCCAATGTAGTTGAGTCAAAGGTATTATTATTTTTTTGAGTCAAAGGTATTAGATGTGGGTTCTAGAAATGTCCTACTATTAATTGTGTAATTATTGTAACTTGTTTAAGCCCTCTGTTACAGGGTACTTATTGTTGAAAGAGCAAAAAGCATACTGTGTATTTTCATTCATTCAACAAATACTTATTGAGCTCCTATAAGGTACCGCTTTCTGTGATACTAATAGTATTAAAAGGAAATATTATGAGTATTTACTATCTGTTAGCACTTAATACTATCCTGAGTGCTAGGTGTAGGATAATGAGCAAAGTAAGCCTGGTGCTTTCCCTTATGGAACATTATACATGTATAAGATGGTGATACTATTATTTTTATTTGAATCATGTCAGAAATAAAATTTGGCATCAGTAGTTGAGTAACAAGTGATTTTCTTCTCTCTGAATTCTAAGACTTTGTCAGCTATCAGATTTGCATATCAGTTGGCCTATACATTCTCACCCTGAATGATCAGAGTGACCTGTGTTTTGACTGAGACTCTTTTCCAAAAGTTATTTCATAGTTGAATCTCAGTTCCTTAAAATGCAATTAATTTAAAGTGACACTGTGATAGAATCACAATATTTAAAAGCAAACTAATGATTTAACTTCCTCCTTCCTAGACAGTCCAGCCAACTATATGAAAATACTTGGTTGTGCTGGTTTGGGTGTGTCTCAGATCAAGGCGGATATCTTTTAAAGAGATCCACCCACAGCATTCCTGACATATAAATCTGTCACACGTTTGTTAGAAACTTAGAGCTCTGAAAATTGCCTTCCTTTTTATTAGTATGTTCTATTGAGAGAAAACAATTTCAGAGCTAAAGAGAGTTGGTTACTGGAATTAAATACAGCGTTCTTTTAGATAATAGTTTTTTAAAGAGATGATCAGAATATTATTTTTGTTGTGTTTTTAGCGTCTGATTTTGTTTTGTCCAGCTTAATAGCTTGTGTATATGCTGTATTGCTAATTTTTAAACAATCTCTCATCTTCAATTATTGGCTCATTTCTAGCTATTCTGTTCTAAACACATTGCATGCACCTTGCTCCTGCATAGAAGTTTAAGTAGTAAACATTGATACCGACTTCTATTCCTTTGAGTAAGAAATTGTTGAAGACGTACATCAATTTTACAAATAGTTTTCAGGAGTTCTTTAGCTCATCAAATTGAAGCAGTGCCAACAGATTCCAAGTATCATGCCTATCTGAAAGCCTTTCCTTTGTCAAGAATAACTTTCTTTTCCAGCTGTTCTAACTTGCAGTATTCAGGTAGCTTTCCCAAAAGTAATATTATTGGGATATAATATTAAAAAATATATTTAACTTTTGGATCAAGTTGTCTGAGAGGCCAGGAAGGAATCTTATTCCTTTGGGGCTTTTCATAATGCTAGTGCAGTGCTCAAATTGAAAATGTATTCCAAAAAAAAAAAAGAAAAGAAAATGTATTCCTAGTAAATTGTGAATGAGCATCCTCACTGCAGTTGGCTGTTTCAAAGTTAAGATTAAAGTTATTACACAAACTTCTCTGATGAGATTTTTCTATAAAACAAGATTTCCATTAAGATTGGCCAAAACAGAGAGAGCTTTAAACTATGAGATCAAAAGTGCAGTATGGCTGTATATTAATTCAGGTATCCGAAGGATGAAACCAGGGATAATCTTAGAGTGGAAATGGATACTTAAGGCAAGATGAAGGGGGACAGAACGATTTCATGACAGTTACTGATCACTCTTAACTGTTTTTCTCCTTATGTTGCATTCCACTTTCTACTTCTGTAGAGTGCTGGACCACTCTTACGTAAGCATTTTACTTTTGCGCAGAATTTATTTGTGTTACCACAACAAAGGCTGTTAATAAACCACATATTTCCATGGGGCCTGGTGCTGGTTATTATTTGGCATACAAGGGCTGGTGGCTTTAAGACTATAGAGCAGGGAAAAAAAAAACTGTATAGCAGGAAAACATAAATATTTTAGTTTATCCTAGGACTGATTCACTTTTGCTACTTCATTTGTAAGCTAATTTAATACTTCTCAAGATAGGCTTTTTTTTTTTTTTAATTCTTTTTTTTTTTTTTTTAAGATTTTTAAAATTCATTCATGAGAGCCAGAGAGAGAGCGGCAGAGACACAGGCAGAGGGAGAAGCAGGCTCCACGCAGGGAGCCCGACGACGTGGGACTTGATCCTGGGACTCCAGGATCACGCCCTGGGCTGAAGGCTGCACTAAACCGCTGAGCTACCCAGGCTGCCCCCCCCTTTTTTTAATTCTTTTTTTTTTTTTGGCTTTTCTTCGTTGATTCATTTTTTTATTTGCTTTATTAGAACAAAGGAAATTATATATACTCCAACTATAGTGTTTCAGGATCTATTTCATAAAACCAAATAATGATAGAAATGAATGTTACGCATTGTTCTTAGGTATTTCCTTCTGTTTTTCTTTGCAGTTTATCTAAAGTATAGATACAACTTATATTTCTTTTTTCCTTTTTAAGATTATGTATTTATTTATTCATGAGAGACACAACCGCAGAGACAGAGGCAGAGGGAGAAGCGGGCTCCCCTCAGAGAGCCTGATGGGGGACTCCGGGATCACACCCTTAGCCTTCTTAGCCGAAGGCAGACACTCACCACTGAGCCCAGGCATCCCTAACTTAAAAGATTTCTGTGTTTTCGTTTTGTTTTATATAAGATTTCTGTTTTTCTTTTTTTTTAAATTATGCCTTGTTTAGATCTTAGTGGATTTTTTTGACTATTAGAGAATTCTGAAGTTATATACATCTGTTAGGAATTAGATTTTAAGTAGTAACCTTTTTCTTGGGATCGGAATAAATGTTTTTAACTTCCTTTTTAGATCCATCATGTTACACAAAATGGAGGACTTTACAAGAGACCATTTAATGAAGCTTTTGAAGAAACACCAATGCTGGTCGCTGTGCTTACTTATGTGGGATATGGTGTACTCACTCTCTTTGGATATCTTCGAGATTTCTTAAGGCATTGGAGAATTGAAAAGTGTCATCATGCAACAGAAAGAAAAGAACAACAGGTAATTGTTAAGAGTCTTTGATTCTGTAAACGGAAGCCTTTTATAGACATTCTGGTATTCTCTCTCTCTTTTTTTTTTTTTTTTTTTTTTTAGAAATTTGGATACATCTTAAAATAAAAATATTCCAGATGCAGTTAAATGAAAACGTTTCACAAAGAAAGTGGAAAACAAGATTAAGGCATGGAGAAATCAAAGCATTTAACATACTTCTTTATTTTTTTTATTTTTTAAAGATTTATTTATTTTAAAGATTTATATTGTGTGCTCATGCATGTGCGCTGAGGAGAGGAGGGGCAGAGGGAGAGGGAGAAAGAGAATCTCAAGCAGACTCCCTGCTGAGCACAGAGCCCTTTGTGGGGGTTATTGGACTCTGTCCCAGGACCTGGAGGTCCTAAGAGTTGGGCACTCAATCCACTCTGTCCCAGGACCTGGAGGTCCTAAG
The DNA here is from genome assembly GCF_011100685.1 of Canis lupus familiaris. NCBI lineage: Eukaryota > Metazoa > Chordata > Mammalia > Carnivora > Canidae > Canis > Canis lupus. Next base: position 50,694,136 of record NC_049229.1, on the reverse strand, counting down.
AGTTGGGCACTCAATCAACTGAGCCACCCCGATGCCCCCACATTGAACATATTTCTAATTTAATTGTCACAAGAGTCTATTCCTGTTTGATGAATGAGAAAGCAAAAATTCACAAGTTAAAATAACATTTCCTGAGTTGCTTAGTGTCAGAGCTGGGATACAGACATGGGTCTGTCAAATGCCAGAAGCCATGTTCTTTATGTTTGTGGTATAGTGCTATATCCTAAGTTCTGGCTCTGATCTTCTGAGAAGATAAAAAAAGTTCTGGAGAACTCATGATGTGTTTTATTATAGACACATGATATATAGATGTTTGGCTCACAGATCAGCTCCTTTCCCCAAACAAGCCTGAAAACAAAATATGGCTGAGCTCTCTGTTCCTGGAAAAAGAAAAAAAGGCAAAAATCAATCTTGTTTTAGTAATTATGAACAGAGATGGTAATAGTTGTCTTGGGGTGGGGGAGCGGAACCTCACTTCACTTTTTTCTGTATACTCCTTTGCACCTCTAGAGTCTGTACAGTATACATTCTATTCTCAAGAATAAATAAAATTAGAGTGAAATGCCTGGTTTTTCTAAAAACAAACTTGTTTGTTCTTGGCATGTGAAGTATGGAGAGGTTATCTTCTAGCCCAAGGAATACACTAAAGAAGGGCTTCAGAAGTTTTTTTGGTCCATAATACCTCTCATTTTTGTGGGGTGTTAGAGAGGCAGGCTTGGTGGCAGTAAGGTCACCAATGAGAGAGGAGCCATTAGATACTGGAATGGATGGTGGTCCTATGGGAGAGAAGGGAGCGTCTAGAAAACATGGGGAAAGAAAGGACCTTGTTCAAGGTCCTTTGCTAGAAAGCCAAAACCAGTCAGTGTGGGAATCAAAGATTCTGGTTCTTGGAGAACCTAGAATCCAGGCTCTCTTCTCTCTCATCTCAGCCATTCTGTACCCTTTCCAGCCCCAGCCCCAGCACCACAAGTTGGTCCTCTTTCTTATTGCCCTGAAATACCTACAAGCTGTCTCATCAAGAAGGTATTTCTTGAATACCAAACACAAGCAAAGCCCTGTATTCAGAACTTGGTCCAGTAGGCCAAACTAGTTTTCATCATTGAAATTTTTTGCTTCTCTTATTTTTCTACCCTTGTACATCCCAAATAGACTCTGTGGCTGGAGTGTATCAACAGTATGTTGATTTTGTCATCTCTCAGGAATGGCTTACTTATTATAAGTTATAGGTTACTGTATGCTTATGGGGTTGTATGGAATTACAGTTACTGGTTTACAGGCCAGTCTTCCTGTCAGACTGAGTTGATGGTGGTTGTGACTGATGGGAACTAAAATTTTATTCACATATTCAAATGAGAAAATCTTTATTTATAGGGACCTCTCCTAGTGTGAACACACTGTAGAGACCTAACATGGGAAGGTGGGAGCCAGGGGTGCTAATTGTGATGTGGAGAGCATTCCTGGCTGAGGGGATGGTGTAGGCAAAGGCATTAGGGATGTTTGGGAGAACCTGGAATGTAGGTGTATGAGAGATTGTGTTTTGAATGTCAGATAAGAAGTTTGGCAGGCAGTGAGGAGTCTGGGCAGTTTTTGAGCAGGGGTGTGACAGGAGAGTTTTCATAGCTGGTGTTCTGTCAAAGTGGGATGAAGAATGAATGAAACAATGGAGTTGCATCCAAATTACAAGAGTATGTTATATTGGAACTTGTTTTATGCTTCCAGAAGGTGAATTGATTCCTGAGTTATTGGGGCTGCCTGTGTTCTTGACTTTTGTGTTCAAGTATGGAACATAGGGATTTTATTCTTAAGTAGCTTCTAAAGTTGTTGAGAAAACATAACTCTTCAAATCTAACAGGTCTTTGCAAAGCCCTTTACAGGTAAATAGTGTTTGAATTGTGGCAGATACAGAACTGAGTAGCATCGAGTTAATCAGGAAATAATTCTCGGAGGAAGTAATAGGAGGAAATATGTGGGATAGTGGGGGATATTTGCTTCTACAGTTTGTTTAGAAGACTACTATTTTTTTTTTAAATTTTTATTTATTTATGATAGTCACACAGAGAGAGAGAGAGGCAGAGACATAGGCAGAGGGCGAAGCAGGCTCCATGCACCGGGAGCCCGACGTGGGATTCGATCCCGGGTCTCCAGGATCGCGCCCTGGGCCAAAGGCAGGCGCGGAACCGCTGCGCCACCCAGGGATCCCTAGAAGACTACTATTTTGGGAACCCTGGGTGGCGCAGCGGTTTGGCGCCTGCCTTTGGCCCAGGGCGCGATCCTGGAGACCCGGGATCGAATCCCACGTCGGGCTCCTGGTGCATGGAGCCTGCTTCTCCCTCTGCCTGTGTCTCTGCCTCTCTCTCTCTCTCTCTCTCTCTCTCTGTGTGTGTGACTATCATAAATAAATAAAAATTAAAAAAAAAAAAAAAAAAAAAAAAGAAGACTACTATTTTATTCAAATTCATTTCAATAGGATTTTCACAGTAGATAACATTAACAGTTAAGCCAGCTGAATTCTACCATTTTCTTATAAAAATTCAGCTTTTAGAGGGAAGGAAGCTCACTCAGTCTTGTGATAGAGCATGTTTGTTTTCTGTTGCTGGATTAAATGTAGTGAGAGGAATATGCAAATTTTAAGGTGTTACACTGGGAGAGATGAGGGAAAGTGGTTGCTTAGGATCATAAAATGCAAATATAATGTTGCCACTTCCTCATTTCACTGAATGAATGGTGTTTATAACCACATCCTTACTTTCTTCCTCATTCCATTATAAAAGAGAGTCCATTTTAACTATTTATGCTGGTTCTTCATGTTGATTTGGGTAGAACTGAATCCCATGGTCCCACTATAAAGATAAGTTAGGAGTGCCTGGTGGCTCAGTTTAAGTGCCTACCTTTGGCTTTGTTCATGGTCCTGGGGTCCTGAACCCCCCCTCCCCCCCATCGCATTGGGTTCCCTGTTCTGCAGGGGGTCTGCTTCTCCCTCTCCCTCTGCCCCTCCCCCCAACTCCAGCACTTGCGCTCTCTCTCAAATAAAATCTTTTAAGAAAATAAAGCTAACAATAAGTTAGCAAAAAATTTAAAAACTTAAAAAATAAAGATGAATTAGCCTGAGTTCTATGTAAATTGCAAAAAATTCTTTGAATTCTTTACTACTTGATCCTCTGTTATTAATGTTGTTTTGGATGAGAATGTTGTTTTTTCCAGTCTGTGGTCTGTTTCTTTTTTATGTGAGGTGAAACTAGTACTCCAGAAACATGTATGTGATTAGATAAAGCAAAAGGTTGAATTTAAAATGTTCTAATCTAGATAGGAAATAACTAGAAGTCTAAGGAGCAAATTATGGTATGTAGTTAGCACGCACTTACTAAGCTTAAAGTTTTGCCTCTACAGGTTTGTTCATGGTCCCATATTCAAAAATGGGAGGGGTAGGTTATTGGAAAGGGACATTATTTTATCCATCTCCTGATATGTTTAATTTTCAAGATACAAAAGAAGGAAACTGATTGAAGTGTATTAATAGGAATTTCTGGAAGGATTTTATTCTTAATCTCCTTCAAAAAGTAGTCTGAGAATATTCTGATTAATTGTCATTTTAGCAATATCTTTGGAAACTATTAACGTAGTACAATTACTTGATACAGAAGCTGATGGATTATCAGTTGGTTTGTCTTTTTTAGTTCTGGGGATTTACAGAGAGCTCTATTTACCATTGTTTTGTGGTGTGTTTGGAGACCTGGACAGCAGACCTCTATTTTTTTAATAGCCTCATTGAGATATAATTTATATATCATAAAGGTCACCTGTTTAAAATGTATAATTCAGTTTTTAGTGTTACAGTTGGCCCTTGAAAAATGTGGAGGTTAGGGGTGTTGACCCCTTCCCCCATGCTGTTGAAAATTTGTATATAAGTTTTGACTCCCCTAAAACTTAACTACTAACATCCTGATTGACCTGAAGCCTTGCTGATAACATAAACAACACATATTTTTTAAGTTCTATATATTATATACTGTATTCTTACAATAAAGCAAGCTAGAGAAAAGAAAATGTTATTGAGAAAATTATAAGGAAAATACATGTATAATGTAACTGTAAATATTGGAAAAAAATCAATGTGTAGGTGGATCTGCACAGTTCAAACATATGTTCAGGGTCAACTGTATTTTCTTTTTTTGTTTTTGTTTTTTTGAAGATTTTATTTGAGAGAAAGTTTGAGAGACAGAGCAGGAGCAGGGTGAGGGACAGAAGCAGGTTCCCCACTGAGCAGGACACCACCTCCCACCCTCACCCCCACTCCACCCCACCCCATATGGGGCTGCATCCCAGGACCTCAGGATCATGACCTGAGTATAAGGCAGATGCTTAACCAACTGAGCCACCCAGGCACCCCGGGTCAACTATATTTTCACGAGTGTGTACAACCAGCACCATAATCTAATTTTATAACATTTATATCACCTGAAAAAGAAACCCCATACCCATTATCAGTCACTCATTACTCCCCCTCATCACCCTAGGCAACTACTACTCTACTCTCTGTCTCTAGATGTTTCATATAAATGGGATCATACAGTGTGTGATCTTTTGTGTCTGATACTTCTAATTTGGCATAATGTTTTGAGGTTTGTCCGTGTTATAGTAGATTTCAGTAATTCATTCCTTCTTAGTGCTGAATCATATTCCATTGCATAGAACAGTCATCTATTTTTATTTATTTTTTTTAAGATTTTATTTATGTATTCATGAGAGACACAGAGAGAGGCAGAGACACAGGCAGAGGGAGAAGCAGGCTCCTCACATGGAACCCAATGTGGGACTCGATCTCCGAACTGAGATCACACCCTGAGCCAAAGGCAGACGCTCAACTGCTGAGCCACCCAGGTGTCCCTATTTTTATTTACTCTAGTGATTTCTTACTGGTACAAACTTGTATCCCAAATAAACCTTTTTAAAGAGTTTTATAGTAGATAACAACTATATCCTTTTGCACTGGTGACATAAGTAGATCTGCAAAAGTTTCCCTGTCATCTATGGGGCTTTGGGGCTTTTTTGTTTGGAGCAACAGAGTAGCTTATTTTTAGCAAGGCTTTTTTTTTGGGTGGGGAGGGGCTTTTGAATCTTTAGGCTTTTATTATTTTTACTAGTGAGAATATGTAAGTTTAAAGATGTGGTGCCCTGTCTGATATCCTAAGTCATTCCAAGTTTAAATTGAGTACCATTAGAGTCCTAAACTGGTAAACTGATTTAAAATATTTATCAAGGGATGCCTGGGTGGCTCAGCGGTTGAGCCTTTGGCCCAGGGCATGATTCTAGGATCTGGGATCGAGTCCCACATCGGGGTCCTCGCAGAGAGCCTGCTTCTCCCTCTGCCAATGTCTCTGCCTCTGTGTGTGTGTGTGTGTGTGTGTGTGTGTGTCTCTCTCATGAGTAAATAAATAAAATCTTAAAAAAAAATAGAAATTTATTAAAAAAATAAAATGTTTATCAAAATGAAGAAATAAAGTTTAAAAAATAATAGAATTTATAGGTTCTTTTAAAAAAAAAGATTTATTTATTTATGATAGACATAGAGAGAGAGGCAGAGACACAGGAGGAGGGAGAAGTAGGCCCATGCTGGGAGCCTGACGTGGGACTCGATCCCGGGACTCCAGGATTGCGCCCTGGGCCAAAGGCAGACGCTAAACTGCTGAGCCATCCAGGGATTCCCGAATTTATAGATTCTTAAAGGCTACCCATAAACCCTCAACAGTTTTTAGACCCCGCCCCCCAAAAAAAAAAACAGTTCTTAGACCCCAGTTTAAGAAATTTTATTGATGTTTCCTTACAAGCTATCTTTTGTTTTTATATATGTTTCTTATGAAAGCATTTTGAAAATACCATGACAACTTTGGTAGTAAATAACTGAAAATGTAAAAAAGAGCAGTTCGCTCTACTTAAATCTGGCCATCCTGTGGAGCTTGTTAGAGACAGCATGTGATGACTGGTCCCGTACTCTTGCTCTTACTTACTACACATTCAGTTTTGACCATTGGGAGTCTGGTAAATCAGTTTTGCATCCATTTGTCCTGTACCAGATCATTCCCAGTAACATAGACATGTTTTTTTTTTCCCCATCTTGAAAACGAGCTTTCTCTTGATCCTTTCTCCTCCATCTACTGCTCCGTTTTTTCTAACTTTTTTTTTTTTTTTTAAAGTAAGGTCTGTACCCACTGTGGGCTTGAACTCACAACCCCAAGATCAGAGGTCCCATGTTTTACTGACTGAACCAGCCAGGAACCCCTCTGTCTTCCTCCTAGAGTAAAATTCTCCGATAGAGCTGCTTCTGGTGTCTTGCACCCCATTCTTTGCTGAACTCACTCCAGTCAGGATTTTGCCCCTACCACTTCAACTAAAACAATTTTTCTCAGGATCACCCCTGACACCTGTGTTGCAAAATCTCATATTCCTTACTTGGTCTTTACTTTGTTTAGCCTGCCAGCAGCAATTGACACAATCGATCATTCTCCTTCTGGAAGCACTTTGCTTACTTAGTTTTCAGGCATTGTAATTGCCTGGTTTTTGTCCTGCCTCTGTTTTCTTTCATTCCCTCTTGCTAGATCCTTCTCATCAGCCCAACTTCTAAATGTTGATATGGATGTGACATTGGCTTCATCCTTAGTCCTCATTTTATGTGTACGCATTCCTTTGGGGATTTCATCCATTATCGTGGCTTTTGGTACCTCTGTATGCTGATAAGTTCCAAATTTATATCTTTAGCACTGACTTCCTCATTGAATTCTACATAACTGCCCATTTGACATCTCCACACAGGCATCTCAAACTTTACATGTCCAAAGCTAAGCTGACGTTCATTGCCTCCTGACCAGCTGGATAGCTTCCTGATCTCTATGGATGACAATTCTTTTCTGCCATTGCTTAGGCTGAAAACCATAGTGATATCCTTGACTCTTCTTTCTGTCACACACCATGTGTAACCCATCAGGAAATCAAGATTCAGCTACTTATCAACCTCCATTATCACCTAGACATCATCTCCTGCTTAGTGTCTTGCTCGTTTGCTCCTGTCACACTGGCCTTTTGCCGTTCCTTGAACACAAGTACACTCTTGCCCCATTGCTGTTGCACTGTTTACCTGTCAGATGGTCAAATGGATAGTTCTCTCCCTTCCTTTTCCTTTATTCTACTCTGGCCACCCTAGCTAAATTTTAGTTTGGCTCCGGCAGTTTATCTCCCCCTTCCTTATTTGATTTTTGTTTCCATTAGCATTTTTCACTGTTTAACATACCTTATATTTTATATATTTGTCTCATGTAATATCTGTCTCTTCCACCAAAATATAAATTCCACAAGGGCAGAGATTATTGTTATCTTTTTGTTTACTGTTATATGCCAAGTGCCTAGAACAGTGCTTTGCATTTATTAGACTTTCAGTAAATGTTTAAGTTAATAATATGAGGAGTGGTGGTAATAACAATGAGTGTTGAGTCTTTTGAATTTAAGTATTCATAGCATTGTGTATGTGTGTACACATATGCACATACACACAGATGACTCAGTTTAAGATCTAAGAAAACAGGGGATCCCTGGGTGGCTTGACGGTTGGGCGCTTGCCTTTGGCCCAGGGCGCGATCCTGAAGTCCCGGGATTGAATCCCACGTCGGGCTCCCGGCATGGAGCCTGCTTCTCCCCCTGCCTGTGTCTCTGCCTCTCTCTCTCTCTCTCTCTCTCTCTCTCTGTGTCTATCATGAATAAATAAATAAATCTTAAAAAAAATCTAAGAAAACAGCTGTCTTTAATTTTGAAATGTCATTACATGTCTTCAGTTTCAGTGATTGAGAGTTTTGAAGCATCCTGATCTTTGCCAGATACATAAGTACCTTAGCACCATCAGACAAAGTAGATTTTCTTGTTATCAGATCTTTACGCTAAGTAAATTGGGATCCATATTGTTGAGTCAGGCACTCAACAAGCTGTGGCACATAAACCTTTCAGAAGAAATTGTAAGTCATGGAAATGTATGGGCATAGACTTTGGAATGAAAAGGCCTCGATCAGTTCCTGGCTCTGCCCCTGGCTTGTTCCCTAACTGGGAAAGCCATTTTGCCTTTCTGGAGTGGGAATAGTATCTTCTGTTAAGAAGGTGCAGGGATATTTATGAGCAGATATATGTAATGCTGGACATAAGTATCATAAGTACTCAAATGGGAACTCTTGCTGCTGTTGTGATTATCATCATATTTACACATCTATGTTGGGCCAGAATTGCTCTTGACAACCATGGACAATTGTTATAATAAAGTCAACTTCTCAAAGTGGTAGCACTCAGCCTTTTCCACTGTGATCCTGAAGTCTAGATAGGCACTAGAATAGGTGGTACCTATTTATTTTAAATAGTATAGAATGTTTTTTAAAAGACTCAACCTCAACCAATAAAGGATATTTATTGGCTAATTATTAAGCTCCAGACTACTTTTGGTAAGGTCTTCAATGATCCTGAATTAACAAATCCATGAATTTGAATTTTTCTGTTTGAGGCCACTGGTAGAAGTCACTTACCCAGGGACTTCACACTCAGCAGTCCAGGGTATAGTTTCAACTAGTTATTATTTTCTATTTATCATATATATCTGCTAGTATATGGGGTTTGTGGACAAGGTCTTCAGGAAACATGTGCATGAGGAGTACATCAAGTTCAAACAGTGCATGAAAGTTATTTGTATTTGACTCTATCATTGCCACTCACCCACCAGTTAAGTATATTTTGCCTGGGCAAGTATCCCTGTAGAGTGCTTGTTACATTGTATTGTAACTTCATTTGTGTGCCACTCCACTCCACTAAGAGATCTTGGGAGTGTAGAGGTTGTGTCTTACTCATTTTTATCCCCAATGCCTAGATTAGTGCCTGGAAAGGACAGCTCAGTAAATGTTTGTTCAGTGACTGAGCAAACAAGTAGTAGGTCGGCCCTGACTGAAATCATTTTGCAGTGACTAAACTGTGGAGGAGGAAGAGGGGGGTGGGTATGTGGAGTGGGATGGGGGCCAGGGTGGGAAGGGGGAGGGTAGCAGTAGTGGGGGTGTCACAGTTTGCAGAGAGAACCCTCGTGTTCTTCATTATATCCCAGGTCTGGTAGAAGTATTTAGAAAAGAGTATTTGAATGAAATAAATGAAGAGACAAGTCCTCTAGTATAACCCTAAGTCCTTGAAAATTTAAACTGTATATTTTTGGAAAAAGACACTCACCCTTGTTGCATAGAACAGGAACCCTGAATAGTGATCCCTTTCCATCCCCATTCTTACTTCATTGCTAATAAGCAGCAGGGAGTTTGGATAGCTGCCTTTCAGCTCTCTCCACCAAACCTTCTAACTGCAGTCATACTGGTACCCTGGCCATGAGTCCCTCTCTTCTGCCATTCCATCCCACCTGCTTTTTGATCTCTAACATTGCTCACTGTGGCAACTTCTCTATCACTCTGTGCAAGTCTGTTCCCATCTCAGGAACTTCCTTGTTCTCCCATTGTAACAATGAGCTGAGCTGATGAGTTGAGCTGCGAGCTCCCTGATGTTGGCAGTCTCTGTTGCAAAGACTGGAGCCCCTCTCTCCCTTCCCAGCCACACCACTAGGTCACTGGTTCCCCAGAACTCTACTTAACTTTAGCCTGCAGCCTTTTTTTTGATATTGGGGTTTGGTAAGACTTCTGGTAGGTGGGACCAGACTCGTAAGTGTTTTCTGATGTTTATATAATGTATACAAAAATAATACTCTTTGTTGCTACTAAAAATTTGTGATGGAGCCTTTCTCTTGGGGGTTTAAGTTAATACCTTTAATATTAATGTGCAGTGTTTAGAAAAGTTATAAAGAAATAAAATTTAGAAGAGTTAGTACTCTTTACCCTATTTGATATTAATAGAAAAGGATTGGCGACAACTGTTTTGGGTTTTTTTTTTTGTTTTTGTTTGCTTTTTTTCCTTTAGGCAAAGAAATGCATAGTGAATAGTAGCTAAGGAAAAGTCCCAAATTAGAATTTAGATGTCTTTGTTCTAGTTTTCATTCATTTGATATTCTTGTTAGAAGTGGAGACTATCAAAAAGGACATATCAGTTAAGTAGTAAGTTTCCAGTTGATAGACACATTATTTATGGATATTTTCTCTTAAGGAAATGTCAATGTTAGAATCAGTTGTGAGATGAGGGTGTCAGGTGCTGCACATTCCTAAGAGTACTTTCTGACTTTGCTCAGCTTGATGTAAGATTTTATCTGCTGTGAGGCTTATTTAGTAGAGTCCAATGACATAGAAGGTTATTAATTATAAAATTATATGAAATCTTATTTAGCAATGAAAGTCTTTCAAAATAAGGCTTAAACTTGAATGTTTCTGATTAGCTTATTTAACGTAAGTCCAGATCTCAGGGCTAGAAGTTTAGCAGTTTGCTAACTATAGTAAAACTATAGTAGTTTTCTTTTTGTTTGGTTTACCCCTTATCTTCAGGAGTCGAGTTGTTCTAATGTGGTCTGATCGGGTTCTGAGCAGTGGTCATATTACATGGGACATGACATTATGCATTTATTTTGGCTCCACCCAGGCTTTTTTATAGACTTAAATTTAGTGTAACTTATTTCACAGAAGAAGAGAGGGCTTTAAGTCCCTAGTCATGAGAATTCATCATAAGAATTTTTTTTTTTAACTCCCATCCAAGGAAAGAAACCTGAGATAGGTGTCTTTCTATATAAGCTGTCTTTTAGTATTTCTTGTTTATCATTTTTCTCTGGATGTTTTTCACTTTGATCTTTAAAAATATGCAGAGGATGGGGAATTTTAATTTCAGAATTATTTTTCTTATTTGAAACTGGAATTACAGTGTTTTTTAATGGCATTTCCCAATATATTACTTGGGAGGCAGAAGAGAAGTCCTTTTGAGGTTATTGGGAAGGAAAATCATTTAAATGACAGAATTGTACAACTAGGTTTTATTTTTATGGGGCCTACTTTTTAAGTTAAATTCTTTGGTTTTATATTCATGTAGTCAGATAGTTATTTACAACCATTTCATATAGGTTAACTGTCAGGGCCAAGTGATGTTTACCTGATTAAGAGTTCTTTTACCTTTTTTTTTTTTTTTTTATGATTTCTGTGCTCAGTATGGGGCTTGAACTCACAACCCTGAGATCAAGAGTTGCATACTCTACTGATTGAACCAGCCATTGCCCCAAGTTGTTTTAACATAGAGAATTGATGCCTTTACAAATGTTTTCCTTATCAGTTAATTCAGTGTAATTGATCTCTTGTTCCCAAGCACTCTTGCAACATGGAAAGGGAAGTTGTAAAAATTTTCTAAAGTAATTCAGTTAAATTCATGGTATTTCACCATTTGTTGGCAGGACTTTGTGTCGTTATATCAGGATTTTGAAAACTTCTATACAAGGAACCTCTACATGAGGATCAGAGACAACTGGAATCGACCAATCTGCAGTGTGCCTGGAGCCAGGGTGGATATCATGGAGAGGCAATCTCATGATTACAACTGGTCGTTCAAGTGAGTCTCAGTTGGGAAATTATTTGACAGCAAGAGAAAAAGAATTTCTTCACTTCAGAATATATTCTATTGTAGACTGAGTAATCTATAAAAATAAGAATAGAAGCTGAGAGTACAGTACAACATAGTTACCTTGCAATATGCTTTGCATATTGTTCTTTGCTATCTAGATTTTTAAAATGCATTTTTCTATTACATTTGATACTGTGTTGGATTATAATTGAATACAAAATTCGACTTATTAGAAAAAACAAAAAAAAAAAGATAAACTGTCCTTTCTGTTATGCCACTTATCAGAATCAAGTGTCTGAATTTACTTCTGCATATTTTGATTTCTCAAATGATTTAAGGATATATAGAATGTTTTTACTTAAATAGATGGAATAGTTTTTTAAAAATCTTTTCATATTCATAAAATTTTATTGTTTAGATTGTACACATTGCATTATTATTAAGAAAAAAAGGCAAATAATACAGATAAATGAAATGTTCTCCCATGACAACTAGCCACTATCCCTTCTGCAAACCCACTTCTCCACAAATCTTCACTCCCTCGAAGTAACCATTGTAGTCTGTTGTGTATTATTCCTCCAGATGTTTTCTGTGGGGTATGCATGTAATCAATCTACTGGGGTTACATAGAGGTAGGTTTTGATTTATAAGAATAGGATCATACTATGGAAATCATTTTATATCTTGCTTTTTTTACTTGCTAACACATTGGTAATATCCTGCTTATCTATTTTCACAGCAAGATCATTATTAGTACTGGGTACTGAGTATCCTATAATATAGCCATAGATAGTGTCTAGCGGGTTGGACTGCATCATTCTTCGTTAAAAACCCCAAAATCTCAAAAAAAAAAAAATCTCAGAGTTCAAACAGCAACAGTTTATTTCTTGTCCACGCTTTGTGTCTGCCTTAGGTTAGTGGAGCCTCTGAACCATGTTCTTGCTTGTGGGCCCAGGCTGACTGAGCTCCCACCATGTAGAATGTCACTGGTCTGGGGAAGGGACTTAGTAGATAAATTGTGTAGTGACTCTCTTTTTTCTTTGCTTTTTAAAAAAAATTTTATTTTATTTTAGAGAGAGTGAGTGAGCAGGGGGAGGGGCATGGGGAGAAGGAGAGAATCTCAAGCAGATTTCTGTGCTGAACACAGAGCCCCACTTGGGGCTTAATCCCACAACCCTGAGATCATGACTTGATCTGAAACTAAGAGTCAGATGCTCAACTGACTGAGCCACCCAGGCACCCCATTGTCTAGTGACTCTTAAAGGATCTTTATGCATATATTTTTTCATATGTGTATGGCAATTGCTGAGTCAGAGTATGTTTATCTTTTAAATGGATAATTACTACCAAACTGCCCTCCAGAAAAAAAAGTACTAACTGATATTCTTATGTGCAGTATGTGAGACTATCCTGGCAAACACTGCATATGATCAGTTTTTAAATTATTATCATTATTGATAAGTGAAAATTAGTATTTTGCCTTTCATTTTCTTAATTGGTAGTGAGTTTGAGCTGCTTTTCATCTAAGCCATATTCTTTCTATTTCCTGTATATTGTGCTTCCTTTTGTATTACTACTATCTTTATTATCACACGTAAGTATTTGATTTGCTCCTGAGTTTCATGCACTTTTATGCTTTTGAAATACAGGTACACAGGGAATGTAATTAAAGGTGTTATAAACATGGGTTCCTACAACTATCTTGGATTTGCACGGAATACAGGAGCATGTCAAGAAGCAGCTGCGAAAGTCTTAGAGGAGTATGGAGTTGGAGTGTGTAGCACTCGGCAGGAAATCGGTAAGCATAGGATCTGTTTGGCCAGCTGATATTCTTAACTGTGCTACTCAGGAGGGAATAATGCTGATACAGACCCAGAGTAGTAAGCATCCAAATACATACTTCGCCATATTGTTTCTGAAGTAATGGATGATGTCAATGCTTTCAACACATTTTGAGATGTATTTATCTTTTCCATTATATTACAAAATATATCTACAAGGGTTCCATAAATATTTGATTCATTTGTAACTTTAATGTTGACCTTGTTGGCATTTACAAATGATAGTGGTTAAGGGTGCCAACTTACTAGTACTGACCCCATGGGCATATGAGGGTTAATGTGTTTCCATACCAGTAATTGAGGGGTGATAATAATTCCTATCATACAGGGCTGTTTGAAGAATTAAATAAGCTAATTCATGTAAAGTGCTTGTGTCATGGTAAACACTCAGTAAATGTTAGCTATTTATTATTATTATTACAAGTCTATAGAATATAAAGGTGAACAGATTTATATAAAAAGAATTAAATTTTGTTCAAAGGAAAATTCCAAATTCTTCCATTTTGTTCCAGAGAACTGATAACTATAGATGTTATAAGGCAATGTCCTGGATATTTATTACTGTGAATAACCCCAGAATTTAGGAGATTAAAACAATAATTTCTCATTATTTCTTGTGAGTCTCAAGACTGGCAAATGGAGCGGGGTCATTTATACTCAAGATCCTTAATGATGTGGTTAAGGCAGCGGTGTGCAGTGACAACATCTAGTAATCAGACTTTACATCTTTATGGCACTTTATACTTTATAACTTTCTTGAACCTATTTGCTTTTTTGATCCTCACAACAATATGAGGTAGATAGAGCAAATGTCATTATTGGTATTCAACAGATAAGGAACTAAAGCCCCAAGAGGTTAAATGACTGTGTAAAGCTTTGAGGATAGGTAGCACCCAAGTTCAGCAGTCTTTTTTTCTGATCTTTTGCATTTAGTTAGTATCATTGATCAGTCTTGTTCAGTTTTTAAGGATTTGAGTATTGATAGAAGATCACAATACAAAGTGAGGGAGGATGCTTTTTAACTTGTCTTTTGCTACATAACAAATCATTCCAAAACTTAGTGACTTAAAACAGAAACATATATTTATTTGCTTGTGATTCTGCAGTTTGGGAAGTGCTTGACATTTATTTTAACTCCGTATACTATTGGGTGGGACATTATGGCTGACGAGAGAATGTCCAGGATGGCTTTACTTCTATGTTTGGCATGTCAGCTGGGTAGTGGGATCAGGTGAGGGCTACCTGAGCCCTGCATTCTCCTTCCATATAGTCTTTTATCCTCCAGAGCCTCTCCCTCTCTATGTAGCCTCTCTGTTCAACAACCTGTTAGACCGTTTTACATGGCAACTGACTTCAGAAGTATAAAAGCAGATCTTGCCAGGCCTCTTTAAGTCCTAGACTTGGAACTGGCATGTGTCAACAGGAATGGGAGAAATTGTTGGTAATCTTCTTTACAGGAATTCCATCACAGGTGCCAAATCAGAATGTATTCAACTACTGTGTCCTTTATCAGCCATTTCTCTTCATAATGCTCTTCCACGGAGCTTATTCTGAAAAGGTTGTCACATGTAGACTATGATTTCTTTTTAGGAAGTAATGAATAATTCTTAAATTTGGGATTTGGTGGTATTAATTTCATTAACTTCTCCACACAGGAAACCTGGATAAGCATGAAGAGCTAGAGAAGCTTGTTGCAAGTTTCTTGGGAGTAGAAGCTGCTATGGCATATGGCATGGGATTTGCAACAAATTCAATGAACATTCCTGCTCTTGTTGGCAAAGTAAGACTTAGTCTGTCATTTATGAAAACTCTGTTGTATGTATCTTTTGTTTGTAAAGCATTCAGAACAAGCCAAAGGCTATTGTAAACTTCGGGCTACACATGATCTACCCAAAGATATTTCTATCACAAATTTTTGGGTAAGTGTGTTCCATGGAGACTTATATCAGTTGAAGCTTTCTTGCTAGAACCCATGATTCTTTCTCTTCCATTAGATGATTCTTGCCTTTTTTATTTCATATAATTTTGAAAGGGATTCTAATTAAAGCCTCATAAAAGGTTAAAAATTTTGAAAGAAACAATGTTTAGTTTGGGAGGTTATTTAACAGGTGGTTTTTCCTGGTAGAAAAATAAGAAAATACATAGGTACCCTAATGCCTATTCTTATCATAATGTCTGTTGCTTAGAGATATATGGGCAAATGATATGTATATATGTAAAATACAGGTAATATAGGTTAAAAGTAATAATACAGATGAATAATAATGAAGGTTAAAAGTAGTAGTAATAACAACAACAATAATAAAAATGAATATGTGCAATTTTTATGCCCCTGTGGGTAGAGTTTGTATGGGGGCAGTTAAGGAGAGAAGAAATAAGAGACTTTGTAAATCAGATTCTAGCAGACTGGCACTCTCAGCTTGAAGGGGCCCTCAAGGTTTTTATTTCATTTTTTATTTTTAATTTTTTTAGAGAGTATGCACAACAGAGGGCTCGATCTCACAACCCTGAGATCATGACCTGAGCTGAAATAAGAAGTGGGACACTTAAGCAACTGAGCCACTCAAGTGTCCCTAAAGGACCCGTAGATTTTTTACTCTCATTTTAATATTGGTATCTAGGAATGACATACTGAAAAAAAAATCAGTGGATTAATGAGTCAGAAGACTTGGGTTTTTGTTTGGTTGGTTATATGTTTAAATTTATTTCTTTTTATATGTTCAAATTTAGCTGTCTGACTATGAGCATGTCACAGTCTTTCTTTTAAGATTTATTTAAGTGAGCTCTGTACCCAATGTGGGGCTCAGACTCATAACCCCAAAATCAAGAACTGCATGCTCTTCCAACTGAACCAGCCCGGCCAGCCTTTCTTTTTTTTTTTTTTTTATTATTTATGATAGTCACAGAGAGAGAGAGAGGCAGAGACATAGGCAGAGGGAGAAGCAGGCTCCATGCACTGGGAGCCCGATGTGGGACTCGATCCCGGATCTCCAGGATCGTGCCCTGGGCCAAAGGCAGGCGCCAAACCGCTGCGCCACCCAGGGGTCCCGCAGCCAGCCTTTCTAAGCCTCAAATTTTCCTTTGTAAAATGAAGTATTTGGACGAGGCTAACCGTAAAGACCTTCTCAATTATATGAACACAGTTTCAAGGAACAGATGGGATAAATAGAAAACAACAAGAGAAGAGATTTAAGCCCAATTATATTGATACCATATTAAATGTAAATGGCTTATACATTCTAATTAGAAGACATGTTGTCAGATTCAATAAAAGTAAGCAGATTTCTGCGAGAAACCTACTTTAAAGACACAGGTAGGCTTGTCCGAAGGTAGTGAGTTATCTCAATTGATTGTTCACAGCTAGTTACAGATTGAACTCCTTGTTCTACTTTTTCCCCCCCTTTTTTAGACTTGACTAGTCTAAAAAAAAGTCTAAAAAAAAAAGACAGGTAAAAATAAAAGGACGGAAGAAACAGCATGCAAACAATAATCAAAAAGAAAGTTGAAGTGACTATATCAATATGAACAAAGATTTCAGAGCAAGGAATATTTTTTTTTTAATTTTTTAAAGATTTTATTTATTTTTTTTTATTTTTTTTTTTTTAAATTTTTATTTATTTATGATAGTCACAGAGAGAGAGAGAGAGAGGCAGAGACACAGGCAGAGGGAGAAGCAGGCTCCATGCACCGGGAGCCTGATGTGGGATTCGATCCTGGGTCTCCAGGATCGCGCCCTGGGCCAAAGGCAGGCGCCAAACCGCTGCGCCACCCAGGGATCCCTAAAGATTTTATTTATTCATGAGAGACACAGAGAGAGGCAGAGACATAGGCAGAGGGAGAAGCAGGCTCCCTGTGCGGAGCCCATTGCAGGCCTTGATCCCAGGACCCTGGAATCATGCCCTGAGCCAAAGGCAGACGCTCAACCACTGAGCCACCCAGGCATCCCACAAGCAGTTATTTCTGTGGGTAAAGAGGAACATTGTGTAATGATAAAAGCAGTTAATTCATTAAAAAGACATAACAATTTTATCTTGTTCTATTTATTTATTCATTAGATCTATGTATTTGAGAAAGAGCATGAGTGAGCAGGGTGGGGGTTGGGTAGAGGCAGACAGAATCTTGAGCAGACTCTCCACTGAGTGGGGAGCCCAACGTGGGGCTTGATCTCACAACTCTGAGATCATGACCTGAGCTGAAATCAGAAGTGGGACACTTAAGCAACTGAGCCACTCAAGTGTCCCTAAAGGACCCGTAGATTTTTTACTCTCATTTTAATATTGGTATCTAGGAATGACATACTGAAAAAAAAATCAGTGGATTAATGAGTCAGAAGACTTGGGTTTTTGTTTGGTTGGTTATATGTTTAAATTTAATTTAATAGATTAATACTCAAATAGATTTGAGTCTAGTGCCTGACTGAGCCACCCAGGTTCCCCCCGCCTTTTTAAGATTTTATTTATGTATTTGAGAGAGAAAGAGCACATGTGATCAAGGAGAGAGAGAATCCCAAACAGACTCTGCACTGAGCCCAGAGCCCAGTGTGGGGCTCCATCCCACGACCCTGAGACCGGACCTAAGCTGAAATCAAGAGTTGGACACTTAACCAAATGAGCCACCCAGGGACCCCAAAAAGACATATAACAATTTAAATGTATAGGTACATTGATCTCTAGTATAGCTCTAGTAATAGAGCTTCAAAATACATGAAGGAAAAATTGATGAGATTGAAAGGAGAAATAGACAAATACATAATTGTTATTAGAGATCTCCATTCCCCTCTTTCAATAATTGATAGAAGAACTAGACAGAAAATCAGTAAGTTATAAAACATTTGAAAAACGTTATCAACAAACTGGACCTAATTGACATTTATGAAACACTTCACCCAACAACAGCAAAACATTTACCAAGATAAACCATTTTCTGGGCCATTAAATGAACCTTGACAAATTTTTAAAAATTTAAATGAATTCAAAGTATGTTCTCTGATAATAATGGAGTTAAATTATAAATCAGTAACACAAAGATGTCTGGCAAATCCTCAAATATTTGAAAATTAGCATACTTCCAAATAACCCATAAATAAAAAAGAAAGGAAAAATAGAAAATACTTTGAGCTAAATGGAAATGTAGTGTATTACAGTTTGTGAGATGAAGCTAGAGCAGTACTCAGATGGAATTTATAGCTTTAAGGCTTGTATTAAAAAAAGGAAAAGTTTTGAATCAGCCACCTAAACAAGAACTTCAAAAAGGAAGAGCAAATTAAACCCAAAAATTCCAAACAGAGGAAGGATAAGATAAAGATAAATTCAGAAATAACGAATCAGAAATGAGGAAAAATGAGTGAAACCAAAGGTGATTCTCTGAGGAAATGAATAAAATTGATAAATCTCTAGTCAGACTGGTGAGGATAAAAAGACACCAATAGCAGGAAAGAACAAGGGTACATCACTACACATCCTGCAGACATTAAAAGGATGTGTAGTGATCCTTAGATCAACTTAGATATCTAACAATGGGCAGATCCCTTGACACAGAAATGTGTGGTTCTTCGACCTCATATTGGTTATAATACATTCCTGTCCTACATTTTAGCAGTGTAAATATTGAGATTCTTATTTGGAATTTCTCTGAGTTTTTCACACTAGGGAATTAAATTATCTCATCCTGCTCTTCCCTGTATGTTCAGAAACTAATTATGTAGAATTAGAGATTTTATATACAGAGTTGGAAGATACTACCTTAAAGATTTATCTTTCAAATCAAACATTATAGTTGAATGTTATTAAGTATCATTTAATCCATTAAAGGCAGGAACTAATCCAGTTTTAATATTTCTTTGAATCTGATACTAAATTTTCTATGTGAGGTGGTTGATTATGCAGCTTGAAGGCGGGGGAGACAGTATATTACAGATTAAGAGCATGTGTTCTGGAAGCAGAACCTTCTTAATGAGTCACTCACTAAGTTTGTGACCTTGGGCAAGATTTGTAACTCCTGAAAGGGAGTTTCCTCATATGTAAAGTGGGGATAATAATAGTACCTGCCTCTTAGATTTTTTTTAATGGGGATTAGAAGTAATAATGTCTTTAAAACCCTTAACATAATGAATGCCCGGAACATATTAAGCACTTAGCTCTTAAATGCTAATATTTAAGTTTTATTTTATTTTTGAACTAAGGGTATGATAGAGCCTCATAGTAGATTGATACATAGAAATGGTGAATAAGGCTAGTAAGTAGCAAGTTATGTTGCAGATTTTGTCAGGAAAACAAATTAACTAGAAAGAGAAGAAGATAAAATTGTATAGAGTGGAAAGGAGTGGGATCCTTTTAAGGTATAGCGGGATGCCAAGAATGGTAAGTAAAGGGTTTGAAGACTTGCAGAAGAGAAATTCGGTATCTCATCATTTTCTTCCCTAGTGTCTCTTATTTTTAAAAAAATTTTCACACTTTTTTTCAAAGATTAATTTAAAGCTACAGAAGAGTTGTAAAAGAATACAGGGTTCCTGTGTACCCTTCACTCAGCTTCCTTTTATATAAGTATCTTTTATACCAGTGAAATTTACCAAACCCAAGAGATTAACCTTGATACAATGCTAATTACTAAAGTACAGAACTCATTTCAACTTTACCAGATTTTCTGTAGAATATCTGCATGATATCTCCTTACTCTCCAGTGTGTGACAATTCCTGTCTTTCCTTGTCTTTCATTACCATGACTCTTCTGAAGAGTTATTGCTTCTCCCATATTCATTTACAGTGGTCTAGATTTGTGAATATTTTATTATTTGAATCCAACATGATTGCTCAAAATATTATTTTTGTTCCAGTTTTGGCCGTTAGGAGATCTCTCAGGAGGGCTCCTGTGCCATTTGAATATGTGCTTGTGCTTTTTATTTCCCCCCTCTAAGGAGCACTTTTCTTACTTTGTAGCATAAGAGGCTCTGGGCTTTTTAAATTTTTAAGTTTCTTCCAAACCTATTTTAGCCTTGGGGTCCATGAATTCACCATTGAGCCCTGGTTCCTTTTACTGGAGGATGGTATTTAGAAATCAAGGTCTGTTGTGTTTATGGCTAGTTGGGTGTCACTACTTCTTGTCCCTCAGTGCATAGAACTAGAAAAATAGATGCACGTGTATTGACTGATGCATACGCATGTCTGTGTGCATGTATACACATTACATATAAATTATCCCCCCCCAAAAAAAAACCCCATCAGCCCATATTGGTAAATCTGCAACTCTACTTTTCCTTTTTAAATGTATGTGTTTATAACTAGGTAGCTTTTTATCCTTATAATAACTTGCACACAGTAAAAATTGCAGACATCTGCTATACAAGTTTCTTAAGTATCCCTCTAAGAATATTCTGTTATAAATCGGTGTGTGTGTATATGTCTTCTCTCTTGTTCTCCTGGGAACATGCTGATACTTTCTGCACCTCACTCTTAAAGTCATAATTGGATATTTTGAGGCCACTGTTGACAGAAAAACCTGTTTCTGAGCTCAGATCTTACAGGTTGAAGAGTAAGAATGTGAGAAGGAATAAAGTCCCTAAGAACTTCAGCCTTTTCTTGTTGCCTTAGTAGAAACTCATGTTTACAAGTTAAAGTAGAGCTTATGGAGAGATTTTGAAGGCAAAACTGAGGCCTACACTTCAGTCAGTGAGGAAGACATTGGTAAGTGGAACCCTCATTGAACTCAGGCTATGATTAGGAGTGAGAGGAAGGATGCACTGTCTCCACAGGCTTTACTCCCTCAGCTCCCTTGTCCCCCACTTTTCCCCACAAATAATAAAGGACATCATACTAAAACTCATATGGCATGCCATCAGACCAGTGAAATTGAAACCCTATGAAGACTATCTCATATAGCAGATTTTTAGATGTAAATAAAAGCCTGTTGCTGTAGATCTGAATATTTAAGTCAGTCACAGAACTGAAGAAATTAAAAGGTGAGAGTTTTATATTGACTTCTAAGTTAATTTTGCAAAGCAAAAATGTGCATTCTTTTCTTCTTCTTGAAATTGATAATTTTGTTGTTGTGTAAGCTTTCCTTAATAAGATAGCATTATTTTAGCATTTTGTAATTTGTGTAACTAAACCTTTCCACCTAACTTCTTATTTTCCTATGCTTGTGATTTTGCAGGGTTGCCTGATTCTGAGTGATGAACTGAACCATGCATCGCTGGTTCTAGGAGCCAGACTCTCAGGAGCAACCATTCGAATCTTCAAACACAACAGTGAGTTTGATTTGGAATTCATTACAGCCTTAATGTTTAATATTTTTTGGATTAATGGCAGTAGTTAATTAGTTACATTAATAAAGCTATAAATAAAGCATGTACAACATTTAAAATGTCCTTCTGGTCCAATCTTTTAAAAATTATTCTCTCCTAAAAAAAAATTATTCTCTTCCTCATTAGAAATAGAGGCTGAAGGAAGCCTTTTGGCACAAAATACAACACTCTCCTTTTATTTAGCTTTCAACTTTTTCATCTTCCTTGTTTACAAGCTATTTATTCAATATGTATTTACTAGATGCCTGTGGTGTAATTTGCCATAACACCAGGGCTATTGGGATGAATAAAGCAGGGTCTCATCTTAAGGATCTCTGACTGGCTAATGAAAAGACTATAGACAAACCAGTACTGCAACACTACTGATACGGAACAGGTACTAGAATACACATATGAACAGATGCTGCAAAGGCACAGAGGAAGGTGGCACTGCCAGAACTTTCTTCCTAAGTAGAAGTATCTTGTGTATTATTAAAATATTTACAATAAAAAGAGTAACTTTTGTAGTTAAAATACTCACATATAGGGAGGAAAGACTACAAAACTGCACATCTAATGTCATTTTTTGCCACAATGTGTACATGTACAGACAAAAGTCTGGAAGAATAAACACCCAAATGTTAGATCTGTGCTCTGGATCGAAGTTTACGGATGATAATAACTCTCTTCCTTCTGTCTTTGTCTTGTCTAAAATGTTTTATAATGAGAATGATAGTATTTTGTTTTATAAAGTACATGGCATTATTAATCACAGTTGTGTAACCTATTTCCTTACAACGCATTGTGAACTTTGACAGTACATGTGACTCTCCTCCCCTAATGCCAGGGTGGCAGGCAGCATCTGCAGTTGCCCTTCCCAATCCATCCCTCAGTTTGGACAATAGGGTTGTTTCTAAATGTTTCTACTAGAAACAGTACTACCTACACTCACATTTTTGCTCAGTGGTCTGATTCATGCCTTAGGATAAATTCCTAGCAGGCTTAGGATGCCTGGTTAAAAGGTTATAAAAAGTGTTATACTTTTTCAAATTGCCTCCAAGTATGGTACAAATTTTTACTCAACAACATGATGGTGACCACTCACAGGCCAACATAGGGCATTAGGAATCATTTAAAATACTTTCTAATCTAATAAGTCAGTAACAGGTTAATTTCTGTTTCTTTGATTATTAGGTGTTAAGCAACTTCTTTTTTTTTTTTTTTTTTTTAAGATTTTATTTATTTATTCATGAGAGACAATGAGAGAGAGGCAGAGACACAGGCAGAGGGAGAAGCAGGCTCCATGCAAGGAGCCCGATGTGGGACTCGATCCTGGATCCCGGGATCACACCCTGAGCCAAAGGCAGACACTCAACCGCTGAGCTACCCAGGTGTCCCAAGCAACTTCTTTATACAGTTAATCATATTTGTATTTCTTTTTTTTTTTTTTTTTTTTTCATGTTTGTATTTCTTTGTGAATTGGCCATTTTCAAATTGTTTGTTTTTCACTGAGTATAAGAGCCCTTTATATTATTCTTTCTTGTATGTTGCAATATTTTTTTTTTAATTTTTTTTTTAAAGATTTATTTATTTATTCATTCAGAGAGAGAGGCAGAGACACAGGCAGAGGGAGAAGCAGGCCCCAGGCAGGAAGCCCGATGCGGGACTCGATCCCGGGTCTCCAGGATCACACCCCAGGCCGCAGGCAGCACCAAACCACTGCGCCACTGGGGCTGCCCTGTTGCAATATTTTATTTTATTTTATTTTATTTTATTTTTTTTAAAGGTATTATTTATTTATTTATGATAGTCACAGAGAGAGAGAGAGGCAGAGACACAGGCAGAGGGAGAAGCAGGCTCCATGCACCAGGAGCCCGACGTGGGATTCGATCCCGGGTCTCCAGGATCACGCCCTGGGCCAAAGGCAGGCGCCAAACCGCTGCGCCACCCAGGGATCCCCTGTTGCAATATTTTAAATTTCATTTTTAACTTTTTTAGTGTCTTGCTTTAGGCTTATTAAAATGTTGAATTTGGCACATTTATTGTCTTATGAATTTTAGATTTGCATAATGCCTTTCCCCTTCTAAGATCATAAAGTTATTCTCTTGTATTTTCTTTTTATGATTTTGTGGTATATTTTTTATTTAAATCTTTAATTTCCTTGGGATGTAGGGAGCATAATATGAGAGAGATAATTGAATTTTTTTTTCTTAAGTATGTGATACGGTCAGGCATTCCACTATAGGTACTTCCTTTCATCTAAAATTTTTGAGTCAATATCTTTCTCTTCCTTTCTGTATGTAAACAGAGGAAACTAAAACAATGAGTGCATTTTTATTTGTCTCCTGGTGATCGCCACACATTGGTCTCTGCAGCAGAAGTAGCAGCTTCACAACAGACATACATACTTCTGTGTTGGCAGATTGGGTTAGGTAGCAGATTGTTTTGTTATGAATAACTGAAGATATAAACAGTGGGTTAAGTAGCAGATTGTTTTGTTATTGAATAACTGAAGATATAAACAGTCACAACCTTTGCCATCTTATTTGTGGTATGTGTTTTTATTACCTTACTTCTCTTTCCTAACCAAAATCCTTTCATGGAAAGAGCAAAATCGTGTATCTTTGTAACCCCCTCCTTCAGTCCTGAGCAATAAAGAATACAAAATCACATTTTATGATAGGATGCCTCCCACCCCTGTTAAATGTTCCCCAGACTTAATATTGCATAGATTCTGGGGGGAAGTTTCTTAAGGCTATTATTTCAGGGCAGGTATTTTAAGTATAAAGTCTGTTGTAGTGGTAACAGTGGTCTTCAAAGCATTTGTCTTTAACAGGCAAATTATGATCCTCATTAATGGTAGTACCAGCCAAGTTGCTTTTGGGCCTGTTAACCATCGTTAAGGACCAAAAGAGCCACGAGAGCTTGATTATGTACAGGCAGCTGATCAAGTCAAACATGGAACAGTTTGAACTGATTGCCAAGCTTTCTTATCACATAGTCTGATGTATGCCCAAACTGGTGTACCTTGAGCTACTAAGATAAAGCTATTTAACAGGTGTTTATTGAGTGTATCCTAGATGAAAGGGAACGATGCATGCACTTTAAATTTTCCCCCATATTTGCTTTTTAGGAGGTGTATATATTTGTTGTAGTTTATTTGTACTCTCTTTCTCAGCCTTCTTTATGCATGTATTTCTGAATGACTCACTAGGATTAAAGATACAGTTGATTCTATTTAAAAAAAAAAACAAAACGCTAACTGAAAGGCCATGGTATTTAACATGAAACATCAGTCATTTCACAAGGATGCTAATGAATGGAATCACCTGTGCCACAGTCATTTAGTGGAGTTTCTGTGGTTTTGAACATTCATTACATTTTAGAGGAGATTGTCATTCAATTCAAGTTAGCAGTAGCTCACCCATTTTGCCTTATCTTTTTCTGCTCAGTTCTGATTATGTTAATATCTTTTACTATCTGAGAGACACTCCCTGAATAAGAAATGTATATTTGCATTTCTGAAATAAAGGTCAGAAAGAGGAAGGTACTTTGTGCTGAAATTCTTTTTTGTGTGGTACAGATATGCAAAGCCTAGAGAAGCTGTTGAAAGATGCCATTGTTTATGGTCAGCCTCGGACACGAAGGCCCTGGAAGAAAATTCTAATCCTTGTGGAAGGAATCTATAGGTAATCCTGCTTTCTTATTCTTATCTTTCTGATGTGGCTTCGTGAAGTTTTAGAATTTTTAAGCAGAAGAGAACAGTAATCTGGACCCCTCTGGAAACTAAGGAGACAGTGTTTATGACTTGTTAAAATACCTAAAAGCAGAGTTAGCACTAGTTAGGATAGAAGTCTTTTTATCTGGCTTTTCTTTTTCTTTCCATTGTGCTAATGGTCTTCAAATACCCTTTGTTTTTGCATCCCCTATTTTTCTACTGTTTGTAGAGGGAATGTATATATAGGGGCAAAAAGAATATGTTTCCTAATGTGTCAAAACAAATTATACATAATTTCATTTAAAGAAAGATTTTATTCTGATTTATTTGGGTTCTTGCACTTACTCTCTTACCTCCTGTCTTTATTCTTTTATTTTATTCTGTTTTTTAAAGTATATATGCAGTGTAATGCAAAATCTAATGTAGCCTGTAACTGCAAGTGTTAGAAGAATCTGCTATGACCTTTATCCATCTGTGGTGAAGTAAGATTAAGTCTGTTCTGGTACTTATTTGAAAAGATCCCATTTCCTTTCCCCTAGACATCTATCTAGCCACAACATCATCTGACTTTGTCAGTTTAAAATCACAGGCAGAGTTGTCAAGCCATTTTTAAAAAGCAATAAACTGAAAAAAATTAATAGTAACAGTAAGGTGGCCAACTCCTAATTTTGAGAGTTGAAAAGTCTCAGTGTATTTGTTTTTTTCTGTTTTGCCAGCATGGAGGGATCTATTGTTCGCCTTCCTGAAGTGATTGCTCTTAAGAAGAAATACAAGGCATACTTGTATCTAGATGAAGCTCACAGCATTGGGGCTCTGGGCCCTTCAGGTCGAGGTGTGGTAGATTACTTTGGCCTAGATCCTGAGGATGTGGACGTTATGATGGGAACATTCACAAAGAGCTTTGGTGCTTCTGGAGGATACATTGGAGGCAAGAAGGTAAAGGGGCCATGCAAATTGAGCAGTTTAGGGTAGAGGTTCTGGCTACCCGATTTGGTAACTCACGTGTAGCAGATACGTGTCCTGAACTGGGATGTGGAGATCCTTAATTTGTTTGTGGCTTAGGCTCACAGCACCAGCAGGCTTCATACTTCAGCTGCTCAGTGAGTGACTGATGAACGAAAGGCTGGTTCTGTTCATTGTTTGTTGTTTTCTTATTTGAGCTTCGTTCTCAACTACATGCTGGTCTGAGATACAGAACACCCTCTTGTATGAAAGGATGCACAGTGGTGCTGCCTGTTTGCCACAGTCTTCTACTGGCTTTGAGTTGTGCCCACAATTTCAAAAGTAGTGAGTTTATAATGAGAGCCAGTGGGAATAGAGGACCAGTTTCCCTGCCCATGGCCTCAAATGCATCTTGGGTGAGCGTAAAGACAGGAAGAAAAATTACTTTGCCTGCTCTGGTTTATTATAAGGCATTGTATTTTTGAATTTAAAAATTATGTAATGAACTATAAGGCATTTGAGAATCAATGTGGTGGAAATGGTTGAACCATAAGAAGGAGACCTAGGTTTGAATATTTCCCTAACTTTGTAAGCCCTACAGCAAAGCATTTAACCTTCCCATTTCCTTATCAGTAAAACAGAGATAAATATGCCTGGCTTAAAAGATTGTAGTAAGGGTTGAAAAAATAGTGTATGTCTGTGCTACAGCCTGGATGAACTAGAAAGCATTATGTTAAAGAAGTCAGTCATAAAAGGTCACGTTGTATTATTTCTTTTGTGTTATATTCATAACAGACAAATCAGGATAAGGATGTAGGTTAGTGGTTGCCAAGGGCTTGAGGGCGTGGGGGGAGTGGAAGGTGACTGCCAATAGATATGAGGTTCCTTTCTGAGATAATGAAATGTTCTAAAATTAGCCTGGGGCTCCTGGCTGGCTCAGTCGGTAGAGCATACGACTCTTGATCCTAGGGTCATGAGTTCAAGTACCATCTATAGACAAGAAAATTCAACAGGGTCTGGAGCCTACTTAAAAATAATTAATTAATTTTAAAAATGAGTGATGAAAATCACACAGCTCTGTGAATATACTAAAAGCCACTGAACTGTATGCTTTGGAAAAGTGAATTACATTTCAATAAAACTTATTGTAAAAAAAACCTCTCCATAATACTAAGAAAAGCACATTGTCAAGTATTTGTATGCAGCGTGTATTAGGAGCTTATAAACATCTTTAATTCCTTTTTATTTTTTTTTTTTATTTTATTTTTTTTTTTTTAAATTTTTATTTATTTATGATAGTCACAGAGAGAGAGAGAGGCAGAGACACAGGCAGAGGGAGAAGCAGGCTCCATGCACCGGGAGCCCGACGTGGGATTCGATCCCGGGTCTCCAGGATCGCGCCCTGGGCCAAAGGCAGGCGCCAAACCGCTGCGCCACCCAGGGATCCCTAATTCCTTTTTAAAACTTGACTTGTTTGAATGGAATCACTGAAGGCTTTAAGCCTGGACTTTCTCTTAATAATTGATTGCCTTTTAGAGAAAACTCATTAGTGGTTTTAGTCAAGTTTGATAGATTTTTACCTCAAATTTTTGTTAATGGGACCAGGCTCACTTTGGAGAGTTGATTGCTTTTTGGTAAGATTTATTACAAAACCAAAGGACTTAACAGAATACTCTGGGAAATTATTTAGGTATGGTATATCTTTGGCTTTATGGCCTTTGTACAGTTTTTAGTATTTTTGAAGTGATACACTGTTGTATAGTCATATTTTGTGTTTCCTTGTTGGGTCCTGGTACATAACCTACTTTGCACATTTTATTTGAAGATTTAGTGAAGTTAAAAGGAAAGAATAGGGATATACAATTGATTGTTTTGAACTCCTTGTAACTGACGGAGTTTTTTTATTCAGTGGATGACTTGTTCTCATGAAAGACCCAATGAATTTCTTCTATTTAATTTCTGCCATATTTATAACATTTTATGAATATCTGTGAATCTCTGTGTATCTGGAGGATATATTTTTTTAAAAAAAGGCAATCCAAACACTTTAATTCAGCATTGTAGATCTGTTTATTTTTTATTTTATTTTATTTTTTTATTCATGGAGACACACAGAGAGAGAGAGAGAGAGTCAGAGGCAGAGACACAGGCAGAGGGAGAAGCAGGCTCCATGCAGGGAGCCTGATGTGGGACTCGATCCTGGGTCTCCAGGATCACGCCCTGGGCTGCAGGTGGCGCTAAATCGCTGCACAACTAGGGCTGCCCTGTAGATCTGTTTATAACATTAAGTGATAGGCTCTCCAAATTTAGAGGTCTTCTTTTTTTTTTTCTTTTAAAGATTTTATTTATTCATGAGAGACACACAGAGAGAGGGGCAGAGACATAGGCAGAGGGAGAAGCAGGCTCCATGCGGGGAGCCCGATGTGTGGGACTCGATCCCGGGACTTCAGGACCATGCCCTGAGCTAAAGGCAGGCGCTAAATTGCTGAGCCACCCAGGCATCGCTAGAGGTCTTCTTTAAGACTAGTTTTTCTTTCTTTCATGTCATGGCATGTTTAATAACCAGATGAAGCTTGAGGATGTTGCCCTGTGTTGGACCTAGTTGTTGCTGATAGTATACTTTGAGCATGGTGACCTTGCATCTCAGATTAATGTCCCTGTTCCAATGCTGTTGAAGGGAGGAAGAGGCTGCTTTCATCTGGAAGGAAGGCAGTGAAACTGCAGAGAGTTCAAGTTTTACCTCTAATGACTTGCTTCTCTGAACTTCCCAGGAGCTGATAGACTATCTGCGAACACATTCTCATAGCGCAGTATATGCCACGTCACTGTCCACACCTGTTGTGGAACAGATTGTCACCTCGATGAAGTGTATCATGGGGCAGGATGGCACCACCCTTGGTAAGTCTTTGTTTTCTTGGAAAATTTCCAATGCTCAGTAAATACTTAGCCAAATGAACTCTTTTTCTTGAACTAGTTTCCTAAAATGAGGAGCCTACTGCTGGGCAGGGCTGGCAGGTGGTGAGGCCTTGGTTGCTAAGGACAGCTTTTCAGTGTATTCGGTACACAAAAGCTGTGAGAACTAGCCTGGCTTGCTTCCTGTTGAATTTTCTTGTTTACAGATGGTGATGCTTTAATCTTATTATCCTACCTGTCTTCATAAGTCTTAGGTGATAAGCTAAGGGTCTTTCTTAAATTGCACAATTTTATATGAAGATGTAACTTACTGTGTGTTGAGATGTTTCATTCCCATTGTATTTAAAAGCCACTCTTTGCATATATTAGTGTCCTTGACTTAGTGCCTTTTAAAAGAGTTTCTAGTTTAACAATAGGTAATAAAAGTCATCCTGAATTTGTTTATTCTGTCTTTGGTGAAATAATTAGTGTAAACTTGACACACTGAAATGAACATATACTTGGTTTCTATTTTACTTTTCTTCTGCATCACTAGAGGGCAGTGTTGATTGCAGAAAAGTTAGAACAATTGGGAATTTTGTTTTTTCACTTCTAGAAATATTTCCATTGTGAATATGAGACATACATTAATTTTACTTGTTGCTTTTTAAGTGCTTCTAAAATGAATTTTATATTATCTGCCTTGAGCTCTCCACTCTTCATTTATATATTTTTGTGGTAAGATTGATTTGATTTGCATTGAAAAACAGGAAGGAAGTAGTATATTTGATTTTGATTGATGTAAGCCAGTTTTCTTAAATCAGAATTTTACCTTAATATTTTTTTTTCTAATGTGCAGTATATTCATTATTATCTGTAGTGAGAGATTTTTGGATTTTCAAAGTGTTGATCATTTTCAGTTTCATGAATTGATTCCGTAGGGAAGAAAATATTTCATTCATGTTGTGAACACACAGCATGGAGCCTTGAGAGTAACCCCCTGTTTACAGTAACTACATTATCTTCTCTCTTTCCCTTATGGTGTTATTAGAAATAGTGTGTTTTGATTTGAGATATATATTTATATAGCTAGCAATTATCTAGTTATTTCATCGAGGTGCATCAACCCTATTGATTCAGCATACGTAGGTGACTAAAATGAATAGCTAACAGCTATCAGAGTTAGTTTTGGATGATTTCTTTGCCCTGTTGTAGAGCATGAATCTGTGTGATGTGTGACCTCTGCATAAATGACTTATCTGTACTAAGGAATGAAATCTAGGCTCTGCTGTGATGATAAAATGAAATGTGGTAATTAGTTACAGGCTCTAGGTTAGCACTCATTTTCCAGTTTATTTATTGCCTCTCTGACCACCCCCTAAGCTTAGTGATGTGAGACAACAGCCATCTTATTATGCTCACAGATTCTGTAGGTCAGGAATTCGG
Organism: Canis lupus familiaris; assembly: GCF_011100685.1. NCBI lineage: Eukaryota > Metazoa > Chordata > Mammalia > Carnivora > Canidae > Canis > Canis lupus. The sequence goes on along the minus strand of NC_049229.1, from coordinate 50,663,478 downwards.
TCAGGGCACAGCAGGGATGGCTTGTCTTTGCTCTGTAGTATCCGGGGCTTGAGGTTGAAGACCCAAGCTGCTGGGGAAGACTCAGATGGCTGGGGGCTGGGATCATCTGGAGGCTTCTTCCATCCCAGGTCACTTGGGCCTAAGTGACTTGAACAGTGGGGCTCAGCTGAGGCTCTTGACCAGAGCACTTTCACATGTCCTCCCTGTGAGGAATGGGCTCCTCATAGAACAGCGACTGGTGATCCGGAGGGAATCCTTCAGAGCAAGTGTTCCCAAAAAACCTGCTGTAACCCCATGACCTTTTCCAATTTGTTGTTAACAAGCAGGGCGCTAAGGCCAGTCCAGATTGCAGGGCATGGGAAATCAGACTCCACTTCAAATGGGAATGGGTCCAAGAATTTGTGGCCATTTTTACAACTTGCTACTACCAGCTTTTATGTATTTTAAAAATTGCTCTCTGAAACTTTTAATTAGTATGGGCAAACTTCTTTTGGCTACACTGCTTCTATGCCAAAATAGAGGATAATAAAAGGTAACGATAAGTACCATCTTTCTTAAATCCGGCTACCTGATCTTAATTAAATTTGACCTGATTTCTTTCAGATTTGAGCGTGTAAGGTAATGCTTATTTTTATGGCGTAATTGAATGCATCTTTTTATTGCCTGTGTAGTAGAAAGAAAGTGTAAATTAAGCAGCAGCCCTTTGACTATGCCTTAAGGTGACCTTTACAAAGAGGTATCTGCAATTACTTGAGTGTGAGTTTATAGTAGAAGCAGCCTGCCCTCACTGAAACTTAATCTTTAACATTCAAGACATTAAATTTCATTCATTCCACAAATATCAAGTATCTCCCTCTATTAGACTCTGTGAATCTGAATCCACAGGAAATGGGTAGACAAGCAGATCATTTGAGAGGAGTATATATTTTGGGGAGTATTGGAGATGTAGAGGATAGTGGCTTGCTGTATTAATCCCAGAGAGTACTATAACATAGAAAAATCAAAATTAGTCATTTTACCAAATATTTGCCTGCTCTGTGCTAGGCACTTGTGATTCATCAAGAATGAAACACCCCAAAGTTTTTGCATAATGGGGTTTCTAGTGAAACAAGTTAATTAAACAGTGTGCTAGAAAATGAGAAGTACTTCAGGAAAAAGGGAAGTAGAGAAGGTGGGTGATCAGAGGTTCTGGGGACCCACTTTACAATTTTAAATAAGGCGGTCATTGAGAGGTAAGATTTTAGCAAGAATTTGAAGAAGGTGAAGATTTGGCCCTGAAAATCCAGGGTTTATAAAAGGCCTAGAGATGGAGGCCACTCTGTGTTCAGGAACAGCAAAACCACTGTGATCTGTGGGCTGCTTAATGTTAGGAGGCCTCTGGCATGAGTCAGACAGGTTAAAAATGTTATTGGTCCTTCAGATTTTATGAAAAAATACAGAAAAAATGTACCTGTGATCCCATATTTTAATATTAATATCTCACCCCATTTATCTCACTCTTTAAAAAGAAAAAGATAGCTAAAACTCGCTTTTGTTTCCCTTCTTGATTCTTTTTCTCTCACTCCTTCCCCAGAGATACCACTATTCTGAAATTGTCTTTCTGTACGTTAATGCTTTTACTATTTTTACCATGTCTATATATTATCAGTATGCCCCAGTGTTTGAAGGCTATTTGCTTATGATGACTTGCAGAAATGTTTATGAGATTTAACTGTCTGAATAAAAACCCACTATAGTAAATCGTCATGCACACACCACCCAAGATGTTTTCAGTTGTACATGAATCTGGGGAAGAGGCTGTGGAGTGCACTTCAAGGGGTGCCTGGTGGCTCAGTTTAAGTGTCTGACTTTAGTGCAGGTTATAATCCTGGGGTCCTGGGATGGAGCCCCATGTTGGGCTCCCTGCTCATGTACTCATGCATGCTCTTTCTCAAATAAATAAAATCTTAAAAACAAACAAAAAAACCCCCACACAAAACAACATAGACAGTCCTGAATATTGGGATCCAGTTTGTTCCTAAAAGTGTGTTACAGTGTGAACTTTCAGGTAGCAGAGTCTACATATTATTCAAAAACAGGAAAAATCACATGTTCCTAGCTCATCCAAAACTCCAAACATTTTTTTCCCAAGCCACGAAACACTCTTGAATATCTACATAATAACCTACCAAGAATTTCTATAAAATAGAAAACATCTAAAATAACAGTGACCTACTTGAACCCTAAGACAACTGAAGTACTCTTGTGTACATCGCTCAGTGATGCTGCGCAACACGGAGTCCATCATACTTTTAGGAGGTCGTCATATATTCTGGATAATAACTCTTTATGACTGTTGTGTTTCAAACTGAGAAAAATGGCTTTTCTTTAAATATTGTTTATAATATTATGCTTTATAAACGTTCTCCTTTTTTTTTTTTTTTTTTTTTTTTTTTTTTTTTTTTTTTTTTTTTTTTTTTTTTTTTTTTTTTTTTTTTTTTTTTAACGTTCTCCTTTTTGATACGGTAGAATTTCTGAGTCTTTTCCCTTATGGACAATGTTTTTGTGCCTTAAATAATCTTTTCACTGTCAAATATGTCTTCTGTAAGTATTTATTGCTTTCTTCTCCTATTTTATATTACTTAATTGGTGGTATGGGTTTCTGTATAGTTATATGTGTGTGGGCATGATTTATTTTAGGGGTATTCTTCAGTTTCATCTTGGATTATCTAGGCTTTCTAAAACCATAAATTTTCATACTGCACTGTTTCTCAGTTTTTGTATTTTGAATAGATTTGCCTGGAAGATCAGGTTTATACCGAAGCTGCATCAGTATTTGTCTCTCGTTGGATCTCTGTAGTACTCTGACTTGGAAATGAGGGGAGCTGAAGGTAACCCATGTGTGAACAGAAGAGTCTGTTACATGAGAATAGAAATTACAAATTGTAGAGCCCTTTCCTTACTTTGTGGTGAATATCTCCTGGGCAATTTCTGTCTAGGAAAGAGAGAGAACATGTAAATGTTTGGTCTTGGCTTTGATATTAGTTTAAGGCAGTGTTAGACTAAGAAGCTGGCTTTCTTTTCATGCTCTTACAACTCTAACTTTCTGGTTGCTGTTACTGGACATACAGGTACCAAAGCATGGTTCTAGGTAAACTCATTTTTGGCATACTGTTTTGTCCTTTCTATAAGATGTAAGAGTTCTGTTTATTTGCATGTTTTCAGTCTCTCTGTTGTGTGTATTTCACTATAAACAGGCCTTCCTGTGGGGTCACTCCAAACAGGGTGCTAAACCAATGAAATTCTGTTGTAGGTTAAAGGTGGTCCAGAATCCCTGGGAACTTTGTTTTTTCTCATGTCAGTGTCTGATAATTCAAAGAACTATAGGACTAGATGCTTTTAAAAAGCTGCAGTTAGCATGGCATTATTTTTGTTTTTGTGTTTACACTTGACCACTTACACTCCATAGAATTGAATCCAGTCTTATTACCACACACTCTACCCCATTTGGTACTGATTCATTTTTCTGGACATGCTGTATTCAAAAGATGTGTTTTGGTTTTTGGTTTTTTTTTTTTAATCATAAATTTACATTTCTCTAAACTAGTCTAATAGAGTTTTTAGCATTTTATATGCACTTGTAAGTTTGAGGTTTTTATTCAGAATGTCACTATTGAGACTGATTTAGGAAGTTAAGGAATTCATGTATTACTTGTGCTAAAGTAGTCTTTATTTTCTTATTTCCTGGCCCAGTATGGAGTCTTGTTGATTTGTGGTACAAATCTCTCATTGCCATGCAAAGATCATCATTCCCATATCTTTTATTTTTAAGCGTACATGTTGTTTCATTTTTTTTTTAACTTTGTGCAACTTATGTAAGAAAAATGAAAAATGTAGGGAGAGATTTGAGCACTCTTATATAGCTGGTGTTCTTGCTTTTCTTACTGGCTTTAAGGGACTGCAGGGAGAACTAAAAGTTACCAAAAAAAAAAAAAAAAATCACAGTAATTTGACATGTCTGTCCCTAAATTCCATGGCGTAGAGCTAGCTATAGTCATATGGTAGAGTTAACATTTCTGACTGATATTTGTAAACCCTTTTACAATAAAACTATAGAAACAAATTTACAGAAAAGCTGGAAGTACAGCACAAAGAACTTTTTTTCCTGAACCGTATGAAAGTAAGTTGTTGATGTGACGCTTCATCATCCCAAATATTATAGTGAGTACTTCCTACAAAGTCATTTTCCTTTATAACCACGGTACAACCATCCAAAGCAAGAAACTGACACTAATATATTATCAACTAGGCAATATAGCATGATATTATTTCTTTAACTAATACTGGTATGGTATTACTATATCTATTTCTCAGGTCCTTTTCAGGTTTTGCCAGTGTCCCAGTGATGTGGACACGGTTCAGGATCACATGTTGCATTTAGTGGTCCTATCTCTTTAGTCTTCTCTTGTCATAGTTCCTCAATCTTTCTTTGACTTTCATGACTTTGACACCATGAATGATTACAAGCCACTTATGCTTCAGAATATTCCTCAGTTTGGGTTCACTCCCTCTTTTCTTGTGATTAAGATTAAGATATCTTGAATAGGAAAGGCACAGAAGTTATGCTGCATTTTACTCCCTGAATCCTCTCTCTGTCTTCTCAACTAAATATGTAACTATCTTCAGGTTATTCAGGCCCTGGTCAACTTTCTCCATATCAAAGTCAGATTTTTTTGATTATGCCTCTCACTTCTTATTCCCATGGCCACATTTCTGTTTTAGGCCCTGATTACCTGTTGCTCAAACTATTGCCCCCACCTGTAACTGCCTTTTTTTGGCTCCAGTTTTCCTGTATATAACCATTCATTGCTCTTCCCAACATACAGCTCTGTTTGTGAGCGTCAGCTTAAAGATGCAGAAATAGAAAATAGCAGTCTTTGATACCTCCCAATTCGCAGAATGAAGTCCAACCTTTATGTGATGCTTAAGATCTTCCACAGTTTGTAGCTTACGTCATCTTTTTCTGCATCCTCTCACCTATCCTTATTTAAACCAATTTGATTCCTCTGACAGAATTCTTATCCTCCCGTCCCCCCAAATTCTGTTCATTCTTCAGGGCCAACTGAAAGATGGTGTCTTGGGCAGCCCAGGTGGCTCAGCAATTTTGCGCCGCCTTTAGTCCAGGGCGTTATCCTGCGGACCTGGGATCGAGTCCCACGTCAGGCTCCCTGTATGGAGCCTGCTTCTCCCTCTTCCTGTGTCTCTGCCTCTCTCTCTGTGTCTCATGAGTAAATAAAAATCAAGAAAGAAAAGAAGAAAAGAAAAGAAAAGAAAAGAAAAGAAAAGAAAAGAAAAGAAAAGAAAAGAAAAGAAAAGAAAGGTTGTGTCTTTTACAGCACCTTTGTACTAATACCTTTTTTCTCTCAAAATCCGTATTTCACAACTTCATAATATCACAAATTTTTATAATTTTGTCTCAGAGTCAGTGTTTAATGTTTGAACACAATGTTTTCTTTAAAGTATATATGCAAGTCAATCAGTAGACTTAACAGCTAGATATTACAACTGGTGTCCAGTCCTAAAATACTGAACATATACAGAAATCTCTAAGCCTTACCTTTTTATTATAACTTTTACTGTCTCAAGTATTTTGTTATTTGATTTTAATTTTTTCTTCATAACTGTTTGGTAGCTACAGCACAATTCCAATGAGCATATAAAGTTTATTATTGCCACATTCAATACATCGAATAATTATTGGTTTTGTCTCAAATGAATTTTGAGTCCTGTGTGATCTTTTTAATATTTATTTACTCATTCATTCATTCATTCATTCATGCATTGAAAGAGAAAGAGAGTACATGGTGGGAGTGGGAGTGTGGGGAGAGAGGGGTTGAGGGGAAGGAGAAAGAATCCAAGCAGATTCCATGCTGAGTACCAAGCCTAACTCAGGGTTCTATCTCAGGACCCTGAGAGCATGACCTGAACTGAAATCAAGAGTTAAAAATATAACCAACTGTACCACAGAGGTGCCCTTGGGTCCTGTACTATCTTATTAGTATTCATACTTTATTTTGTCCCTTTAGCAAACATGTTTGGTAATTCAAAGATGAAACATAATAAACTATTTGAATAATGCTGTTACAGAAAGAGGGAGACTTTCCCAAAAACGAACTTTCAGTTAATACACAGTATTATTGTGCAGTAACTTTGAAAGCTTGTTATACAGATCATCAACCAGTAGCTTAGGAATGTCACTGTATAATGTGTGAAAGCTCACTAACCCTTTATGTAGTTTTTCCATGTACATATCATTTCCCCATTAGGACCCTTGTCTTGTTCCTCCTTTCCATCTTAAATTTTAGGTGCCTGTATTAGGAATTTAGAGTCAGTAGTTGTTTGACTCGCTTACTCACAAAATTGTTAATTTATCTTCCTAAAGTAGAATATAAAGTCCACGAAAACATGGAGTCTTGACCATCTTGTTCATTTTATTCCTTCTGTTTAAAACCATGTTTGACACATGCAGTAAATGCTTGGTTGATGGTTAAATAAATAATAATTTGTTACCTTGAAAAGAGGCATTGTAAGAGTTAATGACCTATGATTTAGTCCTTTACTATATTCTTTGATTAAGAGAGGTGAGGGACATGGAAGTGTATCAGTTTCTATTACGTACTTGGTGGAAGGTTAATAGGTACTATCTTGTTTATAAATCAGCACATTTTGAAGTTAAGGCCAGTTGACTGGCCACTAGAATTAAAAACAGTAATATGACAAAACTTGGTGGTGATTAGTCGAGGAAACATGGAAAGTTGCAAGAGCACAGCTGTCCCACCACACCACCATGTAGGGGTGCAGGAACAAGAAGCAGAGGTGTAAGTGTATTTAGCACTGTGGGGCTAGCTTGTCAAGGCAAAAGGAGAACTTGGCACTGCTTCCTGGGATGAGAATGGAGGTGGGGAAGGGAGCGCTTCTGTACTTTGTATTTAATATTCTGTACTGCTAGAATTTTATTTTACCGTATAAATATGTTACTTCTCTGAGAGTAAAACTTTTGTTATTAGATTCCACACTACATGAATAACTTATATGGAAAAATCTTGCTTACAATACAGTTAAAAGTAAGACTTATTAAACATATACACAAATATTACAGGGCTGATTGATAAGAAACGTTCTCATCTCTCTCTCTCTTTTTTTTTTCGTTCTCATCTCTTTTGAGGGAAGATGTGTTGCTTTGTGGTGACCAGGGTGTAGAGCCTTCAAAAAAGCTGCAGCACGTAAAGGAAGTAGAGATCCATTCCCTGCCCTACTTTGTAAGCCTTTTTCTTCCTCCTGACCTTTCCCACATTCTCCCTCCAGTTCCTATCCTTTTCCAGAAGAAAAGGACATGCCACTAGATTGATGAGTAGACATTGAAAGGCATCTGACCTCAGAACTGAAGTGAGTGATGGAATAGTGATGGCATTTGTGCTGCCAGGGTGATTGTACCGTAAGTGGGCATACTGAGTTAGAACAGGCTGGCGAATAGAAAAAAATAACATCAGGAAATTCTGACAAATTCCACTAGACATTTGAAATTCTAGCTTTCACTTCACACACACACACACACACACACACACACGTACGTCCAAGCAGTTAACGGAAATTTAACTGTAAGATCTATTTATGAGTCAAGGCAAAATATGTCTGAGCAAAACCACTAAAATTATGTTTTTCCATTTTCCAGAGCTGTGCTTGACTGTATTTTATTTCTGGCCAAAGATGAAGTTAATAACATGCATAACACCCAGCTTAGTGTCTAATGCCCAGTAACCTTTGGATAAATTTGCCAGATGAATGAATGTACACATGAGCCATAACTATTAGAAAATGAGTGGGTTCTTAGGGCGCCTGGGTGGCTCAGTCAGTTAAGCATCTGCCTTTAGCTCAGGTCCTGATCCCAGGGTCCTGGAATGGAGCCTCACATTGGGCTCCCTGCTCAGTGGGGAGTCTGCTTCTCTCTCTCTCCTTACCCCTCTCCCTCCCCGTGCTTGTGCACTCACTCGCACACACTCTCTGTCTCTCAAAAATAAATAAATACGATCTTAAAAGAAAAGAAAGAAAATGAGTAGGTTCTTAAAGTATGTTGCTTGAATAGATGAATGTTAAACCAAATGGCCAAATGGTGGAACAATATAAATAGATAAGTGTTTTACTACAAAAATTTTCTTTATTCTAAAAAAATTTTATTAATTTTTAATTAATTAATTAATTAGAAAAAGAGAGAGAGCGCGCACACGTGCACACACAAGCCAGGGACAGGGAGGAAGAGGAAGAAGGGAGAAGCAGAATTCCCCTGCTGAGCAGGGCTCCTGTCTTGGGGCTCCATCCAAGGACCCTGGAATAATGACCTATAAGCCAAAGGTAAAGGCTTAAGTGACTGTGCTCTCTACTAGGTAAATTTAAAAATAATGACAAGTAGGGTGTGTGGGTGGCTTAGTAAGGCTTCCACTCATGTCATGATCTCCTGGGGTCCTAGGATGGAGGAGCCCTATGTCATCCTCAGGCTCCCTGCTCAGTGGGGAGTCTGCTTCTCCCTCTGCCCCTCCCTCCTGCTCATGCTATCTCTCACACAAGTGCACACTCTCTTTTGCTCATAAATAAATAAATAAATAAATAAATAAATAAATAAATAAATAAATAAATAAATAAATTTTTAAAAATGACAGGTAATTTTCCAGAAAACTATACTTTTTGTACTTTTTAATTTTGAAAGAAGTGGGCCTATTTAGGTGGCTGTTGGTGGAGGAGAAAAAAGGAATACCTTGGGCAGATTGAGGTTTAATTAAAATTAGTTTTAGCTCATTTGAATTAATTCCTATAATAGACTTGTTAATGAGGTGTTAAATGATCATCTTGAGAATCCCAGGAACTGTCAGAAATTAATTTAGGAGAACTGAGAAACTTAAAAAAGAAAGAAAAAACATTCCAGGAGTCCCATGTTGAAGCAGAACTGTAAAAGAAAACAGAGTCTTTTTGGGGAGGTGGGGTGGGCATGGGGAGAATCTCCTGCTTCTCTGCCGGAGGCTGACGGCTTTTACATTTGCTTATGTCTGGTGGGTGGGCTGAGCCTGGACACCCCTCTACACATCCTGTGCTTTCTGAGCTCGGGACTGTGAGGTATTACTATTTATCTAATTTGTTTATTTCACTCTTAGAAATACATGTAAATAAAAATCAAGTTTTCTAATAAACAGTTTTCTTCTTAGAGTATAGCTTAGCAGTGTATCTGACACCAAAAGTCAGACTAGATTACCTCCTTTCTCATAACTCACTGCCTAGGATGCCGTTAAAAAAATATTGGATTCTACATTTATAAAACATTTATCAAGTATCTAGTCTGTATCCTGTGGTGGATTTGCAGTTGAGCAGTGCAAGGTTGAACAATACATAATCTCGGCCTTTGAAAAAACTTACAGTCTAGTGGTAAAGATAGGATTCCAGAGAAGGACTCGTTGTCAGATACATAGGTATATTCTTCCTTTGTTCAACTTCTCCTTTTCTTAGGTTCCTCCTTCTGTCTCCTCTCCAAAAAGCTCCTTCCTCACCACTTATCCGCCCCCCAATCTTTAACTTCCTTAAAGCCAGCTAATTACTTGAAGCAAATTCAGATTTTATTCATTTTACATTCCTTATCAGTCTCTCTAAGCAGATTTTTTTCTTTAGAGGCTTATCACTCTAAAAAGGAAAAAAAAAAAAAAGGAAGCGTATCACTTTAGTAAATTATGGCAATCAAAGAAAAAGACTTTCCTTTTGTCAATTAGCTTCGTCATTATCTAGCCCAAAGGGCTTTTTAACCAATGGCTTAAGCCTTCTAAAATCAGCAAGCACTATGACCACTTTATTTATTTTTTAAATTTTATTTATTTATTCATGAGAGACAGAGGCAGAGAGAGAGAAGCAGGCTCCATGCAAGGGAGCCTGATGTGAGACTCTATCCTGGGACTCCAGGATTGAGCTCTGGGACTGAAGGCAGGCGCTCAACTGCTGAGCTATCCAGGCGTCCCATGACCACTTCATAGTTGAGGAAGTTTGAGCCTGCAAATGGTACAAGTTTTCTCAGTATCTTGTCTCTGAATAGAAAGAACATGGCCTTCTTGAACTCCATCTCCTTCTGAAGTTGCATTAGTGATATTTAGCTTTTTATTAAAACATTTTATTATAACCTCTTCCTAATTTTCTGATTTCTGGTCTAATTTTCCAAAACACAGCTAAATTTAGTTGTAAGTAATCAGCCATACAAATAAATGAAAGCCCTTTGAGGGCATTTACCTGCCTTCCCTCTCTATGGATCAGTAACCCCTTTAGCCTCCCTCTCTGCTTCAGAAATCTGTTTAGAATACTCAGGAGCTTCTGTTGCGCAGGTCTGTTTCTTCACTCCCGGTCTCTTTCTTTCTTCCAGATCCAAATGCTAATAAAAGTTTCTCACCACAAGAGTGGTGTCTCTTTTTGTGTCTTGTGTCAGAGTTTGTTTAAAACCAGCTATTAAGATGTCCACAAGCAAGCAGGCCCGGCAGCTAACCTTTGAACAAATGTAGACTTGTTCATTTAGTAGAATATTGTTCTTATTACAAAACATAAATAAGGAGTTTGAGGTTGTTGCCCTAGGACAGAAAAGGAGACCTGTACTAGACGTCCCTGATTGTGAAGATTTAGTAAGATGTTATAAGGAAACTAATTCTTAATTAAAGTACTGTGATTCAGAGTTTGTTTTTTTAGGATTGAAGTGGATGAATTTTACCTTAGTTTTATTTCATAATCGAATTTACTTTGAAGATTTTTTTTCTCCCATAATTTGATTTATTCAGTTACTGTGTAGCTGAGACTTATAACCATTACTGCAATCTATTCTTCTTATGACTTGCAATTTGTGAACCTTATCACCCAGGTTCTGTTTTGTTTGAAGAAGAATAACTTTCTAAACTTTAACATGATTAGAATTGATTTCCCCCAGAATTATTTCGGAGGATCTTGTCTAGGAGACTTGAGCCTAATTTTTCATCAGTTTTGCTATTTATTGCTATATGAATACTTAATATGTGTAGACAAGTAAGATATATGGACTCTGTTCTTAATTACTAAAGACTTGCCAGATTTGAGAGCTTTCTGAAGAAGAATTGATTTGGAAGAAAAAAAAAAAAGGCACCTATGTTTTTTTAAATTGTCTAAATATTTTACTCTGCCTGCTATCTACTTTGGTGTGGAATGTGGAACAAGGTTCAGAAGGACCTCGTTCAGGTGTACTCTTGTAAGCCCCTGTTCTCAAACTTTGTCCATAGACCATGTTGTATCAGAGGTACTTTTAGTGTGGTGGTTCCTGACCTTGCTTCAAAATTAGTCAGAATGCTTATGTCAGGGCCCCTTGCACACCCTGTGACTATCTGGGAATGAGGCCCCTGCAGGGTGTTATTTAAAAGCATCCCAGATTTTAACATGTAGCCAGGGTTGAGCACCACTGTTATAGAGCTTTCTTGAAATGAGAATTCTAGTCCACTTTACCGGACCACACTGAGTCTTAGTGGACAAGGCCTAAAATGTGCATTTTAAAGAAAACTTAAACTAATTTTTAAAGGCTACCTTTTTGTTTATTTAAGTTTGTTTACACAGAAAATAACCAAGAACTACTCTACTGAGAGGTGGTAATTTGGGAAGGAAAGGAAATTGAAAGCCAGATATATGGTCTCTTTCTTTTGAAAGAAAAATAAGGGACATGTTGGCTTGTGAAACAGGAACTTTGTGGTAAAACTGTGTTGCCAGTTTTCATCATTTTTAGAAATCTGGATGCCTTGATGCTTTCTCCTAGAGAGCTGATGATCTTTGCTGAATGAATCAGTGGCATAGGTGGAGAAGGCAGAAATCAATTAGGAAGGGAGAAAGATAACTAAGAATTCAGAGACCCATGGTTGGCTCTTTAAGTCTGGTTGCATTTATTTTTGTTTCACTTTTTTTTAATGGCCTACTAATTCAGAATCAAAATTTTTAGTACATAACCTACAAATGGCCTTGCCCATTATAAGCTTTTAAAAGCTCAATACCAATTAGCTTGTGAAACTTATTATGGCCTTGTCTTCCACCTCTGCAACTGTTCAGTTTATTCAAAGCCTAAACTTTACCAGTGATTGTCTTATTTGCTGACCCTCCTCATCTGAAGATGGGTGCTTGAGCATAGTACACGGGTTTCCTCATCCCTGTAGTTTTTTGTTTTTTGTTTTTAAGATTTATTTATTTATTCAAGAGAGAGAGCACATGAGCAGGGGGAGGATCAGAGAGAGAAGCAGACTCCTCACTGAATAGGAAGCCTGATGCAGGGCTTGATCCCAGGACCCTAGGATCATGACCTGAGCAAAGGCAGGCACATAACTGACTGAGCCATCCAGGCGTCCTCTCATCCTCGTAGTTCTGCCTGAAAGTAGCTTGTTATGTGTTCCAGCCCCAGAGAACAGTAGGATAGGATAGTCTTTGGACAAATGAAGACTTTCTGTCCTGACAGTGAGCTGGCACCCTTTAAAACTCAATTCCTTAATTTTTCAAAGGCACTTGGCCTCCTTTTAGTTTCGAGCCCTCTGTTTCTGGCTGTGCATTAGCAACCATTCTTTTAAAGTCTTGATTTCATTGAATCAACAACTTTAAGCCTTGGCCGTTGCTGCTTGATACACATCCTGTGGCAGTGCTCAGGAAATCCTAGTTTTTGGCATTGAAACTAATTAAAGGATTAAGCTAAGACTAGTGAGAGGGTGATAAACGGTACTTGAGAGTCACTCACTGTGCAGTACTTGGTGTTCACAAAAACTGCTCTAGTTGTAGATGAGAGAAATAGCAGTGGTAATATAGGAGAGTAAAGTCACATACTTGGCCACATTCTTGTAGGGAGACAAAACAAAGTAGTCTTTGAAACAGTGTCCCTAGGAGAGGGAGAGGCAGGCTGTCTGCTTTGATGTTCATTAGCCTGACAATTGCCCAAGCTGAGCATTTTATCTGTTGCCAGGCTAGCAAAATTGGGGCTACTTTTACTTTATCTGTTGCCAGTCTAGCAAAATAGGGGCTGCTTTTAGGAGATGGTGAACCAAGCTCCGACTCATTTTGCTTCAGTGGTAAACAAAGTTACTGAGCTCCTGCTTTCTGGAAGTCCTTTATAAATCTCCCTTTTACAAGACTAAACTGGAGCATGAAAATAGCTTGTAAAGAATGAGTTGCAGGTAACATTTATTTTCCTATTCCTTGGGTCTCTTAAAGACCTTAAAAATGTTCTAGTGCAATTTAACTGGTACTTAAGGAAGACGTGTTACTCAAATCAGTCTGCTCTGCCTTTTAGCTAATATCATTTTATTTATTTTAGGTAACATTTCTAGATAAGATACTTTATCCTTCTTTCTCTGAAAGCATGTGAAAAACCTGAACTTAAATTCAAATTCCAACAGTGTGGTTTTAAAAATAGCATCACTGTTGGTTTTTTTCTTTACACATCCCATGCTCTCCTCTCTCTCTCACCCTTACTTCTTTTTCTAGTCTTATTGGGTACTTGAAGATACTTTTAGGCATAGTGATCTTAATTTTAGTCTACAAGTTGAAATTCTGCAGGTGCTCATGTAGAAGTTAAAGAACAAAGGAGGACCTTTAACGATGGTTGATTTGTGTGTTTAGGCATTCTTTTGTCCCTTTTTCTCCTTTCTAGTGAGCTATGAGAGCCTGCTTTTCCTGGTACATCCCACCTGGGTACTTGTGACAAATGTACAATTTATTGATCTAGAAAGTGCTGTGATGAGTGGAAAGTGTGGTCTGCTGCCTTCTCCACCCACTTTAGAACTGTCCATAGAAGGTAACCATTGATAATTAAGAAACATTAATGAAGGAGAGATTGCTGCTGCTTTAGGAAGGAAACTTGGATGACTTAAGAATTCATTCTTGTTTTGCCAGCCTCTGCACTTAAGGTATCATCTAAATGTGAAAAAATAAAAATATGAAGTGGAAACTCCTTCATGGTTTAACCTTGTTAACTATCAATATATTTCCGTTGGCATGGAAATCAACTTGGGAACCTACATACTCATAAGATTCATAAGATAAGCAAAAGTTATCAAAATTTTAACAAATACCAAGCATTTGCCTCTATTTATAGAAAGGTTTTCTTTTTTTCCATTAATGGATCTTTACCTTCACTAAACTTATCATTCAGTTTTTAATTCTTCAGCATACTCTGTTCTTGGAGGAATATACGGAAAGTATGGCCACAAGATTTTTTGTTCTAAGATACTTGCTGCTATGGGTGATTTGAGTAATACGTACTATTCAGTGATTCGTAAACAACACCTTGTCAATAGCAGGGTGTCATCTTCCCTGGAGATCTAGAGTGCTATTTTTTTTTTTTTTTTTTTTTTTTGCCATTGATGAAGAGTAAAGGAGATACCTAGTCGTTTTTATATTTGGTAGGTGGGGAGGGTCTTATCTCTTGTTTATAACAAAACTATTTAAATGAAGTACAATAATTGTATGGATTAGTACTCTTTCCAATTCTGTGCTTTTTCTTTAATGTTAACAGTGGGGATGGTGGGCACCTGGGTTGCTCAGTGGTTGAGCGTCTGCTTTTGTCTCAGGTCATGGTCCCAGGGTCCTGGGATCAAGTCTCACATTAGGCTTCCTGGAAGGAGCCTGCCTCTCTTTCTGCCTCTATCTCTGTGTCTCATGAATGAAAAAATAAAAAACCAATGGGGATGGTGACCATATGGGGAAAGAAGTAGAAAAAAGATAGAAGATGACTGGCTTTAACAGCAGTTAGAGATTTTTTTTTTTTTTTAAGATTTATTTATGTATTCATGAGAGACACAGAGAGAGAGATGCAGAGACATAGGCAGAGGGAGAAGCAGGCTCACCAGGCATCCCTAGAGATTATTTTAAACATCTAAGTAAAAGTGTGGCCATTATTTGAGAAAATGTTCTATTAAGTATCATCTGAGTTTCCTTGGGTTTGGGATAACTTGATCAGATAAATAGATGGCTATTTCTTGGACAGGATCCCAAGCTTCCTGAGGCATCAAAGTTGAAATCATCATCATAAAGCATTTGCTGGACTTTCTCTATTTGGTATTTTTATAGAGAGGAGGAAGGAGAATGGAAAAGAGAGATATTATAAGAAATTGGCTCACGTAGTTATAGAGGCTTACAAGTCTTAAGATCTGAATTTGGCAAGCTAGAGACCCAGAAGAGCTGATATAATTCTAGTCCAAATGCCATTAGTCTTGAGACCCAGGGAGAGCTGAATCTTATTAGTTCAAGTATGAAGGCAGAAAAAACCCTGATGTGCTAGCATGACTGGCAGGAAGAATTCCTTTTTTTTGGAAGCACCCATTTGTTCTTTTGAAGCCTTCAAATGATTAGATATGGTTGACCCACATTAGGGAGGACAATTCTTTTTTTTTTTTTTTTTAAGATTTATTTATTGGAGAGAGAGAGAACAAGCATGGAGGAAGAGGACAGAGGGGAAAAGGAGAAGAGGGTCTTAAGCAAAAACCATACTAAGCGTGGAGCCTGACGCAGGACTCGGTCTCACAACCCTGAGATCATGAACCCCAAGAGTCAGACGCTTAACCAACTGCACCATCCAGACACCCTGGGAGGACAGTCTACTCAGTTTTTCTCAGTCAACCAATTCAAATGTTAATCTCATCCCAAACATTCTCACAAAGAAGTACACTCAAATTTATGTCTGACCAAATATCTGGACACTGTGGCCCAGTCAAGTTGACACATAAAATTAGCTATCACAGCATCCTCAGTTGATTAGCCCACTTTTTTGAATACTAAAATTTGCCAGCCAAATTTTCAAGGCTCAGTGGAAGTAAATAAGTAAATAAACTCTCTTCTAGGCCTGACAGTGTTTTCCCCCTCCATTTTGTGCTCTGTAGTGAAGACTCAGTTTTCGGTTCTAAACTCTGGTTCTCTATAAATGTAAACAGTTTTTACAATATTAAGTTAGTTAACTTTATATTTTAGTTTCTGTTTCTCAGCTGATTTTTAGTTGGTCCCATTAATGGTATTTATACCCTGGGCAGTTTGCTAGAAAGTAGATCATCAAGCTCAGGGATCAGTCTTAAGGATCCAAAATACAAGGTTTTTAATACCAACTTAAATGTACTCATCTATTCATTCATTATTTTGCTTACAAGACTAATACATGCTTATTTTCAAAACCCAGGTAATTACATGTATGTCACAGAAAGTACAGTCCCTATGATTATATGTCCTTGGATAATCCATGTCAATTGTTTAGAATATAGTTTACAGATTTATTACTGTTACTCCTTTTTAGCAATAGCAGATAAATAACACCACTTGATTAGAAGAGTTTGGTAGTTATGGGAGGGAAGAAAATGAGAATAGTTAACTGCTTTTTTAGCAGTTACTGATGACAGTTTTGTTCTACGGTTGTTAGACTTTACTCCATAATTTTGGCAGAACAAAAAAAACAGATGAATCCTGCTAGGATACCTCCCATACCCTATGTATTTACTAGTGCTTAAGAATAACAAAAGAGAAAGAAATCTCATTGTGAGGGCTGTCAGTTTGTGAATTCTCCGTAAATGGGGGCACTAAAAATGCCTAAACACGTGATCATATCTAAGTTGGCTTGAATATTAGAATCTTATCATTATGGTAAGTGAAGTGTTCCATTTGTTCCACCATTTCATGTGGGTCCCTTCATCTGACAGCACCTCATATAAGGCTATTGGATTACAATGTTAATTCTCTGAAGTATTTTAAAAATGAAACAAAATAAAATAAGCCATTCTTTTCTTTGTTAATTCCTCCCCATAGTTTAAGAATTGGTGAGAGTGGAGTCTAGCCAATTGCCTTCCTCAGCCTTAAACCAGCGAGAATTGCCCTGTGCCTTGGCAGAACACAGGTGACTCTGGGGCAAGAGGCTCTTTATCTGTCTTGACTTGAACATTGGTGGTGTCATCTTTTTCTGTTTTGTGTTCTGAAAAACAATTTTGACCTATATGTGATGGCCAACAAATGTGTACAAGTGATAGAGCTAACACACAAGTAAGCCACGGATTATGCCAGGTGTTCATATGTGCATTTCATGACTTCTGGAGGGTTTCCTCAAGGCATTGGTTGAGAACTCAGTAATGATCAGCAAGAAATAGGATTAATTAGTGAAGGCCTTTGTTTTTTGTTTTTTTAATTTTTATTTATTTATGATAGTCACACACAGAGAGAGAGAGGCAGAGACACAGGCAGAGGGAGAAGCAGGCTCCATGCTGGGAGCCTGACGTGGGATTCGATCCCGGGTCTCCAGGATCGCGCCCTGGTCCAAAGGCAGGCGCTAAACCGCTGCGCCACCCAGGGATCCCAAGTCTCTGTTCCTATCTGAAAGTACATCTCCATAGGATTATGCTGGAACGCATTTGCTTATAGGTCCCTCACTCCTCCTGAAAGGGGTTATTATGTCCAGATCATGTAATTTCTATACCTGGAATTTTTGCATTTCTAAGCGCAAAATACTTGAAATGAAAAATAGAAAAAAAAAGAAAAAGAAAAAGAAAAATAGGCCATGATAAGGCATTGCTTGGGAAAAGTTACCTTTGACAGATCAAAGTGCTGCTTTGGATTGAACTTGTTCGTTCTGTAAAGTGACTACAAACAGACCTTCTTAGTTAATTTTTGCTTATTCTTGGATTTTGCATGTCTTATATATTTTTGGTTTTACAAACAGATTATCTGTGGCACATTTGTCATCATAATCCACCTCCACAGCTAAATGTGTGTATCATTTCCCCTAAATTCGTGTTACTCATTTCCCCTCTTGGTGGAACTGCCATATGTGGACTTAAACCAAAATTAAATGTTAACAATAAGGTAAGTCTGCTTTTAAGATCATAAAATATATTTCAAATTCAAATGGAGACTTTCTTGGTTATCTGATACCATTGCTGCTGTACATGACTCTTCCCCCATCTGCACAGTTAATTGTTAATATGTTAAATTAATTTTATTAGCAGAGAAGAGCTGTGTCTGTTACATTTTTATCTTTTTTAGTCTTTAATGCATATTATTCCTCTAATTGATACCTGATCTTTAACACATCTAGAGGGAGCTTCTTACTACCTCCTCTATTTATTTGGTTTTGGCTTTTTTTCATTAGTTTAAGACACAAGGTTTCATTCACCCATCAATCACTTTTTGACTACTTCCTGTGTGCCAGCCATGAAAAATGACATAGTAGCTTCAGAAACTTTTAAAGGCAAAGCATTCAGTTTGTTTTAATTCTCAAAATAAGCAACATTTTCTCAGTATTTCTACCTCCTAACCACTTCTATGTTTTGTTTTATTGATTTTTATTCTGTCCTTTTTGGTGTCTGATTACATTGTGTAGTTAAAAGAGTCAGTTGGCTTGCTTTTTCTCTTTTTACTCAAGATCTTTAGTATCTCCTTAGAGCACAAAGTATATATACTCATCTATTTCTAGCTTTTTTCTGATTTGAAGAAAGAAGAATAAAGCCTTAAAATATTGTTATAGGTTTTGGGGAATATATAAGTTTTAAGTGGTGCTTTTAAAAGAACCCTCAAAAATTAAAACTAACAGAATTACTTTAGTGCTATGTCTTATTTAGCTGCAGACCTATAATACCACTCTTAGTATAGTTGTTTCAGAAATCTTAATTTTAAATTGAAGTGTGTTTACAAGACCAAAAAAAATTGTTATAGGTAAAATAATAAAAATAAATTATTATACAATAAACATAAAATAATTGAAATAGTTTTTAAACACCATGTACAAGGCATTTTATTAAGCAGTTTACCTGTATTCATTTAATCCTTGAAACAACCTTACAAAAGTAGATCCAGTCATCATTGTCATCATCAATTCCATTTTGCAGATGAGGAAATTGGACTCAGAGAGGTTAGGTGACCTTACAGCTAGTGGATGGTGGAGCCAGAACACAAACCCAAATAGTCTGACTTCAGAAGTGTCCATGCCGCCAAAGAACCAAACTAAAGCTCAAGATTGAAATTTAGGAGACAGTAGAATTATTACTTCCTGTCTTTCTCAGACCTGCTTTTACTGCTTTGATGTCTTGCTTCAAAATGGCCACCTAATGGTTTCAGATTTTAAAATGTCAGCACAGTCAACTCTGTATGCCTGTTCCAAATTATGGGAGAAAATCTGGAACTAGAGACCTAGCTCCATCCCTGTTACGGTGAGGCGTGCTTTTTAGAAAAGGGCATCTGCTTGCCATCTTGAATTCTCCAATTGCACAGGTAATTTGCCTCATCAGGATGGTAATGGATGATGTGATAGCAGAGGTAGGGGAACACTGGCTAAAACTAGCTTTGGAAAGTCAATAGTATGGTCAATGATGTAACATATGAGGTATATTTATTAATTGTAAACCTTTGTGTGTTATGTGTTTATATATTGGTAATGTCATCTGTGTCCTGTGTTATGTGTTAAGAGCATGCTAAGGGATTAAAAAGTGAAGAACTAGAAACAGTGAGGGAAAGCAAGAGGATCCTCCATTTCATCTTTGAAAGCTAAGGCTAAGCTACAGGGTCAGATCGTGAAGTACTGTGGAAGATATAAATGGCATAATTTTAAGGGAAAAATACATGAGTAGAGGGAAGTAATAATAGTGAACATGTTATTTTGTTTATTGTGTACTGAGCACTGCTCTGAGTTTGTAAATAAATTCTCAGAACAAGTATTAGACACAGTTCTCCTTCTTTTATAAAATGAGGCAGCAGAGAAGTTAAGTTGCTTACCCGAGGTCAAAGAGTTACCAAATGGTAGAGACAGAATTTGAACCTGGACACCCAGGTTCAAATGTCAGAATGCTTTTTGTGTATGAAATACTTCAATATTTGTTTGCCTTAGTGTCATTGAATATAGGTAATTCTGCTGTGGAATCCAAATTAGTTTGAACACATAAAAGGGTTTCCATTTTCTCAGAATATTCCAACTCCAATGTTTGTATATTCTTGAGGGAGGTGCTGGTGGGAAAACTGTATTTGCCCTCAGAGTTTGCAGTTTGTTTTTAAGGGCAGGAGACCACACATGAAAGGTGTAAAAACAAACAGAAATATATAAAAAGAACAAATTAATGACGTACAAAGTAGAGGTATGTCTTCAGAGGTGCCAGGAATTTTTCCGTAACCTAATTTTTTTTCCCACTTCTGTCCTTCATCTTTCATAGTGCCCTCAATTTCTTTGGAGTTGTTCAAGCTCAGAAGTAGAAACATTGGTAGAAAATAACAAAAATAAATTGCTCGTATCTACTGATTTGTATGAATTTCATCTAAACTGCAAAAAAATTGTCCAGGAATTTCTGTTAGTAGAGCTGTGTATTTGAAAGACTTAGGGTTTTAAAAGGTGTGGACTTTTTTCAGAAGTTATCCCTTAAGTCTTGTTTACGTAGAAAAAAGTGACTTTGGGATAAATTATATTACATTCTTCAGAAACAAAAAAAAAGTATTGTTTACACCTGACATACAGGCTGGAAGATTGGGGTGAAAAGGGAATGATTGACTGCTAATATGTGCTGGTTTCTTTGGCAGGGGGGCAATAAAAATGTTCTAAAATTAATTATTATGGTGGTTGCATAATTCGATAAATATACTAAAAATATTGAATTACATGTTTTAAATGGGTGAACTGTATAGAACATGAATTATATCTCATGAAAAAAAATTTGTTCTTTAGTGAGTGAACATTGTGGTAAAATATACATAACATAAAAGTTAACATTTTAACTAATTTGGGGGTCTTTAATTCACTAGCATTAAGTACCTTTTACAGTTTTGTGCAGCCATTATCACTGTCCATTTCCAGAATCTTCTCATTATTTTCCAAATAGGAATTAACTTTTGATATTCCAGTCCAAGTTTGGAAGCAGTAGTCTTGACCTACTCAATTTTATTTAAAAAAAATTTTTTTAAATGTATATATAAAGTGTTTTGTTTTGTTTTAAAGATTTTATTTATTCATGACAGAGAGAGAGAGACAGGCAGAGGGAGAAGCAGGCTCCGTACAGGGAGCCTGATGTGGGACTCGATCCTGGGTCTCTAGGATCATACCCCAGGCTGAAGGTGGCGCTAAACCGCTGGGCCACCAGGGCTGCCTGACCTACTCAATTTTAAACCTTTAGACTTTAAAAATACTTGCTCCCCCCCAAATTGAGTTTTGTTTCTCTAAGATTTTTAGCCCTTTCCATTTGTTTCCCTTCACACATGCTTTTTCTGTTGTGTTCCCTCAGATAATAGTGTCACTATTTACGAAGTTGTCCAAACAAGAAATCACTGTTGTATTTTCTTTGCTTTTCCATTCCATATATTTAATCACCCAGAGCCTTTAGATTGTGTGTTCTGAATATCTTTGAACCTGTCCATTACTCTGGATCCCCACTAATGTTGACTTGACTTAGACTTCTGTCTACTTTCACATGGATTTAATGGTCATAGACGGATTGGTCAATCAAAAATGATTTGGAAGAATTAAGATAAATAAAGAATGCTGAAAAATCAGGAATAGGAAACTTCCATGCAGTAAGTTCCAGTGCAGTATGATGACTCTTAGATTCCTTCTCTGAGCATATTGGTTTCCTTCCTATCCAAGATTCATTCCTTCATTAAATATTTATTTGGTACCTTCTCTATGCTTTAAAGATTTGTAACACTTCTGTTTACTTCAAAATATATCCCCATCTACCTTTCATACCTATTGCTGTCACCCTAGTCTGAGCCACCATTTTCTCCCATGCCCTCTCTGTTTCTGTCCTCACCTCCATTTAAATGCAACACTCAGGGTGATATTGGTTTTTTTGGGGGGTGTTTTTTTTGTTTGTTTGTTTTCAGGGTGATATTGTTGAAACATAGGAGATCTTATCAATCTTCTGGTTAAGAACTCTCCTGGGGCCTTCTGCTTCTCAAAGTCAAAGTCAGAGTCAGAGCCTTTCTTAGGGTGAAGATGGCCTTGTGATCTGGCCCCCTCTGGACAATGTATATCCCAGACTCCCTTGACTGGCTAGGTTCCAACCATTCTGGTTCACTGTGCCCTAGGAAATGCCAGCTGTGCTTTTTGCTTCTGGGCCTTGACACTCTATGGAGATAGTACTTAGCTCATCCAGGTCATGGCTCAAATATCACTAGAGTGAGATATTTATCTTGTTTGTCCATCTCCCACATCAGAATGTATGCTCCACACAGGCAGGAGCCTGTCTCTTTTATTCCAGACAGTATATCCAGGGCCTAGATGGCTGGCACATACTGGGTAGATACTCAGGATCCATTTTTCTGTTTTCCTAGCATGAAATACATTCTTTCCTTTTTGTGTAGTCTTCCTGGTGAGATTTTTATCTTTGGTGTAAAGATTATGACGCTACTTTTGTATCTCCTGTATTTCTAAAAAAAAATATGTGCTAAAATAAATCTTTATTTTCATGTACTAGATTTTTTTTTAAGTTTTATATCTTAAAGTTAGAGAAGGCTTCAAAAATGTTAGTAGTCCTCAAATTCAACTTCTTTAGGTGTTTATTTAAGAAATCCTGATACAAAACCACAATGAGATACCACCTCACACCAGTGAGAATGGTGAAAATTAACAAGACAGGAATCCACAAATGTTGGAGAGGATGTAGAGAAAGGGGAACACTCTTGCACTGTTGGTGGGAATGTGAACGGTGCAGCCACTCTGGAAAACTGTGTGGAGGTTCCTCAGAGTTAAAAATAGAACTACCCTACGACCCAGCAATTGCACTGCTGGGAATTTACCCCAAAGACACAGATGCAGTGAAACGCCAGGACACTTGGACCCCAATGGTTATAGCAGCAATGTCCACAATAGCCAAACTGGAAGGAGCCTCGGTGTCCACCGAAAGATGAATGGATAAAGAAGATGTGGTCTGTGTATACAATGGAATATTACTCAGCCATTAGAAACGACAAATACCCACCATTTGCTTCGATGTGGAGGGACCTGGAGGGTATTATGCTGAATGAAGTAAATCAATCGGAGAAGGACAAACATTATATGGTCTCATTCATTTGGGGAATATAAAAATTAGTGAAAGGGAATAAAGGGAAAGGAGAGAAAATGAGTAAAAATATCAGTGAGGGTGACAAAACATGAGAGACACCTAACTCTGAGAAACGAACAAGGGGTAGTGGAAGGGGAGGTGGGCGGGGGGTTGGGGTGATTGGGTGATGGGCACTGAGGGGGGCACTTGGTGGGATGAGCACTGGGTGTTATGCTATATGTTGGCAAATTGAACTCCAATAAAAAAAATTTTTTTAAATGAGAATCCTAAAAAAAAGAGTAAAGAAAAGAAATCCTGAAGCGGGGTGACATGGGGCCGATGAGCTCAGCTACAGGTTTTCTGAGATCACTGAGATATAGGTGGCAGTTGGGGGAGTGAGAGGCAGAGCCTGAGGTAGCAGCCTAGTCCTTGTGTGGCCTGGGCCATCACAGGCAACTTGGGGAGTGGTGCTTTGTGAAAAGCAACCCAAGGGTCTTCACTGAACTCATTAAAGGATTTGGTTGCCAAGGAGCCCAAGTAGAAGAAATACGAAGTTTAGAACCCGAGAATTTTGAAGAGTTAAAACCGCTTGATGGGTTAGGTTTTCTTTTCAAGAGGCAGCAAGAAGAACCAGCAGGCTCTGTAGTTCAGGATCGCAGACTTGACACATTTTTTTTTTTTTTGTTAAGCAGGTAATTAATAATGTTTGTGCTACTCAGGCCATAGTAAGTGTGTTATTGAATTGTATCATCAAGATGTCCATTCAGGAGAGATGTTATCAAAGTTTAAAGAATTTTCACAAAGTTTTGATGCAGCAATAAAAGGCTTGGCACTCAGCAGTTCAGATGTGATTCAACAAGTGCACAACAGTTTTGTCAGACAGCAAGTGTTTGAAACATTCAAGACATCAGCAAAAGAAGATGCTTTTCATTTTGTCAGTTATGTTCCTGTAAATGGAAGATGCATCAATTAGATGGAATAAGAGAAGGCCGACTAGTTTCGGTGTCTGCCATCAAAATGGCATCAGTGAGACCAGTCATAGGAACAAAGGAAACAAAAGTACAGTGAAGGTGAAATTCGATTTAACTTAATGGCCGTTGTGTCTGATAGAAAAATGATATATGAAAAGAGGATAGCAGTTACAAAGACAAGGAGAGACAAGACAACTTATTTATTGAGGAACCCATGGATACAGATCAGGGTAATAGGTTAAATGCTATTCAGTCAGAGGTTACCCAAAAGTTAAATGCTTATTGAAGAAGTAGTACAGAAACTAAAGAGATTTGAAAATATCAGAAGGCAACATAATTATCTGCCTTTCATTATGGAATCATTAAACACTTTAGTAGAAGAATACCAGCAGTTAAACCACTAGTAGAAAAGGTGAAAGAAAAACAATGCAAAGAAAGCACAGGAAACCATTAAGTATAAAGAACTTTGAGCAACATCCCAACTGACTCTGCCTGTTTGGCAATAGTACCAATCTGTCTTGTCATTAATGCATGGATTCTTTCCCTACCTGTATTGTGTGCAGGTAGTGCATATTAAGTAAAAGTGATATTAAGAGTGCATGTCCAGGGTGCCTGGGTGGCTCAGTCAATTAAACATCTGCCTTCAGCTTAGGTTGTGATCCCAGGGTCCTGGGATGGAGCTGAATCAGGCCCACTGCCCAGCAAGGAGTCTACTTCTCTCTCTTCCTCTGCCCCTCCTCTTGATAGTGCTCCTCTCTCTCAAATAAATAAAATATTTTAAAAAAAGAATGCTTGTCCAATTCCATTACTTGACATTGGATCTGAGAACTTCTGATGGTTCTCTGGATATATACTATCATAATGAACCTAGAAATTGTACAAATGATATTCTCTACCTGTAATTGTTATGATTAATCTCTCAATCTTTTAGCTCAGTTGCATGCTTAAAATGTGAGATCTTGATTAAACTGGATCTCTTTCTCCTCATCAATGATGAAAAACAGTATTTGTCTTTGATATCTAAACATTTTGAGGATTTTGAAACTGAGTTTTATCTTGAGAAGATATGGTTTTAATGCTCACTTGAAAAAGAAGTATAGTTTCTAGTGATTTTCAACTGCTGCCAGTAGAGAATGTAATAAACGTAATTTTATTTTAGCAGACTTAAAAAAAAAACCTAAAGCATATTGACAGCTTATAGATATGCACAGTTACTTTTAACTGTTACTTGGTGAACTTAATATAAATTGGTCATTTTTCTCAAATCTGAGCTCTTTTATTTATTTATTTTTAAAGATTTTATTTATTTACTCATGAGAGACAGAGAGAGGCAAAGACGTAGGCAGAGGGAGAAGCAGGCTCTCCGCAGGAAGCCTGATTCTGGGTTTGATCCCAAGACCCCTGGATCACGACCTGAGCCAAAGGCAGACACTCAACGACTAAGCCACCCAGGTGCCCCTGAACTCATTTGTTTTAATTGATTTAATTATTTAACAGTATTGAATTTGAAATAGTTCATCATTTATGTGGTGTAAATAATATGGTGTGAAACAAACTTACATGTTCTATTGAGACTTTTGTGGGTGTATATATTAAAAATAAGTAGCAGTTTTAATGGGGATTCAAATTCATTTGTTTTCCTTTGGGCTCCCCAAAACACCAGAGACTTCAGAATATTTTTTGTTACTGTTGGTTATCAAATCTAAATGTTCACTTGCCAACCCACTTCCTCTTTCTTCGAAGAAGTAAAAGTTATTTTTAGAACCCTGATTTCCTGATTAGGTGGAGTCAGGAATCCCAGCAATTCTCTCTATTAAAGGATCTGCTTGTACATGTAAGGAATGTTCTATTTACCTAGGGTTTATTTAGTTCAGGAATATCTTAAGTCCTGGGACAAGTCCAGCCTTCCCTAAACTGTCTGCATCTACTCCCTCTGCTCAGCTTTACCCCTTTTAAAATAGAAGCCAAACCCTCTACTTTCCAAAAGAATCCATCCTTCTAATTTATCAAAAGCATTAGTTCTAAGAAATTAATATTTTGCCAACATTACCATATTTGATGGTCAGAATTTCAGATTTAAGTCTTTCTTAGAAACCACAGTCTGAAGAGAACCTGTTTTTTTTTTTAATGTTTATATTTCTTGTTTTTTAATTATTTATGATAGTCACAGAGAGAGAGAGGGGCAGAGACACAGGCAGAGGGAGAAGCAGGCTCCATGCACCGGGAGCCCGACGTGGGATTCGATCCCAGGTCTCCAGGATCACACCCTGGGCCAAAGGCAGGCACCAAACCGCTGCGCCACCCAGGGATCCCTGAAGAGAACCTGTTTTACATGCATTGATAATATTATGCTCACCCAGAAGCGTTTAAGCTTTTTTAATCCCAAATTGACCTCTCTGACAAACCCTTGTTCCTGCTGCAGCCCTACAGAACATCATTTTAACTTGTTCTCTGCTGAGTAGTTCTGTATCCCACATCGCACGCTGGTAATTCCAGTTGTAATGAATGCCCCATAGCCCTCTGAAAGGCAATCGTCCATTCTAGGCAGTGGGAACCAGACTTGTTGACATTACTTAGTGGCAGCCTTTCCTCAGCTGCTCCCTTTTGCAAAGTATGTAGAAGAAAAGCCTAATACTAAAATATCTAGGGAAAAATGTATGAGAATGAAAGCAGATGCACAGGTGGAAAAATAAATACTTTAATGGTTAGTATTGTCTGATTTGTGCTTTTATTCATATAGTCATTTAAAAAGAGAAAGGAGGAAAGAAAAGAAGGGCCAGGCCCTTTATGCTTTCATTTCGCACCTCAGGGCAAGGTTTAACTCTGTAAGTAAAACGTTAACTCCATAACTTAAGTAAAACCTTAACTCCATAACTCCATAAGTGTTTTCATAACACTTCCCTGCCTTAGAAGTTTGTAGAACACCCAGCATGGAAAATTTCAATATTTTTCCAGGTTTGTTTTAAATAACAAAGGCTGGCAAGAGAATGCCTGAGACCACCTCATAATATCTAGATGGTTTTTTTGGTTTTGTTTTTTAAGTAAAAGAGTGGTTTTTTAAAAAAGGTGATTATTAAATAGTAGTTGGATATATTTAATAGTGTAAATTGAAGGATCAGAAATTTGATCACATTGCAGTTTTTTTTTACTTCATTTGATTTTCCAAGTATATAAATGTTTATTTTTTATTTATTTAAGTATTAAGATTCATACAATAAAGTGCATAAATCTTAGGGATACACTGAACACTAACAGTGAATATACACCTAGTTCAGCGAATACACACCCAGATCATGACCTAGAACATTTCCAGTATCCCAGAAGGCTGTCTTGTGCCTCTTTCCAGCCTGCATTCCTTGCTAAAGATAATTTTGACACTGTTTTGACTTCTATCACTATATATTAGTTTTGCCTTGAACTTTTGAATCTGGTGTATTTTATTCATCATTATGAATGAATGAATGAATTATGAATTATGTCTTTTGAGATTCATCTGCATATTTGGGTGGAACAGTATAGTTCATTTGCATTGCTGCCTAGTACCAAACCATACATATTGTTTGAATGTATTACCAGTTATCCATTCTACTGATGGACGTTTTGGTGGTTTCCAGATTTGGAATGTTACTAAAAGTAGCACTCTTGTACATGTTTTTTGGTATACAATTCTATTGGGTGTATATACCTAGGAATGAAATTGCCAGATCATAGAATAGGCCTATATTTAGGTTCAGCATATATTGCCATTTTTACAAAGTCCCAGTTCACAATCTCATTAGCAAAGCCTTGAGAGTTCCTTGTTCTTGTCAACACTTGGTATAGCCTTTCCAACACATTTTTTAAAGGATTTTATTCATTCATTTGAGAGAGAGAAAGAGCAAGAGCATGCACCAACAGGCAGGGAGGGGGAGAAGGAGACAGAGAAGCAGGCTCCCTGCTGAACAGGGAGCCCAACATGGTGCTCGATCCCAGGATCCTAAGATCATAACCTGGGCCAAAGGCAGATGCTTAATGGGCTGAGCCACCCAGGTACCCCAACCTGGGCAACACATTTTAATATATTTAAAAACATATTTGCATTAGGGGAAATTAGAGATGAAAATGGAGAAAAGAAGAAGAAACATTATTTATTCTTAATTAGGAACTGTATCATTTTAGAGCACCTGGGTGACTTAGTGGTTGAGCATCTGCCTTTGGCTCAGGTCATGGTCCTGGGGTCCTGGGATTGAGTCCCACATTAGGTTTCCTATAAGGAGCCTGTTTCTCCCTGCCTCTCTCTCTCTCTATGTCTCTCATGAATAAATGAATAAAATCTAACTACAACAAAAAGGAACTACATAGTTTTTATTAAATATTTTTATTAATTCCTTTGCCTTGCTCTCAATATTTTGGCAATATTTAATGCATCCTACCCAAGGAAAAAAAATGTGCAAAAATAAGCAGGAAGAAGACCTAACATGATGGAAAGATATCCGTGCTTATTGGTTGGAGGACTATTATTGTTAAGATGACAGTACTTCCCAAGTTGATCTATGGAGTAAACAATATCCCTGTCAAAACCCCAGATGCCTTTTTTGTAGAAATTGGCAAGTGGATCCTAATATTTGTATAGAAATGCAAGGGGCCTAGAACAGTCAAACTTAAGGGAAAAAAAGTCACATGTCCCAAAGCTGTAGTATCAAGATAGTGTCATATTGGCATAAGTATAGTTACACAGACCATGAAATACAACTGAGAGCTCAGGAGCGCCTGGGTGGCTCAGTCAGTTGAGCGGCCAACTCTTGATTTTGGCTCAGGACATGATCTTGGGGTCCTGGGATTGAGCCCCACGTCAGCTTCTGCACCCACTGGGGAATTTGCTTCAGGATGCTCTCTGCCCTTCTCTCAAAAAAATATGTCTTAAAAAAACACAACTGAGAGTCCAGAAGTAAACTTTTTAATTTATGATTAGTTGGCATTCAACAAGACAATCACAGTCTCTTTTAACGAATGATTCTGAGACAACTGGATATCTACATGCAAAATAATGAAGTTGGGTCCCTACCTCCCACCATATAGAAAAATAACTCAAAATGGATCAAAGGCCTAAATGTAAGAGCTAAATTTACAAAACTCTAGAAGAAAATATAGATATAAATCTTTATGATTGTGGGACTCGGCAGTGATTTTCTTTTTCTTTCTGTCTTTCTTTTTTTCTTTTTTAAGATTTTATTTGTGTGAGAGCAAGTGAGTGAGGGTGGGGAGGAACAGATGGGGGGGGGAGAGAGAGAGAGAGAGAGAGAGAGAGTCTGTCTTAAGCAGATGCCATGCTAACTAACTCAGGGCTCAATCTCATGACTCTAAGATCACAACCTGAGCCAAAACCAGGAGTTGGATGCTCAACCAACTGCACCACCCAGGCACCCAGGCAGTATCTTAGTTATGACACCCAAAAGAACAAGCAACCAAGAAAAATAAGTTTTACTTCATCAAAGTTTTTGTTCAAAAGTGAAAATACAGTCCTCAGAATAGGAAGAAATTTTGCAAATCATGTCTGATAAGACTCTATCAAGTATTCAGAATATAAAAAGAACTTTTACAACTCAACCCAAGTAAAATGGCCCAATTATAAAATGGGCAAAGGATTCAAATATTTCTCCAAA
The DNA here is from genome assembly GCF_011100685.1 of Canis lupus familiaris. NCBI lineage: Eukaryota > Metazoa > Chordata > Mammalia > Carnivora > Canidae > Canis > Canis lupus. The sequence goes on along the minus strand of NC_049229.1, from coordinate 50,633,832 downwards.
GAAGATACACAAATGGCCAATAAGCAGAAAAAGAAGCTATTCAAACCTGTTAGACATTAGGTATATGCAATGAAAACCACAGGAAATCACTTTACGTACACTAACGTTACTAAAAAAGACTGTAACATTGTTAGTGAGGATCCAAGAAATAGGAATGCTCCCGTATCACTGGTAGGAATGTAAAATTGCCCAGCCACTTTGGAAACAGTTTCTAGTTCCTCAAAAAGCAGACACCATAGAGTTAGCATATTACCCAGAAATTCTCTTCCTGGGTATATTCCCAACCACATTGAAAACGTGTCCCCATAATTTGTACATGGATGTTTCTAGCAGCATTATTAGTGACAGCCAAAAAGTGAAAACAATCCAGTGTGCAGAAGCTGATGAGTGAATAACAAAATGTGGTGTATCCATGCAAAGACAATTAAAAAAGAGTCAAATACCGACACATGCTATAACATGACACATGCTACAACACTGATAAACCTTAAAAACACCATGTTAAGTGAAAGAAGGAAGACACAAAAGGCTACATATTATATGATTCCATTTATATGAAACATCCAGAATAGGCAAATTCATAGAGACAGGAAGTAGATTAATGATTGCTCGGAGCAGTGGAGAGAGGAAATGAGGAGTGATTGCTAACAGGTATGGAATTTCTTTGGAGATGATAAAGGTGATGAATACTGGTGATGGTGCACAACTTTGTGACTATACTAAAAACCACTGACTTGTATATTTTAAAGGGGTGAATTTTACAGGATATGAATTATATCTTGATAGAAGAAGGGAAAAAACTGAAAAGAGTAGAGTAGTAGGGGGAATACAATTTGCTATATAAGCTGTAATAACTTGTAACAGTCAAGTTAATGGAACAGAAATAAAATTCCAGAATGGTAAGGAAAGGGCCTGCTGAAGAAAGGCCCTCCCTGATCATAAAGTATTGCCTTTTGATATACTTTTAATCAGTTTATATTTTATATAAACTAATTGGGTTTTCCCATGTGTGATTTTTTTTTTTATACCGTAAGTATACCAGCTGCCCCACCTTTATATCTTCCTTTAGATAATTGGTAATTGAATTTAAGGGAGGTAAAAACATGCCCAAGTTCTATATAAAGCTAATGTGTCTCCAACTCAAGCTTAAGGGTAAAGAGAAAAGAAACCCACGGTCCCTGTGAAGAAATAACTTTAGGGCCAATAGTAGTTCTCAACTAACCAGGAACTGTGCTGCCTTCCTAAGACACATTGGGAAACATCTAGGGGCATATTTGGTTGTCCCAGACTGGGCTGTGGGGAAGTGGTATTGGCGTTTATCACCAAGGGGCCAGTGATTCCAAATGCTCTTCACGGCGCTGGACAGCTTTAACCCAAGTATTGTCTACAAATGCCAATAGCAGTCTTCCTAAGAAACACTGGCAATGGTTGACTGAAATTTTGCAGAATGTCCCCCTTTGGAAGATGGAGCAGTGATAGAAATCTTAGAATGGTAATTTAGAAGTACTACTGGACAAGAGAACCAGTTCCAAACTCAGATTTGGCTCCTTGCTGCACAAAAATCAATACTGGAGAGACAAGTGATGCTGGGAAAGGAAAAATTGCTTTATTCAGGAAGCCGGCAGCCTGGGAAGATGGTGGACTAGTATGTCTCAAAGATCATCTTCCCTATTCAGGGGAAACTGGAGGGTTTTAAAAGGGAAGGCATAGGAATGGGGAGGGGGCTTGCATGCAGGAGGAGCCAGTGCCCAGCAGGTACTCCTGAGTCAACATGAGCTTGAACAAATGTGCTGGCATCAGGGCAGCTGTTTTTGAATGTAGTCAGGCCTTATCTTCTGAGAAAGTTGAGTCCTTCGTGCCTCAAGGCCAGTGGTCTGCAAATCTCAAAGTCAAGTCTGCTACAGATCAAGGGGCTTAGGTCAAGAAGCAAAGAGTACCTAAGCTTGAAGCAATTTAATCCTTAAAACCAACTGAGTGTTGTTATGAAGGAGGAGACAGGATGAAAGGAAGTCTCTGGGCCCCACACTTTCCCTAGGAGCAGATAGATCAGGGCCTAAGAATCAAAGAGCCGTGTGACCTCCTGGGCTGGGGTGGTGGAGGCAGGGTTAGTGAAAGATCCTAAGAGGCAAGCGAGTCTCCAGGGGATGCCCAAGCAGCACCATCAGTGACTTCAATGAGACAATTACTCAGTTTTCCTCTTACATTTCTGTTAGCTATATTCCCTTTAAGTCCTACTTAATATAGAAGCTAAAGTGAATCAGTGAGCAGTGGTTAAGGGCACAGCCTTAGAAACTAGAAGAACCAGTGGGGTGCCTCGATGGCTCTGTTGGTTAAACCTCCAAATCTTGGTTTGTGGTCAGGTCGTGAGCTCAGGGTCATGACATCGAGCTCCGTGTCTGGCTCTGTGCTCAGCACATAGTCTGCCTGAGTTTCTCTCTCCCTCTTCCTCTGCTCCTCCCTGCCCCTCTAAAATGAATAAATAAATCTTTAAAAAAGAAACTAGAAGAACCAGGGAGTTCAAGTCCTGGTTCCTCCATTGGAGTTACTTAGCCTTCCTGGGCACTGGTTTAGTTTCCTCAGCTGTGAAATAACTTTTAAATTTGCCTTCTTTGTCTCTTTTGAAAGTGTCATTGTGATTTTGCATCTGAGATTTTTCTACTGTGCAAATAATTGACAGTTTTCAGAACTGCTGTGATAGGAATAGTTAAGGCAGACCTTGACTCTGTCTTCACCTCAGCCCCAAATACTTCCAGGTGAGCAAGAGATTGAGATATTGTCCTAACAGTGGTTCAGATATAGCACCACTAGCTTGAGAGAATGCCATGTTAATTTAGATAATATGAATCAACATAATCTTCCATTCAGTTACAGTAGATTATATATAGTAGTATCTTATCAGGAGATAAGGCTGGCTGGTAGTCGACTTGGTAATATTTAGAGATATAATAACTGAAATGAAAAGGAAAGGAAAGAAGCATTTACTGAACCTGGCACTGTGCTCACTGTACTACATACTTTCTGTGCCTTGAAGGAAATCAGTACTGAGAGCTTCTATAATTACTGTCAGGATAGTCTTTGAAAACATAGTTTGTATGTGATCTCATTTACCTGATACTATATAAACACTTGTTTAAGAGATCTTTAAGATAGAGACACCTGGGTGGCTCAGCCATTGATCACCTGCCTTCAGCTCAGGGCGTGATCCCAGGTCCTGGGATCAAGTCTCACATCGGACTCCTTGCGAGGAGCCTGCTTCTCCCTCTGTCTATGTCTTTGCCTCTCTCTCTGTGTCTCTCATGAATAAATAAATAAAATCTTTAAGATACAGTCTCATTGTAGATTTCAGTGGAGAGACATGCTTAACATAGGCAAAGCAAACACAGAATGTCTGAGTTTATTCCATTTTTTTGAAAAAGCTTTTGAAGAGAAAAACCACTAGCATGAAACATAGTTCCTTCCTATTCTGAAGTATAATCCACCAAAGTAAAATGTTAGAAAAATGAACTTTCCAATAGCAAAAATGTGACATTTAGACAGATGATTAAGCTAAAAGATTGTTAAGTTCAGTTCTTAGACATATAGAATTAAAGAGATATGTGAAATATCCGCAGTGTAATGTGTTTGAAAGTATAAATTAGAACAAGGTCATGGGTAGTATTTTTCCATATTTTATCCTGCCTTATGGCCCTTACTTCATGGTTAATGCTGAAAACTAATTGAAACCATTCTTACGGCTACCTGTTTTGTTTGGGGGACCCTCAGTAAAGAAGGCCCGTATCTGCTTTGAGATTATGACCTTTAACAAGAAGAGGGGGGAGAGAAGTTCTTGAATTTCAGATTCTTCCAGCTCATTATAATTAATTGGAAAGTATAAGTCTGAAGAGTAGCAGTAATTTTATTTTATTTTTCCCAGGAAAGCAGATTATATCAGCATATCCAGGAAATCTAAGAAGATTAGGAGCTGTATAATGGAGTATGATGTGAGTTAGGGGATCAACTCTGGCTGAACATCATTTATGTTTGTGTCCTTTCTTTTGAAAGATTTCATTTAACACTGGAAATGTTATTTTTGAAGTTGCAGATTCAAACACATTTTGTTGATTATGTTATAAATTATATAAAATCTCATCAGCTAAATTGACAATTATATTGCTATTTAAGTACGTGAGTATATGCTATATTTTTTGGAGCATAAGTTCTGAGTAGTTAGCACGAATGCCATTTAAGACAAAATATCTGCTGTCCTTTGCATCCCTTTAGTTTGTACATATGTCTTACCCTGTTTTTTTTTTTTTTAACTAGTCCTAGGACCTTAGAAAATTTGTAGCTCATAGAACACTATCTGTTCTGATTGATAACCTGTCTGGGAGGGCTAATGAAATTTTGAGTAATTATCCAGTAGTTCCTTCATATGTTAAGCTTACATGGCTGAGAATCCTGAAGAATGTGGATTAAGACTTGATAAAAACGTACGTCTTGGAGAATATCTGAAATGCAATTGGTTCAGCTTCACATATTTGACATTGGTTAATGAATATAGCCCCCAAATCTAATCTATTTTGTAAAAGTGATTCAAAGTTATTAATAATAGGTTGTCAATAGGTAGATAATTATGATGCCCCTTGTTTTTAGGTTTTCTGTTTTCTTAAAAGTATTAGATCTAATGATGCCATCACAATCTATTGATCCTTCATTACTTCATAAGCATAAAATTTATTGCAAAGAAGTTGAGGACTAAAAATGACCTATTAAAGTTATCTTTTACATTTTCTGAGAAATAAATTATGTACTCCTGCTTCCTTTTCTTTCTTTTATGCCAAGCTGTAGATTTTTTTGAAGAGATTCTAAAAATGGTTTAATTCTAACCATATTGAAGAACTCCACAAACACACAGCCATAGAGTGAGGTTTAGTTGTAAGGGTCAAGAGAATCAGTATAGAGGTTTTCTCAAAATTGCTTTGATGCTTTTTATCATCCTTAAAAGTAGAGATTTATGTTGGGGATCCCCAGGTAGCTCAGCAGTTTGGCGCCTGCCTTTGGCCCAGGGCGCGATCCTGGAGATCCGGGATCGAGATCCGGGATAGAGTCCCGCGTAGGGCTCCTGGCATGGAGCCTGCTTCTCCCTCTGCCTGTGTCTCTGCCCCTCTCTCTCTCTCTCTCTCTCTCTCTCTATGTCTATCATAAATGAATAAATAAATAAATCTTAAAAAAAAAAAAGATTTAGGGCAGCCCTAGTGGCTCAGTGGTTTAGTGCCGCCTTCATCCCAGGGCCTGATCCTGGAGACCCGGGATCAAGTCCCACATCAGGCTACCTGCGTGGAGCCTGCTTCTACGTCTGTCTATGTCTCTGCCTCTCTCTCTCTCTCTCTCTCTCTCTCTCTCTCTCTCTCTCTCTCTCTCTGTGTCTCTCATGAATAAATAAAATCTAATAAATAAATAATAAATAAATAAATAAATAAATAAATAAATAGATAGATAGATAGATAGATAGATTTACGTTTAAGAAGTAGAGAAGGATCCTGACCTATTCTATTACCATCTGTGTTCGTAAAAGGATAAAGACATTTTAAGTTAGGGGGTATTTTTGTGAACAAGACTAAGCCTTCTTTTTACACTTTGCTTTTTTTTTTTTTTTTTAATTTTATTTATTTATTCATTAGAGACACGGAGAGAGGCATAGGCAGAGGGAGAAGCAGGCTCCATGCAGGGAGCCGGATGTAGGACTCGATCTCGGGACTCCAGGATCACGCCCTGGGCTGAAGGCAGCCACTTAACCACTAACCACTGAGCCACCCAGGTGTCCCTACACTTGTTTTAAATCCCTATTAGAGGGGTACCTGGCTGGCTCACTTGATGGAACATGTGACTCTTGATCTTGGAGTCCTCAGTTTGAGCCCAGTGTTGGTGTAAAGATTACTTTAAGAAAAGAAAAAGAGGGCAGCCTGGGTGGCTCAGCGGTTTAACTGAAAGGAAAACTGTTCAGCAAGAATGGGGATGTATAAGTTGGAGATTTTAAATGCCCGTTCCCACTGTCTTCAGGTTGTGCTACGCAAGAGTCATCTTAGATTATTTTCTTCTAGGACTCTTCTTGTCAAGGAGCAGGTGGTGATGAATAGGGAGACTGAGACTTTTCACTTCCTCTCATTAAAGAAAACTTGGTTAGAATGATATAGTAATTGGAAAAGTTAAGGTCTACCTCCTTAAGATTTCTTCTTTTCCGTGATTCCTCCTTAATTTTTCTTGATGTTCTTCAAATGAGAAAAAGAATTTTTTTTTTAATTGGTTTGTGATGAGAAAAAGGTCACAAGTTGCAAAATAATAAAGTGGGTGCAGAAAAAAGTAAGATATACTAATATGCAGGTGTATCACTCAGTGTTCTAAAAATGATCTTTAAGGAGTTATCAATTGTATACAGTATAATTCACCAATTTTAAGTGTATAATTCCATGAGTTTGTTTTTTTATTATTTTTATTTGTTTTATTCATGAGAGACACAGAGAAAGAGAGAGGCAGAGACACAGGCAGAGGGAGAAGCAGGCTCCATGCAGGGAGCCTGAGGTGGGACTCGATCCCGGGTATCCAGGATCACACCCCAGGCGAAAGGTGGAGCTAAACTGCTGAGCCACTGGGGCTGCCCAATTCCATGAGTTTTGACAAATGTATGCAGTCTGGTAACGATACCACAATTGAAGGATAGAATGTTTTTGTCACCCCCCAAAAGTTCCCTTGTACCCCTTTGTTGTCAGTCCTCTCTCCACTCCCTGGCAATCACTCATCTGTTTTCTGTATCTATACCTATGTCTTTTTTTAGAATATCCTACAAACAAATGTGCGCAGTCTGTAGTCTTCTGTGGCTGGCTTATTTCATGTAACATAATGCTTTTTTTTTTTTTTAACATAATGCTTTTGAGATTCATCAGCATTGTTGCATGTATCAATTGTTTGTTCCTCTTTATTTCCTTTCTCCCTTTATCATGTTTCCTCCACCTTTCTCAGTGTATGGAGGATAATTAGCATTTTGTGCCTCCTTGTCTGCCAATACTCTGTTATTTCTGGTCTGTTTCTGTAGATTGACTTATCTCCTGGTTGGTGGGTCGTATTTTCCTGTTTCTTTGAATGCTTAGAATTTTTTATTGTATGCCAGATGATGTAAATTTTACATTATCAGGGGCCTGCACTTTGTCGTATTCCTTTATTTAGGTAGTGTTGGACTTTGTTATTAGTATCAGTTGGATCAAAAAAAGAAAGAAAAAAAAAGAATCCGTTGGATCATGGGGCAGCCCTGGTGGCGCAGTGGTTTGGCACCGCCTGCAGCCCGGGGTGTGATCCTGGAGACCCGGGATCGAGTCCCACTTCAGGTTCCCTGCATGGAGCCTGCTTCTCCCTCTCCCTGTGTCTCTGCTTCTCTCTCTGTGTGTCTCAATAAATAAACTCTCTTAAAAAAATAAGAATCAGTTGGATCCTTTCCAGACTTGCTTTTAAGGTTTGTTAGAGTGGATCCACAGCAACTTTTAGTCTAGGGCTAATTTCACTCCCCAGCTAAGTGTGATTCTGAGGTCTTTAATTTGGGGAGGTGAAAATATGGTCAGCTCCACATGAGCACCAGAAACTGTTCACTCCGCTGCTTTCTGGTGGCTCTTTCCCCAGGTCCTGGAGGTTTCTTCTCATGCAGGGCAGATGACACTTTACCAAAGGCTCAAGAGGACCCTTCCTCAGAGCCTCCCCCCCGCCCCACCTCTCCCTTTGCACCTCTCTCCTCTCCTCTTTGCTCCCAACAAATCCTAGCCACCTTAGCATCTTCAGCTCCCATCTCCGGTATCCTCACCTGACCAGGCTAGGTTCCTCTCCCTGGGCAGAAGCCTGGGACCTGCCTCTAGCCAGTCACGGAGCAATCCAGAGGCTCATGTCTGGTCTTCCTCGTCTCCAGCAGCACAGTTCTGTGCTGCCAATGACCTGGTGTTTGAAAACCATTTTATGTACATTTTCTTTTATGTGCTTTGTCTAGTTTTCTGTTGATTACAGCAGAAAGGTAAATCTGGTCCTGGGTAGTCCTATCCTGGCCAGAAGTAGAAGTCTCACTTTCTAAATGTAGAATAAGCATGTACTGGTATTTGTGGAGAAAAACTTGGGCACAGGGGCTCATCAGTTCTCAGCGTACCTAAATGTAACATACTTTAATGTCTGCTTTGTTATTTTAAGACAAGTGTCATAACTGAAGTGGCATTCTTCAGCATTCACAGTAAGCCAGTCTAAACTTGAGTGTTATTCTCTGGTCCACTTGAAGTTATTTGCACAAAGAATTAACTTGGGGTTATTTGTAACAGACTTATCTAGGGTAACTTTTCATCAATGAATGGATGGGTTGGTATTCTTTTTTTTTTTTTTTTTTTTTTTGATGGGTTGGTATTCTAAGGACATTTGTTAACCACCTGTATTTCTGATCGACGGGATTAACTTATCTTTTGAATTGTATGATATATGTATTTTTTAAAATGTGAATTTCTTGACTCTCTAATGTATGTGAAAAAACAACTGCAACCTTTTCTTGTTTGTGAGTATTCGTGGCTGAAAAGACCCTGTAACAGTTGTTAGTCCTTTGCAAGCTGATGTTTTGAATTTAGGCTTATCTTTAGAACAGAACAATTGTTTGGACCTCTGTTCATAGACTGACCTACCATAATGTCAAAACCAGTCCAAATATTTAGTCAGCAATTTCAGAAAATTTTGTTTAAGATCTTATTTATTTGAGACCCCATGAGAGAGAGCAAAGCAGGGGGAGGGGCAGAGCGAGAGGGAGAAGCAGACTCCTTTTTGAGCAGGGAGCTCGATTCCAGGACCCTGGGATCAGGACCTGAGCCAGAGGCAGATGCCAAACTGACTAAGCTACCCAGGCACCCTGAGAAATGTTTGTTTTAATCCATTTGTATTTTAGGGACGATGAACAAATTAGGATTAAAAATATGATTTTACATTATTATGGATACACTGTTGTCTGATAGAAGTTTCAGGGAAATGGTGACATAAAAATCAAACTCTGAAGAGGAGAATTTGAAGCTCTAAATGGCTCTAGATCTGATCTTATTTGTAAAATTATTTGCAGTGCAGTTCATTGGAATGAATATTGAAGTCCAGAAACCTAGGTTCTAGTCTCAGCTGTGCCTTATTACTTACCATGTGACGCTAAGCCAGTTACCACCTTTGTGAGAGTTGCCTGATCAAATAAAGAGAACAGTGAATATTCTACCTACTGTGAAGGAATGGTAGAATGTTAAATGAGGTGTATTGATGAGAATGTTTGAAGATGCTAATGTGTCACGAAAATACTAATAGTTAAACTTCACTTTGTACATTATTTCAAAATCTGCCAATAATACCTACTGTGACAGAATACAAAGCAAGATTTATTTTTATATTTCATACAGTTTGTTCTGTGAAAATATTTTATGTTAGAAATGCATAACCAGGGCAGCAGGGGTAGCTCAGCGGTTTAGCGCCGCCTTCAGCCCAGGGCCTGATCCTGGGGACCCGGGATCGAGTCCCATGTCGGGCTTCCTGCATAGAGCCTGCTTCTCCCTCTTTCTGTGTCTCTGCTTCTGTGTGTGTGTGTGTCTCTCTCATGAATAAATAAATAAAAGCTTAAAAAAAGACAAAAAAAAGACATGCAGAACCAAATATATCATGGCTGATAGAATGGAGATAGAGGAGATTGCTATCTTTTTTCCACTCCTTTTTTTTTTTTTATTAAGATTTTATTTATTTACTCAGAGAGAGGCAGAGACACAGGCAGAGGGAGAAGCAGGCTCCATGCAGGGAGCCCGACGCAGGACTCAATCCCAGGTCTCCAGGATCACACCCCGGGCTGCATGCGGCGCTAAACCGCTGTGCCACTGGGGCTGCCCCACTCCTTTTATCTTAATATTATTTTTATTTTCCTCCTCATGATTTTCCAGGCAAACAGTGTATACAGCAGTTAGCTGAAAACACCAGGTATTTCAGGAGACGTCTGAAAGAGATGGGCTTCATCATTTATGGAAATGAAGATTCTCCAGTGGTGCCATTGATGCTCTACATGCCAGCCAAAATTGGGTATGTTCTATTGCAGATTACAGACTGTCCTCTGATTAGTCTTAAGGTTCCTGTGATATTAGACTCAGGCTTATGTATTTTGTTAGGAAAAAGTGTCTTGGCCTCATTATGTTAACCTTCATTTGCTAGAAATTCCATAGATTAAATAGTGGATTCCAGTTTTTAAAATATGTTAGCTTGAAAAAAAAAAAACAAAAACAAAAACAAAAAAAAAAATAAAAATAAAATAAAATATGTTAGCTTGTTAGTCTTTCATTAAACAAACATTGAGTTTAATGCTCTCTTCTAGGAGATTGTGATAGATCAGTGGACAGAGCACAGTAAAAATACTGGTCCCTATGGAGCTTATGTTCTTTTTTTTTTTTTTTTTTTTTTTGGAGCTTATGTTCTAATGAGACAGGAGTCAGACAAACATAATAAATAAGTTATGTATTTGCTAGAAGACATTACATGTTATGGGGAGAAGTAGAGCAGGTTATGGGGGATTGAGAGGGCCCCATGGGCAGGCAGATGACAGTATTAAATGGGGTGGTGGGGGGTGAGCCTATGGAAAGGGAAGGTAACATCTGAGCTTGAAGGAGCAGAGTTAGCCATGTGGAGAAAGAAGTTCTGTGCAAAGGCCATAACACAGGAACATACTTAGCTGATTGAGGAATAGCAAGAAGGCGAGTGGAGCTGAAATGCAGTGCCCGAGGGAGAGTAGTGAGCTCTAAGGTTAGGGCATGTTATTGCATGGCTTCCCAAGGTGCAGATTACACCAGTTTCTTTGGTTTGTGCAACTAGTGTATAATGGAAAGCTTTGCCCTAGAATAGCTTCCAATGTATTTGAGAAGTCCAGATGTATAATGGAACCAGAAGACATTTGAAAAGTAATATGAAGTGAGCAAATACAGTTCTTTGCAAAATAATTGTATGAAAATTGCATCAGAAATGTCAAAGAGGGGCACCTGGATGGCTCAGTGGTTGAGTGTCTACCTTTGGTTCAGGGTGTGATCCTGGGTCCTGGGGCCAAGTCCTGTGTCAGGCTCACTGCAGAGAGCCTGCTTCTCCTTCTGCCTATGTCTCTGCCCCTCTCTCTCTCTGTGTCTCTCATGAATAAATAAACTAAATAAATCTTAAAAATAAATAAAAATTAAAAAAATTAAAAATGTAAAATAGGGGCGCCTGGGTGGCTCAATCAGTTAAGCATCTACCTTCAGCTCAGGTCTTGATCATGGGGTTGAGTCCCACTTCCAGCTCCCTGCTTGACAGGAAACATGCTTTTTCCCTCTCCCACTCGCCCTGCTTGTGTTCTCTATCAAATAAATAAAATCTTTAAAAAAAAAAAAAAAGTTATCTGCTTAGTGTAGACTCAGTAAAACTAAAACAACAACAAAAACACATCTTTTCAGATTTGTGAATTTTGACTGGATCTTTTTTTTTTTCTTTTTGACTGGATCTTAAATATAAAATTGGATAAGGATTGTTTCTCAGGTTTAATTGAACTCATTAAAGGAGCAAATATTTTTATTCATCTTTGAATTCCCAGTGCCCACCAGAGTCCCTGGCACTTAGAGGGTACTCAGTAATGTTTATTAAAATGGATATATAGGAGAGCATATTAAAGCAGGGAACCTAGAAGTAGTAAGAAGGCAGAAAATGGGGGGAAAGGTGGACACTGAGAGAAAAAGAGTTGAGTTTTCAATAGAGAGTCATATGAGTATTTGGCATCATAGCCTTCAGAGGGAGTGGAAAAAATGAACCAAAGCAGAGGTGTAGGATTTTCTCACTCTTCTTTAAGTGTAATTATCATAAATAAACAAAGAGTTGTCTGGTCTGGAGGACTTAATCTAGAACTATTTCTTTGGAGGGGACTGTGTCTAACCAATTCTACACAGGTGAAACTAACTGTATACATTAAAATAAAGATTTAGAGAGATTAAGGTGAACAGGAATAAAGAACTAACTAGACCATTTGGGAGGGTGTCCTGAAGACACAGACCTTCCTCAGGGCCAGAGGAAGTACTAGAAAGAGTGGGGAAAGGCTGGCACTTACGTAATTAGTTACTGGGATAACCAAAACATGGGGTATTTCTTATTCTCAAACTAATGCTTTAAAATGCTAAAGGAAGGGGTGGGTACCTGGCTGGCTCAGTCAGAAGAGCATGCGACTCTTGATCTCATGGTTGAGTTCAAGCCCCGTGTTGAGTGTAGAGATTAAATAAACTAAAAGTTAAAATGCTAAGGGAATAGTCAAGAAAGGAATATGGTAGGTCCTAACATAATTAGCAAATGAAATTTACGTGAAAGTTAGAATTGTGTTATTTAGACAAGATACAGATGTGGAGTATAAGGTCATGTGCCACAGTTTGGCTTGGGGTGAAGAGTTAAACAAGATTTGTGTAGTCTGGGCCGTCAGCTGAAGCCTGGGAATGAGTTTGCTTCACAGACACTAAAGGAAACCCTAAATACCAAAGGCAGCTTAACACTCAAGTTGATCAAAGAAATAAATAGCCTTTGGGATACCTGGCTGGCTCAGAGGAGTGTGTGACTGTTGATCTCAGGATGGTGAGTTCAAGTCCCACATTGGGTACAGAGATCACCTAAATAAATACATAAACTTAGGAGAAAGAAAAGAAGTGCCTGGTCTGGAGGGCTAAAACTAGTTGGCCATTCTGCCAGTAGAAAGATATCCATGTTACAGCAGATCCTCTGCATTCTTCATCTTAAGAATTGTTTAAACTGCCAAACCTAATACTTTCAAAGACAGAGTTTTAAACTCAATTCATTTTGAAGCCTCTGAACCACTCTTATGTGTCAGGAAAACTTTAAGGCTATAACTGTAAATTAGTTTAGACAAGCTCTATTAAAAAGCAGTCTCTGACAACTATATTCTTTATCTTTGTGAAGGAAACCATTTGGGAGAAGATCACTTTAGGACTGAATTGAAGTTATTCATAACCTGGCAGTTATTTGGGTTTTTTTTTTTTTTTTTTAAGATTGATTTATCCGTTTTAGAATGAATGAGAGCAAGTGGGCTGGGGGAAGGGGCAGGGGAGCAGAGAGAGAGGGAGATGAGCAGACTCCCCACTGAGCACAAAGCCCACTGCTATGCTGGGCTCATCCCAGGACCTTGAGATCATGACCTGAGCCCAAATCAAGAGTCAGTTGCCTAACCGACTGAGCCACTCTGGCAGTTTTAACTTGAAAAGAAGTTAGAGGAAATTCCTAATAGAACTCCCCAATGTCTTATCACCTAAGAGTTTAAATCATTCAGGACCACAAGACCTTCATGCTGTGGTTTATTACTCTTCCAGGTTTCTTTTTTTTCTTTTTCTTTTTTTTTTTTTTTTTTAATTTATTTATGATAGTCACACACACACAGAGAGAGAGAGAGAGAGAGAGAGAGAGAGAGAGAGAGAGAGAGAGAGAGAGAGAGAGAGGCAGAGACATAGGCAGAGGGAGAAGCAGGCTCCATGCACCGGGAGCCCGACGTAGGATTCAATCCCGGGTCTCCAGGATCGCGCCCTGGGCCAAAGGCAGGCGCTAAACCGCTGCGCCACCCAGGGATCCCTCTTCTGGGTTTCTTTACCCTGTTTTCCCCTCACAGCGCTTTTGGACGGGAGATGCTGAAGCGGAATATCGGTGTAGTTGTGGTGGGATTTCCTGCTACTCCAATTATTGAGTCCAGAGCCAGGTTTTGCCTGTCAGCAGCTCATACCAAAGAAATCCTTGATACTGTAAGTAGATACTTTCACTTGATATAAATATACCTGTATAAATATACATTTATATAAATATCAAATGAAATTGATCATCTGTTGATCCTGAAGTTCTTTGAGCATCTAAGATATTAACTGGTTAAATAGAGAACAGAGTATACAATGCTGCTTAAATCATTGCTGTTTACAAAAAAATTGCAAAGCCATTAGCATTGCCCACTAGACCTTGTGTTATTAGGGTTCTGAGGAGTTTCTGGCTTTATCTTGTTCCACTCTCTCCCTTATTATGGCCTCTACAACTGTATAACTCTCCTTGTTCTCTAGCTGTTTCTACTGTAAGCCTTCTTGTATGTTGTCCTCTCTGTAGAATATTCTCTTTTGAACCCCCTCTCTCTTTTGCCTGCCTGACTCCTACTGATTTTTCACATCTCCATTCAAAGGAAACTTGCCCAAAGGAATTCCTCAATCCTCTTGCTTGGTATTTCCTTGGAATCTTAAGATTCCCCCTTAGTAAATCCTTCCTACCTGGAATTATTTAATGGCAGTCTTCTCCATTGTATAAAGCTTGAGAGCAGGGACTAAGTCTCTTTTGCTTTTCTATATCTCCAGAACCTACCTTGTAATAACGGCTCATAGTAATAATAAGGCACATGATAACAGCTCATAATTACAGAATTGAATTATGGTCTTAATTTATTCTTATCTTGTGATATTCTGTTAACATGCTATTATTTCATATCGAAGACTTCAGACATGAAATAAGTAATTCTTTCTGGGAGTTTATTGAACTCTAGAACATAATATTTACATAAAATTATGGTTGATCTTGAACAATACCCGGAATGGGGTGCAGGGTGGTTAGGGGCACTAACACACACCATCCCAGGGTCAAAAATCCACATGTAACTTTTGCCTCCCCCAAAACTTAAGTACTGCTGTCAACTGGAAGCCTCACTGATAACACAAACTGGCACTTAACATGTATTTTGTAAGTTATATGTATTATGTACTATATTCTTATAATAAAGCTAAAATAAAGAAAATATTATTAAGATCGTAGGGAAAAGACATTTATAGTACTGTATTTATTGGAAAAAAATCACATATAAGTGGACCCACACACAGTTCAAACCCTCGTCGTTCACAGGTCAGCTGCAGTTGCTAAAAGTATTCCATTAATTCATTGGAAAGCTAATCTTGAATATTATGAGTACATGTTTTTAAGAGTTCTTTGTAGCAATTTATTTGAAATTTTTAAATTTCTGAGCAGCTGAAGACTAATTCTTCTTCCCTATTTCTATATAACAAAATTTCCACAAGTATATTTTTAATCAAATTCCAATACTGGGAAATTGGGTTCCGTTTATTATTGATACTGTGTCTTTTTTCTTTATTTTGATTGTTCTTTTCAGATTTTTTCAATAGATTTTCCCATTCCTCAGAAATCTTACTGCCGAATTTCTGCATTGATTCTTTTTTTAACCCTACTGATAACAGCTTTTCTTTCATTCTCTTCTATTTATATTTAAAGTTTGACTTGTCTTTGAAAAAACATCTGTGTCATTATAAGCAATGGCTATAGTGATACACTGTGTCTTCTGAAAACAGCTTTGACTCTGGAGGACTATACACATTCATGAAAGAATTTAACCAAGATATTGAAGTAGATTTCTGTTGCCAATAAATATATTTGCCAATTGAGAGTTCTCATCATTTTCGTAAGATCCACTTATGGAATTGTTTGCTTTTGCTTCCCATTTAGTTTTTCTTGAAGCATAAAGTACATTTTTTTTGAAAGCATAGATTTCTTGAAGTCATTTTGTCCTGCACTGTTTTATGGAGGTAAACATGAGCATTATGAAGTACAAATGAATTTTTGTTTAGTAATGAACCATGTGACATGGTTACATAGAAATGAAAATTCACACACAGAAACCAAAACCAATCTGCTAGAGCTAATAAATAAACATAATTAGCAAAGTTTCAGGGTTAAAGATCAATACAAAAATTAGTATGTTTCTATATGCCAGCAGTGAAGAAACAAGAATTAAGAAAATTTAATTTGTGCTAGCATTCAAAAGAATAAAATACCCAGGAATAAATTTAACCAAGGAGATGAAAGACTTGTATACTGAAAACTATAAAACTATGTAGATCTAGTGCAATGCCTATCAAAATTCCAGTGGCCTTTTTAGCAGAAATGGAAAAGCTGATCCTTGAGTTTATATGGAACTGTAAGGGACCCCAAATAGCCAAAATAGTTCAGAGAGAGAAAGTCTAAGTTGGAGGAGTCAGACTCCCCAGGATTGAAAATTACAACAAAGCTACGGCAATTGGGATGCCTGGGTGGCTCAGCAGTTGAGCGTCTGCCTTCTGCTCAAGGCGTGATCCTGGGATCCGGGATCGAGTCCCACATCGTGCTTGTTGCAGGGAGTCTGCTTCTCCCTCTGCCTGTGTCTCTGCCTCTCTCCCTCTCTGTGTCTCTCCTGAATAAATAAATAAAATCTTAAACCCAAAGATACGGCAATTAAAGCAATGGTGGAAGAGGATTGAGAGTCCATAAATACACCCAAGCATCTATGGCTAATTGATTTTCTACAAGAGAGCCCAGACTGGTTAATGAGGAAAGAATAGTCTCTTCAACAAATGGTACCAGACAACTGGATCACCACAGGAAAAGGATGAAGTTGGACCCCTACAACCCGGATGAACCTTGAGGACATTATGCTAAGTAAAAGAAGCCAGGCATGAAAAACCACATTATGAAATGTCCAGAATAGGCAAATCCATAGGGTCAGAAACTAGATTGATGGTTGTCAGGGCCTGGAGAAGGCAGGGATGAGGATGTGAACGTGGGGTTTCTTTTTTGAGGTGATAATACTTTAAGATTAGATAAGAAGCACTGAATTGTACACTTTAAAAAGGTGACTTTAAAAAAATAAAATAAAATATGGGACAGCCCCCGTGGCGCAGCGGTTTAGCGCTGCCTGCAGCCCAGGGCATGATCCTGGAGACCCGGGATCAAGTCCCACATCGGGCTCCCTGCATGGTGCCTGCTTCTCCCTCTGCCTGTGTCTCTGCCTCTCTCTCTCTCTCTCTAGCTGTGTCTCTGTGAATAAATAAATTAAAAAATCTTTAAAAAAAATAAAATAAAAAGGTGACTTTAATGGCATATGAATTGTATCAAATAAAACTTATTTTTTAAAATGAGAAAGGCAGGGTTACCGATCAGCTCCAGGGACAGCTGTTCTAGAATATTCTTTTATTCAAGGACCAAACTCAACTCTATGATTTATATGTTTTTCCCTAAGAACCCATCTCACCCTATGATCCAGCAGTTGAGTATAGATGATTTGCTAATGGATGGTGATACTTGTAACTGTCCCTTATTCCTCCCCTAACCAGGTGACCTACGTAACGGCAAACTAGCAGTTTCTAGTTATGGTTTTATGTAAATAAAACCTATTTATCTGAAATGTTTGGTGTAGGATCAGAGGAAATCATGGAATTTAGATCCCTTTGGGCTACTGGGAGTTTTTTTTCTGTCTATTCCTTTTCTTTTTTACATTGATGAAAAAAATATTCTGAAGTCAGAATTCATAAATGTCTTTTACTTGGTGATCTTAGTAAGTCATGTTGTTTTAAATTAACAAATCCTATATCAGAGGTCAGGGGGATAAATGACTAATGGGTTCTCCTAGCTGAAATTCAATCTTAAATTGTTTCAGTTTTCTCAAGATACCACTGTTCTGAAAGCTGAGGACTGAGGTCCAGCTCTTAATTTGCTTTCTCTATTTTCCACATTTCGAATGAAGACTTTTTTTCTTCTGCTAGAATAAATAAGGGATACTATTTATTCATGGGATTTTTCTCTCTACAAACACTGATTTTTTAAGTTAAATTTAGGGGCTCTTGGTGGCTCAGTCAGTTAAGCATCCAACTCTTGATTTTGGCTCAGGTCTTGATCTCAGGATTGTGAGATTGAGCCCCACATCTGGCTCCACATTCAGTGGGGAGTCTGCTTGGGATTCTCTCTCTCCCTGCCCCTCTTCCTGCTCATACTCTCTCTTTCTCTCTGAAATAAATAAAAATACAATCTTTTTAAAAATATAAATTTAAGAACAAGTAAATATACCTTTTACTAATATTTAGCTGACTCCCTTTTATGACGTAGAAGGTATATATTTTCATATGAAATTTTAACTGTAATAGTGGACAGAAGATGTGTGCGGCATGATGGGAATTTGGAGAGTCACACTTTGGCAGCTACTGCCCACCTTACCATTTCCTGGTCTAATGAGACGTCCTGTCTGCAAAGCTAAGGCCCTTCACCCCAAGTTTGTTACTGGATCCACTGGGTACCTACCATTCACAGTCACTTGGGGAGAGAATACGAGGGCTAGAGAGCATTCTGTGACATGCCTGAGGTGGTTTTAGTGAAAAGCCCAGAGCCTAGTATTACAGAATTTTTGTAGTCTTCTTTGGATTTCTCTGAGAAGTATCTGGGGCCTCAAGCTTCCATATCCTTCTGTTAGAGTGTTCCTAAGAAATCACAAACACATATCCACTTCCCATATTAGGGTCCTCTGTTCTGACTCTCTGTGCCATTTTTTGGAAAGGTTAACTGTGAACTGATTGATGTAGCAATCAGGAAGAGACTTTTCATAACTTGTTTTAATGTTTGAATTTTTTATGAAAAACAAAAGAGCAAATTTTTTTAAAAGAGAAAGTTAAATTGAGATAGTTTTGACGGGAAGAAAAGATCTCTTCAAGATTAGGATTTTAG
This sequence comes from Canis lupus familiaris, assembly GCF_011100685.1. Lineage (NCBI taxonomy): Eukaryota > Metazoa > Chordata > Mammalia > Carnivora > Canidae > Canis > Canis lupus. The sequence goes on along the minus strand of NC_049229.1, from coordinate 50,615,259 downwards.
AGTTCAAACTCATGCCTGAGTTTAAGTCCTGGCTCTGTCCATTCTTGCTGCCTCATCTACTCTCTGTACATTACCTACCCAGAGTCTCCTAATGGCTTCCCCTTTTTCTTACTAAGTCTGATCAGCAGTTCACTTTGGGAGCTCTCTTCATCTTGCATTTAGAAAGCATCTCAGCGCACACTTCCCATTGGTTTTCTTGTAGCATGATGATAGAATCAGCAAGTACTACAGTATGAGGGGACAAGTGACAGTGGTAGCCAGCCTGGCAAGTTCAGGGTGGATACTCCTCTACCAAGCGTGATGTACTTTGATGATTTATACCCTTTATCCTGCTTCACTGCTATTCACAACCCATTATTCATGACCAGCCTGACTTTCTTGCTCAAAAAGCGGTCTTTCCGCAGCTGTCCTGTAGTTAGATCAGAGTTAATGCACTAGACACAAACAGTTCCACCAGAGGATAATCTTGCCGTGAACATTTTTAGGAAATTAAAGCACCAGGCATGCCTGTATCCTCTTGGCTCTGACTGACCTCTGCTTTTATATATTTTAGGCTTTAAAGGAGATAGACGAAGTTGGGGACCTATTGCAACTGAAGTATTCCCGTCATCGGTTGGTGCCTCTACTAGACAGGCCTTTTGATGAGACTACGTATGAAGAAACAGAAGACTGAGCCTTTTTGGTGCTCCCTTGGAGGAACTCACCCTCACTCAGTACAGTGTGTGGCCTTTCTGAGCCAGTTCCAGGAACCATACTTCTGTGGCCATCTCACATGAAAGACATTTCCTCAACTACTGATGGTGGCCACCTCGCTCTAAATGGCATTTTGTAAATAGTAAAAAAACAAACAAACAAAAAAAAAACAAAACAAAAAACAAAAACTGCTTCACATTCTTCCTTTGCTACATTTCACCTTACAAAGAAAAAAAAAAAAAAAGGTGACCCAGTCTACTTTTTTGTCCATTAAAAATGTTTTATTTTTTAACTCTTCTTGTGAAATCACACTGACCCTAGCCTGGCCCTGGCTAACCACGTAATGGTTAATTAATGGCCCTGGCCATTACCTTCTCCCTGCCGCCTGCAGACTTGGCCCCTCCAAAGCTCCCACTGGCCCCGGCACTGCAGCCTTGAGACTCATACAGCCCTCCTCCCCAAGGAGCAAGTGCCTTCCACTTACTTCCAATCCAGATCTCAGAGGCTACCAACCTTGGAATCCTTACTAAACCAGTCAACCAAAGTGTTCTCCCTTTCGTTTGAAGTTTAGCTGTTGACGGAAAACAGTAAATACTAGCATTGCTAAAAACTGCCCCTCATCATGGAACTTCCCCTGGCCAGGAGCCGACCAAGGTTTGGTCTTGTTCTGGTCACCAGGTGATTTCTTCCTTCCCCATCAAATATCTATGATGATCACTGTCTGAGGGGAATGCCCAATTTCTGAGTTCTCTCCAAGCTCTAAACTAACACTTCCACCTGCCATTTAAAATACTTAAGTTGTTCATAAAGCACCCACATCCCACCTTGGTTGGACCTTTGTGGTGAAGCTGACTCACACCTCACTGCATGTCCTGTGTCCACAGCTGCTTAGCAGGGTGACCTGCAGTCCTGCAGGGGTGAGAGGGTTGGGGCAGTGTGAACTGGCAGGATGTCCATGCTTGGTTCTTACTGTTCCCTGCTTTTCAAAATTATGACAGCCTCAGCCTGGGTCTGGGTCCAGATTAGGATTTAAACTGATAAAGGAAAATGTTGGTAAATCCTCTGCTCAGAAATCATTTGCCATGTTCCTATTTAAGGATTAAAGATATTAACTTACCCTTTTTAGAAGCTGACCCATTTAAATATTATTCTTCTGAGTGCTAGTTCTCTTTTACTCTTAACATCCTAAAACGATTCTAATCTGGCATCTGGGGTTTAGGGTTTCTTTTTTCTTTCTTTTTTCTCTCCCCCTGAGAAATTTTGAATACCTATGTCTTTGCCAAACTGGGATCCTCTAGTTTGACTCTTTTCATGCCAGGTAAGGGGACTTCTTTCAGAGAGCTTTATACTGCTTGACCAAAGAACAAATCTGAAAACCACCATGTTAAAGCTCTTCCTTTTTTCTGTTGACCAAAGCTTAAATGAAGAGAACTTTTGACTTTATTATACCCAAGATCAGCTTGTCTTCTAGTAGTTATCGAGTAATATGGGGGAAGGATCGGGCAAAAAATGGAACAACACTGTGTAAAAGTAGTTTTGCATGTCTCTGTTTTTGAGATCACTCCTTGTATTGATAGAAATTATCAGTCCAAATTCTCCTGGGCTTCTTGTCATCAGCTGTGGTGTTTGTGCAGACACATGTAGTGGACGATGGAAGCAATAGGATTGTTGGTGAAGTTTTGCTTTCATGTCTTAAGTCACCTTTGGTCACTCTCAGCATCTGAGAGCTTTCAGCCTTTGAAATATTCCAAGGTTGTGTTTTGCTTTTTTAGAGAATAGAAAAGAGTGAATAAAAGAAGCAAGTAGAAATTCAGGGACTACTATTTAGCATACACAAGTTGAAGTAAAAAAGAGATTGTGGTAACTAAGTAGTCCTGTAGAAGAAATACATTGCTAACCTTTACATCTAGTTCCTCACCATAGAACCTCACTAGAACATCAGATAGCTTTCGCATTGCAGTTATTCGTCAAATGGTGTAGGGTTTGCAAAAGTCACAAACTTCAAGCAATGAACTTACCTGCTACTCTTTTTATTTTTGACTTGCATGAAGTCGCTGCAATTTAAAATGTCAGTATGGGCATTTAAATACATACATATGTGTATATATATATATATATATATTACTTTGCTGGTGCAAAGTTATGTCAGAGTAGATGTTAAGTTACAAATTTATTTTGAAGAGACAAAACTGTGATCCACCCAGGACCTCTGCTTTCTAGAGGACAAAATGTTATACATGCTGGTTGTCTCTTCTTGGAAACTGTAAATAAATCTAGAGTCCAGTCATATCACAAGTATCATTTAACCAAGCACTTGGGGAAATACAGGTGTATATAAATACAGTTATTGGCAATGAGTAGACGTAAGTGTTGTTTAGTGCATGGTTTAACACAGCCTGATTCACAAATCTGATGGGATGCAAACAGGAGTCAGCTAACGGTTACTACCAAAGGTGATAATCAGAGTCAACAGAGATGTGACTAATCCTTACCATTTTTTTCTCATCCCTCTTTCTATTTAGCATTGCCTTTATCCATTTCAGGTTTATAAGACCTTTTTCTGCAGATCACATCAGAAACCAGGACGTTTATACCCAGGAGACATCAGAATCACAAAGAATGGATCAAGAGGCATTGGCAGATTCTCCTCCCACCTTTATTTTAGAAGTTTTACCCTAGAACATGGCATACACTCTACAGCAAGTAAATATTGAAAGAGTATATTCAGGGATGGAGTCTTTGGAGCACTTTCACTTTTTGCTTTGCTCTGGAAAATTTCTTCCCTTTAAAAATCATCTTAGTTTCCAGAACCTCTTACCATACTGCTTGCTTGTTTGAGGAACTTGGCATCTTAGTCCTATGATTACTGTCTTAAACTTTCTTGATACGGTGAGTACTTCAGATGGTCAAAACACGCTTCTTCCTGAAGCAGTCAGAAGGAATAGAAATACCCTATGACTGCTAAGGGCTGTGTGTTTGCTTAATGCCCTTTCAGAAGCCCAGGAATGGAATATTGTGCCAATGCTTTGTCTCTCATCATAATCCCTCCATCTAAGGGTATTCGGCCTTTCTTTCTGTAACTTCCAATTCTTGATTTTTAGAATTTCAACTCCAGAGAAAACCTATATGGTGGTGCTGTTTGGAGGATCACTAGATCAGATACCCTGTCTTTGGACACTCAGCCTTACATTTCAGGAGTCCGGAAACTTCTTTCTTCCCTACTTGAGGGAGCCTTTATCTGAGTTTGTTATGACTAGTACAGTCTAGCTGAATTTTGTAGTATGCTTTGCTTCATTTCTGTTAGTGAAAACCAGGAGGAAAAATGGCTCACATGGAGAGATTTCCTGGCTCCTCAGCGAAGGGGAAAAACGAGATGCCATCTCCCACTATCTCCCTGTTTCTCTGCCTACCCTGTTCCCTTTCCTAATTGATGAGGCTCTCTGGCCCCTATTCATGCTGGATTGGGAAATAGCACAGGACTGCTAGTCGTGCCATAGGCAGTGAAGAAGAATTTGGGTAATCCTTGTAAGAATTTGTAGGGATGAGGCAAAGCTACCTACAGATGATTAAATACAACTGACTGGCTCTAGGTTCCCTTGTATAAAGAACTGCTGTGACCTAATTCCCAGGATGTTTTTCCTGGTGTTCTAGATAAGCCAAGATGGGCTTTAATCTCGCTTGACTCCAACCCATGTGGTTAGCAAAGGGGAAAGAGCATAGCGCTTTTCCTTCTGAATGTCTATCTTTGTAAAGATCAGAACTGTTAAGCCTTTCACACAGGTAAACTCAGCATAGACCAGAGGGGCCATGAAGAGGAAGTTAGGAAAATCAAATGATTCTTCTTGGCTATTGAGCTGCTACTTGCTTCATTGCAGCCTCAGTACCTAAAGAGATGCTGCTACCTGCTTAACATGGAAGCTCAGTGCCCAGCAGGCATCTTAATCTATTAAGTCAGTTAATCAAAATACCTTCCACAGGGAGAAAAGCAGATCTTACTCTCTCAGCTTTATCCACAGGAAATGTAGTGTTTAGGCTCCTACCCAATTACCATGTGCCCAGATACCTAATTAGAAGGCTGGCTTCCTGCCTTACCATACAGAAGAAATGCTAGGACTAGCCAGTGATCCATTTGCTTTTAATTGTATGGAAAACGTTGCCCCTTTTGTCATTTCCAGTGACTTCTGTCTTCCAAGCACCTTTTGCTATAGATTCAGTCTTTTGGGGGAGAGGGGGTGGTGGTGCAAAGGAGTTAGCTTGTGGATGGACTTACTGAAGTATATTCTAGTTCTGTGAGTCTGGAGATATTCCCAGCCTACCCTTGGGAGTGGCTGGATGGGAGAGTTGTGGGCATTGTCTTGTTTACTACATAGTACACACAATGGATGGCCTTGAACTGTGACTCTTTCTGTATGATGAGTTCTAGTAAACTGACCCTAAAGAATGCAATGGTTCTTACACTGCGGTTATGCGTTTTTGATGAAGCAATACCCAAAGTTTTGTTCCTTTGGAGTTGTGGGGAAACTAAGTGAAAGGTAAAGACAAAATCACACCCTGATGTGCTAGGTGATCTATCTGCCTTGTTGCCATCTCCATGGATAAGTGATCCCTCCGTGCACCAGGAACCTTGAGTCCATTCAAAGTCTGCTTTTCCCAACAGTTCCTCAGGTTTCTTGTGTGAAGCTCCATCACCCCGCGTGGGCCTGCCAGGGGAATATGGGACATACTCCTGACTGAGGTGGAGTGGTGATTTGTCTTCACCCTTCACATTAGGTCATGTCACCTCAGTGATGTTAAACCAATGGTTGAGTAGATAAAAAGCATCCTTGGTGGTTCTTTACAGGATCCTTGGTGAAATCCCTGTGTCAGTTCAACCAGCATCAGCCAGCATGCCCACACAGTCTTGATGATCCCTCTCTGTATAATGGTAGCAAATGTTAAGAGAAGGGGGAAAGATAATAAGTATAGAGAAATTGTGTATGGGGAGCTGAGATCTTATTTTGTTGGCCTTTATTTTTACATTGACCAATTTGCCTGTAAACTGGACTTTGCAAGAGGTGCAGTGATAATCCCTCTCCATTGCTGTGATGCTTATAATCTGAGAAAGTGAGAGGGGGAAATGTAAATTTAAAAATCTTAAATTTTAGTCATGTGTTAAAATGTCACCTTCTCTCTTTCTCCCTTACCCTCGCTTTCCTTCTTTGCCAGATGATTTATTTTTTTTTACCTTGTTGGATGACTGTGAATCTATAAATAATGGGATGGGCTAGGTGTATCAGTTTGCGACCACATGTTAAGAACTGAAGGGGAACTTCTCGAGATGACTTAAGAATCATCCCATGCAAATATATTGTTTTGCCCCAAATAAACTATTCAGAACGCTAACTCTGCCTTTATTCATTCAACCAGTAAATATTGAGTGCTGTTTCCATGCCGGGCTCTGAACTGAGCATTACCAATACCAGCAAGAAACAAACAGTAAACAAATAAGCATATGGACACATATGTCATTTTACAAACTGGTGAGTGCTGTGAAGGAAAAATAAAGAACATGATAAAAACATGTAACTAGTATGTGGTTTAGACAGAGGTGACAGAGGAAACTTTTCTAAGACATGGACGATCCAAAAGAAAATGTGGCTAATCCTCTGAACAAAGGGGAAGATGAGAAAGGGGGCTGGCGAGGAGGGGGCAGAGGCTTACTTCTCTGGGCTGTCGGCGTGAGGAGTTGTCTTACACAGTGGAGAAAACCAGTGAAGGATTTCAAGTATTGAAAAAGATCCCTAGTGCGCTTTTATGGTAGACGATGGCAAATTGGTAAAAGGTATATGGAAATGCAAAGGACCTAGAATAGCCAAAACCATTTTGAAAGAGAAACTGTACTACCTGATTTCAAAGCTTTCTACCAAGACTGCATTTGGCATTAGAACAAATAGAACATAATAAGACATACAGAACAAATAAGACATCATAGTCCAGAAATAATCCTCGCTTCAGCGGCACATATACTAAAATTAGAATCATACAGAGAAGCATGGCCCCTATGCAAGGATGACATGCAAATTCATGAAGCGTTCCATATTTCTGAGAAACAGAATTGTTGAACCACTATATTGTACACCTGAAACTAATGTAACACTGTATGTTAACATACTAGAATAAACATAAAAATAGTCCAGAAATAGACCCACCACATGTATATGGTTAGCCACTTTTTTTTTTTTTTAAGGATTTTATTTATTTATTTTTGAGAGAGCACGGCAGAGGGAGAAGCAGGCTCCATGCCGGACTCGATCCCAGGACTCCAGGATCACGCCCTGGGCGTGGGCTAAACCTTTGAGCCACCCAGGGATCCCTGATTTTTCTTTTTTAATTTAGTTGGAAGAGAGAGCACAAGCAGGAGGAGAGGCAGGAGAAGCAGACTCCACCGAGTGGGGAGCCCCCCATGGGTCTTGATCCCAGGACCTGGAGGTGATCATGACCAGAGCCGAAGGCAGACACTCAACCATCTGAGCCACCCAGGTGTCCCTGGTTAGTTGATTTTTGACAAAGTGCCAAGTTAATTCAGCAGGGAAAGTACTGAGCTTCAAATGAGCTTCAATCTTTACCTAATATCATGTACAGTAATTAATTCAAACCATAGATCTGAACATAAAAATGATAAAACTTCCAAGAGAAAAATATAAAAGAAAATCTGTTTCTTTGGATTAGGAAACAATTTCTTAGAACACAAAAAGCATGGCTCAAGGGACGCCTGGGTGGCTCAGCGGTTGAGCACCTGCCTTTGGCTCAGGGCGTGATCCCGGATTCCTGGGTTTGAGTCCCACATTGGGCTCCTTGCATGGAGCCTGCTTCTCCTCCCTCTGCCTGTTTCTCTGCTCTCTCTGTGTGTCTCTCATAAATAAATAAAACCTTAAAAAAAAAAAACATGGCTCAAAACTATTAATAAGCTGTACTTTATCAAAATGAAAACTTTAAGACTCAATAAAAGGAAAATGCAAACTCCAGACTAGGATAAAACATCCACAGTATATATCTAGCAAAGGCTTTTTATCCAGAGTATAGAAAGAACCCTTTAAACTCAGTAAAGCAAGACTATTCACTAAAAAAATAAGCAGAAGATTTGAATCTTTTTTAAAGATATTTTTTTGGTGGGGAGTGGAGGTGACCGGGTGGCTCAGTCAGTGAAATGTCTCCCTTCAGCTCAGGTCATGATCTTAGGATCCTGGGATCGAGTCCCTAGTAGCACTGGGCTCCCGCTCAGCTGGGGGTCTGTTTCTCCCTCTCCCTCTGCCCCTACGCAACCCCCCTCCCCATTCACGCTTGTGCTCTCTCTCAAATAAACAAAACCTTTAAAATGTTTTAATTTTGTATTTTTAAAAGATAGTATCTATCTGGGAGGGCGTACATGCGCACATTTGCGAGGAGAGGAGCAGAGGGGGAGGGAGAGGGACAAGCAGAATGTGCTGAGCAGAGAGCCTGATGTGGAACTTCAATCCCAGGACCCTGAGACCATGACCTGAGCCTAAACTGAGTCAGATGCTCAACCAACTGAGCCACCCAGACGCTTGCAAAGATTTAATTTTTAAGTAATCTCTACTCCCAACATGGGACTTGAATTCACAACCGTTAGATCAATAGTCGGGCACTCTGAGTCAGCCAGGTGACCCAGAAGATTTTTTTAAATATTTTATTTATTTATTCATGAGAGACACAAAGAGAGAGGCAGAGACACAAGCAGAGGGAGAAGCAGGCTCCATGCAGGGAGCCGGACGTGGGACTCGATCCCTGGTCTCCAGGATCATGCCCTGGGCTGAAGGCAGGCGCTAAACCGCTGAGCCATCCAGGTGTCCCGACCCAGAAGATTTGAACAAGCTCCTCACAAAGGAAGATACACTAATGGCCAAAAAAGCACATAGAAAAATGTTCAACATCTCTGGTTGTTGGGGAATGCAAATTAAAACTACAATTAAGACTCCACCACTCATCCACCCACTAGAATGGCTACATTTAAAAAGAATTACAAACAAAATAAATGAAAAGGGATCCGTGGGTGGTGCAGTGGTTTAGCGCCTGCCTTTGGCCCAGGGCACGATCCTGGAGACCCGGCATCGAATCCCACGTCGGGCTCCCGGTGCATGGAGCCTGCTTCTCCCTCTGCCTGTGTCTCTGCCTCTCTCTCTCTCTCTCTCTGTGACTATCATAAATAAATAAAAATGTAAAAAAAAAATTTTAATAAAAAAAATAAATGAAAAGTAAAAATAAATAAAAATGAAAAGAATTACAATACCAAGTGTTGACAAAGATGTGGGAATGCAGAGTGCACAGCCATTTGAGAAAACAATTTGGCAGTTTTTTGGCAGCAGTTTCACTCACCTAAGAGAACTGAAAGCATGTGCACACTGGCACTTGAATATTCACAGATGCTTTATTCATAATAATCCTTAACTAGAAACAATCCAAATGCCACCACTGTGAATGGATAAGCAAGCTGTAGTATGTTGATGGAATTACTCAGCAGTGAAGAAGGAATGGCTGGTACCTACAACCATATAAATGAATCTTAACATGCTCAAATAAAGAAGCCAAACACAAAAGAATCCATAAGTATAATTCTATTAATATGGAAATCTAGAAAGTCAAAACTAACCTACAGTGATAGAGTGGAGAAGTGGTTGCTGGGAGCCAAGATTGGGGAGGTAGGAATTGACTAGGTATAACAAGACTGTTAGAACATAATTCTCAAAAAATCATGACTCCATTACAGATATAAAAATGAACATAAGTCAAAGATTTTATTTGACTCATGAATAAGGAAACTGATAAGGATACGACAACCAACCAAAGGAGATACTAAAAAACAAGAACATTTATAGATCAGGAATATTGAAACGAACATGCAAATAAAGGTAGAACTGGTTTCTTCCACACTGGGAGGTCAAATGAACCTCTAGAGGACAGGATATCACTTGCGTTTCTTTTTTGTTTGTTTGTTTTTTGTTTTTAAGATTTTCTTTCTTTCTTTCTTTCTTTCTTTCTTTCTTTCTTTCTTTCTTTCTTTCTTCTTTCTTTCTTTCTTTCTTTTTCTTTCTTTCTTTCTCTTTCTTTCTTTCTTTCTTTCTTTCTTTCTTTCTTTCTTTCTTATTTTTATTTTATTTATTTAATTGTGAGAGACACACAGAGAGAAGCAGAGACATAGGCAGAGGGGGAAGCAGGCTCCCTGAGAGGAACCCGATGCAGGGCTTGATTCCAGGACTCTGAGATCACGACCTGAGCCAAAGGCAGATGCTCAACCACTGAGCCAACCAGGTGCCCCCATCACTTGCATTTCTTAAAGACAATAATGATTTTACTTCGCTATTCTTACCAGCAACCTCCAGAGTTGTAAAATAGCTCAAAGAATGGAAGACTAGAATCAGATTAACTCAGAAAGATGTATCGTGCCTAGATGATGCCTTGTTTTCCTTTGAAGACCAAATGAATGAACTTGAGCTCTGACTTCAAAGGACAAAATAGGCTGGGTGTGAAAAAAGTATATATCCTAAAAAAGAACAAGGTAGCCTCACCTTTTGTCTCACAAAAGCAATATGGTGTAGCAGGTGCTCAAAGGCTGGTTTCTTTCGGCTAACATTTGAGTCCTTGCCATGTACCGAGCATCTTATTAGGTTGAACCACATGAAGTTGCCAATATTTGACTCATTTGACCAAAACATGGCAGCTTCAGCCTAATGAAAATCTTAACGTAGATTCTTATTTATTCCTTACACCTGTGCGGTAGGTACTCCCCCACCCACACAAACCCCCACCCACTTTTATTTATTTATTTTTTAATTTTTATTTATTTACGATAGTCACAGAGAGAGAGGCAGAGACACAGGCAGAGGGAGAAGCAGGCTCCATGCGCCGGGAGCCCGATGTGGGATTCGATCCCGGGTCTCCAGGATCGTGCCCTGGGCCAAAGGCAGGCGCCAAACCGCTGCGCCACCCAGGGATCCCCCCACCCACTTTTATAAATGACAAAAGCACCAAGAGGTCAAAGAACTTGTCCAATAATACCAACCTCTTAGCAAATGGTTAAAGCAAGATGCAAACCCCCGTGGCCAACTCCAGACCCAGACGATAATCCCTGTGATGCGCTATTCAAAACCCTGCAGAGTCCTGAGCTGATGGGGACAGGAGTGGTTTCTCAGAACTGTGCCCAGTCCCCAAGAGTTTCACTTTGGCGAAGCCCGGATCCCAAGTGCTGCCACTACCTGGCTTTCCGGGCCATCCTCCGCACCTGCCTCGTGTCGCGTGCTTACATCCCCTCGCAGTCCCCATCAGGCCCCTAAAATCATCACCGCCCCTCAGAGTTCCCCATCTTCCTCACGAGCCGAGGTTTTATTTCACGGCCCGGGTACCCTAGCTTGTGAGGACCCCTGCCCCGGTGTCTCCCCAGAAGGGGTGGGTGGTCCCACGGTCTGATCCAGGATAAAAGTGGATGGATGACACGCGGCGGCGGGGCGGGGTCTTCCGGCCGCTCCCTCAACCGTGTCTGGCCGCCGGCTGTCCCGGGACGTCAGCTTCACCCCCGAGTCTGCAGGGCCTGCGGGTTTGAGGAGCTCTGAGAACGCCCCGAGCAAATCGGGCGCCCGGTGGGGGGCAGGTGCCCCTCGGGCCGCGCCTCCAGCAGGGGAGCCGAGGAGCCTGGGAGGAGTTACTTCGTGGCCCTCCTACCCCGCAACCCCACCTCGGGGTCCTTGCACACCTCCGCTCCAGCGCAGGTCCTGGGGCCCCCCGCGGTCGGCGGCGGCGGCAGAGGGCGGAGGGGCGGCCAGATCTAGGGGACACCGGGCGCTGACCCCAGGGAGGCCCGCGCCCCGCGCAACACCGCCCCCGCGCCAGGCCCCGCCCCCCGCCCCGCGCGCCCCGGCTCTGGAGGAGGCGAGGCCGGGCGCGAACGGCCGCGCGGGAGCCGCTCGGGAGGCGCGGCGGGAGCGGCGCCGAGAGGGAGACGATGCCCCGACTGCCCGGCCGCGCGGGGCTGCTGCTCGGCGTGGGGCTGCTGGCGGCGCTGCTGGCCGCGGGCCGGGCGCTCCCCCTGAGGAAGCCGCGGCCCCGGGGCCCCGCGAGGCTGGCGGAGGTGAGCGGCGGGGCGGGGGCGCGAGCGGCGACCCCCGAGGGCGGGCGCGGGGCAGGGGGCGGGCAGGGGCCGGGCAGGGGGCCAGGGCCGCCGGGCCCCGCGGAGCAGCCCGGCGCCCCCGCCCGCGGCCGCCGCGCCCTGAGCGAACCTGTCCTGCAGCCCTCCTGTCCGGGGCCGCGCTCCCAGAGGGGCTTGGAGCGCGGACGGGGGAAGGCGGCGCCGCGCGGAGTTGCCGAGGTTCGACCGTCGGAATAACCCGCCGGTGCGGCCTCCGGTCAAACCTGCAAAGGATCTGAGCCCCTTTGGGTGTGAATTGAGATGAGATGAGGCAGTGAGTGGGGTCTTCCGACTTGCGGGGGGGTAACATCAGCCGGGAAACTTGATACTCCTACGTACTTGGAAGAGCAGACGGGGTCGCTAAGTCGTGGGGGAGGGGCTACTTCCTGGGTGGTCTGCGAGTGGGATTTGGAGACGCGACTGAAAACAGAGGAGCGAGTTGGAAGCGGTTGACACGTGGGAGGGACCAGGGTCCGCCAAAACCTGCCTCCTTTCACCAGGGTCGACAGGCCAGCCGTTCCTGCGTGGACTGCAGGGGACACTCATCCCCCTGGGGACAGAACCCTCCAGACCTGCTCCAGGGCATGCAGGCTGGTGTGGCGGGGGTCCTGGCTCTTCCCGTGCACCGAGCTGTTCTAGGAGGCGGACAGACCCGTTCTTCATGTTTTCCAGATGGGGACACGGAGAGGTCCGGCGGTGCAGGAGTCCCGAGCTTGGGGGGCTAGTCTGCGCACACTGCTGAGGCCCTCCAGAGGCAGTGGGAAGCAACGGCCTGCACGTGGGGTCTCTGTGGACTGGTGTTTATCCGCCTTTTTTCTTTTCTTTTCTTTTTTTTTTATCCACCTTTTTCTCAATGCTGCCCTGCTAAGGAGACTTTTGGGTATTTTTCCCCCTAAGTGCCTTTCCCACTGAAATTTTAATACCATAGAGATTCTATGTTCTATGGTACTTTGATGTGTTACAAACCATTGTAATATCCAAGATTTTTTTGCCCCTTGTTGAGAGTATATCCTATAGAGCAGAGTCTCTCAACCTCCACACTCCTGTCATTTGGGGTTGTAAAATTCTTTGTTGTGCATCGTAGGGTATTTAGCAGCATCCCTGGCCTTGACCCACTGGATGCCTGTAGCACCCACTTCTGGACAGACCCAGACATTGCCCAGTGTTTCCTGAGCGACCCGCCCCCCCCCCCCCATTGTTGGCAACCAGTGTTGTAGACAAATCCAGGGGAACTGAACAGCCAGTCCCACCTCCTAGCTGGAGATGACAGCGGTCATAAAATTAATTGAGTTGGCATTTTTTCCTACTCATTTGATGTATTTTCTATCTTCATACTTACTGCTTTGTATTGCGATTATTTTTTATTTTTTATTTGCCAATTTTTCCCCCAAGACCAGCCTCGAGGATGAGTTATTTCAGAGCCAAAGGCATATCCTCAGCCCTAATTTAGGGCCTAGTGGAACCCTCAAAAATATGTTAAAGCAAATCAGTGCCATGAAGGAAAAACAGTGTGGAGCCCAGGGCCTGGGGTTCTATTCCCAGTGGGTTATTAACTCATGTATGATTCTCCTTGGATGATTTCCTGACTTTTTAAAAAAGATTTTATTTATTTATTCAGTAGAGATACAGAGAGGCAGAGACACAGACAGAGGGAGAAGCGGGCTCCATAAAGGGAGCCCAGTGCGGGACTCGATCCCAGGATCCTGGGATCATGCCCTGAGCCGAAGACAAAAGCTCAACCACTGAGCCACCCACGTGTCCCTGATTTCCTGACATTTAAAATAAGGGGCTAAGTCATCTCCATGATCCCATCCAGCTCAAACGTCGCTTCAGATGTGTATTAAAGCTCTTCCACATCAAGGTTAAGAAATCACGTTGAGATAAGACAGACTGCTACTCTGGGGCCTGAGGTAATATGTCAGAAAAAACTGACAATCCAAAGACTTTTAAGAAGCTGAAGAACAGGGATCCCTGGGTGGCGCAGCGGTTTGGCGCCTGCCTTTGGCCCAGGGCGCGATCCTGGAGACCCGGGATCGAGTCCCACATCAGGCTCCCGGTGCATGGAGCCTGCTTCTCCCTCTGCCTGTGTCTCTGCCTCTCTCTCTCTCTCACTGTGTGCCTATCATAAAAAATAAATAAAAAAAAAAAAAAAAAAAAAAAAAAAAAAAAAAGAAGCTGAAGAACATAAACCGGCCTTGATCTAAAAGTACAGGATGACTGCAGGGACATGAGCCTTCCCTGGGCCTTGCAGGGTCAGTGCAAAGTACTTTATGTGATGCTATTTCATTGTCACATCACTCTGACCCGGGTGTTATTCCCATTTTCCAGAGGGGAAAATCAAGGCACAGAGCCAGTAAGCCTGAGATTAGGAGCCAGGTTTGTCGTTTCAAGAACTATACCAGGGGTCTTATGGTGCATCTTCCCAGCCGGGTCATCCAAAGTCTTGAAAAGTCTTAAAATCATCAGCATCATGAACGAAATGTGCCACCCTCTCTCTGGGCAGGCCTGTTGCTGAGCCTCAGTTTACCCCCACAATCGAATGAGAGAACCGCCTGCTGGGTGAGAAAGCACCATACACATGTGTGGCATCGTCGTTACAAGGGGTTGGTGGGTGCTAGTCGAGCAAAGAATGACAGAGCTCTGCCTTGGGTGTCTTCTGCTCTAGTTAGGGTGAGAACACCACCCAAACGGCCACAGCGCCTGGCATGTTGTGTCCTTTGTCTTGTTCTCCTCATTTTTGGGATGACGAAACTGACAGTGGGTCTAATAACTAGCCTGCACTTCTGCAGCTAGTAAGTGGTGAGCCAGGATAGAAACCCAGCGTGGCTTTATTCCAGGGCCTCTGGAAACCTCGCCCTGGCACCACCACCTCCTGGGCAGGCAAGGGAAGACCTATGGGCTCAGGTGGGGAAGAACAGGGTCGGGGACTTGAGACCACAAGAGGATGATGGAGAGGGGAAATAGGGAAGAGAGAAGTGAGAAAGGACAGCTCCTCTGGGCTGCACGGACTGTCCTGCATGAAGGGTCCCACATGGGGCAAAGCTGCAGGAGATCCTGCTGTAGCCACAGGGGTTTGGTCTCCAGGGGTGGATGGACAGACGCATGTATGAGGGTAGGGGCCAAGAGTGAAGAGCTCAGGCACAGGGGAGGGAGCCTGCCGGCCTGGGGCAACATCACACACATGGGTCAGGGTGCTGAGTCAGCACTTCGGTCCTGGTCATCGTGCAGCCACTTGCATCAAGGGTTGGGTCGCAGGAAGGGTGGGTTGAAAGGTCCCACTGCCAGGCCCTGGCACCAAGAAGCAGGTATTTTCCTGCAGGTTGGTTTTCTTTGGTTGGGGTGTGCCCACTTTCTAGCCCAGTGAGTGAGTGTCACCAGGGGGATTGGCACCCAGGTGTGCGTGATGCCAAGCTTATGGCTTTGCCTGCAACCGGCTACCTCCTTGACCCTGATCATGACCGTCACCCTCCCTGCAGACCGTTCTTTCTGCTTAGAATTTGGAACTACTGGAAAGCTGGTTGAGGGAGAAAGGGAAGAATAGGAACGGGGGCCAGGAGGCTGGGCTGCTGGGGAGTCCCAGGCAAGTCCTCTCCTCACTGGCCCTCGGTGTCCTAAGCTTGTCCTCTCCTTTGCCCCTCACTTGGTGGTTATGAAGATCAGAGGGAAAGGTAGATGTGAAAAGTAGAACATCCTGCTCTCCTGTTTTGGGCATTGGGCACATTCTGCACCTGAGTGGCAGTCGGTGAACCAGAAGGTTCAGCCCTTGCCTGGAGTTGGTCAAGCCCAGGGCATAAGCGCACAGACCCTCCAGCCAGACCATCGGCCTCGAGTCCTGTACTGCCAGCCCCCTGTGTGGCCCCAGCCAAGTTCCCTTACCTCCCTGAGGCTTGGCTGCCCCATCTATGAAGTGAGGATGATGCTAGCAACTGCCCAAAGGGTCGTGAGACGTCAGTGAGTCAGTACACAGAGCCTGCGTGGCAGCGCTGACTAGAGTTGGAGGGGCCCAGGGCAGAATGAGAACTTGGGGCCTCTAAGCGTTTCGAGATGGCAGCAGCAGAGCGTTAAGTCAGCTGCAGAGGGCAGCCCCGTGGCGCAGCGGTTTAGCGCCGCCTGCAGCCTGGGGTATGGTCCTGGAGACCCGGGATCGAGTCCTGCGTCAGGTTCCCTGCATGGAGCCTGCTTGTGTCTCTCTCTCTGCCTGTCTCTGCCTCTCTCTCTCCCTCTCTCTCTCTCTATGAATAAATAAATAAAATCTTTAAAAAATAGAATAAAATAAATCAGCTGCAGAGCCTGTGCCAGTCCCCAGGGCACACGGCATGAAGCCAGGCCTGGTGCTTGCAGGGTGCGCTCTCGGTCGTACTCTTATTAGAGCGAGGAGCTCTGAGGTCTCCGCTGGGTGCAAGGTGGGCTGGATTAGTGCGTGCCGGGGGGGTGGGGGCGCGAAGTCCAGCCCCTCCTCTGCCTCTGGTCCTCTGGCCTACCTAAAGGGGCAGCTGCTGTTGAGTGCTTAGGTCTCCAGCCCCCCCGGGAGGCTGGGGTGACCGTGTGTGCGGCCTGGCTCTGTACCGGTGGGCGTGGGCCTCAGGAGCTGGGGCTGCAGGGACGGAGGTGCTGGGCTGCACCTGGCCACTGGGTTTCATCGTCCAGAGCAGTTCCTGACCCCTGAGGCGGAGGGAAGGGAGGTCAGGGGAATGGTGCGGGTGCTGAAGCAGGTGAGCGGGCAGGTCCATGCAGCACGGGGAGGCCTGTACGCACGGGGGCTTTCTGTTAACTGGAAACACATGGGGCAGGGCTGCCGGGCCAAGCCTGGGGGGATACACATGGGCCTCTGTGTGTGTGTGTGTGTGTGTGTGTGTGAGAGAGAGAGAGAGAGAGAGAGAGAGAGAGAGAGAGAGACCGGTGGGGATAGATCTTGGCATATATCTATACATCTCCTGTCTATCTGGGCATTGACACCTTTCCCCAAAAGAAAAGACTTGGGTATTTGTACAAGCGTGAAGCTCCACATGCCAGCGTAGCAGATGGGGGAGGTGGTCCTGTGGGATAGGACAGGTGTTCTTGAATGTGCCGGAGCCTCAGAATTCAGGCCACGGGAATACACACCCCCTCCGAGTTCCTGCGTCAGTGGCGGTGCTGGGGACTTGAGACCAATTAAGATGTGAAGAACTAATGGTGCCTGGTGAGAGGGGCTAGTCTCCTGTTTCCCTAAAACCATCTGTCACCACTCTAGGTAAGGCTCACCGCACACTTGCCATGTTTGAGGCAACCGTCGTCCTACCTCAGCAACCATACAAGGCAGAGACTGCCCTGTTCTTAATTTATGGAGGGAGGATGTAGGGCAAGCACAGGTTGGGTTAACCTGCCCGAGGTCACAGCTAGTAAATGTACAAGTTGGGATTTGAACCCAGGCCGTGTGGCCTCCAGCCTATACTCATTACCACTACATTCAGCCGCCAGCAAGATGACAAAAGTGGAAGTGCTTTGTGAGTACAGAGGTGGTGCACACGAA
Source organism: Canis lupus familiaris (assembly GCF_011100685.1). NCBI lineage: Eukaryota > Metazoa > Chordata > Mammalia > Carnivora > Canidae > Canis > Canis lupus. The sequence goes on along the minus strand of NC_049229.1, from coordinate 50,597,881 downwards.
GGGCTGTCAACGTGCGTGCACCCGTGCATGGGTGTTGACATCAGGCTGAGCTGAGTTCGAACCCAAGCTCCAATACTGTGGCTATGGTGACCTCACACAAATCCCTTCCCCTGTCTGAGCCTCCATAGCCTCATCATTAACCTAGAGACAGTCACATTCAGCTCTCGGGGTTGCTCGCCTTCATCCAGTCACTCAGCAATGATTTATTGAGCTCCTCCTGTGTACCAGGCACTGTGCTAGGCACAGGATACAGCAGGAATAGAGCAAAGAGCCCTACCTGTGCTCTAGCTGGGGTGATAGGAGGTGCATAAATGGCCTAGCCCAGGGCTGGTAGGGAAGATGTGCTCAGACAATACAAGTCAGAGCTCTGGGGACTCTGCCCATATCCCTACAGGCCTTACTTACGATTGCCAGTGTCCAGCTGCCAGAGGGCCTGTTCTGAGCTGTACGTGGCAAGCCTGAGGTGCCTGGGGTACACATCCTCTCCTCCACCGGGCAGCCCTCAACCAATGACTGGTGGGATCTGTAGGTATGTGGCCCAGGTTCTCGCTTCTGGGGGAGTGACTGAAGCTCCTAAGTGGGAGCTGAGCTCCACTTGTCCACCACGGTCACTATCTTGATGGAGCATTCTTTATTAGCTGCCTCCTGTCCCTGACTCATGCCCCTGCTCTCTGCTGGTGTCTCTTGGAATCGCCTTCCAAAGGAACAGGTTGCCCTTGAATTCTTTGTCAGGGTTGGCTTCTGAAGAAACCCAAACTAAGACTGATGTCCCCCCTCTACTCCACTCCTGGGTTTCCCTCGGGCCTGAAACACAGGCAGGAGGCTCCAAGAGTGGCTCCAGAGGAGGGTGGAGTGTGTGGCTGTGATGTTTAGCCATGGCTTCCTATGGCCTTTGCTCTTCATCTGGTCCACCTGGGCACCAAGGAGTGGCGAGGTTAAAGAGGGCTGGAAACAAACATTCTGAGCACCTGCTGGGTACCAGGTCTTTCCCATCACTGTTCCTGTTTTACAGATAAGGATGCTCACAGAGGTTATGTCCCCTGTCCGGGTCCCACAGGTCAGAAGCAGGCTATTCAGGGATTTAGACCTAAGCAGCCTGACTTCAGGGCAGGGTTTCTTTCTTTTTTCAAGTTTATTTATCCACATATGTATGTATTTAAGTAATCTCTATACCCAGGGAGGGACTCAAATTCATGATCCTGAGATCAAGAATCACATGCCCTTCTGACTAACCCAGCCAGGCCCCCCAGGAGCAGAACTTCTTAACCACAGCATTGTTGACATTCTGGGCTGGGTAATTTTTGTGGGGGCTGTCCTGTGTGTCGTGGGATCTCTGGCCTCACCCACCAGGGCCAATAGCATCCCTCTCTGATTGTGACAATCTCAAATGTCTCCAGACATTGCCAGATGTCCTCAGATGAGAACCACTGCCCTATTTGCTCACAAGGCAGCAACATCCACATCAGCCAGGAAGGCTGCAGACTCTGAAGTCCTGATGTCCTGAGACTGCCTGTCTTCATACCCCAGAGGTGACAGAGGAGCCACTGAACCAAGTCATGGGGACAGTTAGGGCTTTGGTGGCATTGTGGGTAGGAGCTGCCAGGAAGGAAGGATATGAGGATGTGCCAGGCCTCCCAGACTGGTCAGCGAAGGGGCCGAGTCATTCTATTACTCATCTGTCCATCCTCTGCTCATCCAGCCCGGCTGTTTAGACCAGAACACATAGACTCAGCAGCAGACACCAGGGCCAAGCTCAGAAGGGCCCACAGTGATTAATGCAGAAGCCTTGGAGCCAGGTGTCTGCGGAAGACTGAAGGGAGGGGGCTAAAAGGGAGAAACTGAAGGTTCTGATTCTCTTTTCCAACCCAAGAAAAGAAAGTCATAGTGAGAAACTAGGCTGAATAAGCCTCTGAAATGTGAAGTAGACTCTGCACACTCCTCCCTGTAGTGTCAGAGGGTAACGGTTAGGAGTGTGGGCTCTGAGGCGCCTGGCTGGCTCAGCTGGTAGAGCGTGTGATTCTCGATCTCAGGGTTGTGGCTTTGCGCCCCACTTTGGGTGTAAAGATCACTTAAAAGTAAACCCTTAAAAAAAAAAAGAATGTGGGCTGTAGGCCCAGACTCTCTGGTTCAAATCCTGGCTCTACCACTAAATGTCTCTGTGACCTTGGGCAAGTTACTTGCCTTCTCTGTGTTTTAGTTTCAATTGTCCATGTGGAGATGACAGCTAGCACCTACCTCTGAGGGTTGTTGGGAGGATGAAATGAGTGATTAAGTGTTTAGAATAATGCCCAGCGGGCAGCCCGGGTGGCTCAGCAGTTTAGTGCCGCCTTCAGCCCAGGGCATCATCCTGGAGACCTGGGATCGAGTCCCCATGTCGGGCTTCCTGCATGGAGCCTGCTTCTCCCTCTGCCTGTCTCTCTCTCTCTCTCTCTCTCTCTCTCTAATAAATAAATAAAATCTTAAAAAAATAATAATGCCTGGCACACAGATGCTGTGGAAATGGTTGATAATTATGACAGTCCTTCCAGGTAAGAATTATCCTCATTTTGTAGATCAAGTTGAATGAGCTAGTAAGAGGCAGAGCTGGGACTTGAGCCCAAGCTGATCTGACTGTCCAGACCTGTGTTTTTTCACACTGCTTCAGATATGAGGTGGGAGATGGGGTCAAGGCTGTGGACCAAGCAGAGCAGGATCCAGAGGCTCCCAGCCCCTGAGACTCAGAAAGGCAGCTCTGGACAGTGCTCTTCCCGTCCTGTGGTAGAGACCTGAGCAATGGCTGCAGCCCGGAAGTAGGTGGATGGACTCCCCAGTGTCCCACTGTCTGAGCAGAGTCGGAGACAACCAGAGTCTTTTACTTACTATCTGAGCAGAAGCAGGGACGGTCCCAGTGTGGACCCTATGGTGCTGGTCGGTGTGGGGAATTAACACAGATAGGCAGCTGGACCAGCACCTGGAGTGGGCAAAGGTGCCAGGCCCCAGGTGGGCGGGTGGAGGAGGGTAGCAGTGGGTGGAGATGCTAAGGAATACAGCCCCCCCACGTGGACAGCTTGGGAGGGCCAGTGGCCTGCTGGGGGAAGGCCCAGGTCTGCCCCTCACTTCCCTGCTGGCCTTTCTGGGGCTTCCTGCTGACAGGAGGCCCCCTGTCTGTTCCGGGGCAGGGGCCCTGGGGAACTCTGAGGCATGTGGTCTATTAACTGCCCAGTCACCCCTCCCTCCCACCTCTCTCCTTCAGGTACCAGCCTCCCCAGATCGCAGCTCTCCTAGGGAAGAAGAGGGGATCCCACCGCTCCCCAGAACCCGCTTCCAGGCAGGGCCACGGCGGCACAGGCGTCGGGCTCTCAGTGAGCCAGCAGCCCTGAGCCCAGACAAGGCGACCCCTCCCAGGACCCTGGAGGATGCTCCCTTGCTGCTTGAGCTGCAGAAGCTGCCAGGATTGGCCAACACAGACTTGAGTGCCCCAAACCCCAACATCCAGGTGAGAGCTGCAGGAGGACCGTGGTCATCCAGAGAGGAGCTAGGCTGAAGGGCTCCACCCTGAGGTCAGGTGTCCCCATCCTTCCTTGGAGGGCAGGGGTCCTGTTTGGGTCACAGAAGATGGAGTCGTGGGAGTACTCCTCCTCCACTTCCCAGCTTCAGACTGAGCAGGGCGCAGGGCCCCTGAGCCTGGGTTTTCTAGTCCATGGCAAGGGACAAACAGCCCTGGCAGGGCCGTCATGGGGACCAAACGAATAGAGAAGCTTCGTGAGCAGCAGAGGCTTCCAGGAATATGGGGTGGGGAGGGACCTGTGGCCTTCCCCCAGGCCCAACCCTTACTGCAGGGTTGGTTGAGTGCACAATAGGATGGGCTGGTAGTGGGGGGCTGCCCCTGAGGGGCTCTATGGGGCCAGTGGGATTCTAGTTTATGTTTTCCACACCAGGCCTCAATCCCGGATAGTAGCAGCATCTACAGTTTGCCAAACACTTTCATGAAAAGAGAAAAGGCCACAAAAAGTGTAAAATCTAATATTCTAAAATTGTTTAAAAGTGTGTGTGTGGGGATCCCTGGGTGGCTCAGCGGTTTAGCCTCTACCTTTGGCCCAGGGCCCTATCCTGGAGTCCCAGGATCGAGTCCCACGTCGGGCTCCCGGCATGGAGCCTGCTTCTCCCTCCTGTGTCTCTGCCTCTCTCCCTCTCTCTCTCTCTCTATCATGAATAAATAAATAAATCTTAAAAAAAAAAAAGTGTGTGTGTGTGTGTGTGTGTGTGTAAAACCTGGAAGTTTAATCATCAAAATGTTATCTGTCAGAGATGGAGTGTGGGTGATTTTAATTTTTTTCATTATATTTTGCTGATTTTCCCCCCAATTTTGTTCAGTAACCTCATACTATTTTATTTTATTTTATAAAGATTTAATTTACTTATTCATGACAGATTGAGAGAGAGAGAGGCAGAGACACAGGCAGAGGGAGAAGCAGGCTCCATGCAAGGAGCCCAATGTGGGACTTGATCCTGGGACCCCAGGATCACGCCCTGAGCTGAAGGCAGACCTCCAACCGCTGAGCCACCCAGGTGTCCCTGTAACCTCATATTATTTTATAATAGCCCAAGATAATGTCTGCAAAGTTCACTTTCACATAAATGATTTTATGTTCCTTATTTTCCGGCCACAGTGTGGCAAGTGAGGGGACCCTCCCTGCCCCCCCTTACAGGCCCCCTACCACCACCTCCCCTGACCAGGGGCCACTATGGAAGTTTGCTATCTTCGCATTAGTTTCCAGTCCTACAGTGAGCCCCAGGGCTGTTAATGGCTCCTGAGGGTGGGCAGCCTGCAGGCTGCTGGAGTCACAGTTCACAGCCAGCTTCTCTTAAACTAGTGGGTCTCTAGCCTGGCACGTGTTAAAGCCACCATGCCTGGCCCCAGTTAGTTTAAAACATGTTTATAGTTGGGTCAGGGAGTCTGAAATATCAAGGTGATTCTGATGCACAGCCAAGTCTTTTTTTTTTTTTTTAAAGATCTTATTTATTTATTTGTAGAGACAGAAAGGGGGGGGGGGGGCAGAGGCACAGCCAGAGGGAGAAGCAGGCTCCATGCAGGGAGCCTGATGTGCGACTTGATCCAGGGTCCCCAGGATCACACCCCAGGCTGCAGGCGGCGCTAAACCGCTGCACCACCGGGGCTGCCCTGCACAGCCAAGTCTTAAATTGTGACTTCATGGGCCCTGGGAAGCCAGGAAGTTTGGTGAAGAGAATGAGGTGGTTTGGAGGGAAGGTGGGGCCTCTACCCCTGACCCCCCTTGCTTGTCACCTCTCCTCTCCTTGGAGTCTTGCTCTGAGCCCTCCTTCACTGGCCGGCCTATGTCTGACCCTCTGCAGGTGACCATCGAGGTGGTGGAGGATCCGCAGGCCAAGGTGGAGATGGACCTACCCAGCAATCGCTGGCCACAGGATGCCTCAAGCTGGCTGCCCACCAAGGAGCTCTTCTGGCCCCTATTCTGGGGGTATCTAGAGGGAGAGGAGGGAAGGACTGATCTCAAGGGCAGAGCCCCAGGGGAAGAAGAGGAGGAGGAAGAGGAGGCGGAGGAGGATTACCCTGTAGAGTACAGCGAGAGTGAGGACCAGGAGGACAGCGATGACGAGGAGGAGCTTGGGTTCAGTGGGGCCACAGGCAGCTGGGAGCAGGGCTGGCTGGCCCCTGGGGACTGGGCCTTCAAGGAGCCTGATGGCTATGGTGAGCACCCCTCCCCCATCTTGGCATCCCGGGCAGCTGCATCTGGAGGTCCTGAGTGGAAATGGGGCTTGAGAGAGTCCTGAGAGCTTCCTGAGCAGGGACAGCTGTGGAAACCCGGAGTTTAGGCTTGTAGAAACACCATCACCCCCTACGTAGCAACATCACCCATAGCTTGCAAAATTTGGAGGGTTTTTTTTTCCCAAATATTTGACCTTCGCAACGGCCCTGAGACACCCTAAACAAAACGGACACTTGTTAATTTTATATATATTCCTAGCTATCAGTTGCCAACAAATCAGGAAATATTATAAACCCCACCAGTCACAACTGACCTTGTTTTCAGACTGTGTCGGTTTGAATCTTGGCTCTGCCGCTTCCAGCTGAGTGGCCTTGGACAAGTTACTTAACCTCTCTATGCCTCATTTCCTGCCTCTCTAAATGGAGACTGGGGGTAGACGGTATTAAGGGAGTTAATACACGTAAAGTGCCAGCATATAGTAAACTAAATATTGGTTGTTTTTATTGGAAAACAACAGAACAGCACAGTCTAGAAAATGCTCCCTCATGCCTGGCCAGCCCCCAGTTCTTTTTTTTTTTTTTTAAGATTTTATTTATTTATTCATGAGAGACACAGAGAGGCAGAGACACAGGCAGAGGGAGAAGCAGGCTCCCCATGGGGAGCCTGATGTAGGACTTGATCCTGGGATCCCAGGATCACGCCTTGAGCTCAACCACTGAGCCACCCAGGTGACCCCCCAGTTCTTTTTTTTTTATGCTGCACTTCAGGTTTCCCTGGGCATGGACCTGTTTCATGTGCAGTTGCAGCCATTCTCCCCAGAGCCCCTGGTGTTTCGTCCTTGGACGGTGGTGCCATGATTAAGACTAAGGCACAGCAGACTTTCCCCCATTCACCAAATAATGTAAACTAGCAGAATTTTCATGCCTTTTCAACTTTTCTCCCATTAATTTTCTTTAAACTCTTGGTACCTGCCTGCTCAGACCTGCCTGGGAAGTGAGAAGAGAGTTGGCTATGTCAGTACTTTGGGGGTTCCACAGATACCCCCTACCCTCCAGGTCTCAACCCTGTGCAGCCAGAGGGCTGTACATGCAGTCAGAGTGTATATCAGGTTCCTCAGACCAGGACGGGGCCCCTAATGTGGGAAGTCAGGAACTTCCTTTATATCCCAGTGCCAGGGCAGTCTTGTTGGCCATGGTTTTGACTGACATGATTCGCATGGGGGTCCACTCTACAGGGGCCCCCAGCTGAGGGACAGGTAGGGGCTGAGATCCAGCCCACGCTTTGTCCACTAGGCTGGGAGCCCTGGCATGGGCGGCGTCCTCCTGAGGATGGGGCGCCTTCTGCTAATTGGCACCAGTGCCCACTCACCCCTGGCTCCCTGCCTTGACCCAGATGATGAGCTTCCAGAGGAGTGGAACCCCTGGTTTCCCTGCAGTGGGAGCTGCAGCAGCGGCAACCAGAGAAGGACTCGTCCCTGCGGCTAGGCCTGCACTGCCACCGAGTCCCCGGTCTGTGACCTGCCCCCTTGTCCTGGTGAGAGGAGCCGCGCCCTGGAGCCTGCAGAGGCAGTGGCTTACACTGCTGCGGGCCTTGTTTGAGGGGTGCTGAGAGAGGAGATGCAGGAAGCTCACAAATGTGGTGGTCCTGCCTCGGCCCAGGCCCGTCCCGGATGCTGTGGCCACCAAGAGCCTGGTGAGGGCTGGGCTTCCCCACTGGGAGCACAGAGGTGCCCCGGGGCCCACCAGTCTGGCCTCCTCTCTTCCCAAAGGCACCGAGGAGAAGGACCCCTTGGGCTTCCCCAGTGAGGGGTAGCAGCCACTGGCCCACAATGCTACGGACATGCTCAGCCCAGGTCAGTGAGGAGCTAGGCCCTGCTCCTGGGGTTGGGGGAGAACCTCATGGGGAGGGCGGAGTATCATTGCACAGATAATCTCACCTCCATCCACAGAGACAAAGTACATGTTCCAGCTGGAAGATTAGCCTCCCCAGCAAAGGGGCCCTAGGATTTCTAGGTCCCCCTAACCAGGCCACTGACCTTTCTCAGCCTGATATTCCTGCTGGGAAGAGGGTCCTGATGGGAGCCATAGAACCTGGAGATCACGCTGTGGGGCCCCTTCTGCCTGGCTGCAGGATGGGAGGGGGATATCCCGGCTTCCACGACTGATCACTCGGGGGTACCCGGGCAGGCTCTGTGTGGGAAGGGGTCCTGGCAGAAACAGGTCAGGGGCCAGGAGTTTAGAATCGCTCCTTCCAGCAGCTTGGGAACAGGCTGTGCTTTGACTAGGATATTCAGCCTCTGCATCTCTTGAGGTCACTTGCACCCCACAAGGAGGTAGGCAGCTGCCTGTGCTCAATACCGAGAAGCATCCTGAGCTGGGGTGGCGCGCCTGGTGCTATGCGGGGCAGGGGATTCCTGGAAGGCTGAGGCTGGGGATCTGAGGCTGGGGTCCTAGGAGGAGAGGCACACATGACCAACTTCAGCACGGCGCAGCGCAGAGCGTGCCCAGAAGTTCTGGGGCAGAGGCGAAGGAGCAATTTGTTCTGTGTGGCCAGAGTCAGAGGCCACATGTCCAAGAGAGAGAAGGGAGGAGGACAGCACAGACAGAGGGGGCCACAGTGGGACACAGAGTGACACAGACAGAGTGAGCCTGAGAAGGAGGTAAGAACAAGAGTGGATCAATGGTGAAGACAGTGCAACGCTTTCTTACCACTGGCTTAAGACAGCTGTCTATGCCGCCCCCATCACCCCAGCTCCTTCCCCAAGATCCCAGATCTTTCCCACCATCCAGGGGGTGAAGGGAGACGCCCTGGCCGCACTCAGCGCCCAGGCCCCTGGGCCAGCATCCATTGAGTGGCTGCCTCTTGCTTCCTGGGTGGCGGGCGGGAGCCCCTCTCTGTCGTTGGGGGAGGCCTGGCCGGCGCACCCAGCTCTGCCGTGGGGCCTTCTCTGTCCAGGCATCCAGGCCTCGGCCCTCGATCAGCGGCCCCCTCCACCAGGGGGCTGACCCGTCCCCCACCCCCACCCCCCCGCAGATGTGGACAGCTGCGAGAAGTGGCTGAACTGCAAGAGCGACTTCCTGGCCGAGTACCTGCGCCGGGTGCTGCAGGACCTGCCCAGCTGCCCGTGCGCGTACCCGCTGGAGGCCGAGGCCCGCGCCGTGAGCCTGCAGGACGAGCGCCGGGGCCGCAGCTTCCGCTGGAGGGACGCCAGCGGCCCGCGGGAGCACCTGGACGTGTACCAGCCCACGGCGCGCTTCTGCCTGCGCTCGCTGCGGTCGGTGGAGAGCAGCACCCTGGCCGCCCAGCACTGCTGCTACGACGCGGGCAGCCGGCTGCTGACGCGGGGCAAGGGCGCAGGCGCCCCCGACCTGGTCAGCACCGACTTCTCGCCCGAGCTGCACTTCAAGGTGGACACGCTGCCCTGGATCCTCTGCAAGGGGGACTGGAGCCGCTACCACGCCGCGCGGCCCCCCAACAACGGCCGGGCCTGCGCCGACAACCCCCCCGAGGAGGAGTACCTGGCGCAGCTGCAGGAGGCCAAGGAGTACTAGCGGGGGCGCGGGCGCGGCCCTCACCCTGCCTCTGCCCTGCCTCTGCCCGACCCGGACAGGCCCCCTGCCTGTGAACCCAGGGCAGGTCAGCAGCCCGGTGTCCGTGCGCGGCTGGGGACGCGGTGGAGGGTACAGGGCCCGGGGTGCGGGAGGGAGCTCAGCCCCCTGAGTCACTGGGTGGACGGGGGAGATGTGTGTCTGCGGGGCTGCCCTCTCCTGACCCCTGGGGCGCTGTCCCAGCCTCGCCCCTCATTTCCTCCCTCTGCCCCTGAGCTGGGCTCTTCTGCCATCAGTGGCTCTGGGCACAGGTGAGAGCCGGGCTCTCCACGCACACCCTGACCTGTGCTGGGAGGTGGACAGCCAGCCTAGTGAGCAGCCCTCCTCTCTGGGTGGTTGTTAGAGGTCCCTGTCCCCCACCTGCTGGGAGCCATCGCACACCAAGACGGGGTCCCTGTTAGAGGTTATCCTCTGCTCCGAGCTGCCTTTTGGTGGACAGCACTTTGGTGTAGGGTGGAAGTCAACCAGTGGGGCCGAATGAGGACAGACAGGCTGAGGCGACCTAGACAAGGGCTGGCTCCAGGCAGGGAATGGGTCAACCCATTTGGGTCCCTTTCTTTGTCCAGCACCTCTGTTCTGTCTGGGTTGTAGGAGTGTGAGGGCCTGGGAGATGGTGCTGCCCTGAATGGGCACAGCCAGCAGGCTTGGGGTGCGCTCACAACCGACTTGGGAGGGTGTGCACCATGGGGAACTGGTAAAACAGTTCTCTGGTCAGGCGTGGTGGCAGGGAAGCCCAGATTCGGGTCATTTCTGTGGTGTCAATACTCCCACCACGGCCCACTTCATGCTCCCAAGTGGATGTGATTGCATGCCCCGAGCTCAGAGCTGCACATAAGCAGCTCTCCTAGCACACCTTGTGCTTCTTCCCTGCCCCTCTCACCACCACCGCCCCCCCCAACCATACTTTCTTGCCTTCTGTGGGGTTGAAATGCTGAAGTCCCAACTGTCCTGTTCACAAAAGATCCAAAAGGTGGGGACCCAGCTCCTAGATAGCTGCCCTGAAGCTCTTTGTGATCCTCAGCAATAAAGCACTTTATTTTCAAATTCTGTTTGATGAAGAATGTGGAGCCTCAGTAGAGGTATAGGAGCCCTGTTTGCAGCCCAAGCCAAGCCCCCCAGCGTTGTGACTCCCTAACCCAGCTGGGCGGGCAGAGCTCCCAAAGTGCAGAGGTTAGATGTAGATATGAGTTATCCCTACTCACACTTCTACAGAGTTGCCTGGGAGGCAGGGAGGAGCTGGCTGGACCTCAGGGGCACCTTCACTAGTTCTTGGGGACAGGAGGACTTCCAAGTCAGAGGTAAGTTGCATGCACTCCAGTGGATGTGGTTTGCTGCCAGGGGATCTGACACAGAGTTGCCAAAGGATTACACCCGGAAGATGACGGAAGTGGACCTGTACCCTGCCTTGGTTGCTCCCCTTAACAGACCCTGCACTGTCACTCCTGGCATTTGGGGAAGAACAGAGACACATCAGAAAGTAGGATGAGACAAGGTGTGTCCAGAGCCATCGCCTAGAGATGCTCAGAGAGCCAGATGTTTCCATAACCATCACACCTGGAGGTAAGTTTATTAGTCTGGTCCTGGACCACAGTCTAAAAATACTGTGGCACAACTAAAATATTATAGGGCCAGAGACGCTAGATCAAGTCACCAGATGGGATCCAAATTCATTCCCTTTCTCTCATCTCGGGGAATCAGGGTATTTTAATTATCCTTTAGCAGAAATTTTTAAAAATTTATTTGAGAGAAAGAATGAGTGGGAGGAGGAGCAGAGGGAGAAGGAGAGAAGGAATCCCAAGCAGACTCTATGCTGAGTGCAGAGCCTGAGAGGGGGCTCCGTTCCAGGACCCTGAGATCATGACCAGAGCTGAAATCAAGAATTGGCCACCCAACCGACTGAGCCACCCAAGTGCCCCAGCAGAAACTTTATTAAACACTTGAACACATTGTCTAAATTAAATCTGTACCTAGTGTCTGTCGATTACCCAAATTGAGTTTGGCCGGCCACATTTTTGATCTGTAAGTGACAGACGAAACTGCTACTATGTCAGGCCATAGATGACAGAAGATAAAGGGGCTGGAGAGCAGGTCACCTCTAAAATGGTGTTTATTCAAAGTCTACAAAGGAGAAAGAGGCACTGTGCAGGTGGCTGCAGGCTCAGGGCACAGGTGTGTGGGGGGAGAAACAGTGATGGAGGGGTCACTGACCCTGCTAAAAGGAGGATTTTAGGAGCCGTTAGTACCAGAGCCCGGGGGCGGGGCAGAGGGGTGTCACCCTGTTTGGGTCCAGTGTTGGTGAGGTCACCGTCTTGACTAGCTGTTCTTCCTCTCCCAAACAGCCCTCTGTGGCCATGCATCCAGCACAATCACCATCACTCTTTCTTTAAGATTTTATTTACTTATGACAGAGAGAGAGAGAGAGAGAAGCAGGCTCCGTGCAGGGAGCCTGACATGGGACTTGATCCTGGGTCTACAGGATCATGCCCCGGAGCTGAAGGCAGCGCTAAACTGCTGAGCCACCGGGGCTGCCCACCATCACTGTTTCTAGTTTAGCTGCCCCAGTCACCAGAATGGTTTTGCCTGATTTTTCTCTGTCTGGTGTGTCTCATAAAGGGTCCTACGTTAGGCAAGACCAGTTCAATTAAATTCTTACAAGGGTTTAAAACAACCAGTGGTATGAACCCTGCCAGGTCCTGCTGACTTCCCTTGTTTGTCAGAACACAGAATGTTTCAGGGCCTTTGTCCTGTTAATCACCAAAAGATCCCAAATATGCTTCTTTTTATTTTTTAGTTTATTTTTATTTTTTATTTTTTTCCAAATGTGCTTCTTTGGCTCCTCTACTACAAATAGATTTTCGTAACAGGTTGAGGTACTTCTCAAATTGCATCCTGACCTTAGTATCACCTGGGATATTTATTAAACTATAAGTTCATGGGCCATACCCCACAATGAATAAGAATTAATTAGGGGCAGAGTCTAGAAAATTTTCTTAATTTAACAAGTTCCCTCAGGTGATTCTGAGTAAGGGGAGTCCTTGGCCTATAATTTGCAATTTGGCCAATTAACTAGGTTTTCAAAATATTCCTGCTTAAAGCAAAACACTCGGGCTCCTGAGTCCAGAAGTTAGTAGGTGATGTTTGCCAGATATTACCAGGTGCCAGTGCTTCTATGCTTGTCATCTCTAATGCTCTGATAAGGTACCTATTATACCCATAATACCGCTGAGAAAATTTGGCCCATGTGTTAGGAAGTGGCAAAATTCAACCCAAGTCCACGCAAGTCCAGAGTTTTGTTTTTAGCTATGTTGCTCTGCTTGTTAGGCTAAAAAATGCTATCAGTAAAATGACTGATAAAAACTGGTACAACCATTGTGAATACTGGGGATGTGAACCGTTATTGGGTAGGTCATGTGACAGGTAATTTCCCTAGTGTTTTGGTTTTTATTAAGGTTTTTGTAATCTCTGCTTTGGGGATTTTTTCAAGAACTCTAGAATTGGTGAACTCTCCAGCCAGGCATGAAGGGGCTCCTTTTTTTTTTGTCACTGCTCTTTGTGTGAGGAGGAGGAGTCGGTTAGGAGGAGCCCCTAGATCTGATTCAAGCTATCAGTCCAGGTTCTTTATCAAAAGGCATCTTTTTGGACCCCCAGCAGGCAGATCTAATGCCGAATTAGATGCTAATTAGTTCAGTCCACCATTCCTTTAATTCAAACCAAAAGTGGCTCTTTGGGGTCTAAATTATCCAGATCAGTACTGGTTTTCTGCTTTAACTAGTGTTTTGGCCAAGTCACGCTGGTAGGATTAGCCTGCAGGCCTCGCTGCCACCTAATAAAAGAGGCAAAAATAGATTAAGGAAATAGCTGTGCCTGCAGGAGGCCGAGTGTCTGGGTTAGAAGGCACAGACTCCCTCAGGATGCAGGATGCCAGGGTAGGGCTGGTCTGGGAAAGGGACCCTTCCTGCTCAGGTGGTTGCCTCTCCTGCCACGTGGCAATCAGAACCTCATTTGAACATATCCCCAGTACTTGGTCAGTGCTCGGTAAATCTGTTTAATAGAACCAGGTATTTAAAAAATACGCTTAACAAGAACATTCATTTCTTCCTCTTTCTGGGAATTGTGAGGCCTGGAACTTCTTATTCCAGGAGGGATGCCTGACACACTAGAAATACAGCAGCTTCTCAGGGGATGAACCCAATGACAGGGCAGTGGACATAGTGGTTTAGACTGAAGCATTGGCTCTGCAAGTTATAGTCCTCATTCTAAATCTCAACTCTGCTAAATGGCAGCTGCAGGGTCAGGGGATATTACTGAAGAAAAGCAAGACTTAGATTCTTATAAAACAGAAAATGCTGGCAGTTATCTCTTTCACAAGGCTACTGTGATGGTTAAATGAGCTAACACAAGGGGGCTACTTAGCGTCCAGTACATAGTCATTGCTCAGGAAGCGTAAGCTGTGAACCTGAGGCCCACAGTTCCCCTGCCATGAGGGGGCAGCTTTTCACATCTCAAGGCAGCACCTGGTGCTCATCTGTTCTCGCAAGAGGATAGGAGAGGCCAGAGAGGGGAAAGCCCAGGATGCCATTTCTGCCAGCAATAAGGTTTCTTGGCATTGTTTATCCCAGAGCCATCCCCACCTCGTCTTCCATCAGTGAGGGGAGCGGCAGCTTTGTACCAGTCTGCAGAAAGGAGACTAGATCAGGAATGCTGCTGAGAGGCAGGGATTGCTTCATGCCTCTACACTTACCTGGAATATAAACAAAACCTGTTTTTTTCTCCTTGAATTCAGTATCTTCAAGGGAACTCATTAATACCAGCCACCCAATCAACAGTTTCCAGACATGTATGTTTTTTAAATTACGTTTATTTAGCGTATGTACACATAAAAGAGAAATCCCCCTCTGATCCCACCCAGCAGAAAACATGCACAAACCCAAGGTATATGTGGAGGGAAGGGGCCCCAGCCCCAAGTTAGTGGTTGGGATGGTGCAATCCTGGGAGTCCCAAGCCCCAGTCAGGAGAGGGCTGGCCCGAAGTAGCGGGCAGCCCCCCTGCTGCCAGCCCTAAAATAAGCGTGCGCCATAGCCAAAGGTCTGTTTGATGCCCTCAAAGTAGTACCGCTGCCAGCCCTGCCGCGTCCTCTCTTCCTCGGGGGCAGGGATGCCTCTGCCTTCCATGCACAGCTCAGTCTCTCCATTCTTGTCAAGGAAGGTCAAGGTGATGGTGGCAAAGTGCCCTGGAGAAAGGCAGAGAGGAAGGGAGGTTTCAGATCCATGGTTTCCAATCAGGATTTGAGACAGGGGTAAAGAGAAGAGTTCTGGAGGGTAATAACAATAAGCAAATAAATGTACTTACCTTCTGGCCAAGATTTAAACCTCCATTTCATCACAATAAGTTTCTCAGGGACCTAAAATATCAAAGAGATCGGTCTGTACTGTGGACTACAACATACCCCATCCTGGTAGGGAGTGGCCACCTGCCTTCCGTACGGTCTATCCTCTGTGCAATTCTACAACTTAAAGGCACAAAGTGGACCACTACTGGTGGCTTCTGCACCAATAACGCTGCGGCTTCTCCTCTTATGCCCCAATTGGGTCCGGTCAGCTGTGCCCAGGTGACATTTCAGTGCTGCAAATGCAAAATCACTAGCCACCAACATATAGGACCCTCTTCCACAAAGAATTTCTTCAGAAAGAACTAATTGTACTACACTAAGGGGAAAAAAATCAAGCAAGAGAATTCAACTACAACATTCTTTTGAAAATCATTTTGAAAAATGAGTTTTTTTTTTTTTTACTAACCGGAGAGATTAAATTTTACCTAGAGAGCTGAAAAAAAAGAAGGAACAATACATTTCTTCTGACCAAAGACTACATCCGGGGTCTGGCGCCAGCAGGCACTCACCAGATCCGTGAACTCCCCAGAGACGTTGCCATCTACCAGGTGAAACTTCCCACCTCTGTCTGCTTCTAACATCGCAGGAGCATGGGTAAAGGCCTGAACGAGCTGTAGGGGGAAAAAAGGAGGTACGAAGATGTCCTTCTTAGTGGGACAAATGCCAGCTGATACCTGCACGCCTCAGCTCTCATTTCCAAAGGCATCACTTTGCCCAATTACCAGGTTCTATTCTGTTCCACTACAGAGAAGAGCCCCTACTCAAGGCTCTGACTGGAGTGATGCTTTGTGAATCCAAGATGCCATTACTTCAGATCCATTCACTTTTCTAACAAGAATGCTTCCAGTGGTGCCCACTTAGACCACCCGAAACCAGTATATGGGAGGAAAAAGAAGGCATGTTCACTTTGATAAGGAGGTCCAACAGAAGGGTTTTTCCTTTGCCTCTGCCTCTACGAGGAAAACCTCACAGCTCCGCTTTTCAGTACCTGCTCTGCACAGAGGGGATGTGCCCACAACCCAAGTCACCTAGAACAGCAGATGCCCTGAGGCCTGAAGGACAAGATTATACTTACCTCTTGGGTGGTAAAGACTCTATAGAGCTCTTCTGGTGATGTCAGGAAGGTTTCTCTAAGGGTGATCTTACAAGTGGGGATTTTGACACCAACAGGTCTGGCCTGGGTTTTTGAAGGAGCAGACTTAGCCTGTGGAAGCGGCAGTGAGAAAGGTTTAGAGTGATGGGGAAACCTGCATTAACGTGGCTTCCAGGACAGGCATGTTATTCATCCTCACAAACTTCTTCGCCTCCAGGGCTAATCCTTCCAGGGGGTTGGAGGGAATATGTATGGATGTTTCAGTCATGAGGGGAACTTGCCCAGAATGTCCTCAATTCCCACTGAAATAATATTCTGGGTGAAGGAGGAGAGATACTGAACACTCCCACTGACCAAAGGACATGGCACATCATTTGGTATTTCTGAGGTACTTGTGTCTAATTTTCAGGAAAAAATGGTGCTTAAACAGCTGGAAGCAGCCACCTCCCCTCCGGAATTCCCTTCACTATGCTGACAAGGGGCAACAGAGCTGCAAACCAAGTGCTGAGCCTGAACCACACAAATTCCACCTCCACAAAAAATATTTCCTCACCCTGTAAATGTGGTGAAATCAATCAATTTCCTGACAGGTGAATGTAGTGATCTCACCCCAGTACCTTCCTGAGACCTCTGGTATCAGAGGAGCAAATATCAACACCTCAGTTAGGAATAATACTGAAGACACATATAAAAACCAATCTGTGTTCACAAACTCCTCTAACTGGGGTGAAATGCAATGAAGAATCAAACTCTGAAGCCCCTGACAGTTTCCATTTGCTCTAGGAGTCTGTTATAAATGAATGAAAACCAGGTTACAGAAGGACAGACAAGTAACTACATATCGAGGACTCTGTAAAAAGCACCATGGGCAGATCATATGTCGCTCTGGCTTGGAGGTTAAGGTCAGCGAGAGCGAGCACACACACATGGAAATATCATTGACTTACCTTGCGCTCCTCAGTTTTCAGTGCTGGCTGCCCAGCTGGGTCTACTGACTCTCCATTCATTGTAGGCAAGATCATGCCCTGCGTGAACTCTGAAAAGATAAAAAATCCCCGCTCCTGGAAGTTATTTCTTAGTTGCTGAGATTTGGGGCCTCTTTAGAGTTTGACAAACATGGCCATCTTACCCCAGAATGAGGTAATGACAAAGAAAGAAAGAGTCTATCTACTTTAGGCCTTTACCTCCGGCCTATGCCAGACAGGTATCTGAGTGTACGCTGTAGAATATGGAACGTTAAGGGTCATTTAAAACCCGACTCCATTAGAAGCATTACAACTTGTTAAATGTACATGAGGTCTACTATGGATAATAGTGAATGAACATAGTGGCACTTCCAATGACTTCAAGAATAGGGCAAGACGCCCTCGGATGCAGATCTGTCCCCCTCCTCCATTCTGCCTCACCTCTGCAAAACAGCCACAACTAGTTCTGGCACCAGAGCACTTTGGTTCCCACCAAAAGAGGGATCACCCCTGACAGTCACTCTATGCACTCCAACACCAAGACCAGAACACACTGGCATAACTGGAATTCTAAGGGAGAGCTCGACTACCTGCAACCTAAAAACCCCCTAAGCGTCCCTGGAGAATGCCTATTAAAGATAGTCTAGGACTGTGCTCGAGCAGTGAGTCTGGGGATGCCAAGTCTTTAGATTAGCACAGTCCAACAGAAATACAAGGTCAGCCTCAGAAAGAATTTTACATTTTCTACTAGCCACATTATAGCCAAAAAACAAACAAGTGAAGTTCATTTTATTAATATACTTAATCCAATATATCCAAAATATGTCAAGGTTATTGTCATAAAAAGCTGTTGATATTTCACATTCTTTTTTTTTGTACAAGTTTTCAAAACCCACTGTATTTTATACTCATGGCACAACTCAATTTGTACTAGCCGTATTTCAAGAGCTCAACAGTCAATAGATTATCAGGCAAGTCATCCCTACATCTTTCCCTTATTGAGATTAAAGACTGACTTTGAGATGAAGAGGCCCCCTCCCCCAAAATGTTCACTCATTTGGCAAACAAAGGACTATCGGATCCCTTAATCAGAGTCTGATGACCGGGGGTGGGGGGAACTATCTCCTCAAGGCATACATTACTACTCAAGGGATACCTGTTTTGAGGGTGCTGATGTAAATTCCCATTGCTTCTCTTAGAAGTTTCACCCCTTCTTCCTTCATTAAGGCCACGAGATTTGTGTCAGGCTCATCTTTGGCAAGGCTCACACTAATCTGAGTGAAAGATCAGAAGTAGGTGGTAAATAACTTGAGGGGCACCCACAATGTGGAATGTGGGTGCTGAGCAATCAGATAACTGCTGACATTTCCAAAGGAAATGTGTGAGGGTTGGGGTATCTTTCCAATCCCCATGAGTGTTCCTCCTCCAGTTCTCTCTGCCAAAGCCAAGGTGGCTAACGTTAGAACACGTTACTAGCTGAAACAAAGTAATTAAATAAGCACAAGCTGTGCCGGACGCTCCCAACAGCACCACAGACCTAGAAGATTATCTGCAGAATGAGGTTCTGAATGGTTGGACCCAGCCTGGGCTTTAATCTTGAAATCATTTTTCTCATCTGAGAAGAGGATATGGAAGACTCAGATGAAGAATTAAGAAGCACAAACCTCTACTTCATCCACACTGTTTTCATCAGATAAATTGGGGATCTCCACATGTCCCTTGTACTGCACTCCGGACTTAGAGGTACCTGTCAAAAGCAATGCAATGTCATTAGTCTCTCCCTCTGCAGACAAAGTCGGCTCTGGACGCCTAACTACTCCTCTGCTTATATTTCTTTTGAACTATTGAACTGACCCTCTTTATTCTAGAGAATGTCAGATACAATCAACCCTCCCCCAATTCCCCAGAAGAAAGGTCTTCCCTCATTAGATCTGCGGGCCAGCTGTGTGATTACCGTACGGGACTAAGGGCTTTGCGGATGTGGCACTAGTGTGAATTCTGCCCAGGAGGATTCGGGTCAATAATCAAGGCAGTCAGTTCTGCTAGGATCCTTGTTCTGAAAATACAAACTTGTTCCCATGCGACTGACCTACTAGAGGACAATCTGATCACAGCATGAATTCCACGCTTCCTAACACGAGACTTCTTCCATGAGAAACACTAGGTGCACACACAGAACCACACCCAGCTGAAAGGAGCCAGACAGGAATACACAAGACAGGATCTCCTCAAACACTTATCTCCCAGCAACCTTAGTTCCCCATGTGTTCCGAGCCATACCACCCACACTGGGGTCCGTAATGTTCCCTCTGATTTCATCAGTTGACCCTCCAAGCACCAATTCACAATAACCCACCTGCTGCAACCCTTCTGATACGATGCCTGCTTTCACAAGTGAACTCCAGATCTTTTTCAAAGTAAAGCAGCACGTTTACTATATTATTCATGTATTTCTTCCCATATAACATGTAGCACTGTGCTATCAATTTTTACATTCCTAAATTTTAAAAACGTGTCACCAGTGAAGGTTTTGGGTGTTGTGTCGTGTCCCTAACCCTATCTTCCCTATAAGCCCTGTGGTTTTGGTTGAGCAATTTTGCACAGTGTGGTGATTTTTAGAACACGTGGGCGACATTATAGCAGAACTGACTATATTTCAAAATTGACCAACAGGACGTTTATTTATCTCCACTTCTCTTGACATCAGCTTCTCAATCTATAAAAAGAGGACCGGGCAAGAGGACACCTAAAGGTTCCTTTCAGACTACCATATTTTAGTAGTTTTTTAAAAGGTCATGAAGATATAGATTTACTTTTCCCCTCTTTATTACCATTTACTTAAGAAATGCTCATTGAAGCACAAATCTGTTGTATGTTTTGCCCCCTACATGTACTCCTTTAGCTTTAGTGCCTTTTGAAATTCAGCCTCCCAACTATCAGGACCATCCAGGTGGGGCGCACACATGGCTCTAATTCTTTGCCAATGCCATCACAGAAGGGACATAAACGAGAGAGTAAAACTGCCCCAAATTATAGTCACATAAAAACTTCATTAGCATAATGGTCTACACTGGTAGAGTCACACTGGAGAAAGAAAAAAAAAAAGATCCATACCCCCCCAAAAATTTCCTTTCCCACCTTTAAATCAATCATCCAAGAGGTAAAAATTAGCTAGTGTGAGAAATGTTACCTCATTTAAAACGTCCTAACATATTTGTAGCCCAAAAATTCAGTGGCCTAACTGCTTCACTGATGGGGACTTGTGAGACCCACGGAGAGAAAAATGCATTTAGTGTTCATCCCCTAGGGGCAGAGAAATTTTGGCACCCAATACTGATTTCCTCAGGACTCCAAAGCAGCACTGTCTCCCTTCAAGAGTTCCCAACTCCCCTCAAACCATTCTCCCTGGCTCCTTAGCAAGTCAAGCAAAATGCAGTTAACTTTTGTCCTAACAGTCCAGCATAGACTTACCTGTCCAGTTTAGTTTGATGCTCCACTCATAAAAGAAGATAAGTTTGCCTTTGCGGTTGTTAATGGATGCCTCTCCATCAAGCTTATTTACTTCGGTCACCTCACATTTGCCTTCCTCATTTTGCACCTGCACTGCCAGGAACAGTGTTTTCAGCTTATCCGTGGACCAATTTGAGGCATCCCTCTCTGTCCTGCAAAACAGAAAATAAAGCTATGGAGCAGCAGCCAAATGGAAGAGACTGCTTGCTCTGTGCAAAAGAATCCAAGGCTACAAGAGGCCTGACAAATAGTTTGAAAAAAAAAAAAAAAATCAGTCCCACTCTAGTTCGTCCACAAGCGTGTTACCCCGTTTTAGGAAGATAAGGACTCCCATATGGTCAACAAAGACAACCACGGCTGCGTGGAATGGTTACAAATCAAACGGAAAATGATGCCTTCCATCCTCAGCAAGATGCTGTAGGGTCAGTATGTGACACTTCAACACGGCGCCCCCGTTGGACCAAATGGAAAACTGTGACCATCTCGCTGAGGTCAGGAGCACAAGAGCGGGCTGTTGAAAGCAGTATTTAACTCACAAGCCCAGTAAGTAATAAACCCATAATCTTGACCTCATTAGCGCAGCGGGCTGACCTGTCAAATTCAGGCGGTGCTAAAAATCCCCTACACGTTCCGTGTCCTCTAGGTGGCCGTGGAAGCAATGTTAAGTCCAGCACCCTTGTACGTTAAGAGGAGAGGAGGCAGGCTGGGATACAGAGGAGAAAAATCACACTCTGCCTCCCCATGTGCTTAACAGTAGAGAAACCAGCAGCAAGAAGAGCCGCCACAGGGGAAAGGTACAGTAAAGACGGTGTGGTGTGAACAAAGTTCAGGGGAGTGAAAAGATAAGGAAATAGTACTTTTAATGTCATAACGGAGAATAGGCTTTTGGTTACATTATAAAGCCACGATTGCCCGGCAACCAGGGGCAGCCCCGGGAGTTACAACACAACCAAATGGAACAGTTCCGGGTGAGAGGCCGTGGCATCCTCAGCATCCCTGAGCTCTCAGCACCTACGGAACACGCTCCGAACCTTTGCCCTCCGGACTCAGGCAGTGGTCCCCTGCGGCTGACTCCGAAGCGCACGCATAAGCCGCAAGACAGCAATTCCAGCCCACCGGCCTCGAGCCTAACACGGCGGTCCCCCGACTCCTCCGGCCACGTGTGGGAAGCACGTCCCGGCTCGCGGCGGATGCATGCATGGGCTCGGGGGTTACGTTCTCGTGCTCCTGGAACCCCTCCTCTGGGCGCAGCCCTCCGCGGCGCCCCCTTGCCCCTCCGAGGAGCCAAACAGCGGCAGGTGGTGGTGTGTGGAGGGGCCCGGGGCCACGGACCCCGTGCCGCGGCGAGGACCTCCCCGCGTGTCCCCGCAGGGCTGCCCCGGGCCCCAGCTTTGTTCCGACCGAGGCTCCGGGGACCCGCACCCCCGGCTGGGCCGGGCCCTCCCGCGGCCTGGCCCGCTCGCTGGCCCTCACCAGTGCCAGTTGTTGACGTTGGTGGCGTCCGCCCGCTCCTCCACGATCCAGCGTGGGTCGCCTTCACCCCACTTGGCCATCGGCTCTCCTGTCGCACCGCCACCAGCGCCCGAGCAGCCGCAGCCACAGCCTCCGGACCGCCTGGTCCCAGCCGCCCGGCAGCGCCTGGAAACTACTAGAAGCGGCCGCAGAACCTCCTGGCTTGCTTTTCCCTCCACCCCCCGCCCCTCCCCGCCTTAACTTCCGGCTCCTCCTCACTCCCTCCGGGTACTTCCGTTTCACCTCGTCGGATTTTACTTTGTGCCTGTTCGAGAGTTCTTTCAAGCTCCCTCGGGTTACCTCGAAAGGGGTCCGAAATGCAACCGCTCACACAACCATTCATCACCCGTAAAGGCCACAAAGAACACGTCCCATTGTTCCCCGAGCCTCTGAATTGGCCCTCCTGAGCCTCATGGGAGTTGTAGTCTTGTTGACTAATCTGCTGGATAACCGCGGAAGGTCGCGCTAAAAGTAAAGGAAACGATTTAAGCGCGGAGCGCTGGGAGTTTCGGGAGTTGTAGTCAAGGAGCCCTGTGTCACGTCCAGAACCGAGCGTGACGGTGGAGACGGAAAGACTACAATTTCCAGCATGCCCTGCGGCCTCAGTCTTGACTCACGTTCCTCCCTCCTTCCGCCCCACCCCGCGACTGCTCGCTTCCGCCTGTTTTCTATGCGGCTCAGTCTGGCTAGGAAGGGTGGTCCAGCGGCGGAAGAGTCTGACGCTGTCCCGAAAGGGTGGGCTCGGTGTGGCAGAGGTGAGGGTGTCCCAAGCCGTTTGGGCCGCGGGTCTAGCTGATTCCAGAGTCTCCGCAAACTTATCCGTTCCCCCCCTATTCTCTGGGGCGTCCCTAGACGCTTCCCCACCCGCCGCCCCGGCCTGACCCTTCCAGTCGGAGCGACCGAGTACGCTCGGGGTTGGGACTGTAAGTGGATTCCAATCCAATCCAATCCAGTCGACACTGGAATTGAAGGATCATTCACTCTGCCGGCGAGGTTAACCCACATTCCCTGGGCTTGGTTCATGGCCTCACAGGGATAGGCCTGGCTCAGAAGTTAATAATTGGATCTGAGTCTCGGGAGCTGGTTTGTGAAGCAGCGAACGTGTCGGTCGTGGAATTTTTTTTTTTTTTTTTTGGCCGATGCCTGTTTTCCTTTGTTGTGTGCTTGGATTTGCTACCCCGTCTCGTGGGCTCCCAGTAAACAGGTGACGATAGGGACAAGCCTCTGCCGCCGTACTTGGGATCATGTTGAAGCACCTCTTTCAGTCACTCTTATAATCGCACCCGGTCGATGTAACTTCTAGAGCCGTCAGATCTTTATCTCCTTCCTTGGCACAGGTAAAGCAAGCTAGGTTCTGATTGGGCCTTCGCAGTACACGTTGGTGTCAAGTGTCACCCCTGCGGTTGCGTGATTTTAAAAAGATTCCAGAAATTCTCTGGGGGATTACGGGGCTCGTTAGACACATCCTATGCTGGTTTGTAAATACTTACAGATATTTGTTTACCGCAGTGAAGTAACGACCTGCATTAGTTTTTCCTAGAGTGAAACAGAGAAGGGCCGTGCGTGTCAGAGTGGAAGGGATCCGGCAGCCGGGAAACCTGGGTTATAGGAGCAATTAGCAAAGTGGTTCTGGTACCTAATCCTTTTGTGCCTCGTATTCCTCGTCAGTGAAGTAGAGATGGAATCTGCCAGGCCCACGTTTGCAGAGCTGTTGTGAGGATGACCGAGCGCTCTAGAAGTTGGCATCTGTGCCGGGGACCTTTCTGTGCTCCATGCAGGTCTTGAGTGTTTGTGATAGCCACTCTCAGGATTTTTGTGTCAGATTATTTTTTTTTTTTTTTTAGATCTTTAGGATTGCTTATAAATATTACCTTTTTTTCTAATTACCATGATACTTTATTAATAAAAATAGTGAGCATTAATTTTGTGTCAGGCACTACACGCTCTACGTATATTAAGTAGTTTAAGCCTTAAAACAATTTTGTAAGGTAGGTGTCTATTGTTATGCCCATTTTACAGATAAGGAAACCAAGATGGAAAGGTGTCCGTAAAACTCCCCATACCAAAAAGAATTGACATTCAGTATTTACTTTTCTGCTAGGTGTTTCCTAAGTCCTCTTTCTTCTTCATTGCAGTCCTGTGAGGTAGGATGTCGTTTTCTCCAAGGTTTAGAAGTAAAATTATCTAAGCAGTTTGCTCAGAATTGGGAAACCAAGATTTGAATTCAAAGCTACCTGCTATAAATAAAGCTTGTGCTTGTCCCACCATGAGGGATGATTTCCTTGTATCTGCCAGCTTCACTTGGCTTTAAATATACAGAAGGATTTTTAAGTTACATCTGGGTTCAGTAGAAATCAATTAGTGATGTCTACCATGGGAAGGGATCAGATAGCAGAAAATTCCCACCATACCTTTCAATCCCTGTATCTCCTGAAAACAAAGGAGCCAGGAAGCGAGAGCACAGATGATTCCCTGGCTTACAGTGATTCAACTTACAATTTTTCAATTTTATGATGATAAGAAAGTGATACACATATATATATACTTTTTTTTTTTTTAAAGTAGTCTCCAGGCCCAGTGTGGAGCTAACACGGGGCTTGAACTCACGACCCTGAGATGAGATCAAGAGATGGACCCTTAACCTACTGAGCCATCCAGGGACCCCAAAAGTGATACACATTCAGTAGAAACCATAGTTTGAACTTTGAGTTTGGATCTTTTCCTGGGCTGGCAATATACAACACAATACTCTTGTAGTGCTGGGTCTTGTAGTGCTGGGGAGCAGCAGTGAGCCACAGTTCCTAGTCAGCCACATGATCACAAGGGTAAACAGCTGATACATTTAAATTATTCTGCACCCATGCAGTCATTGTTTTGTTTTTTTTTTTTTTTAAAGATTTTATTTATTTATTCATGAGAGAGAGAGAGGCAGAGACACAGGCAGAGGGAGAAGCAGGCTCCATGCAGGGAGCCTGACATGGGACTCCATCCTGGGTCTCCAGGATCAGGCCCTGGACTGAAGGCGGCACTAAACTGCTGAGCCACCCGGACTGCCCAGTCATTCTGTTTTTCACTTTCAGTGCAGCAGTCAATAAATTACATGAGATATTCAAAACTTTATTATGAAATAGGCTTTGTGTTAGATGATTTTGCCCAACGATAGGCTGATGTAAATGTTCTGTGCACTTTTGAGGTAGGATAGACTAAGCTGTGCCATTTAACATTTTCCGGGTAGGATATTTTCAACTTATGTTATATTTATTGGGATGTTAACCCCATTACAGGTGGAGGAGTATCTAGAGTATGTTAAGGGCCATCAGAAACTTCAATGGGGACACTTGGGTGGCTTAGTCGGTTAAGTGACTGACTCATGCTTTCGGTTCAGGTCATGATTTCAGGTCATGAGATTAAGTCTCAAGTCAGAGAGAGATGAGAGCGTGATATTTGCCAGTTTTATTCATTACAGTATTTCTGGAACCTAGAACAGTGCCTCCAAGGTGGCACTCAATATATGTTGAATAATACATGAATGCAGTTATCATCTGTTTTGTTGATGCTTTGATTGATCTTGTATATTCAGCAAAACTTGTGATGTGTCCTTATAACTCATGCTTGTCTTGTGCTGTTACCCTTATATGTATCGATGCTGAATACTCCAGTTCTGTTGTAGGGTCCTTCAGAAGAGGGACTGTGTCTTGCATTTTGTAAACATCCCTCAACACCTGAGAGAGTGTCTTGAACAGAGTAGGTGTTCTAGGAATGAATGACTCCTTGTGGGTAATTAGAGGATCAGAACTCTGGTTTGATCAGTTGGAGACCCAATGATCTGATTTTATGAGACAGATTTAGTATTTGTTTTCTCAGCTTCTTTTAAATATCTCCAATTACTGCATGGATGGGGTGGGAGGTAGAGTTTGTGGTGAAGGAACCTAAAGCTTTTGGAGCTCTTTTGAAAGCAGTCCAGGAAAGGACAAATGTCTTATTCTCGCTCTAGATGAATCGGACAAAGGGTGATGAAGAAGAGTATTGGAACAGCTCCAAGTTCAAGGCTTTCACCTTTGATGATGAAGATGATGAGCTCTCACAGGTAGGTTTTCATGAACAGTTGCTGCAGATCACACCTCCGCCACAGTGCCACTCTCAAATTCCTTCTCCTTACATCCTTGGGAACCTGGCTTTTGACTGTGTCTCTATTGGGCTCTATTGTTTTGGGTCAGATCTTCAGAAAAATCTTCATAGAGAAGAGCCTTCGAAAAAGAGCCAGAAGTATTGTAAAAACCAACTCTCTGCTCTTCTTACTTTTATGCTTAAGGTGATTTATTCCTTTCAGTTTCTTTTTCCCCCCCCAGAACCCCAAGTCTTTTATTATGTGATATAATTTGTTATTTTTGAATGATTGAATGATGAACTGGATTGAAAGTTGCTTCTTTATTGCATCTGTTTTACAAATGGGGAGATGGATTTATTTTTGGAGAAATGGATAAACTTAGGCTTACACAGCAAGTCATTGCCAGGTATATGATCAGAACTTAAAAACAGCTTTGATACCTTCTAACTCTTGCCACTGGACTGCAATGTTGGCTAAAAAGCAATGTTTTTTTCTTGGCAAATATCTAGCAGGCTAGGCTTTCAATTGCAGAGGGTGAAATATTGGCCAACTTTAAATTTCAATTGCTCAGCCTTCTTGGTTGTCAGAGAGGTGAGAAGTAGTGATTGCCTGAGTGCCCTGCCTTATATCCCTCTGCAGTTAAAGGAATCCAAGAGAGCAGTGAATAGTCTTCGTGACTTCGTGGATGATGAGGATGACGATGACCTGGAGAGAGTCAGCTGGAGTGGGGAACCTGTGGGAAGTAAGTAGAGGAGGCTGTAGGAAGGGATTGATATTCAGGGTTCTTGTCACTAGAAGACCCCACTTGCTTGTCTCCTCAGTGCTTGTCAGGAAGGGGAAGGAGGGTAGACTATTTTTAGATGAACATACATTTGGAAATTTAACCCCAGAATAAATTTGAGGAAAAAACAGCAGTAGTTTCCATATGGCTCTCAGGTCTGCCATCCTGGGGCTAATGCTTGGCTGGCTGTTTCAGACTCACTTGGGGTGCTTGTTGGGTTCCTAGGATTTACTTCAGAGAATGATTCAGTAGGTCTTGGGGATAAGGGTGGAGTGGGGTCTTAATTTGCAATAGATACTGCAAGTGCTTCTAATAGTCATATTTGGAACTGCTGGCTTAATTGCTCTTAACTGGCTGGCAGGGGACGCCTGGGTGGCTCAGTGGTTGAGTGTCTGCCTTTGGCTCAGGGAGTGATCCCAGGATCTGGGATCGAGTCCCACATTGGGCTCCCTGTGAGGAGCCGGCTTCTCCCTCTGCCTATGTCTCTGCCTATCTCTCTCTCTCTCTCTCTCTATCTCTTGTGAATAAATAAATAAATCTTAAAAAAAAAAAAAAAACTGGTTGGCAGGACTGACTTCCTTAGCCACTGGATCTCGCTGTCTAGCTGTCTTATAATACCAGTTAACACCTTTGCAGAATCCATCTGATTTTTAGAATATTTTTAAAAATTTTCTTAATATAGGAAATACCATCAGGATTTAAAAATCAAATATTTTAGGCATACGGTGTAGTTTCCCTCCCACACTATCCTGCATCTACTATTCTTAGTCCCTTCTATCCCAAAACACTGCTGTTGTTTCCTTCTTCTGTTTCAACTAAAGATTCTTTTTACATTTGGAAATGCATATAGGAATATGCATTCTTATTCCCTTTTTTACACCAGTGGTAGCATGCTTTATACCCTGCTGTTTTCACTTGGCAATATAGTTTGGAGATCTTTCTATATCAGTACATTAAGAAGTTTCTCATTTTCTTTTAAAACAGCAGCTTAGCATTACATTGTGTAGATTTCCCATAACTTATTTAATCACTTTTGATAAACTTTATTTAGATTGTTTCCAATCTCTCCTTGTTTATATTGCTATCAATAACCTTGTTTTTTGTCCAATATGAGTACATGAAAGGTCAATTTTTATTTTTGTTTTTATTTTTTTTGAAAGGTCAATTTTTAGAGTGGAACTACTGGCAGAGGTATTTGCATCTGCATGGCGTAGATATTGCCAAATTGTTCTCCACAAGGGTTGCACCAGTGTACTCCCACCAGCAATGTTTGAGTGTTCCCATTTCCCCACAGCCTTACCAACAGAGTATTACCAAACTTTGGATCTTTGCCAATCTTTTTTTTTTTTTTTTTTTTTTTTTTTGGTTTTATTTGTGGGAGAGAGAGTGTAGAGTAAGAGAGACAGAGCATAAGAGAGATAGGGCCAAGGTGAGGGTGAGGGATGGAGGGACAGAGGGAAAAGCCAGCTCCTTGCTGAGCAGGAGCCCAATGCAGGCTTAGTCCCGTCGCTCCGGGATCATGATCTGAGCCACCCAGAAGCCTCAGATCTCTGCCAATCTTATAGGGGCCTGTAGTATCTCAATGTACTTTACTTTGTGTAATTCTCTTATTAAGTGTGAGCTTGAGCATCTTTTTATGTGTTTAACAGCCACTTGAATTTCTGTGGTCCATTTATTGATTTCCTTTGTTCTTTTTTCTGTTGATTAATTCTATTTGATTTTATCCTTCCTCCCTGCCCCAATTTTTTAAGTCCAAGGCAATAAGGGACCAGGGCCTCTGGTGAAAAACTTTTAGTGTTTGTCAGAATGCTTAATGTCGAGAATTACTATGAATGAGAATCATTGATTTAGTTCCTACTATCTCACAGGTATCTCATGGTCCATCAAAGAGACTGCTGGAAATAGTGGGTCAAGCCAGGAGGGGCGTGAACAGCTGAAGAGCCGAAATAGCTTCTCCACCTATACACAACTACCCAAACCTACTTCTACTTACTCCCTGAGCAGCTTTTTTAGAGGTAAAGAACACTGGTTAAAGGGACAGAGAGTCCTTGTTTTCTCTTTTCAAAAAACCACTCAGGCTATAATTTTCATTTACTCTGGAAGAAAAAGATTATTGGCAGATAAAGAATTATCTTTGGAGCTGGCAGTTGGGGATTAGAAGTGGGAGCAATGAGAGAGAAATTCAGAGGGATGGGACTGGGTTTCAGGAACGTGAACAAAACTGACTTTAGCTGTGTTGGCAAGTTTTGAATAAATTTTCCTGGGTCAGAATTCCTGCCTACCCCCGTGCATTGCTGTTGGGAATCCCAGTGCACTACCAGTGAGAATATAAAATGATACAGCCACTATGGGGCACAGGATGGCAGTTCCTTCAAAAAAGTAAGCCAGACATACAAGGACAGATACTGTATGATTCCATTTCTAGAAGATAGCTAGAGTAGTCGGGTTCATAAAGAGAGTAAAATAGTGGTCACCAGGGGCTGGAGGTAAGGAGGAATGGGGAGTAACTGTTTAATGGGTACGGAATCTCAGTTTGGGATGATGAGAAAGTTCCAGAGATGTATACTGGTGATGGTTATGCATTGTGAATGTACTCAGTACCACTGAACCACATTTAAGAATGGCAAAAAATGGGATCCCTGGGTGGCGCAGCGGTTTGGCACCTGCCTTTGGCCCAGGGCGCGATCCTGGAGACCCAGGATCGAATCCCACGTCAGGCTCCCGGTGCATGGAGCCTGCTTCTCCCTCTGCCTGTGTCTCTGCCTCTCTCTCTCTCTCACTGTGTGCCTATCATAAAAAAAAAAAAAAAAAAAAAAAAAAAGAATGGCAAAAAATGTCAAAGTACATGTCACGTATATTTTACCACAATTAAAAGAATTTTCCTCCCTATGTTTTTCATGGCATCTCAAATTTCTAAAGTTGAATGTAATTTTTTTTTTAAGCCTCGAGTTCCCATATTGCATAAAAAAGGTTCTATACATACTGCATCCCTAACCAGCTCTGAAATGGCTCTTCGCTTATGTGTTCTTTATCTTCAGGGAGAACTAGACCTGGAAGTTTCCAGTCCCTTTCTGATGGTAAGCATTGACCCTCTGCTCTTGATTGCTGTGGGAGATGTTACTGATATGGGGTACAGTCTGGGGAGTCCTGGGGACAGGTGGTAATTAGATGAAATTTCTTCTGAATCTAGCACCATTATTAGAGAAATTTTCTGATACTGAGGAAGGAGGTCAAGATCATTCTGGCTATAGAAGCAAGGGGTGATTTCTAGGGATGCTGTCTTTGGGGAGGAGCTGAGGTCTACTTTGGGCCATAAAGATGCCTGGGAACCTCACAAGTCAAAAAGGTGTGTGTGAGAAGGAAGCAGTAGAGAAAAGGATTGACATGAAGGTGGTGTCCTTCTGAGCCAGCTGCCTGTTTACTTTTTCAGCTCTGTCAGATGCACCTGCCAAAAGCTATGCTCCAGAGCTGGGCAGACCCAAGGGGGAGTACAGGGTGAGTCATATCTTATACTTTACACAGTTCAAAGCACTTTGACACATATTATCTTGCTTGATCTTCCCAACTTTTTGAGCAGCTATTGTCTTAACTTTTTTGTAGACAAGAATACTGGATATCTAAATATCAGTGCTTGCTCTGGGTCTCATAGCTATGAAGTGGTAGAAGTGGGACTCAAAATCTATTTTTCTGATTCTGTCTTAGCACACTTTCTTTACCCATTGTACTGGTTTTGGGAGGCAGTACTTTGAAACTTTTGATCATTGCTGTGGTCTGGAAGCTCAGTGGAGCTCATATTCCCAAGAAGCACATAACAAAGTAAACTGATTCCTAAGGAAGAAACTGTATCATAAAGTCCAGAAGAGGAACACGTCTTCCTCTTCCTTCTGTCTGCAAAGCCATTAACTAGAATCCCCAGATGCGACTAATTGTATCTAGGGAATGAAGTCCTGTATCAGGAGGCATAGGGTTTTGTCATTCAATTCTTTCCTTCTTTGATCCATCTCTTCTTGCCTGAATTGTCCCTGTTCTAATTACTTCAGAAACTCAGAATGAGACCATTCCTGTTCTTCACTTTTTTTTCTTCCATTCTCTCTCACAAAATATTTCCACATCAGAGAATAAAGATGAGTTTAAGGTGAGAAGCTGGCATACTGATAATTCTGATCCCTTAACTTCCTGAGATTCATGTGTTGCTAATATTCCAGGATTACAGCAATGACTGGAGCCCCAGTGACACAGTGCGACGTCTTCGGAAGGGCAAGGTAAGGCCACTTAGAGAAAGTGTTCTTGTGGGGAAAAACCATTATGGCTGGAGAAATCTATTTGCAAAATACATATATCATAGAGGATATTTATCCAGAATACATAAACAATAATGATTATCTTTAATAAGAAGGTAACCCAAATAAAAAACTTGGCATAAGATTTAACCAGTTATATCACAAGAAGTTCATGAATAGCCAGAGAGCACTTGGGAAGATCCTCTACATCAATAGTCATCAAGAAAATGTGAATTAAAACTGTGAGACACTACTATACAGCCACTAGAATGGCTAAATTTAAAAATATCATTCCAAACATTGGGAGGCTGTAAAGGAGCTAGACCTCTCATACACTGAAAGTACAAAAGGTGAAATGTGAAAACTACTCTGGAAAATAGTCTGGCAGCTTCTTACGAAGTTAAACATACACTTAATTTTATTGCTAGACATTTACAATCCAAGATAAGTGAAAACGTATGCTCAAAGACTCGTTCATACACCGGGGCAACCTGGATGGCTCAGCTCAGTATGTTGAGTGTCTGACTTTGGTTTCAGCTCAGATCATGATCTCAGTGTCCTGGGATTGAGCCCTGCATCAGGCGTGTGCTTTGTGGGAGTCTGCTTGTCCCTCTCCCTCTGTCCTTCCCCCCATGTGCATGCTCACATGTGTGAGCTCTCTCTCGCTCGCTCACTCGCTCTCGCTCTGTCTCTGAAATAAAATCTAAAAAAAAAAAAAAAAAAAAAAAAAAAATTGTACACTGTATTCACAACAGCCCTATTCATAATAGCCCCCAAAGTGGAAATAACCCAAATATCCTTTAGTAGGTAAATGGATAAATGGTGGTATGTCCATACAATGAAAACTACTTACCAGCGAATCAATGTAGTACTCACCACAACATCTAGATTCCTCTCAGAAATATGATACTAAGTGAAAGAAGTCAGATGTAAAAGGGACGCCTGGGTGGCTCAGTGGTTGAGGGTCTGCCTTTGGCTCAGGGCGTGATCCTGGGGTCCTGGAATTGAGTTCCAC
The DNA here is from genome assembly GCF_011100685.1 of Canis lupus familiaris. Lineage (NCBI taxonomy): Eukaryota > Metazoa > Chordata > Mammalia > Carnivora > Canidae > Canis > Canis lupus. Next base: position 50,565,894 of record NC_049229.1, on the reverse strand, counting down.
ATCAGGCTCCCCACAAGGAACCTGCTTCTCCCTCTGCCTGTGTCTCTAGCTCTCTCTCTCTGTGTGTCTCTCATGAATAAATTCATAAATAATCTTAAAAAAGTCAGATGTAAAAGAGTACGTATTGTATGATTCTATTCCTGAAATTCTAGAAAAGGAAAACTTTAGTGACTGAAAGATGAGTGGTTGCTAGGAGCTAGAGATGGAAGGGGGCTGTTGACATCAAAGCTGACAAGGATGATGGAGTTGTTCTATATCTTTATTGTGGTGGTAGTTGCATGGAATTTGATATGTATTTGTCAAACTCACTGAACTCTACCCTTAGTAGATTTTATTGTATGTAAATTATACCTCATTAAAAAGAGAGAAAGTGATCTCTGCCCTTTGGGTTTGGCAAGACTCCATCAGGACCTTAGGACTTCCTTGCACACTAATTCTGTTCTTCTTCTCCCAGGTCTGCTCACTAGAAAGATTCCGTTCCTTACAGGACAAGCTACAGCTCCTGGAGGAAGCAGTAAGCATGCATGATGGAAACGTAATTACTGCAGTAAGTTGTGTTGTTTTGTTTGTTGTTTGCTTAATTGTAGTCCAATCAGAATTGAACTGTAACATTTCAGGTTAAATGTCTAGTAGAGATCTTGAATTCTTCTTGAAGTGTAGGATTCTCAGTAATACATGCTCTGAGGTTTAGCTGGCAGGAAGTGTATTGTATGTGGATGTCTTAATTATAATCAAGAAGCTGCAAGTTGGCCACTCTGTTCTAAAAACTAATCTGAGGTGCACTTGGGTGGCTCGGTTGAACAACCAACTCTTGATTTCAGCTCAGGTCATGATCTCAGGGTCCCACATTGGGCTCTGCATTCAGCAGGGAGCCTGCTTGAGATTCTCTCTTTGCTTGTGCATGAATGCGTGCATGCACATGCTCTCTCTCAAATAAGTAAATGAATCTTTAAAAAAAATAAAAACATGGGACGCTGGATGGCTCAGCGGTTGAGCATCGGCTTTTGGCTCAGGGCGTGATCCCGGGACCTGACCTCGGGTCCTGCATTAGGCTCCTTGCAGGGAGCCTGCTTCTCCCTCTGCCTACATTTCTGCCTCTCTCTGTATCTCTCATGAATGAATAAATAAAAAGTCTTTTAAAAAAATAAAAATAAAACAAAAACAACGAGAGTCTTTTGAGGGAGATGTATGTGAGAATGGTCTCTCTCAGAGGGAAGTGTCTCTTGCCAGTATGGGAATGGGCAGGTGGACTCCTCTTAGACATAGCTCAATTCTAGATGTCTGTCACCTGTCCTTCTGTCACAGAGGGAAATCTGTTGTCTGGACGTGCCAAGATTCCAAACGAGTCGCTGACCTCATTCCTAAACATCAGGAGCTCAGAGCAAGGCTTTGTGTTTGAGCGGTCAAATTTATTCTTTGTTCCGTTTTCCTTTAGGTTCTGATCTTCCTGAAGAGGACACTAAGCAAAGGTGAGCATATGTTGAGAGAAATCTTCAGTCAATGAGATGCCTGCTACATTTGAAGGGAGAATGGCTTTGTGGCTTTCCTATAGGATTCACTGTCATCAGCTCTGTTTCAGAGACAGCTGGGGTGGCCTAAGAGTTCTGAGTATCCATCTCATTTCTGAGGGCAGTTGTTCCTTCTGTAGGGTGATAACTACATCAACTGGAGCCTCCCTATATACTAGACAGACAGATGGCTGTGTTGGTTTGAGGACTTACATCAGAGTCCATGCTAGGTGCCTACTGATTCAGTTGGTAAGAACCAAAGGCCACCTGAATGGCCAGGGGTTGCCCTGGACCATGGAGTGTGCTGGCAGTGGATTGAGCCATAGGACCGGGTACCATAAAAAGCTGTTTCTCACTTGCGATTAGCTTTGAGGAGTTGTTTGGAATAATGAGGAGCGAGACCAATTTCACAGTTGAGTAATAGGCTTTAATCTTTCCCCACCTAACTCCTGCCTGCCTGCCAGAGATCCTCTTCCGAGAGCTGGAAGTGCGACAGGTTGCCTTGAGACATCTCATTCACTTCCTTAAAGAAATAGGGGATCAAAAGCTGCTTTTAGACCTCTTCAGGTAAGCACTGATCATCTTGTCTATAGTTACTGAGCACTTTATTCAAAGCACTCTGGAGTATACAAAGAAGACACGGTCCATTTTTGCTGTTAGATGAGATAATGAAACATGATGGGAAAATTAATAATACAGCTCAGTCTGTGATAAAATGATAGTGTAGCAGATCGTTAAGAACCAGGCCCTGGGGTCTAACATACCTGCATTGAATACTGGCACCACCGTTTAGTTCATAGAGTCACGTTGAGGAAGTTACCCAGCCTCTTCAATGGAAGTGAGGATTCCTACCTCACAGCTTGTGAAGATAAGGAGTTAGTATGGGGAAAGCATTTAGTGTAATGTCTAGACTGTGTTATTAATATTTTTAAGCATTTTATTATAAAAGACCTAGATTAAGGTATCTTTTATTACTTGATCCCCAATGATGCTAGTGAGAAATGTAATGGAAGAGCAGAATAAGCAAGTAAATCTTCAGTCTGGATACGCAAGGAAAGGCTCATGGAAGTGGTTAGGAATTGAGACTAGGTAGGGTTTCTAATAGGTGGAAAGGCAAAGGGTAGGCATACCGGCTGGAGGCCTGGAACAGGGGAGTGTCTTCTACCATGTTTTCCTTCCTTTCCTTCCCTTTCCCTTCCCCTTTCCCTTTCCCTTTCCCTTTCCTTTCCCCTGCCAGTAGATTAAATTGTATATCTAGTATGTCTTTTCTTCAGTGTCAGGGAAGGGGTTGGAAGCCCTTTTGAGGCTGATATCTGGCCCAAGATAACTCCAGTTATCCAGTGACTCCAGCACAGTGATGAGCTGCCCCAAAGACAAAGGTGGGGAAAGCAGTTCACCTGATCAGGGCCAAGATTACAGAGAGTTAGCCAGGAATTTGCAGAAGACATGTTCATTGAGGCAGGCTATTTCCTCCTTCCCTTCCCGATCAACAAGACTATTAAGCATCACCTCTAGGCCAAACCAGTGATTTCATTATAGCGGTCCATTCAGAATAAGAAGGAATTAGAAGACAAAGTCTTTATTCTCCAAGGCCTTACCACCTTTGGGAGAGACAGAACCCTTTCTCCACCATGCATGAAAGCAACGAAGAACAATATAGAAAATCTGTTTCTAAGATTGTACTGACAGAAGAGTGCTTTAATCTTTCCAAATCTATAAGATTACTGTGGGCCAAGGTTTTGTGGAGGCTCTGAACCTTTCTGTCAGACCTGTTAACTTTACAAAGTTATTAGTGTCCTGCAGTGCTTTCTTGTCCTTGCTTTTCACTCAGCTAGAGCAGTCAGGGGAACAGTGATATCTGATCCACCATATGTTTTCAAGAGGTTACTGGTAGAAGAAATTCTTTTTAAGAAGAGGAGGGCTTATTCACGTATGAGGGCAAATGAATTTGAATTGTGTTTTTCCTAGAGCAGCTACCCTATTTTGTGAGGTTATATTGCCACACGTCAATAGATAAAAATGCCCTGCTCCCTTCTGCTTCTCCCCAGGTTCCTAGATAGAACAGAAGAGCTTGCGGTAAGTGTGGCCCTTTGTTTCAGTTGGGGACCTGTTTAACAGAAATCTAAGCCAAAACCCAGCCTCCGAGATCCCAAACTAGTTAACAGTATTCTTCCTTGGTATTGATTGCATCCAGAAGAGAAAGGCATCTGGGAAGCCTACAAACTTAATCCAAATGATGTACTGTTTCTTTTTATATGCTCTTTTGATTGGGCTTATGAATAAATATTTCTTTGAATGACTAAAAACTGGCCTGATCAATTTGTAATTTGTTTTTTATTTTCTAATTGTTTCAGTTCCTGGTTTGTAGGAGCTTTTGGGTTTTGGCTTCTAACACTGGAAAATGTAAGCTAAGAGGGATGAGAAACCAGATAGAGGCCAAGAAGGAGGATAGGTCAAGCTGATGATGCACCCAATACACATTTCGGTGGAGAGCTCAGTGATTGAGTGTTAAAACAGATTTTTGGCAGATTTTTACCATTTTAGAATAAACTCCTGGAATACAAGTATAAGCTGAAATCGTACCAAAAATTTCATTATATTATTAAAACTATAGCAATCCACTTTTAAAAATTTGCCATTATTGTGCAGGGGTTGGAATTCCTTAGCACCATCAATGGCAGGATTGTTCCTTTGGTCACTGCACACATGTTTGTAGTGAGATCAGTGCTCACATTCAGCTGGCACGTCTAATAATCTTGCTAACCTTTGCATAGCAGACTATAATTAGGAAAATGTTTTTCAGTAACATTTTGTAAAAGGAACTTGTACTTAATATTTGAAGCATGGGAAAATCTCAGAAATCCTTTATCATAATCTACTGAAAATGATCGGCAGTCTGTAGCAGTCATTGGGAAAAGGTTTTTGTTTACACTTTTAATCTCCATAGATTTGAAACTATAAGGAATTTTCTTCATACAGCATTCTTACAAAGTTTGTTGTTTTGAAGCTTGATTAGTGAAAATAAATGTGTTTTGGGTAACTCATTTTCCTCTAAAATTTTTTCTTATTTTATTCCTTTCTCTATTATTTTTTAATTGAAGGTGATGTATCATGCATGTTGTTGTATATAAATTTAGAGTTTTCCAACCTTACAAACTTCAGAATTGTCAAAGCTAATAGTCTGTTTTCAGTTTATCCTCAGAGCGGGAAGGTTATCTAAGTAGGAGTTTCTTCAAAGACTTAAGGCCAAAGTGGAATTGAACAATAAAAATTAATTATAGCTCTTAAAGATTACTTTAATACTAGGATTGGTTATATGCCAGATATTTTATGAAGATTAGATTATGATATAATCTCTATTATTCTGTTTTATATTATCATTTATATTTTTATACATTTGTTTCTAAAAGGACATAGTGTCCTTCCTAAACCCAGTTCATTCTCTTAATATTCATGTTAACTGTCAATCTGTTTATTTTTTAAATCTTGGGAAGTTTTTTTTTTTTTTTTTTTTAAGATTTTCATTACGTAAGAGAGAGAGGAAGAGGAGTAGAGGGAGAGGAACAAGCAGATTCTGTGCTGAACATGGAGCCCAACGTAGGGCTCAATCTCAGGACCCTGAGATCATGACCTGAGTCAAAACCAAGAGTCGATGCTTAATGACTAAGCCACCAAGGCACCTCAATTCTTGACAAGTTTTTAATAATTGTACATAAAATTGCAGTTTTTACGATCATCATTAATTTCGTCATCCCTTGTAATAAAAAAATAGGGATTTAAACCTCAGTTCTTTTTTTAGAATTCCAAAATAGCCCATAAGGAGATTTTCTTTCAGAGTTATATGTAGAACCTATAGTAAGTATTTAAATGTGAATCTTTAGGTGTCAACAGTGAATCAGAAGACATGACTTATTCATGTTACTGATGTTGTTAATTACTGGATATTTACAGGATCATGCTATCTTTGATTATAAGGTCAAAGATGCCAAAAATAATGTTGAAGTAAGCATTTCATTCTTTGGCCTTTCAAAGGCTAAGGTTAGGGTTAGTGAAGCAAAAGCTGGTTTTAGTTAAATAGTGAGGCTAAAGCCAAGCTTCCAAGTAAAGCTTGGTGCTTGCCTACTCAGTACTTTGTTATAGGCCAGCACTGAACTTCCCATAGAACTTCCCACGATGATGGCAGTATTCTTTATCTGTGTTGTTGGATATGGTCCAACTAGTCATGTGGTAAAATGACTACTGTAATTAAGGATCTGAATTGTTTAACTTAATTTAAACGTAAATGTAAACCAAATGTGGGCATCAGTTACTGTATTGGATATTGCAGTTATAGATAAATCAAAGAGTGATTTTGAAGATTTTTTTTTTTAGGATTTATTTATTCATGAGAGACCCAGAGAGAAAGGCAGAGACATAGGCAGAGGGAGAAGCAGGCTCCATGCAGGGAGTTTGATGTGGGACTCAATCCCAGGACCCCGAGACCACACCTTGAGCCAAAGGCAGACACTCAACCACTGAGCCACCCAGGTGTCCTTGAAAATTTTTTGTCATCTATACATCCAGTATGGGGCTTGAACTCACAACCCCGAGATCAAGTGTCACATGCTGTAATTACTGAGCCAGCCAGGCATCCCCAAAGAGTAATTTCTCTCTACGTGCACACCTATCCACACCCAGAGGAATCTCTGATAATGAAGAATTACGTTTTTAAGGATGGAAAGTCTACTTACATACCTACCTCACCCTTAAGGAGACAAAATAAAATAGTTCAACCCCCCCCTTCTCTTTTTCTTTCTTTCTTTTTGTAGCTCTCTCATTACCGTGAGCACTTGAACATTCAGGACCCTGAGAAACGAAAAGAATTTCTTAAGACCTGTGTTGGGTAAGTATGGGAGAGAAATGTTTTTAAGTATAATCTTACACAGACAACTGAGGAGACTAATTAAGGGTGGAGTGGATAGGCCGTTGAAGGGAAAGGCTAACAGTGGGTCATACAAACATCATTAAAGATGGTCTCATTCAGTGATTGCAGACATTTTCAATGATGGGTAGTAAATTGAGAAAAATAAAGGCAATCTAAAGAGTTTTTTTCTACAGTTAATTTAATTTGAAACACTGCCATTTGTTCTGGGATTTTTTCCCCCTCCCCTCTCTCCCTTTCTTTATGATTTTATATATTAAAAAGGTTGATAACACTTTACCTTCCATGTTCTTTTCAGTGGTTACTGATCCTCGAGACCCCAGACCACAAGAACCACTCACTCAGCATAGGTGTTCATCCACTATATAAGACACTGTAAAAAACAGCCCCACATACTGTTTTCCAGTGATGAGCACTCACTGCTCTTGGAAGTAGCTTGTTCTTTGTCAGACAACCTTCATTATTGTTAAATGCTTTGTTATATTGAGCTGAAACTTGCTTCCTTCTATCTTTCAAGACATGCAGAGCATCTACCCAGGAGGCCTTAATCCAAGTTCAATATTCACAGTTGCTTTAGTCATTCCTCATGGGACAGGAATTCTAGGATTCATATTTAGAAATTTGTCTTTGTCCGTGTAATCCTTAATTTTAACATTACCAAATACTGAGCTATGTCATAGTGGCCTGTGGTGAAAAAGAGAAAAGTTGGAATAGTGAGATAACTGAAACCTATTGCTGTTTCTCTTTATCTCTTCTAAAACTTGGCTATGGCTCACACTTAATCTGGGATAGTGTAACTGAGTTTCAGAAATCTTCCAGGAGTGACTGGAGTGCAGGACTAAGGCAGCACTTTTTAAAGGAGAGATCTGTGAACTGCAAGCCTAAAATCTGGCTTCGGTTCCTAGCTTTACATCTTGGTTTACCACGTATGAGTTTTAGGCAAGATACTGTTTGTCCCTCAACTTTTTCATGTGTAAATGTAGTGTTGAAGATGGAATCCTTGATATCTGTGTAGATGTCTGAGATCTTTAGCGATCTATCCATGTACCACCATGCCTGGTAATTTAATTTTACCTTATATCTCTGCAATAAGAAATGACTAACAAGGGACACCTGGGTGGCTCAGCAGTTGAGCTTCTGCCTTTGGCCCAGGGCGTGATCCCAGAGTCTTGGGATTGAGTCCCACATCAGGCTCCCTGCATGGAGCCTGCTTCTCCCTCTGCCTATGTCTCGGCCTGTCTCTCATGAATAAATAGATAAAAGCTTTAAGAAAAAGAAAGAAATAACCAACAAATGTAAGTATCCCTTATGTAGAGTTAAGCACTGACATTAAGCCAGGACAGGAACCACAGTGCTTCACTGTGGATGATGGGCAGTCAGCCAAGCTCATTCACTCACTAAGTGACGTGTTTGTCAAACATTCCAACTCCCACAGTGAGAGGATTCTAACTCATTCCTCAGTAAAACCACTGATTACTATATATATTTTGTGGACTTTCAGGATCCCTCTTTTTTTAAAAAAGATTTTATTTTAACTTTTTTAAAGATTTTCATTTATTTATTTGAGAGAGAGAGAGAGAGCAGAGAGCACAAGCAGGAAGTGGGGGGAGTGAGGGGTAGAGGGAGAAGCAGATACCCCACTGATCAGGGAGCCTGATGTGAGGCTCGATCCCAGGACCTTGGGATTATGACCTCGGCCAAAGGCAGACACCTAACTGCCTGAGCCACCCAGGTGCTCCAGATTTTATGTTGTTGTTTGTTTTTTTTAAGTAATCTCTACATCTGACATGGGACTGGAACTCACAGCCTTGAGATTAAGAGTTCCATGCTCTACCAACTAAGCCCGCCATGCCTCTCAGGATCCCTCTTGAATTGGCAAAACCTAAAATACAAAATCCCAGCCAAAGGTCTATTCTGTTTTCTGCTTTCTCTCTCTCTGCCTTTCAGGGATGCTGTAAAGGTACATTGGGATCAAATTTGTGAAGTGCCGTGAGCCTCTTATGCTTACAGTGGTGATTTGGTTTAGTTGGGTTTGTTTTCAGTAGAGAAAGAGGTACTAACCTTCTGGCTCTTTACCAGTTTGCCATTTTCAGCAGAAGATTCTGCACATATTCAAGACCATTATACCCTCCTGGAACGCCAGATCATTATTGAGGTTAGACTCCTTGTCTCTACATTTTCTGCTTCGATATCAGTGCTCAGTGCCATTCAGCATCTAGGAGACCTCTATGCTCTGCCGTATATGTCATTTCCTGTTAATTCTCTAAGAGTCTTTCATTTCCTCTTTATATGTTAGCACTTTTCCCTTCATTGTTCTCAGGCATCCTTTTTCTTCTCACTTGCAGTTAACCTGGAAGTGTGTTTTCTCTCCCTCCCAGAACTCTTGTTTCATCCTTACTTCTCCAGTTTTCCTCCATTCAACATGAATCTGTCATCATTTTACAGATTTTAAACTCCCCTAGTCTATCCTGGGCAGTTTCTTTTTCTCTTCTTTGCTTCTTCCCTAGGATAGGAAGCATGACCGCTGTAGTATTTAATGTTTCTCTCCTGCTTCTACTCTGCAGACATTGTTGTTTTTTTCATTTGGTTCACTCACTACAGGCAAATGATCGACATCTGGAATCAGCAGGACAGACTGAGATCTTTCGAAAGCACCCCCGCAAAGCTTCTATCCTCAACATGCCATTAGTGACAACGCTTTTCTACTCGTGCTTCTACCATTACACGGAGGCTGAGGTATAGGCAAAATGTGAAAGACCCCACACTCTCACTGCACAAGAGGGATATAGGTTGAAGCCAGTTATTTCAAGGTGCTCTTAACGATGGGTATGTATAGTTCTTGGGGAAGTCCACCTGGAAGCTTTCCTGGCCCTCAGAAAGGATGAGCCATCAGGGAAAAAGAGATTTAAAAGGGTTTGTGTGGCCTCTGGTGAGCTGGCATGCTGGCATTAGCACATTGTCTCCCCAATGCTGGTCCTGCAGAGTCCCTGCTCAAAGGTCCATAATTTCAAATGGATTCACATGGTATAAAGAAGAGCAGCAAGGTGCTAAGTGTTTGTGGGTACTTAAAAATTGTTTCGAAAAGGTTCAAGTTTTAATGATCATAGGTGGGAATGATTATAATGTGTGATCAATCTTGTGATAGATAAGCATAAAATTGAGAAATACACTGTATATATTAATCCAGTCTTGTTTGCCAAGTTGTGGTGATATCCAGTTAGACCTGGTGGAATTTGTCTCTTAAATTAACTTCTTGGGACGCCTGGGTGGCTCAGCGGTTGAGCATCTGCCTTCAGCTCAGGGCATGATCCCACAGTCCTGGGATCGAGTCCCTCATTGGGCTCCCTGCATGGAGCCTGCTTCTCCCTTTGCCTCTGCCTGTGTGTGTGTGTGTGTGTGTGTGTCTCATGAATAAATAAATAAAATATTTTTAAAAAATTAACTTCTGGGTTTAAGTGGCTACAGAGAAAAATATACAATGTCTAGGTAGTGGAAAGAAACTGTTAGGTTGGGGGCAGCCCCAGTGGCCCAGTGGTTTGGCGCCGCCTTCAGCCCGGGGTATGAGCCTGGAGACCCAGGATTGAGTCCCATGTCAGGCTCCCTGCATGGAGCCTGCTTCTCTCCCTCTCCCTCTGCCTGTCTCTCTCTCTCTCTCTCTGTCTGTTATGAATAAATAAATAAAATCTTTAATAAAAAAAAAATGTTAGGTTCGGTAGTATTTGGGAAAGTCAGTAACAGTAAAATTCCTTCTCCACCTTCATCCTAGGGGACGTTCAGCAGTCCAGTCAACCTGAAGAAGACATTTAAGGTAGATATAAATTGGTCAGTGTCTGGTAAAGTAGTATGAGAGTAACTACATGGAGTGGATGTTGCCTGATAACCCTGCATGGGAAGTCCCTTGATATTCAAGGTTGGAAATAGAAAGAATGAGGGCAGCCCAGGTAGCTCAGCAGTTTAGCGCTGCCTCTGGCCCGGGGCGTGATCCTGGAGACCTGGGATCAAGTCCCACGTCGGGCTCCCTGCATGGAGCCTGCTTCTCCCTCTGCCTGTGTCTCTGCACCCCCCTCTCTGTGTCTCTCATGAATAATAAAATATTTTTTAAAAAAAGAAATAGAAAAAATGAGTTTGTGGGAAGTGAGGGAAGACTAACTGAATGGCCTGCAGCAGTGCTGGGGGCTTGGGAGTGAAAAGGTTCTTGATGACTTGAGAAATTTGTGCATTTTAAGGGGCATAATCAACACCAGGGAATATTTTTGCTTGTCTTTTCCAGAATTCTCCCCTGAGGCATTTCTACTCCTCATTAATTCCCCTGGTCTCTGCTTTTTAGATCCCAGACAAACAGTATGTACTGACGGCCCTGGCTGCTCGCGCCAAGCTTCGAGCCTGGCATGATGTTGATGCCCTCTTTACCACGAAGGTGGGTGCCCTGGAACTGTTTGGTGCTACTGGGGGCCTTGGAGATAATCATCTTGTTACCCCATACCTCATGGGAATCTCACATTCTACTTACTGGTTTACATTTTTTCCTCCAACTTTTTGTTTTCCAAAATGTCAAACTGAAAGAAGAGTTGAAAGAAAAGTATGATAAACATACTAATAGTCTTAATTCATTGATTTATTAACATTTTTGCCATATTTGCTCTTTTTTCTTTTGCTGAACCATTTGAAAGTAAATTGCAGACATCATGATACTTCTCCGTAAGCAGTTATTTCATTTATAACCACAATATTATTATCATTTTCAGGATATTTAACATTAATATTGTAATATCATTGTATATATAGTCTGTATTCAAATCAGCTCTTAGAGCTTTTTGTTTATTTTTGTGTTTGTTTGCTGTCAGGATCTAATCAAGGATCTTGCATTGGTTGTCATGTCATATTTTAAATATCCTTTCTTCTATGAGTTTGATTTTTTTTTGTTTATACCCTTTGTTAGTTTTTTGTTGTTGTTGTTTGGGGTTTTGCTTTTTTTTAAATTTTATTTTTAAGTAATCTCCAAACCCAGTATGAGGCTTAAACCTACAACCCTGAGATTAAGAGTTGCAAGCTCTACCTACTGAACCCACCAGGTGCCCCTACCTGTTTTTTGGTGGTGGTGGTGGTGGTGGTGGTTGTTAATTATTTACTTAGCTACATTGACTACCAAAGCAATACATGTCTGTGTCAAAATCAAAAACACTATGTGAGAGCATAGTCAAATTACATGAATTTCCTTATTCATTGCCCACCTGCTCCTGTCTCAGTCCCTTCTGCAAGGCAAACACTCTTAAAAGTTCAATGGGTAGTTTTCCAGACTTTTCCTCATGATATACAAATATCCTTATGTAAATATAAACACATAGAAGATAGGATTTTTTCTACCCAGATTAAGTTGATACTATAAGTATTATAAAATAAATTACTTATTTCATCTAGCCATATTTCACAGACTTTTTTCTGCCTGTGGATCTAAGAACTTATTAGATCTGACTCTTTCTACCCTCTGACTCTTTCTACCCTCATAGTTTCTTGACTTTTCTGAAAAACTTATCTCAAAAAAAAAAAAAAAACTTATCTCTCTTCACTTCTCAATCTTCCACCTCCCATCCATCCACACTCACCACCATGTTATTCTAGTCAGACCGTAAAACGAATGGCCACAAAGTGTGTTGAGTCTGTCTTGCCTAGCTTCTGCTGCCCCATCTTCCCTTTTCAGAACTGGCTGGGCTACACCAAGAAGAGAGCACCCATTGGATTCCATCGGGTTGTGGAAATTTTGCACAAGAATAGTGCCCCTGTCCAGGTAATAGCTCCTAAAGGGCATTGGGTACAGGATCCTCTAGGAGACCTACCTTTTAGACTCTTATTGGTCAGTGGTGGGAGACTTGACCTGCTCTGGTCTTAGCTGCAAGATAACAAAAAGGCTGTAGTTGACCTTGAGATAGAAAAGGCCAGAGAGGGAAGTTCTCCTCTGCCCTTTAGAAGTAATCCCAGACTGCCCCTCTTTGAGGAGCATCTACTGCGGTTAGCCTGTGTGAAGCACTGACATATTATTCAAATGATTGAAAAGGAGAGCTCATTGAGAAAGGACATCAAGGAACAATGAGCATAGCACTGGATCAGATCTAGAGCACATCTGTTGTTTGCCTGGGTATCTAGCTGTAGGGTAAGGTGGGAGTGGGCTCTTCCCATCTCTCCTGGGTGAGCTTGGAAGTACTGCATACAGTCCACCTCATTCCCATTGCAGAACTAGTCCTATGGTTGATCATGAGAATTGTAGACACGAGATAGGAAGCTTTTGCCTTAAGATTTTTGTTGTCTTCTTTTTAGAGCTCCTTGTTTTATGGGTCTGGGAGTCATTACTCAGAAGTATCTTTTCTCATAGATATTACAAGAGTATGTTAATCTGGTGGAAGATGTGGACACAAAGTTGAACTTAGCCACCAAGTTCAAATGCCATGATGTCGTCATTGATGTGAGTCCCTAAGAAATAAGAACCCTGAGTTAAACCCTTAATGGAGAGTGGGGGATTATGATATTCTCTGCCCTAGATCTTGAGGTACTTTCAATTTAGACTTAATAGACAAAATGATCTGGCAAGAATCAGTTTGGAGACCAGTTCTCTTGTATTATTTTCCCAGCCCTTTGACTGATAGCTCTTTGCTTTTATAAATATGTTGTACTCACAAAATTTATAGAACTGAATCCAGCCACATAAGCTCTGTAGATTTCTCTTCAGTAAGAAGTTCTGTAGGTGCTTTACCCCACTGTCATCCCACTATTACCTCTCAGCCTCTCCTTGAACCTTGACCCAATGTTGGAATGGCAGAAAGAAAAAGGCCCTCGTAGAGAAGGCTGATTGGTTTTATTGTGTCTGTTGGTGTACAGACTTGCCGGGACCTGAAGGATCGTCAGCAGTTGCTAGCGTACAGGAGTAAGGTGGATAAAGGATCTGCAGAGGAGGAGAAGATTGATGCCATTCTGAATAGTTCGGTGAGCAGCTACAGCTTACTCCTCCAGTAGTCCCAGGAGACAGTCCCCATACTCACAGTATCACCAAGTATATATTCCCAAGGCCTGCATTGGGTCACAGTTTGCTGAGTGTCATGGATACAAGGATCTTCTGTGGGCCTAAGGATCTAAAGCACTGCTTTGAACAGCAGAAATTACTCCTAAGATGTGTGATGATCTTGGGGTAATCCGGGAACCTTAGGCTGAGACTTCACATAGCATCCTGGTGATCATTAAACATAGCAGGTAGGAGGTACTAGTCCAGGGAGTATGGAAACAATGCTGCAGATTCATAATATCCAGGTGGTAGTTTTCTGGGGCCAGGTATGACCTACCTGTTGGAAATAAGTGGATAAAACAGACTTTAGCTATTTGAGCAACACACCTGGCTCACCTCTCAGAGCATGAAATTGCTGAGCTTTTTTTTAATACGGAGCTTAGCTCCCTGTTACATCTAAAGCTAGTAAGTCTTGGTCCTATGGAGGGCAGAACCAGAATAAATGCCATAAATCAGGCTTATAAGGTACAGAAAAGATGTTCTATTCATCTTTGAATAAGCAAATTCCCCCACATATTAGAAAAACATTTTTCAACTTCCCTCTCCATTCTTCTTATTCTTACTTTATCTAGCTGTTCTGTTTTATTGTATTCCCTTACCTCTCTGTAAGGGTTAGTAGAAACGGATATTTGTTCTTTTCCACAGCAAATTCGATGGAAGAATTAAGTGGCATTAGCTACCCTGAAACCTGCCTCATTTCTTCCTTTCCTGTCTGTGAAAGTAGAGAGTGTCTTCATTGGGAGTTACAGTACCACACATCGCTTGGACCCATCAGCAACAGGCAGTGCCTACTACTCTAAGGGCAGAAACCAGCGCCTGGGCACAGACAGCTTCAGACTGACCTAAGGAACGTCATCAAGAGGGCCAAGATCTAAAGCTTTGACTCATGAGGAAGATTCTCTCCACCTGGTGCTCACATGAAGGTGGGAATAATTTCTAGATTGGGCCCATATTGGGCAAGATCTCTCTTGGTCTGGGAAAAATGACTGCTCAAGAAAGGAAGTTACCTAGACTAAGAGGTCAGGTGTCATAGAGTGGCCACTCCATTCCTCTCAGCTAATTATGACCCTGGACTTGGTGCTGGACTTTGGCAGTTCTGCTCTGAAGTCAGAATAGAACCAAAATGGCTCTCTCCCAAGGGACCTCAGGAAGGGATGCCAGTATAGCGGAGACCTGTTGGAGGTGCCTTCACCCCAGACTGCAGAGTCCTCCATGTAATGACAGAGATTGCCCAGACGTTTGTGTTTCTTTAACCACTGTCCCTCTGCTGCCCTAGTCTAGCCTCTACTGAGACTTGTGTTTCGTCTCTCACCTACACATCGAGATGGCCTGGTGCGGGAGATAAGGACCTCCCCATTATCTTTTCCTCTACTTCTCCTACCCAGACCCATAAACTTTTATGAAGCTCAAATTCAGCAGTGCTGGAGTGCTCTTCCCTTACACACAAATCTCATTTCACTAGGAGCTTCCAGAAGGTTCACCAGGGCTAAACTCAACAGCATTTCAGACAGGATATTAAGATGGAAGTTTTCATTTCACACTTGGTTTTTAATAGGATCTTCTGTAGTGCTAGCCTCCTGCCCTTTACCAATATTAGCCTCTCTTCTATGACTGAACTGGGTTTTCCTGACATGCCTAGATTCATAATAAAGCCTTTTCCTTCTTGGTGCCTTCTCTTTCCCTCCTAGTTGTTTTGTGAAGAACAATGAAATAATTGCCCTGTCTCTTGGGACCACTGCAAATCTGCCTCAGTGACTGCATTCAGTAGTCTGTCAACATAAGTCATGGAGTAACGGTGTTTATGGCAAAGTATGGCTGTGCGGTTAACAGGGAGCACTGAGCTGGGAGACAAAAAACCTGGCCTCTTGTCCTAGCTCTACTGTTGATAAGCTGTGTGATGTTGGGTGAATCCCTCTCTTCCTGGACTCACTATCTTAACCTGTCATAGGAGGGTATGTTTCTCTGAGAGCTTGTAGAATTTTACACTCCTGTGGATGAATGAAGTGGTAGATGAAAAGATGTATAGAGGCCTATAGCATGCTTTAAGGCATGTGGTTCTCGACTGGGGACAGTTTTGCCCCCAGGAGACCCCTGTCAAAATCTGGAGACACTTTGCTGCTACAACCAGTGGGTTCTACTAGTATCTGGTGAGTAGAAACAAGGAATGCTGCTAAACATCCTACAATGTAGGACAGCCCCCTCCAACAAAGAATTATCCTGTCGAGAATGTCATTAATGCAAATGCCGAGAAACTCTGCTTTAAGGTGATCAGACTTCATCTCTTACTCCTCCACTTTGCAATTCCAGATACCTTCATAATTGTTCCTTCCTTAAGCATCCCTCTGGCTGTTGAAGAAACAGGAGTTTAATTTGCTAAATTGTGCTTAAGTTATTGGCTGATCGTCCAGCAAACCATGGTGATTTTATTAGTGGATCAGGGTTCACTCAGAGAAGCAGAATCACTAGGAGTATGTCATCTGTCTATATGTGGAATTCATTACATGGATTTGCCCTTACTCAAGTATAGCTGTTTGTTAAACAGTCTCTGGAAGTTTGTCTTCATAACTGGTGGTAGAGCTCCCTATCCGCAGGGTGGGCGGTGGGGAAGGAAAGATAGATAAAATGTGAGGGAAAGCAAGGACAAGATGGAGCCCAGGAGGATGGAGAGGAGCCCATGTCAGTTCTCACTACCCTCAATGTCAAGGAAGTGGGTGTCCTGAAGGCAAAGCTAGCTGGTGGCCTTTGTCAAGGAACTGAACACAAACCTGGCCCAGGAGTGTGAGAAGCTGTAGGAGGATCCAGGGGAAGTTGTAGCGATTGTAGGTCCAACTGCTGCTGCACACCAACAGGGTCACTAGCAGACAGAGTACCTGCCCTGACCTTGCAAGCATCAACACAAACTGGATGCTGCTTCAATTCAGACTTCCAAGTCTTGCACAAAGTCTCTATGGCACACCCTGACTGGAAACATTCAGGGAAGAGTGTTCTGGAAAATGTAGTTCAGCCTAGCCAACTTGACATGTTACAAAGCTACAACCACTGGATCTGCATTTTTGAGAATATATTAGTGAAGGATGGGCCTAGAGTCCACACCTGTACAGGTTAACCAGTGCTGCATGGTCGTGCTGAGCAGGGAGGTTTTGAACTTCTCTTTTCTTCAGAACAATAACATCACATGCAACATTAGGATTACCTACTGAATGTTGTGATCAAAGGAAGTGTTTTCTCAGATTTGATAAGAACTTCCATGCTCTTTACTTCAAGTGCTAAGATTGAGAGTGACATAAGAGCCCTCCTTTGATGGTCAACTAATCTTTGACAAAGCCGGAAAATATCCAACAGGAGAAAGAAAGTCTCTTCAACAAATAGTATTGGGAAAACTGGACAGTGACGTGCAGAAGAATGAAACTGAGCCACTTTCTAATACCATACACAAAAATAAATTCAAAATGGATGAACGACCTAAATGTAAGACAGGAAACCATCAAAATCCTAGAGGAGAAAACGGGCAGCAACCTCTTTGACCTTGGCCACAGCAAGATGTGACTAGGCATATCTCTGGAGGCAAGGGAAACAAGCAAAAATGAACTATTGGGACTTCATCAAGAGAAAACGCTTCTGCACAGCAAAGGAAACTAAATCAAAAGGCAACCAGTGGAATAAGAAGATATCTGCAAATGACATATTGGATAACAGGTTAGTATCCTAAATCTATAAAGAACTTATCAAACTCAACACCCAAAAAACAATCCAGTTAAGAAATGAGCAGAAGACATGAATAGACCTCTTTCCAAAGAAGACATCCAGATGGCTATCAGACACATGAAAATATGCTCAATGTCATTCATCAGGGGAATACAAATCAAAACCACAATGAGATACCACCTTACACCTGTCAGAATGCCTAAAATTAACAACTGAGGAAGCAACAGGTGTTGGCAAGGATGTGGAGAAACGGGAACCTTTGTGCACTGTTGGTGGAAATGCAAACTGGTGCAGCCACTCTGGAACACACTATGGAGATTACCCAGAAAGTTAAAAATAGAACTAACCTATGACCCAGCAATTATACTACCAGATATTTATCCAGAGGGTTAGAAATGCTCATTTGAGGGGGCACATGCACCCTAATGTTTATGGCAGCAGTATCAACAGTAGCCAAATTATAGAAAGAACCCAAATGTCCATCAGCTGATGAATGGATAAAGAAGAAGGTGTGCATATATAATGGAATATTACTCTATGATCAAAAAGAATGAAATCTTGCCATTTGCAACAACATGGGTAGAACCTAGAATGTATTATACTTAGATAAGTCAGAGAAAGACAAATGATTTCACTCATATATGGAATTTAAGAAACAGAACAGATGAACATAGGGGAAGGGAAGGAAAAATAAGAAAAATGGAGAGAGACAAACTATAAAAGACCTTTACTATAGGGAACAAGCTGAGGGTTGCTGGAGGGGAGGTAGGTGGAGGATGGACTAAATGGATGATGGGCATTAAGGAGGGCACTTGTTGGGATGAGCACTGGGTTTATATGTGGGTGATGAATCACTGGATTCTGCTCCTGAAACCAGTGCTGCCCTGTATGTTAGCTAATTTGAATTTAAGTTAAAGATAAAATTAAAAACAGCCCTGCTATGAAAGGGATTAGAGAAGCCAGAGACATGAAATGTTGCGTATTATATGGTTCCGTGTACGTGGAACATCCAGAAAAGGTAAATCCACAGAGACAGAGACAAAAAGCAGATTTGTGGCGCCAAAGGCTGAGGAGGGTGGTGGGCAAGTGGGGAGTGACTGCTTAATGCATATGGGGTTTCCTTTGGTCAGGAAGATAAAAATGTTTTAGAGATAGAAGTCGTGGATATGAGTGTATTGTGAATGTACTGAATTGTTCACTTCTAAATGGCTAAGTTATGTGAGTTTGACCTCACCTCATTTCTTTTTTTTTTTAATTTAAAAAGTGGATTAGAGTGTTGCCTCGCTGGCTCAGTCCATAGAGTGACTCTTGATCTCAGGGTCCTGAGTTTGAGCCCCATGTGGAGTGTAGAGATTACTTTCCAAAAAGGTAGATTTCAGTAGTTTTGATTTCTGTTACCAATTTTGCCATTGCTATAATAAAATAAAGTTCTGAATATCACTGATTCTTTCCCCGACTTTATTGAGTTATAATTGTATAAAATTAAAAGTGAAATAAAAATTGTATATATTTAAGGTGTATAACATGATTTGATATATATTGTGAAATGATTACCACAGTTAATTAACATGTCTGTCATGTCACACAGTTACCTTTTATGTGTGTATGTGGTGAGTACATCTCTTAGCAAATTACAGGTATATCGTATAATTAACTATCATCACTATGGTATACATTACATCTCCAGAACTTATCTTATTCATTGTTGTCTTGAATTCAAAAAGAAGTAGTTTGGAAAATAACTCCTTAAGTAGTGCCGAGATCTCTATGATATTATAGTCTGGGAAAAATCTAGAAGCCCAGAACCTTCTGTTAGGAAAAGGAGGATCTCATACATCCCTGTTTGTAGTCCTCCTAGAAGTAGTGGAAAGGGGCACCTAAGTAGCTCAGTTGATTGAATGTCTGACTCTTGATTTCGGCTCAGGTCATGATCTCAGGGTTGTGAGATCAAGCCCCGGGTCAGGCTCTACACTCAGCAGAGAATCTGCTTGAGACCTTCTCCCTCTCCCTGTGCTCCCCCCACCTCAAATAAATAGGGTTTTTTTTTGTTTGTTTGTTTTGTTTTAAATGAAGTAGTGGAAAGAGTTCCTGTCCTCATGAGGCAGGTCTGAAAACCTCTGTGTGAGGCTGGCCCCTTTAAGGCTCAGAGACTGAAGTAATCTGGTAGCTAAGGAGTCACAATGATAACTTTCTTGGGTAATTCTCCCTGGAAATGTAGTTCTTACTCTCCAGGGCCAGAAGTACTGAGTAGTGCCACCTTCTCAGTTTGGTTAGTGAGAGAAATATATAAACGGGCTTATATATCTCTGGCTTTATTTTCTAAAATCCAGATGTCATTGCCCTAGACCGAAGACCATGTTATTTAATTTGGGCTCTTTCCTATCCTTTGAGGAACACAGAGTTTGGTGAAAAGAGTTCCTCTGAAGTGTGCTGTACATGGTCAGTCCTATTTCTAAAGCCTAAAAGGGAATTGAAGGGAGGAGGTCCTGGCCAACGAACGAGCATCTGTGAAACTCACTGCTAATGTAAAGGCATCTGCTGAAAAAAGTACGTGTAGCCTATGTGGAGGAACACTTTGGGATTTTGTTCAGGTTTTTCATGAATCCAGGAATTCCTGATTCATGGGCAGTCAGCGTCTAAGAATCTAGGACTCACACTGAAAGTGCAGAATGTGGGAGGAGAGAGGTGCTGAATCCCACCATCACAAGAGCCTGTGACTTGGGCACATGCCCTCCTGCATAGACTCCCTCATCTTCCAAGACAGGGAGCCAAACTGATTGGTATCTGTCACTGCAGAGGTAGTGGCTTGGAAATGAACATGCTAGAGGACCTTGAGTCCTTGCAGTTTGAGTATGGGATTCAAGAGGAAGACCACAGCTGGCTGTATTTGCAGGGCCGTTTTCGAGGGCTGATGATCAAGGCCTGTGCCCATGCAACCTTCTTCTGCAAGCTGCTCTGTAATTTGAGGTAAGCTGGGTCTCCAAGGTCAGGCAGATGGAGAAGATCTCACTGTGGAGAATCCAAATGACTTTACCTTTTTATATTGGAGGATAACTTTGGGAGGCGGGGTTGTCTTTCTTTTTTTCTTTTTTTTTTTTCTTTCTTTCTCTCTTTCTTTCTCTCTCTTTTTCTTTTCTTTTCTTTTCTTTCGGATTTTATGTATTTATTCATAAGACACACAGAGAGAGGAGGCAGAGGGAAAAGCAGGCAGAGAGCCCAATGTGAGAGTCGATCCCAGGACTTTGGGGTCACGCCCTGAGCCGAAGGCAGATGTTCAACCACTGAACCACCCAGATGTCCCATGAGCCACCCAGGCATCCGTTTACCTTTTCAACCCACAGTCTATCACTGCTGGTCTGAAGGCACTGGGAAATGAATACCAGAGTCCCTTGGTTTTGGTTACATAACAAAGCATGGCTTGTGATTTCCTTTTGGTGGGTGGATTAAGTGATCAGTACATTCTTCACCCATTCATTCACTCACTGGGACCACCAGCTTGTTTTCCACAGCTATCAATGACTATCCTATGGCTGTTGGCCAGAAATGAGGTTGGTTCTTCCTTTCGGAGCTAAGCTAACAGTGGAATTCTGCTTAATAGGAAAGCCACCTGAAACTTTGGGGGTTCTTTAGGCCAGATGACTCATATGAAACCCAGGGATACTGATTTGCAAAAAGCTCCCAGTCTAGTCCTGATCTCTGATGTTTTGTACGATGTGGCTTCAGACACTTAAAGTGTGAGAGCCAGGTACCTAAGCCCAGACTCCTGTAATGCTGCAAGTTACTCCTGGGACATTGGTAGTGCCCCCTGCCCCCAGACTATTTTTTTCTGAAATTAGATCAACTCCTAGGTGGTGGTACCAGATATGAATTGAGAATGTTACAGATACAGCAGATACACAAAGAGGCAGGCTGCTTAATGAGTTTGCTGATTGGTTGACTAAAGAGGATACGTAAACCTTGGGCAGCCCGGGTGGCGCAGCGGTTTAGCGCCGCCTTTGGCCCAGGGCGTGATCCTGGAGACCCGGGATTGAGTCCCACACTGGGCTCCCTGCATGGAGCCTGCTTCTCCCTCTGCCTGTGTCTCTGCCTCTCTCTCTCTCTCTCTCTCTCTTTTTGTGTCTCTCATGAATAAATAAAATCTTAAAAAAAGAAAAAAGAATACATATAAACCTGGTTGCATCCCAGGTGAGCGGTGAGAAACCAAAATATGACATTTCCAGGAGGCATTTTATATTTGGAAGGATCAGGCACAGAGAAAATGCTTTCCTTTCTTTTTTTTTTTTTAATTTTTATTTATTTATGATAGTCACAGAGAGGGAGAGAGAGAGGCAGAGACACAGGCAGAGGGAGAAGCAGGCTCCATGCACTGGGAGCCCGACGTGGGATTCAATCCCGGGTCTCCAGGATCGCGCCCTGGGTCAAAGGCAGGCGCCAAACCGCTGCACCACCCAGGGATCCCAAATGCTTTCCTTTCAACCTAGAGAGAAGCTTTAAATAGAATGTGGCTTGTGACGTTTATATGGAAACTTCAGAGCTTCAGACCAATTTTTAACAGAAACAGGGAACAAATTTAAGATTGTCGTATAACACAGAAAACAATTCCTTATGTATTCAGAGGTCAGACTTTGTTGACCTTGGGCCAAGGAAACATGTCCAGAACCAACAGTAAGTGAACCTCCAGAAAGAGTGGCCTCAAACTTTTAATCCTCAATTTCTCAGTTTTGCTTTCCCTTATATACCGCTTACTTTTATAAATCATATGTTTGAAAACAGTTACCCGAGATGTATGCAAAGGTAAAATAGCAAACTAGAAAGAGTAGGCATATGGTAGGAAAGGGGGATGCTTATCGTGATAGCAATGAAACTGACAGCTGGGGATCCCTGGGTGGTGCAGTGGTTTGGCGCCTGCCTTCGGCCCAGGGCGCGATCCTGGAGACCCGGGATCGAATCCCACGTCAGGCTCCCGGTGCATGGAGCCTGCTTCTCCCTCTGCCTGTGTCTCTGCCTCTCTCTCTCTCTCTCTCTCTCTGTGGCTATCATAAATAAATAAAAATTAAAAAAAAAAACTGACAGCTGTCTGGCTGTCATTCTGGCCAGCGGTGTTCCAGAATGATGTATAAACAGTTGATCGTTGATAATGAGAGTCCTGAGTCAAACAGTTAAATATTCAGACCTTGTGTGTAAGAAGGAGGGAAGTGCCTGGTACATGTAACAGCAACAACAAAGTGTGTTTATTTAAAAATGTCTTAAACAAGTTTTGGTACCCTGAAGAAGGAGTATGCTTTGGAAAATTTTCCTCGTGGAAAATTCGCTCAGGAGGAACATTTCACTCCCTAGCAATACTGGATAAGTGGCATGTAAGTGGAATGCCTTGTCTCTGAAGTACTTACCGTGCCACCGGGCTATCACCTGAGGAAGTTAAAGCAGAGCACGTGGGAGGCTGACAAGAAGCGCTACAGAATTCACGTGTCTTTATTTATCTATCTGTATGTTCATTCTCCAGAGAATCATTACATGAGAAGCAAACTTCCAGATGTGTTTTGACTGGATTGCTTGCTGCCATTCCCAATGATGAGTTAAAGGTGGGCATCATTGGCGGTGGCAACCTTGGGAAGCAGCTGGCTCGTGTACTGCTTCAGCTTGTCCCCATCCCTGCTGAGAACCTGAGGATCTCCACTCGGAGGCCAGAGGTCCTGGGTGAGGAGCAGCGCGTGGCAGAGAGGGACTCAAGTGTGCTCTTTAGATGTTGGTGAGGCCATTTTGGAAGGGTCCCTTGAGAGAGGAATCCCTGCATGCAGTATGCTGAGTTCTCTGCTTGCTGGCCCTGAAAAAAGAAGGAGGTTTTTGTGTTTGTGTATGTTTCAAATGTCGACTGATTGATTTGAGAGACAGAGTGCATGCATGGGAGTGGGTGGAGGGGCAGAGGGCGGGGGAGAGAGAGAAGCTCAAGCAGACTCCCTGCTGAGCATGGAGCCCAATGTAGGGCTCAATCTCATGACCCTGAGATCGTGACCTGAGCCAAAATTAAAAGTCAGAGGCTCAATGGACTGAGCCATCCAGGCACCCTGAGTGTGTTTTTTTTTTTTTTTTTAAGATTTTACTTTTAAGTAATCTCTACATTCAAATGTGAGGCTCAAACTCACAACCCCAAGATCAAGAGCTACAAGCTCCATGGACTGAGCCAGGCAGGCACCCATAGAAAACTTGGTTTTTGATGTTCCTTAAAACAACTTTCTCATGCTCCAGTTTCTCTTCAGATCAAACAAATCTTTATCTTTTTACTAAAAAAAAGAAAAAAAGAAAACTTTCTTCTCCATGTAAATGTTTTATATTCATCTCTCCTCCCTGCACCCTTGGTGAGAAGATAGCTTTTCGGGTCTTTTATATAGAGAAGCTTTCCAAAGAGGGTTCATATCTTCTAACTGGACCAATTAGAGTCTGATGGGTATTAACCAGTTGCAAACACTTGACCTTGTGTTTTTAAAAATAACAATTACTGGGGCACCTGGGTGGCTCAGTTGGTTGAGTGTCCAACTCTTGATTTCGGCTCAGGTCATGATCTCATGATTGTGAGATCGAGCCCCACATGGGGCTGTGTGTTCCGTGCAAAGTCTGCTTAAAGCTCTCCCTTTTCCTCTCCCTCTACCCCTCACCCTGCTCATGCTCTCTAAATAAATAAATAATTAAATGAAATCTTTAAAAAATAAAAATTACTAAATTTAAAAAACGTTTTATAATAATTCCACTTACTAGTCTGCGGTACTAGAAATCAGAACAGTGGTTGCTCCTGGGGAGACTGACTGAGGAGGGGCCTGAGCAGACTTTCTAGGGAGATGAAAATGTTTATATTTCTGAGTATTTAACTGCATGAGTATTCCATAGTTCATCTGTTGGTGGACAAACAGGTGGTTCCCTGGCTTTGGCTATTATACAGAAAGCTACGATGAACATTTGTGTGCAAATATTAGTGTGGACAAATGCTTCAGCTTCTCCTAGGTAAGCACCTGGAAGTGGAATGGGTGGGTACCATGGTCAGTTTGTTTTTGTTTTTGTTTTTTTTTAAAGAAAACTTTAAAAAAAGTTTCCTTTTTTTTTTTAGAAACTTCTGATCTAATTTTTCGAATCAACTTCCAAAAAGACGTACACTTTCACCAAAATTGTGGATGAATATCCATTTCATTATACTCTTTTTATTTCAGGGGAACACTTTTTTTTCTTTAATCGTTTTTTTAAAAAGATTGATCTATTTTAGAGAGAGGTAGAGAGCACATGCAGTGTGGGGAGGGGCAGAGGGAGAGGAATAATCTCAAGCAGACTCCCTGCTGAGCACAGGACCTGATCTGGGGGCTTAGTCTCATTACCTTGAGGTCATGACCCAATTGGAGATCAAGAGTTGGATGCTTAACCAGGTGTCCCTTAATCACCATTTAATATGCCTTTTAAATTTCTCGTTTTTTTTTTTTAATTTTTATTTATTTATGATAGTCACACAGAGAGAGAGAGAGAGAGAGGCAGAGACACAGGCAGAGGGAGAAGCAGGCTCCATGCACCGGGAGCCCGACGTGGGACTCGATCCCGGGTCTCCAGGATCGCGCCCTGGGCCAAAGGCAGGCGCTAAACCGCTGCGCCACCCAGGGATCCCAAATTTCTCTTGTTTTAATATATTTTCCCTTGATCACTAGAAGATCTAAATTTTTTCATAACTTTATTATTATTTCATTTTTAAAAAAGATTTTATTTATTTATCTGACAGAGAGACAGCACAAGCAGGCGGAGCAGCAGACTCCCTGCTGAGCAGGGAGCCCAGTGCAGGGCTCAATCCCAGGACCCTGGGATCATGACCTGAGCCAAAAGCAGACACTTAACCAACTGAGCTACCCAGGCACCCCCCTTTCATTTTTTTGAGTTCTTTTTTTCTAGTTTTTCTGTTGGAGTGCTTGAATTTTTCTTACTAATTTGTAAACATGCTTTCCATATTAAACTTTAAAAAAACCTTATCATACAAGTCAAATTTCTCAGATTTCATCAGTAGGACTGGTATATATGTTTCAATAAGATGCATATATTCTGGGTGCCTGAGTAGTTTGGTTGGTTAAACATCTACCTTTGTTTTTTTTTTTTTTTTATTTATGATAGTCACAGAGAGAGAGAGAGAGAGAGGCAGAGACACAGGCAGAGGGAGAAGCAGGCTCCATGCATCGGGAGCCCGACGTGGGATTCGATCCCGGGTCTCCAGGATCGTGCCCTGGGCCAAAGGCAGGCGCCAAACCGCTGTGCCACCCAGGGATCCCTAAACATCTACCTTTGGCTCAGGTCATTACCCCAGGGTTCTGGGATCAACACCCAGGCTCCCTGCTTAGTGGGGAATCTGCTTGTCCCTCTTCCTCTGCCTGCTACTCCCCCTGCTTGTGCTCTCTCTCTCTCTCTCTGTCAGATAAATAAAATATTTTTTAAAAAGTTGCATATATTTTTTGGAAAGAACTATGCTTATTAATAATAAAATTATAGTTTTAGAACATCACTGAAGGGCAGCCCGGGTGGCTCAGCAGTTTAGCGCCGCCTTCGGCCCAGGGTGTAATCCTGGAGTCCCAGGATCGAGTCCCACATCGGACTCCCTGCATGGAGTCTGCTTCTCCCTCTGCCTGTGTCTCTGCCTCTCTCTCTCTCTCTCTCTCTCTCTCTCTCTCTCTCTCTCTCTCGTGAATAAATAAATAAAAAATCTTTTAAAAAAAAAAAAAGAATATCACTGCATGTTGTGTAAGGAAGCAAGAATTCAAAATGCTTAGCATCAAATTCTATACACTTTTGAGAATAATCCATGAAAGAATGAACATGCATGTTTTCTAAGCTTCCTCTTTGTCCCATCCATCTCCCAGGTTTTTGAGTGCCTAGATAACATCAGTGTCAAATATATCATGTACTCTTGGTGGTTGAAATAAGAACTCACTTTTCCAATGTCTGTAATATCCTGTTTTCCAAAAACCCTTAAAACACACTACCCTATGTGAGTTTACATTTTTACTTTTGAAATCCATGTCGAATAAATCTAAATGATTAATTGCCAGTGACTGAATGGAAATACATGAGTCATCACATTTCTCTGAACATTTAAAACTATCTTGTTCATGGTAAGTTGCATAGACTTTATGGAAACTGTAAGTATATCTTTCCAGACTCTTCCCAGCCTCTGCCCTATACTCTTCCACTCTCTCAGCCTTTCCTACCAGCTCAAACTACATGATATCTTGAAACTTCAGTTTCCTCGTCCATAATATAGGAATAATAGTAGTCTCTGCCTCAGAAGGTCCTTGTGAGGATTGCCTTAGAAAATATATGCAAAGTACTTTGTACACTACCTGGAATGTGATAAACCTTCAGTAAATAGAGTAGGAAGACTTCTTCCATATTTTTTTTGTTCCAAAAAACAAACACACATACCTGAAAAAGTCTAGCATTTGGTCTCACAGTAAGATAAGGATGAATTATAATCTGAAATGCTGCTGCAAGAGCACTGGTTTCTTTGATAATTGGGTTAGGGCATGGCCCATGTCTTTTAGAAGATTCGAGGATGTATCTTTGATGTATGTGGAAACAGGACTTGAGAAAAAATCCTTGGCATCCTCTTCCCACAGCTGATGTTTAGATCAAACTCCTTTGTCCTGTGATCTTTTTCTTTCTTCTTTTACCCCCCCCAGATGAATTCCAGAAACTGGGAATCCAGTGTTTTTACCACAACCCTTACCTGGTGGACTGGGCCAACGTGCTATTCCTCTGCTGCCTGCCGTCTCAGCTGCCCAATATCTGCCTAGAAATTCAAACCCACCTAGAGAAAGGTTGCATCGTGTACAGCTTCGTGGCTGCTGTCCCGATAGCCAGGTATCCTGTTAGGGTGAGCATAGCGCTGGTAGGACTGCTCTGGCCCCTAATACCTGGCTCCTCCCCCCCACATCCCCCAGCTCCCCACCCCTTGGATTTGGTTGTTCCCGGTAATGAGGTGGAAGCAGCTTCATCAGCAACAGACAGCCAGCCTTGCTGATCGTGTCTTCCCCACTTCTCCATAAACAGCTCTCGTGGGGTGGAACATTCTCTTCAATGTGACAATGTTTAGAACTGCAATGGAGCATTGCTTCCCACCACTCGACGCTGACCAGTATTCCTCTTGTGCATCAAGGGAAAGGGAGACCATAGATCAGCAATGTGAAAAGTGATTGACAGCATGTGTCAAATATTATTTTTGTACCTCTACTGTCCAGTAGAGTGCCTGGCAAGAGACAACATTCACTAAGTGTCAGTTAGGTAGATGCAGAACAAGGCAGCTAAGAAGTAGTGCCCTCAGCCCTGCCTCCACCCACATTCGCCTCTGGGCGGTGCTATCAGGGCAGGAGGTCCACAGGGTGGGATGTGATCCAATCCGGTGGATCCTGTAGTGGTTTATGGGAGTCCTGGCTCTGCACTCCATGTCTTGGGGACTTTCCTTTCAGGTTGAAACTCCTACTGAACCACACCAATATCTTGCGGCCTCAGTATCAGTGTGTTGAAAATGTCAACATCTGGGGGGCTGGTAAGGACATCACAGCTGCTCTCCAAGATCCTGTGATTCTTCAGGCTACTTGCCCCTACAGTGCTGCTGGTAATGGCTTGACATGTTTTTAGCACTTTTTTAAAAAAAGATTTATTTAGTTATCTATTCATGAGAGACACACAGAGAGGCAGAGATACAGGCAGAGAGAGAAGCAGGCTCCCTGCAGGGAGCCTGATGGGGGACTCAATCCCAGTGCCCCAGGATCACAACCTGAGCCAAAGGCAGATGCTCAACCACTGAGCCACCCAGGTATCCCTTTGGAACTCTTTTGAAAGTTCCTTTCCTTTCGGCCTGGAGCTGTTTTATAATCCCAGTGTGTGCGTGTGTGTATGTGTGTGTGTGTGTCTTGGGTATGTGCATGGGGGGGGGGTGTAAGCTGGACATGTTCTCAGCTATTTAGGTTATTTTTGTTTTGCTTTGTCTTTAAAGATTTTATTTGAGAGAGAGAGCACACAAGTGGGGGGAAGGGCAGAGGGAGAAGCAGACTCCCTGCTGAGCAGGAAGCCTGACATGGAACTTGATCTTAGGATCCTGGGATCATGACCTGAGCCAAAGGCAGATGCTCAACCAACTGAGCCACCTAGGCACCCCTCAGCTATTTAGCGTTTGAATGAGAACAGTTTTGGTGGCAAAAAGCAGATGTCTTACAGAGAAAGCAGAAAAATCTGAGAGTATTTGGACCGGTTAAGACTGAACTGGAAACAGCCAGAGGTAAGAGCCGATTTAAACGGTAGGATGTGGGATCCCTGGGTGGCTCAGTGGTTAGGTGCCTGCCTTCAGCCCAGGGTGTGATCCTGGGGACCCAGAATCGAGTCCCACATCGGGCTCCCTGTGTGGAGCCTGCTTCTCCCTCTGCCTGTGTCTCTGCCTCTCTCTCTCTCTCATGAATAAATAGACAAAAATCTTAAAAAAAAAAAAAAAAAAAGTAGGATGTGATGTCTGGCACCAAATGGCTTTTCCCTGCTCTAATCTTGCATTTTTCCGTGGTCTCTTCTCCTTGCTAGAATGATCATTCTAGAGACTTCTAAAGATGCTTTTGCCATTAGCAATGTCAATGTACTAATGTACAATGTACTAATGTAATACAGTAGTCATACGTGTCCTCCTGTGGTAGGGTTAACACACGATTTATTATAATGGGCACGATTAGAGCTCTTGGCTTACAAAGAGGAGTGTTTGCTTATCTTCAAGTTCATATGACCAGCCTGTCTTGGAAAAAAGTCACTTAGCTGTTCACTGTCTAGGGTTTGTCTTATGTTCTAGGCAAACCTTTTGGTGGTGCTAACTGGTATTTCCCTTCCCATTAACATGTAGGGGGAATAATCCTCAATATCAAGTGGTTGGAGGGAGTGTTTCATGCAGCACTAAACATTTGCACCGCAAAGGACATGCCCCACTTACAAGTGCTGCAGCTTCTGAATGAACTCTTCCTCTCTGTGCACTTTGAAGACTGTGAGAAAGATGAAGCATCTTGCCCCAAATTTCAATTACAAGATTTTGTTGACCAGGTCTATACCAAGAACCTGCCTCAGCGAAGGTAAGGCATCAGATGGCTGGCTATTCTAACTTCTACCACACTTGTCTTAGCAGGTGCTTTTTCCCTCCTTTTTTTCCTTTCATATTACCTTTAAAATTTCATAAAAATACTACATTCTTGTCAAAAATGCAACTAGTAGAAAAGTAAAAGCCCTCTTTTGCCCCCCAAACACCATTTCATAGACTTTACCTCCAATGGATTTTATGTTTTGTCTCTTAATCTACACGTTTACAAACATATATTTATATTGTGATGGTATTTGACCACGTATGCATATCCATATCTGTACATTTTAGAAACATGGGGACTATGTATACTGATTTTTCACTTGCTGTATTGTGGACACCATTCTATGTCGGTACAATCATAACTGTTTCATTTATGAACAACTGCATAGGTATCCATTAGATACATTATTTTATCAAATTTATCTAATTTCTCCTTTTTTTAAAAAGATTTTATTTATTTATTTGTGAGAGACAAAGAGAGAGAGGCAGAGACACAGGCAGAGGGAGAAGCAGGCTCCACACAGGGGAACCCGATGCGGGGCTTGATTCCAGGACCCCAGGATGATGTCCTGAGCCAAAGGCAGACACTCAACCACTGAGTCACCCAGGCATCCCTTTCTTATTTCTTCTTGATGGCAATGTGGTTTTCCCATGCCCTAAATTCTGAATAAGAGGCTGCAACTGAGCATTCTCATACTTTGCAAACTTGTACCAATATTTCTGTTGGCTGAATATCTAGAAGAATATTTCTGGGTCAAAGTTTATATATATCTTCTGTTTGGTAGGTATTCCCAAATTACTTATCAAAAACATGGTGCTTATTTACATTTCCACCATTGCGCCATTTCTCTATAGCTTGATTACTATAAGATCTTTTTTTTTTTTTTTAAAGATTTTATTTATTTATTCATGATAGTCACAGAGAGAGAGAGAGGCAGAGACACAGGTAGAGGGAGAAGCAGGCTCCATGCAGGGAGCCCCACATGGGACTCGATCCCCGGTCTCCAGGATCAGGCCCTGGGCTGAAGGCGGTGCTAAGCCGCTGAGCCACCCGGGGTGCCCAGGATCAATCTTTTTAATCTTTAATAAGCTAAAAGGGAAAAATTATTGCTTTTGTTACCAGTAACTTCCATGCCACTAAATTCACTGGACACTTAATTTAATTTAATTTAATTTAATTTAATTTAAAGATTTTATTTATTTTGAGAGAGAGAGAGAGCACAGAGCAGGGGGTGGAGGGTGGGTGGGGGCAAATCCCAACCAGGTTCCATGCCCAACATAAGGTTCAATCCCACAACCCCAAAACTATGATTCAAGCTGAAAACAAGAGTCAGATAACCAACCAACTGAACTGCCCAGAGTCCCCTATTTTGAATATTTTCAGTGATTTTTAAAAAGTCTCTAAATATTTCTTTTTTATGTAGCATCTATTGTCATTTCACTATGCAATACTATCTCTTATCCCTTTGAGGATGTAAATGAGAGAATTTTTTTTTTCTTGTGTGAGGAACCTGTTTCCTTCAGGCTATTTTCTGATCATTTGTTTTGGTCTCTATCCTTTATTTGACTTTTAGACAAGTATATGGAGAACTTTGACTGCTCATATTTAAGATCCTGGTACTAGAAAGTTGCTTGGAAACTCTGCAGTCAAATGCTGTACCCCTGAGCTATACCCTCTTTTGGAAACTGTGTTTGCTACTGTGGCCT
Organism: Canis lupus familiaris; assembly: GCF_011100685.1. Classification (NCBI taxonomy): domain Eukaryota; kingdom Metazoa; phylum Chordata; class Mammalia; order Carnivora; family Canidae; genus Canis; species Canis lupus. The sequence goes on along the minus strand of NC_049229.1, from coordinate 50,534,875 downwards.
TTACTACAGAGTGATTTGATCAGCTGTTTCCTTGGGAAACCTTGAATTTTGGTATCTCTAAATTTGGGGCCTAACTTGGGGAAGAAACCTGTATATGTATGTAAGAAGAAGGGTGGTCTTATCACTAGATTTTTTTTTACTTTATTTCCCCTTTTTTCGGCAAATCCTTTTTTTGTCCCCCTGTTCAGAGATGCTCTCATTGACCCTTCCAGAGAATAAATCTTCTGTTGGGGAGGACTGTACACCATTGGATAGGATGCTGTGAAGGTTTCTCTCCTTTTTTAAAAATTTCAACCCATCGTCCTACTTTTAGCCCCATTTCGTTTCTACTTCTTGATGTACTTCCTGAGTCTTTTGTGGGTTCTATGATGTAAATGGATAGTGTCTTGGTTTTTCCTGTTGCTGACTTCAGATTCAGCTCAGTGTGATCATTTGTCCATATTTTTTCCAGCTTTCAACTTGTTTTTCTTGTGTTCTCATTTTATTCTTCACCTATTTTCCTTTTGGATTGTTTGCTCTTATTTATTGTTTTATGAAAGATTTTTAGTAGGAATATGTTATGTATATTAGAAACAGTTTTCATTTTTCTTTTTGTTTTTTGTTTTCTTTTGTTTTGTTTTATTGTTTTTTGTTTTTTCTTTCTTTTTCTTTTTGGTAACATTTGCTGTTCAGGGATTCCAATTTTTGTAGTCAAAATTATCAAATCTTTTCTTTATGACTTTAGAGTTTCAAGTCATAGTTATTAAGAACTTCTTCATCCTAAAATATTCTATATTTTCTTCTCGTATTTTATTTCTTTAAATATTTAAATCTTTAATCAGTTTGGGATTTTATCTTCTACTCATTTTGGAAAGCCAATTGTCCTAACATTATTTATAGAGTAGCCATTCTTCTTTCTATCAATGTGAAATATGATTTTTATCATTTGCTAAACTATAAGATATTTGTGGATATATTTTTGGACGGTATTCTGAACTGTAGACCTATTTTTCTATTCCCATGCTATGATTAATTGCTATAATGTGTATCCATATTTTGGTATCTGGTAGACCAAGTCCTCTTCATATTATTTTCCAGAATCTTAATCCTTTCTGCACTTTTTTGAAAGATTTTATTTGTTTAATAATGACAGAGAGAGAGAGAGAGAGAGAGAGAGAGAGGCAGGGACACAGGCAGAGGGAGAAGCAGGCTCCGTGCAGGGAGCCCAGTGTGGGACTCGATCCTGGGTCTCCAGGATCACATCCCGGGCTGAAGGTAGTGCTAAACGGCTGGGCCATCGGAGCTGCCCCCCTTATTACACTTTTGTTCTTACACTTTTATTCTTCATGTGAATTTTAAAAAAGATTTTATTTATTGATTTGAGAGAGAGAGAGACAGAGCACCAGCAGCGGAAGGGGCAGAGGGAGAGGCAGAGGGACAAGCAGACTCCCCACTGAGCATGGAGCCTGACTCTGGGGCTCGACCCCAGGACTCTGAGATCATGACCTGAGTTGAAGGCTGATGCTTAACTGACTGAGTCACCCAAGGGTCCTTTTCATGTGAATTTTTAAAAAATGACCTTAAAAATTAGAAAGTAACGTATTTGTAGTAAATAAGATATCAACTAAAATGTACCAAACAAAGTGAAAGCACCTCCCTAAAATCCCATTCTCCAGAGGTAACTGCTAGTAATATTTGCTGTGACATATGAACTTGAAAACAGGCTGTTTTGTTTTTTAAATGTTAAATCACTGAGGAGTAGGATGTTTGTTCTTGGCTTCTGGCATTGTCTATCAAATTGAAAATGAAGGAGTGATAGAATATCATTTTGTAATCTCTAATGAAATAATGAATCTAGGCAACATTAGGTGAAAAGTTGATAGGGGAACTCTATAATCAATAGATCAGATGAAATCCATTAATCAGACTTAACACTGCAGAGGGAGAGACATTATGTTTCTGAATAAAAATAGACATAGGGACCCCTGGGTGGTGCAGCGGTTTGGCGCCTGCCTTTGGCCCAGGGCGTGATCCTGGAGACCCGGGATCGAATCCCATGTTGGGCTCCTGGTGCATGGAGCCTGCTTCTCCCTCTGCCTGTGTCTCTGCCTCTCTCTCTCTCTGTGTGACTATCATAAATAAATAAAAATTTTAAAAAATAGACATAGATTTTTAAAAAATAGACACATATGTAATAGTCTTATTTAAAAAAAAAGGCAAACCTGAATTTAAGCAAAACTATAGACATAAATTCAAGAGATAGGAAAAGTGTTAAATGACCATGAGATATAATTAGCAAAATCCAGAATATGGGAATTTTTAGAGGATAAACAACCCAATTTCTTCAGCAAGTGAACTGCAAGAGAAAAAAAAAAAGAGGAAGGGGAACTTACAGATTAAAAAAAAAAAGGACTTAAAAGTCACATTAACTGAGTGTGTGAGTGGCTCAGTTGGTTAAGCATTTGCCTGCAGCTCAGGTCATGATCTTGGGATCCTGGGATGGAGCCCCAGTGTTGGGCTCCCTGCTCAGTGGTGAGTCTGCTTGTCCCTCTGCCCCTCCCCCTGCTCATGCTCTCTCTTTCTCAGATCAATAAATAAGTCTTTAAAAAAAAGTTACATTAACCAAAATGTATGTGTAGACTTGGTTTCATATCTCTCCCTTCCTTTAATTAACATTGTAAACAACATAAATAGATTTCCTAATATTAAGCTTTCATTGAATTCTTAAAATAAACTCTACTTAATAATATACTTCCAGATCTGTTTTGGTTATATTTTATTTAAGACATTTACATCTATACTCAAAAAATAAAATTGGTCTGTAGTTTTCAAATTTGGTATTAATATTGTGTTAAACTTATAGAATTAGGAAGCCTTTATGTTCTGGAACAGAACATAGAAATTAGAGATTTCTTGAAGATTTTTTATTTTATTTTATTTATTTATTTATTCATGAGAGACACAGAGAGAGGGGCAGAGACATAGGCAGAGGGAGAAGCAGACTCCCTCCCTCCCTGTGGGGAGCCTGATACAGAACTTGATCCCAGGACCCCGGGATCATGACCTGAGCCAAAGGCAGACATTCAACCACAGAGACACCCAGTCATTCTGACTGGTCAATTTTTTAATTTAAGCATTTCCACTTTTATCTTTACTAATCAGTTCCTTCCTCCTTTCTTTTGAATTATTTTGTGGCTCTATTTCTTAGCTTTTGAATATTTATGGCTCATTTAATTTCAATCACACTATTACTATAAAAATAGTAAGAGCTAAGAATTCTCATCTAGCCTCTTTAGCTATGTGCTATTCAAATAGCTATGTGCTATGTGATCTTCAAAATGAAAATGACATTGTTGGGCACAAAGTTCCTGTGTTATTCAAATCCACTATATCCTTGCTACTCAGACTAGTTGGGATCTGTGCCATCATCTGGGAATTTGTTTAGAAACACAGAATCTGCAGCCCCACTCCAGTTATATGGAATCAGAATCTGCATTTTTCCAAGATCCCAAGTGATAACCACATCAAGGTTGGAAAAGTGCTGCTCTACATTCTTTTTCATCAGATGATTTGTTAGAGTGATAGGCAGTTCTGATATAGTCAAGATCTAGAACAGGTCTACCACTGAGTGATCTTTCATTTGAGTGACCATCTCCTCCTCAACTTCACAGTTGTTATTCTGTTTTCTATTTCCATATTTTGTCATTTCTAGAATGTTATATGAATGGAATCATAGAGTATGTGACCTTTTGGGATTGTCCTTTTTCATTCAGCATAATTCTCTGGAGATTTCTCCAAGTTTCTATGTATATTAATAGTTTATTTCTTCGTATTGCTGAGTAGTATTCCTAGCATGGATGTACCATACTTTAATCATTCATCTGTTGAAGGACTCCTGAGTGGTTTCCAAGTTTTGGCTGTTTTGTTTTGTTTTTGTTTTTGTTCAGTTTTTGGCTATTATGAATAAAGTTGCTATAATCATTCATGCACAGGTCTTTTTGGAAGATAAATTTTCATTTCTCTGGGATAAATGCTCATGGTTGCAATTCCTAGGTCATTTCGTAGTTGCATGCTTTTTGTTTTGTTTTGGTTTTTGCTTTTGTTTGTTTTTTTTTTTTTTTATTTTTTTTTTTATTTTTTATTTTTTATTTTTTATTGGTGTTCAATTTACTAACATACAGAATAACACCCAGTGCCCGTCACCCATTCACTCCCACCCCCCGCCCTCCTCCCCTTCTACCACCCCTAGTTCGTTTCCCAGAGTTAGCAGTCTTTATGTTCTGTCTCCCTTTCTGATATTTCCCACACATTTCTTCTCCCTTCCCTTATTTTCCCTTTCACTATTATTTATATTCCCCAAATGAATGAGAACATATAATGTTTGTCCTTCTCCGACTGACTTACTTCACTCAGCATAATACCCTCCAGTTCCATCCACGTTGAAGCAAATGGTGGGTATTTGTCATTTCTAATAGCTGAGTAATATTCCATTGTATACATAAACCACATCTTCTTTATCCATTCATCTTTCGTTGGACACCGAGGCTCCTTCCACAGTTTGGCTATCGTGGCCATTGCTGCTAGAAACATCGGGGTGCAGGTGTCCCAGCGTTTCATTGCATTTGTATCTTTGGGGTAAATCCCCAACAGTGCAATTGCTGGGTCGTAGGGCAGATATATTTTTAACTGTTTGAGGAACCTCCACACAGTTTTCCACAGTGGCTGCACCAGTTCACATTCCCACCAACAGTGTAAGAGGGTTCCCTTTTCTCCACATCCTCTCCAACATTTGTTGTTTCCTGCCTTGTTAATTTTTCCCATTCTCACTGGTGTGAGGTGGTATCTCATTGTGGTTTTGATTTGTATTTCCCTGATGGCAAGTGATGCAGAGCATTTTCTCATGTGCATGTTGGCCATGTCTATGTCTTCTTCTGTGAGATTTCTGTTCATGTCTTTTGCCCATTTCATGATTGGATTGTTTGTTTCTTTGGTGTTGAGTTTAATAAGTTCTTTATAGATCTTGGAAACTAGCCCTTTATCTGATATGTCATTTGCAAATATCTTCTCCCATTCTGTAGGTTGTCTTTGAGTTTTGTTGACTGTATCCTTTGCTGTGCAAAAGCTTCTTATCTTGATGAAGTCCCAATAGTTCATTTTTGCTTTTGTTTCTTTTGCCTTCGTGGATGTATCTTGCAAGAAGTTACTATGGCCGAGTTCAAAAAGGGTGTTGCCTGTGTTCTTCTCTAGGATTTTGATGGAATCTTGTCTCACATTTAGATCTTTCATCCATTTTGAGTTTATCTTTGTGTATGGTGAAAGAGAGTGGTCTAGTTTCATTCTTCTGCATGTGGATGTCCAATTTTCCCAGCACCATTTATTGAAGAGACTGTCTTTCTTCCAATGGATAGTCTTTCCTCCTTTATCGAATATTAGTTGCCCATAAAGTTCAGGGTCCACTTCTGGATTCTCTATTCTGTTCCACTGATCTATGCGTCTGTTTTTGTGCCAGTACCACACTGTCTTGATGACCACAGCTTTGTAGTACAACCTGAAATCTGGCATTGTGATGCCCCCAGATATGGTTTCCTTTTTTAAAATTCCCCTGGCTATTCGGGGTCTTTTCTGATTCCACACAAATCTTAAAATAATTTGTTCTAACTCTCTGAAGAAAGTCCATGGTATTTTGATAGGGATTGCATTAAACGTGTATATTGCCCTGGGTAACATTGACATTTTCACAATATTAATTCTGCCAATCCATGAGCATGGAATATTTTTCCATCTCTTTGTGTCTTCCTCAATTTCTTTCAGAAGTGTTCTATAGTTTTGAGGGTATAGATCCTTTACATCTTTGGTGAGGTTTATTCCTAGGTATCTTATGCTTTTGGGTGCAATTGTAAATGGGATTGACTCCTTAATTTCTCTTTCTTCAGTCTCATTGTTAGTGTATAGAAATGCCACTGACTTCTGGGCATTGATCTTGTATCCTGCCACGCTACCGAATTGCTGTATGAGTTCTAGCAATCTTGGGGTGGAGACTTTTGGGTTTTCTATGTAGAGTATCATGTCATCGGCGAAGAGGGAGAGTTTGACTTCTTCTTTGCCAATTTGAATGCCTTTAATGTCTTTTTGTTGTCTGATTGCTGAGGCTAGGACTTCCAGTACTATGTTGAATAGCAGTGGTGAGAGTGGACATCCCTGTCTTGTTCCTGATCTTAGGGGAAAGGCTCCCAGTGCTTCCCCATTGAGAATGATATTTGCTGTGGGCTTTTCATAGATGGCTTTTAAGATGTCGAGGGATGTTCCCTCTATCCCTACACTCTGAAGAGTTTTGATCAGGAATGGATGCTGTATTTTGTCAAATGCTTTCTCTGCATCCAATGAGAGGATCATATGGTTCTTGGTTTTTCTCTTGCTGATATGATGAATCACATTGATTGTTTTACGGGTGTTGAACCAGCCTTGTGTCCCAGGGATAAATCCTACTTGGTCATGGTGAATAATTTTCTTAATGTACTGTTGGATCCTATTGGCCAGTATCTTGTTGAGAATTTTTGCATCCATGTTCATCAGGGATATTGGTCTGTAATTCTCCTTTTTGGCGGGGTCTTTGTCTGGCTTTGGAATTAAGGTGATGCTGGCTTCATAGAACGAATTTGGAAGTACTCCATCTCTTTCTATCTTTCCAAACAGCTTTAGGAGAATAGGTATGATTTCTTCTTTAAACGTTTGATAAAATTCTCCTGGGAAGCCATCTGGCCCTGGACTCTTGTGTCTTGGGAGGTTTTTGATGACTGCTTCAATTTCCTCCCTGGTTATTGGCCTGTTCAGGTTTTCTATTTCTTCCTGTTCCAGTTTTGGTAGTTTGTGGCTTTCCAGGAATGCGTCCATTTCTTCTAGATTGCCTAATTTATTGGCGTATAGCTGTTCATAATATGTTTTTAAAATCGTTTGTATTTCCTTGGTGTTGGTAGTGATCTCTCCTTTCTCATTCATGATTTTATTAATTTGAGTCTTCTCTCTCTTCTTTTTAATAAGGCTGGCTAATGGTTTATCTATCTTATTAATTCTTTCAAAGAACCAACTCCTGGTTCTGTTGATCTGTTCCACAGTTCTTCTGGTCTCGATTTCGTTGAGTTCTGCTCGAATCTTTATTAGCTCCCTTCTTCTCTTGGGTGTAGGATCTATTTGCTGTTTTTTCTCTAGCTCCTTTATGTGTAAGGTTAGCTTTTGTATTTGAGTTCTTTCCAGTTTTTGAATGGATGCTTGTATTGCGATGTATTTCCCCCTTAGGACTGCTTTTGCTGCATCCCAAAGATTTTGAACGGTTGTATCTTCATTCTCATTAGTTTCCATGAATCTTTTTAATTCTTCCTTAATTTCCTGGTTGACCCTTTTATCTTTTAGCAGGATGGTCCTTAACCTCCATGTGTTTGAGGTCCTTCCAAACTTCTTGTTGTGATTTAGTTCTAATTTCAAGGCATTATGGTCCGAGAATATGCAGGGGACAATCCCAATCTTTTGGTATCGGTTCAGACCCGATTTGTGACCCAATATGTGGTCTATTCTGGAGAAAGTTCCATGTGCGCTTGAGAAGAATGTGTATTCAGTTGAGTTTGGATGTAAAGTTCTGTAGATATCTGTGAAATCCATCTGGTCCAGTGTATCATTTAAAGCTCTCGTTTCTTTGGAGATGTTTTGCTTAGAAGACCTATCAAGTATAGAAAGAGCTAGATTGAAGTCACCAAGTATAAGTGTATTATTATCTAAGTATTTCTTCACTTTGGTTAATAATTGATTTATATATTTGGCAGCTCCCACATTCGGAGCATATATATTGAGGATTGTTAAGTCCTCTTGTTGAATAGATCCTTTAAGTATGATATAGTGTCCCTCTTCATCTCTCACTACAGTCTTTGGGGTAAATTTTAGTTTATCTGATATAAGGATGGCTACCCCTGCTTTCTTTTGAGGACCATTCGAATGGTAAATGGTTCTCCAACCTTTTATTTTCAGGCTGTAGGTGTCCTTCTGTCTAAAATGAGTCTCTTGTAGACAGCAAATAGATGGGTCCTGCTTTTTTATCCAGTCTGAAACCCTGCGCCTTTTGATGGGGTCATTAAGCCCGTTCACATTCAGAGTTACTATTGAGAGATATGAGTTTAGTGTCATCATGATATCTATTCAGTCTTTGTTTTTGTGGACTGTTCCACTGAACTTCTTCTTAAAGGGGAATTTTAAGAGTCCCCCTTAAGATTTCTTGCAGAGCTGGTTTGGAGGTCACATATTCTTTTAGTTGCTGCCTGTCTTGGAAGCTCTTTATCTCTCCTTCCATTTTGAATGAGAGCCTTGCTGGATAAAGTATTCTTGGTTGCATGTTCTTTTCATTTAGGACCCTGAATATATCCTGCCAGCCCTTTCTGGCCTGCCAGGTCTCTGTGGAGAGGTCTGCTGTTACCCTAATACTCCTCCCCATAAAAGTCAGGGATTTCTTGTCTCTTGCTGCTTTAAGGATCTTCTCCTTATCTTTGGAATTTGCAAGCTTCACAATTAAATGTCGAGGTGTTGAACGGTTTTTATTGATTTTAGGGGGGGATCTCTCTATTTCCTGGATCTGAATGCCTGTTTCCCTTCCCAGATTAGGAAAGTTTTCAGCTAGAATTTGTTCAAATACATATTCTGGCCCTCTGTCCCTTTCGGCGCCCTCGGGAACCCCAATTAAACGTAGGTTTTTCTTCCTCAGGCTGTCGTTTATTTCCCTTAATCTATCTTCATGGTCTTTTAATTGTTTGTCTCTTTTTTCCTCAGTTTTCCTCTTTGCTGTCAACTTGTCTTCTAGGTCACTCACTCGTTCTTCCACCTCGTTAACCCTCGTCGTTAGGACTTCTAGTTTGGATTGCATCTCATTCAATTGGTTTTTAATTTCTGCCTGATTAGCTCTAAATTCTGCAGTCATGAAGTCTCTTGAGTCCTTTATACTTTTTTCTAGAGCCACCAGTAGCTGTATAATAGTGCTTCTGAATTGGCTTTCTGACATTGAATTGTAATCCAGATTTTGTAACTCTGTGGGAGAGAGGACTGTTTCTGATTCTTTCTTTTGAGGTGAGGTTTTCCTTCTAGTCATTTTGCTCAGTGCAGAGTGGCCAAAAGCAAGTTGTATTGGGAAAAAGAGAAAAAGAGAGGAGAGAAAGAAGGAAAGAAAAGAGAAAGAGAAAAAAAAAGGGAAGAAAAAGAAAAAAAAAAACGAAAAAAGAAAAAAAAAAAAAAAAGAAGAAAAAGAGAAAGAAAAAGAAAGGAGAAAAAAAGGGGGTGGGGGAAGGAAACAAATCAAAAAGCAAAACAAAACAAAAACAAAAACAAAAACAAACAACCAAAAAAAGAACCACCGGGGAGTATCTTCTGATTCTGTGTTCTTTAAGTCCCTTGGCTTCTCCTGGAAGTTGTCCGTCTAGCTGGTGTTCTGGGGGAGGGGCCTGTTGTGCTGATTTTCAGGTGTTAGCAGTTGGGGGAGCTGCTGTGCCCCTGCCTGGTGCAGGGCTCGGTGGGGGTTGTTTACCCCGTGAGGCCGCAGGAGGAACAGCCCCAGTGGCGGGGCAGCTCTGGAAACCTGGATTCAGCTCCGGCAGGAACTCCGTCTGCAGGGCCTGGAGGCTCCGGGGCGGGGCCGCTGATCTGCTCAGCTGGGGCAGGAGCGTCCTTGCTGTCCTGGGCCCTCCCGGCCTCTGCCTGTCCCGGGGGAGGCGGGATCCTGGGCTGTGTCCCGGCGCCCTGTGCTCCGGAGCCTGCGCTGGTGGATTCGCGCTCCCGGGCCGCGCAACCCCCTCCGCGGAGCTGCCGCCCGAGCCCCTCCGAGCTGCTCCTGGAACCGCGCAGCCCCCTCCGCACGGAGCCTCTTCCTCTGCCCGAGCCCCTCCGAGCTGCTCCCGGGGCCGCGCAGCCCCCTCCGCACGGAGCCTCTTCCTCTGCCCGAGCCCCTCCGAGCTGCTCCCGGGGCCGCGCAGCCCCCTCCGCGGAGCCGCCGCCCGAGCCCCTTCAGCTGCTCCGGGTCCCGCCGGGTCCCGCCGTGCGCGCTGCAGCCCTTAGGGAGCTCGGCGCACTCTCCTGGGCGCGCAGTTGCTGTTACTGTCCCAGGGAGCCCGAGGGCATCCCCGCCCTCCTGGGTCCTGCTCCAACTCCCCGCGAGCCCCTTTCCCCCGGGAAGGTCGGTGCAGCTCCTGCTCCTCCGGGACGGGGCTCTCCTGTCCTGGGGACACTCGCCCCGGCCTCAGCCCGGCTCCTCGCGGGGCCCCTCCCCCTTGGAGGCCTTTGTTCCTTTATTTCTTTTTCCCCGTCTTCCTACCTTGATAGATGCGCGAACTCTTCTCACTGTAGCATTCCAGCTGGTCTCTCTTTGAATCTCAGGCCGAATTCATAGATTTTCAGGATAATTTGAAGGTTTTCTAGGTAGTTTGGTGGAGACAGGTGATTTGGAGACCCTACTCCTCCGCCATCTTGCTCCTCCCCCCTTTTGTTTGTTTTTTAAGACACTGCCAGGGCAGCCCAGGTAGCAGAATGGTTTAGTGCTGCCTTCAGCCCAGGGCATGATCCTGGAGACCGGGGATCGAGTCCCATGTCAGGCTCCCTGGATGGAGCCTGCTTCTCCCTCTGCCTGTGTCTCTGCCTCTCTCCCTCTCTCTCTCTCTCTCTCATGAATAAATAAGATCTTTAAAAAAAGACACTGCCAAACTTTTTCAGCATGATTGTACCATTTTACATTATCACTAGAAATGTATGATCCAATTTTTCTGTATCCTCACCAGCATTTGGTGTGTCACTAATTTTTGTTTTACCATTACATCTGTAGATCAATTTGTGGGCAATTGACATCTTTATTTTTTTTTAATTTTTTTAGAATTGACATCTTTATTATGTTGAGTTTTCCCATCCACGAACACAGTATTTCTCCATTTATTTAGATATTCTTTAGTTCATCAGCATTTTGTAGTTTTCAGTATGTATTTTTTCTTCTTTTTTTTAAATTTTTATTTTATTTTATTATTATTTTTTTTATGATAGTCACACACACACACATAGAGAGAGGCAGAGACATAGGCAGAGGGAGAAGCAGGCTCCATGCACGGGGAGCCCAACGTGGGATTCGATCCCGGGTCTCCAGGATCGCGCCCTGGGCCAAAGGCAGGCGCCAAACCGCTGCGCCACCCAGGGATCCCTTTATTCTTTTTTTTAAAGACTTACTTATTGGGGGATCCCTGGGTGGCGCAGCGGTTTGGCGCCTGCCTTTGGCCCAGGGCGCGATCCTGGAGACCCGGGATCGAATCCCACGTTGGGCTCCCGGTGCATGGAGCCTGCTTCTCCCTCTGCCTATGTCTCTGCCTCTCTCTCTCTCTGTATGACTATCATAAATAAATAAAAATTAAAAAAAAAAAGACTTACTTATTGGGCTGCATGGGTGGCTTAGTCAGTTAAGCATCTACCTTCAGCTCAGGTTATGATCTCAGGGTCCTGGGATCGAAGCCCTACACTGGGCTCCTTGCTCAGCAGGAAGTCTTTTTCTCCCTCTGCCCCACCACTGCTCATGCTCCCTCTCTCCCTAATTCACTTTTCTGTCTCAGACAAATAAATAAAACCTTTTTTTTTTTAAAGAAAGATTTCTTTATTTGAGAGAGACAGAGCATGAGCATGAGCATGAACAGGAAGGGCAGAGGGAGAGGGAAAAAGAATCTCAAGCACACTCCACTTGAGCCTGTAGCTGGTTGCAGAGCTCAGTCTCACAACCCTGACGCCATGATCTAAGCCAAAACCAAGAGTTGGCTATTTAACAAACTGTGCCACCCAGGCACCCCCATATGCAACTCTTATACGTGTTTTGTTAGATTTACATCTAAGTATTACTTTTGTGTGTATGTGAATGGAATTGCATTTTTAATTTTGATGCCCAAGAGTTCATTACATATATATATATAAATAATATATATATTATATATATAATAGGTTTTTGTATTGTTTGTTTCCCGTGACTTTGCTGAACTCATTTATTAGTTCTGGGACTTTTTAAAAATAGATTCTTTGGAATTTTCTACATAAACAATCATGTTACCTGTAAGTAGGGACAGATTCATTTTGTCTTTTCAGTCTGTATGCTTTTTTTTTCCTTTTCTTACCTTATTGCATTGTCTACAACTTCTAGTACTATGTTAAATAAGAAGGGTGAGTATAGGTATCCTTGCCTTTACTCTGATCTTTTAATGCTGTAACAATCCTATATCTTAATACTTTTTAACTTAAATTCTGCTCTAAAGTAATACTTAATGTTGCTCTGTTTTATTTGCATATTATCTTCTACTTTTGTTATACAATTGAAGAGGTTATCTTTATTTTTCTTTTTTATATTTTATTTATTTATTTGAGAGAGAGAGAGAGAGAGAACATGAGCAAGAGGCAGGGGAAAGGGCAGAGGGAAAGGAAGAAGCCACCAGGCACCCCTGAAGAGGATATCTTAAAATAAATGAGATCTTTTCTATTTTTTAAAGATTTATTTATTTAAAAAAATATTTATTTACTTACTTTAGTGAGGAAGTAGGGTGGTAAGGGGCAGAGGGAAAGGGAGAGAGATTCTCAAGCAGACTCTGCACTGAGCATGGAGATTCTCAAGCAGACTCTGCACTGAGCATGGAGCCCAATGCAGGGCTTGATCTCATGACCCTGAGATCACAACCTGAGTGGAAACCAAGAGTCAGATGCTTAACTGACCATACCACCCAGATCTTTACCGTTCTTTTAAATTTTTAAAAAGGTTTTATTTATTTATTTGGGTGAGAGAGAGAGAACAAGAGACAAAGAAGATGATTCCCTGCTGAGCAGGAAGCCCAAGGACCGAGGGAGCATGATCTGAGCTGAAGGCAGATGCTTAACCAAGTGAGCCACTGGGTGCCCCTGATCTTTTCTATTCCTAATGTCCATTATCTTATGGATTCTATTTCTTTTTTCTCTTTCTTTTTTTTTTTAAGAGAGAATGAGCATATGCATGTGTATACACACAGACACACAGACACGCACACCCACATATGAGGGGGGGAAGGGGCAGAGAGAGAAGGAGAGAGAGAATCTTAAGCAGGTTCCACACCCAGCACGAAGCCAATGCAGGTTTCAATCTCATGACCCTGAGATCATGATCTGAGTTGAAATCAAGAGTCTAATGCTTAACCCACTGAGCCACCCAGGCACCCCTTATATATTCTATTTCTAAATTCAAAGGAAATATACTGAAAAGGATGTCAATGTCATTATTATAATCATTCTTTAATTATGAATTCCATCCCAAATGTACTTAGAAAATGTACATATGGGCAGCCCTGGTGGCCCAGCGGTTTGGCGCCGCCTTCTGCCGGAGTGTGATCCTGGAGACCTGGGATCGAGTCCCACCTCAGGCTCCCTGCATGGAGCCTGCTTCTCTCACTCTGCCTGTATCTCTGCCTCTCTGTCTGTCATGAATAAATAAATAAAATATTTTTTAAAAATGTACATATGTACAAAATGCATAAGTACAATTAAATCTACATAGTGAATAGTTGTAGCTGAATGTTTACGAATTTTAATTAATTTGATAATAGAAAATAAAGAACCGTGTTTCCAATTGTCAGAAAACTTTCTTTAAATGTTTAACAGCCAAATCAGATGTGTTAAACAGATATAAAAAAGTAACAGTATTTTTTTTTTTGTTTTCACTCCAGGCCTTTCCCCTGGTTTGATTTGACTGCTGTGCAACTCAAGGAAACTTCCTTTACTCAGCATTTCTCAACCAGTACTGCTTTCCGGGACCACCTTACCTATCTATACTGTGATTTGTTTGGTATCTCCTTTACCAAAGAGCAGCAGCCTGGGGTTTCCACAAGCTCTTCCTCAAAATAAGAGAAGAGACCTCAGAAACTTGGATTTTTTTTTTCCCCTCCACAATGCTTGTAGCCAGATTATCACAGTTGACTTTGGGAATCATGTAACTGCACTGGGTTTGCCACATGTTTGGGCATTAAGGAATTAGAAAACCATACTAATGGTTCTTTGAAATATAAAATAAAGCAAGAGGTCTTATCCATCAGTATATTTGGGTATGTCTGGCTTTTGGAAGCAACCAAATTAAACTATATAACCTGACACACTTAAGCTGCTTCCCCAGGAAAGCCATGTTAATATAAATGATCTTTCTTCTAAAAGCTAAATTCGAGAAGTTATGTTATTATTCGACAGTACATACTGCAGCTTGTTTTCCTGTAGCAATGTGTAACTGAAAAATGATACAGCTCGATTTTCCTAACATTTTGGATAAAAAAAAAAAAAGTGGGGTCAACAATCTTAAGTGAATTATGGCTCGTTTCATGCTTATTTCAGTTATACATGATTATTCTGGAACTATCTTATTTAAAGCTGTTCCCATTTAAAATTTTTTATTTAAAAGTTTTTTATTCAAATTCAATTAACATATAATGTATTATTGGTTTCAGAGGTAGAGGTCAGTGATTCATCAGTCTTATATAACACCCAGTGCTCTTTAGATCAAGTGCTCTCCTTAATGCCCATCACCCAGTTAACCCATCCCCTCACCCCCTTCCCCTCCAGTGACCCTCAGTTTGTTTCTTATGATTAAGAGTCTCATAATTTGTTTTCCTCTCTGATTTCATCTTGTTTTATTTTTCCTCTCTTCCTCTACGATCTTTTGTGTTATTTCTTCAATTCCACATATGAGTAAGGTCATATGATAATTGTCTTTCCCTGATTGACTTACTTCACTTAGCATAATACCCTCTAGTTCCATCCATGTTGTAGCAAATGGCAAGATTTCATTTTTTTCTGATGGCTGAGTAGTATTCCATTGTATATATATACACCACATCTTCTTTACCATTCATCTGTCAATGGATATCTGAGCGCTTTCCATGGTTTAGCTATTGTGGACATTGCTCTATGAACATTGGAGTAGAGTTGTCACTTCGGATCAGTACATTTGTATCTTTGGGGTGAATATCTAGTAATGCAATTGCTGGGTCGTAGGGTAGCTCTATTTTCAAATTTTTGAGGAACCTCCATAGTGTTTTCCAGAGTGGCTGCACCAGCTTGCATTCCCACCAACAGTATAAGGGGGTTCCCCTTTCTCTGCATTCTCACCCACATTTTCATTTCATGACTCGTTATTTTCAGCCATTTGGACTAGTGTGAGCTGGTATCTCATGGTGTTTTTGATTTGTATTTCCCTGATGCCAAGTGATATTGAGCATTTTTTTCACGTGTCTGTCGGCCATTGTATGGCTTCTTTGGAGAAATGTCTTCTGCCCATTTCTTGATTGAATTATTTGTTCTTTGGGTGTTGAGTTTGATAAGTTCTTTATAGATCTTGGATACTAGCCCTTTATCTGATATGTCATTTGCAAATACCTTTTCCCATTCTGTCATTTATCTTTTGGTTTTGTTGACTATTTCCTTGGCTGTGCAAAAGCTTTCTATCTTGATTAAGTCCCAATAGTTCATTTTTACCTTTGTTTCCCTCGCCTTTGGAGATGTGTCTAGTGAGATGTTGCTGCAGCCAAGGTTGTAGGAGTTGCTGCTTGTGTTCTCCCCTAGGATTTTGATGGATTCATGTCTCACATATAGATCTTTCATCCATTTTTAGTCTATTTTTGTGTGTGGTGTAAGAAGTGGTCCATTTCATTCTTCTGCATGTGGCTGTCCCAACACCGTTTATTGAAGAGACTGTCTTTTTTCCATTGCATATTCTTTCCTGCATTGTTAAAGATTAGTTGACCATGGAATTGAGGCCCACTTCTGGGTTCCCTATTCTGTTCCATTGATCTATGTGTCTATTTTTGTGCCAGTACTGTACTGTCTCTGATTATCGCTTATGCAATAGAACTTGAAGTCCAGAATTGTGATGCCACCAGCTTTGGTTTTCTTTTTCAACATTCTTTTGGCTACTCAGGGTCTTTTCTGGTTCCATACAAATTTTAGGATTATTTATTCCAGTTCTGTGAAAAAAGCTGATGGTATTTTGATAGGGATTGCATTGAATGTATAGATTGTTCTAGGTAGCATAGATATTTTGACAATAATTGTTACTCCAATCCATGAGCATGGAATGTTTTCCCATTTCTTTGTGTCTTCCTCAATTTTTTTCATGAGTGTTCTATGGTTTTCTGAGTTTAGATCCCTTTGCTCTTTGTTAGGTTTATTCCTAGGTATCTTATGGTTTTTGGTACAATTGTAAATGGAATTGACTCCTCAATTTCTCTTTCTTCTCTCTTATTGTTTGTATATAGAAATGCAACTGATTTCTGTGCATTGATTTTATATCTTACCACTTGGCTGAATTGCATGCTGTATGAGTTCTAGCAATTTTGGGGTGGAATCTTTTGGGTTTTCCACATGGAGTATCATGTCATCTGTGAAGAGTGAGAGTTTGATTTCTTCTTTGCCAATTCAGATGCCTTTTATCTCTTTTTGTCATCTGATTGCTGAAGCTAGGACTTTCTAGTACCATGTTGAACAACAGTGGTGATATTAGACATCCCTGCCATGTTCCTGACCTCAAGGGAAAAGCTCTCAGTTTTTCCCCATTGCAAATGATATTTGCTGTGGGTTTTTTGTATATGGCTTTTATGATATTGAGGTATGTTCCCTCTATCCTTAACACTGTGAAGAGTTTTAATCAAGAAAGGATGCTGTAATTTGTCAAATGCTTTTTCTGCATCTATTGAGGATCATATGGTTCTTGTCCTTTCTTTTACTAATGTAGTGTATCACATTGATTTATTTGCAGATATTAAACCACCCTTGCAACCCAAGAAAAAAATCCCACTTGGTCATGGTGAATAGTCCTTCTAATGTACTGTTGGGTCCTATTGGCTAGTATCTTAGAATTTTTGCATCTGTATTCATCACTGATATTGATCTGTAATTCTCCTTTTTTGGTCAGGTCTTTGTCTGGTTTTGGGATCAAGGTAATCCTGGCCTCCTAGAAAGAGTTTGCACATTTTCCTTCCATTTCTATTTTTTGAAGCAATTTCAGAAGAATAGATAGTAATTCTTCTTTAAATGTTTGGTAGAATACCCCTGGGAAGCCATCTGGCCCTGGACTCCTGTTTGTTGGGAGATTTTTGATTATTGCTTCAATTTCCTTTCTGGTTATGGGTCTGTTCAGGTTTTCTATTTATTTCTTCCTGTTTTGGTAATTTATGCATCTCTAAGAATTTATTCCAGTGCCAAATTTGGCATACAGTTGTTCATAATATGTTCTTATAATTTTTTGTAAAACTTCAGTGTTGGTTGTGATTGTTCCTCTTTTGTTCATGATTTTATTTGGGCCCTTTCTCTTTCCTTTTTGATAAGTCTGACCAAGGGTTTGTTATTCTTATTAATTCTTTCAAAGAACCAGCTCCTAGTTTCATTGATCTATTCTACTGTTCTTTTGGTTTCTATTTCATTGATTTCTGCTCTAATCTTTATTAATTCTCTTCTTTTGCTGGGTTTAGGCTTTATTTTACTGTTCTTTCTCCAGCTCCTTTAGGTGTAAGATTATTTTTGTATATTTGAGACCTTTCTTGTTTCTTTTTTTTTTTTTTAATAATTTTTATTTATTTATGATAGTCACAGAGAGAGAGAGAGACAGGCAGAGACATAGGCAGAGGGAGAAGCAGGCTCCATGCACCGGTAGCCTGATGTGGGATTCGATCCCAGGTCTCCAGGATCGCGGCCTGGGCCAAAGGCAGGCGCCAAACTGCTGCGCCACCCAGGGATCCCCCTTTCTTGTTTCTTGAGAAAGGTTTGTATTGCTATATACTTCCCTCTTAGGACCACTTTTGCTGCATCCCAAGGGTTTTAAACAGTTGTGTTTTCATTTTCATTTGTTTCCATGAATTTTTAAAATTCTTCTTTTTTAAAAATATATATTTTTTGAAATTTATTTGACAGAGAGAGAGCACAAGCAGGGGGAGTGGCAGGTAGAGGGAGAAGGAGAAGCAGATACCCCACTGAGCAGGGAGCCCAATGTGGGGCTTGATCCTGGGATCATGACCTGAGCTGAAGGCAGACACTTAACTGACTGAGCCACTCCTGGACTGAGCTGAAGGCAGACACTTAACTGACTGAGCCCCTAAAATTTCCTTTAATTTCCTGGCTGACCCATTCATTCTTTAGTAGGATGCTCTTTAGCCTCCACATTTGAGTTCTTTCCAAATGTCCTCTTGTGATTGAGTTCCACTTTCAAAGCACTATGGTCTAAAAATGTGCAGGGAGGGCAGCCTCGGTGGCGCAGCTGTTTAGCGCCGCCTGCAGCCGGGGTGTGATCCTGGAGACCCGGGATCGAGTCCCACGTCGGGCTCCCTGCATGGAGCCTGCTTCTCCCTCTGCCTGTGTCTCTGCCTCTCTCTCGCTCTCTCTGAATGAATGAATGAATGAATGAATAAATAAATAAATAAATAAATAAATAAATAAATAAATCTTTAAAAAAATGTGCAGGGAATGATCCCAATCTCTTGATACCAAATTGAGACCTGATATGTGACCCAATATGTGATCTATTCTGGAGAATGTTCTACGTGCACTCGAGAAGAATGTGTATTCTGTTGCTTTAGGTTGGAATTCTCTGAATATATTTGTGAAGTCCATCTGGTCCAGTGTGTCCTTTAAAACCTTTGTTTTCCCTGCTGATCTTCTGCTTAGATGTGATCTGCCCATTGCAGTGAGTGAGGTGTTAAAGTCACCTACTATTATTGTATTATCATTGATGTGTTTCTTTCATTTTTTAATTGATTTATATAATTGGGTATTCCCGTGTTAGGGGCATAAATATTCACAATTGTTAGATTTTCATGTTCGATACCCTTCAATTATGATATAGTGTCCTCCCTCATTACAGTCTTTGGTTTAAAATCTAATTTATCTGATATAAGGATTGCTACCCCAGTTTTCTTTTGATGTCCATTAGCATGATAAATGGTTTTCCACCCCCTCACTTTAAATCTGGAGGTGTCTTTGGATCTAAAACAAATCTCTTGGACACAGTGTATCAATGGGACTTGCTTTTTATCCAATCTGATACCCCATGTTTTTTGATTGGGGCATTTAGCCCATTTACATTCTAAGTAACTATTGAAAAATATGGATTTATTGCCATTGTATTGCTTGTAAAGTCACTGTTTCTGTATATTGTCTGTGTTCCTTTCTGGTTTGTTACTTTTGTGCTCTCTCTTTGCTTAAAGGATCCCTTTTAATATTCCATACAGGACTGGTTTAGTGATCACAAATTCTTTGAGTTTCTATTTGTCCCGGAAGATTTTTCTCTCTCCTATTTTGAATGACATCCTAGTTGGATAAAGTATTCTTGGGTGCATATTCTTCTCATTTAGCACCCTGAATATATCATCCCAGTCCTTTCTAGCCAGCCAGGTCTCTGTGGATAGGTCTGCTGCGGGTCTAATGTTTCCACCCTTATAGATTATGGACTGCTGGTGCTGAGCTGCTTTCAGGATTTTCTTTGTCTCTGAGATTTGCAAGTTTCACTATTATATTTTGGGTGTTGACCCATTTTTATTGATTTTGAGAGGGGTCCTCTGTTCCTTCTGGACTAGAATGCCCGTTTCCTTCCCCAGATTAGGGAAATTCTCCACTATATTTTGCTCCAATATACCTTCTCTCCCCTCCCTTCCTCTTCTAGGATCCCAATTGTTCTAATATTGTTTTGCTTCATGGTGTCACTTAACTCTTGACTTTTCCTCTCATGATTCAGTAGTTGTTTATCTTTTTCTTAGCTTCTTTATTCTCCAACATCTGTCTTCTAAATCACTAATTCTCTCTTCTGCCTCATTTATCCTAACGTCTAGAGCCTCCATTTTTTATTGCATGTCATTAATAGCCTTTTTTATTTTGACTTGATTAGATTTTAGTTCTTTTATTTCTCCAGAAAAGGATTCTCTAGTAGCTTCTATTCTTTTTTCAAGCCCAGTTTGTATCTTTATAATCATTATTATGAACTCTAGTTCTTTTTTTTTTTTTTTTTAAGATTTTATTTATTCATAGAAACACAGAGAGAGAATGAGAGGCAGAGACACAGGCAGAGGGAGAAGCAGGCTCCATGCAGAGAGCCCAACGCGGGACTAGATCCAGGGTCTCCAGTATCACGCCCTGCGCTGCAGGCGGCGCTAAACCGCTGCGCCACCCGGGCTGCCCTGAACTCTAGTTCTGACATCTTACTTATATCCACACTGCTTAGGTCCCTGGCAGTCAGTACTGCCTTCTGTTCTCTTTTTTGAAGTGAGTTTTTCCATCTTGTCATTCTGTCCAGCGAAGAATAGATGAATGAGAGAACAAAATGTCAACAACCACCCCAGAGAAATATACACTAAACAAATCAGAAGAGACCTGAAACTGAAAAAAAGAAAATTAAAGAAAAAAAGAGAATATAATCAGAGAGGTGAACAGAACAGAGCAATACAGTGAATCTTGTGTGTATTTTGGTCTGTTTGTTAGAAAACTAGATCCCAAAATTGTAAAGAAAGAAAAACTTTTATACGTACAAAAATAAAATTAAATACAATGAAAGGATAGGATGTAACTGTAAAAATGAAAATTAAAAATTTTAAAAAGAATTGACAAAATAAGAAATTGGTTGAAAAAGGAAATAGAAAACGATTAAAACTTGACTAAAGAATCATGGGGAAAAGCATGAATCTATATACTATTTTCCCGCAGCGCTGGAGTTCTGCAGTTCTCAATGTTCAGTAGACTTCATCTTGGCTGCCTGTTCTTGCTGATCTTCTGGGAGAGGGGACCGTTGTCCTGATTCTCAGGCATCCTTGCCCCCGGGGAGAATTGCATGACCCTTGCCAGGGTCCAGGCTAAGTAATCTGCTCCAGATTGCTCTAGGTGGCTTTTGCCCCTGGAGGCTTCCCTTGAAGCTTTAGAGGATGACAGTGGAAATGGTGGCCTCCCAATCTCCAGCCCCGGAGCGCAAAGCTGGGCGCCCCACTCCTCAGTGTGCCCTCCAGGAAAAGCGGTCCATCCCTCCTGTCTCCCTGGTCCCCATCTGCACTCCGAGCTCACCCAGCCTGTGACTGAGCATTTCTATCTCGGGCACGCATCCCTGTTTCAGGTCCCCAAATCCTGCAGACTCCTGCGTTGCGCACCCGTGCCGCTCCTCCCGGGGGAGGGTGGGGGTCTCATTGCGGTGCCGCTGCTTGGGGCGGGGGGTCCCTGCCTGACTGCAGCTGCGCAGACTGTGCTGTTCCGGGCCTGTGGCCACCCCGACTTGAGAGCCCCCTCCTGGGCTCACTGATGGCAGCTCGCTTCCTCCCTCTGATGCCTGGGAGCTCTGCCGGTCTTCCTGTGACCCTGGGGATCCTGAGACCGCGGGCGTACCACCTAGGGTTCCACCCCTGCTTTGCCCCCTGAGCACCTTTCGTGGGGTGGGGATGTCCCTCACCCGAGCACACTGCTAAAAGTTCTAATTTTGCTCTCCGCTGCTCTATCACTTTCCGGTAGCGGGCGGAGGGAGGCGCTCCCCCCTGCAGTTTACCTTCCCATATATTAACCTTGGATTCACTTCTCCGCACCTCCTACCTTGCAGAGAGTGGTCGCTTTTCTTTCTTTCTTTCTTTCTTTCTTTCTTTCTTTCTTTCTTTCTTTCTTTCTTTCTTTCTTTCTTTCTTTCTTTCTTTCTTCTTTCTTTCTTTCTTTCTTCTTTCTTTTCTTTCTTTCTTTTTTCTTTCTTCTCTTTCTTTTTCTTTCTTTCTTTTCTTTCTTTCTTTCTTTCTTTCTTTCTTTCTTTCTTTCTTTCTTTCTTCTTTTTCTTTCTTCTCTTTCTTTCTTCTCTTTCTTTCTCTTCTTTCTTTCTTTTCTTCTTTCTTTCAATTTTATTTATTTATTCATAAGAGACACAGGCAGAGAGAGAAGCAGACTCCATGCAGGGAGCCCGATGTGGGACTCAATCCTGGGAGTCCAGAACCAGGCCCTGGGCGGAAGGCAGGCGCTAAACCGCTGAGCCACCCAGGGATCCCCTCACTTTTCTATTTGTGGAGTTACAGCTGTTCTTTTCTTAGATCTCCAGTTGAGTTCACCGGTGTCTAGCTGAATTCCTGGGACCAGATGAAACTAAGGTCTCCTACTCCTCTGACATCTTGGACTATCCCCCCGCCCCCCTCGCCTTTTTAAAGATTTTATTTATTTATTCACGAGAGACACACCGAGAGAGGCAGAGACATAGAGGGAGAAGCAGTCTCCCTGCAAGGAGCCCAGTGTGGTACTGGATCCCAGGACTTCAGGTTCACGCCCTGAGCTGAAGGCAGGCTCCCAACTGCTGAGCCACCAAGGTGTCCTTGGACTACCCCTTAAGGTCAGCTCTTTAAACCACTTAAATCATAAAACCATTTTTATAAGTAGCTGGCATTTATATTAAATGGCTAAAGATAATTTTGTAAAATATAGATCTTATTCCTACACTGCCAAAGCAATTTCCTTTATGTTTTGTAAATACTTTATGTCCTTGATAGAGAGTAGAAAACAACAGAAATGAAGTGACCATCAGGTTGAGGAGGAGGACACTGACTGTGCTCTGTCATTGAACAGAACCATTGTTTGCTAAATGTAAAAGTGTTTTAAACAAAACCATTCACAATACATGTAAATCACCATGGTGTTAGGTTAATCATTTGCATTTTTCTCCTTTGCATAATTGTGAGCCAGGCAAACTCAGTGGTATGGTGTAGAATGGTCTGAGATAAAATTTTATTGGTATGATTTGGGAAAAAAGTAGGTTCATCATCAGATATGAATGCATGATATAAATGCTAATTTGAGGTACTGTTCCTTTTCTTACAAAAAAAAAAAAAAAGAATTGGATTGTTTTGACTATTCATTCAGGTGTAGGGAACTTGACAGAGTATATATCATTGCCCTTCTGGATTATGGTAGTCCTTTAGTGGCTTTTAGGATTAAGTGAGGCCAGAAAGAGAAAGAACAGTTAAGTCTATAAAACTAGGGCGGAACTGGAGTCATTCAAGTAAGAAGTATTTTGTCGTTTCTTTTGAGCAGTCTAGTCATGGACTGGAGTCTAACCTGAATTAATTGTTTCCTTTTTCTTTTTCTCTCATAAACTCAACCCCAAGATTAAGAGTCTCATTCTCTACAGACTGAGCTGGCTGGGTTCCCCTTGAATTTCATTTTATAAAGATCTGGAAGGTACCACATAAAAGAGTCTTGTTAACAAACCCCAGTCCCTATTCCACATTCAATGGTACTTCTATAAACCACGTTGTAAGGATAAATTTTTTAAAATACTAAAAATTTGGGGCAGCCCTGGTGGCTCAGTGGTTTAGCACCGCCTACAGCTCAGGGCGTGATCCTGGAGACCCAGGATCGAGTCCCATGTCAGGCTCCCTGCATGGAGCCTGCTTCTCCCTCTGCCTGTGTCTCTGCCTCTCTCTCTCCTCTCTGTGTATTCTCATGAATAAATAAATAAAATCTTAAAAAAAATACTAAAATTTTTTTCTCTGATGCAAAAAAGGAAGAACTCCTTTCCTCCCCTTTCTTAAAGCATTTCCTTTAGAAAACTTGTAATTTAAATCTTTTTTCTGTTTTTGAGATGTATATAAATCCTCTAACAAGTTGAATAAGTCACCTGCCAGTTTTACATTTTGGGGCTCTTTGGAGCCATGTCTTTGAAATGGGAGTATTGAGGAGGATGGCACCCTATCTCCCTGGCTTAAATGCCTGGCTCTACAAAGTAGCTTCCTGTTTGTCATAAAGATATGAGAAGTTTTATTTTTCCTTTGGATACAGACAGTTAACATGTAAGTAATGGATTGTATCTTCCTGGCTATCTAAAAGGGCGAGATTTCCTTAACTTTATAGTCTTCTTTAGCAGCTAGCCTGTGATGTACATCACTATGTGATTTAATGCTGATCCAATAATACAACTGTTTCTTTTTCTGCATTTGTGGAGAACATTATTTGGGTTGGCAGGAGATTTTACTTTTAATTCCATTTCTGTAACATGTTCCTACTACTAGATGCATTATTAGCATTTATCAGGGATTCTTACCATTACCCAGAAAGAGATATATTGCTATCTTTGTTTAAACACCATGGTAAATTGAAACACAAATCAAGGGAAGGTGCTGAGAAGTGGTGATAGAACTAGAAGTGGAGTTAGCAGTTCTAACTCTGATCCTAAATGAAGAAGAGAAGAGATCCCAAGAGGCCACACTTCTTACCCTGAGTAGTTTAGTTTAATCTTTCAAGGTAAGTGAAATGGCTTTTCCCTATGGTTCAGTGTAATACAATTCTTCATTTGATTCAGGGGTAGTTATTTTTGGAGCATAATCCTGTAATCCTGCTGCTTGCACAAATTCAGAGAACGTCAAGGAATCAGATTTTACCCCAGTATGACCTTTTTGCTCTAAAAATAAGCCAATATTGTCCCTGTAGGGCAGGGTGATGGAGCGTCTGAACAATGGCTCTTCAATTCCCAGGAGTGCCCGCGTATGCCGAGAAATTACCTACAAAACAAGAATAATTTTTTAAATGAAAATATAACTAAATCAAAGTTATTTACTTATTTTCCTAGGTCTCTTGAATGTTAACCTCTCATTTCTGTGGGAAAATAAAACCATGAAATAATACATGGGAAGGCTTAGTAGCCAGGTTCTTTTTTTTTTTTTTTTTTTTTTAAAGATTTTTATTTATTTATTAGAATACACAGAGAGAAGAGAGAGAGAGGCAGAGACACAGGCAGAGGGAGAAGCAGGCTCCATGCAGGGAGCCCGACATGGGACTCGATCCCCAGTCTCCAGGATCACGCCCTGGGCTGAAGGCGGCGCTAAACTGCTGAGCCACCAGGGCTGCCCTTAGTAGCCAGGTTCTTACCAAAATATAATTCTTAAGAGAAACATTGAGTGATTTACTATCTTTTTGTAAGTTCCATTTAAAGATGCTTCTAGGCCTTTGCATCAGCTTGCCATAGATGGGTTCATTTCCTTCTTTTGGCTGAGCAATCTGATCAACCATATGAGCAGATAATACATTCAGAGTAAGAGCCATGACTATCTCTGGGAAGGTTAATAAATAACTTGTCTAAAAAACAAACAAACAAACAAACAAAAAAACTTGTCTAAAAGGGACTCAGTTAATTTGCAATTAAAAAAAATCATAACTCAAATAGTTATTCAATTTGTTTGACTAAAAACAAATCTCAAACACTAAAAAGCAGATATTAAAAGTCCAGCTGTTTTGCAGGGGGAGAAAAGTTCCAGCTGTTTTATTAGTACCTATACTTATATATTCTTTTTTTTTTTTTAATTTTTATTTATGATAGTCACAGAGAGAGAGAGAGAGAGTGAGAGAGGCAGAGACACACACAGCCAGAGGGAGAAGCAAGCTCCATGCACCAGGAGCCCAACGTGGGATTCGATCCCGGGTCTCCAGGATCGCACCCTGGGCCAAAGGCGGGCGCCAAACCGCTGCGCCACCCAGGGATCCCTACTTATATATTCTTTACAATATCCTTTGCCACAATTTTCAATGTTTCTAAAACATATTTTGTATTCATTGAGCACCCTGCCACTTGATAGCCTAAATTAAACTGTCACTGCATTTTCAAATTCTAGCTTTGATCATAGGTCTGCTATAACACTGCTACCTAAATTCATATTATGCATCAGGATGAAAATGTAGTCCATGAAATTGCTTCTAGAATACAGCCAAAGAGGTGGGTGGATTTTTTTCTTTTTTCTTTGTTTTTAAGTTTAGTTTAAAACTACTAGACATAAAAAAAAAAAAAAAAAAAAAACCTACTAGACCTAGTTACAAGGCTGTAAAATGCATTCAGGCTACAATTATTAGCCTGATGCAAAACTGTCCACTAGTAATGCATTTTAGATAGACAAGATACAGGGCACCTGGGTGGTTTAGTCAGTTTAAATATCCTATTCTTGGTGTTGGCTCAGGTCATGATCTTGGGTGAGATCAAGCTCTGGGTCAGGCTCCGTGCTGATTGTGGAGCCTGCTTAAGATTTGAGATCTCTCTTCTTTCTGCCCTCTCCCTGCTCCTGCACACATGCTGTGTGTCTAAAAAGAAAAATTACTTTAAAAAATAGATAGACCAGATACCTTTCTTATTAAATCTTACTTGAATTGGTTTTGTTTAGATTCTAGAGATGGTTTGTGTGTAAGAGAGTCTACACAGTTGCCTTGTATTCCAAGTGGGAATAAAATTGAAGTCTGTAGCAAATGAGGTTTCTAAAAGTTTAGATCCAAATTACTACAGATGCCTCTTAAGAATTCTTGTTTGTAAAAAAGAAAAAAAAGAATTCTTGTTTGTAATTGATGCTGGTACATTGAGCACCTTCTTTGGTCAGCACCTCACCCCAAATGTCCCTTACCAGAGCAGGATATTTCACAAATTCCCTGAGGTAAACAGGAGAGACTCTGTAGTCAAACAAATTTATTCACTATTAACCAAAAGAGCTATGTGCCTACTGTAGGCTGAGAAAGTCCAGTACTGTTTAACATTCAAATGCAGAAATTAAAAGTGTTACATAGGGATCCCTGGGTGGCGCAGCGGTTTGGCGCCTGCCCTAGGCCCAGGGCGTGATCCTGGAGACCCGGGATTGAATCCCACATCAGGCTCCCATTGCATGGAGCCTGCTTCTCCCTCTGCCTGTGTCTCTGCCTCTCTCTCTCTCTGTGAGACTATCATAAATAAATAAAAATTTAAAAAAAATAACATATAAAAAAAATAAAAGTGTTACATAGCTACTGGTTACATGTGGAATAATGAAATATAATCTAACCATCTCTCTTTTGCAAAGGATCAAGAGGGCTATAAATTAATGGGCTATAAGTTCTTTCTTTAGTTCTTATGAATAACAAGCAACAGTTTATACTTTTTTTTTAAAGATTTTTATTTACTTATTCATAGAGACACAGAGAGAGAGAGAGAGGCAGAGACATACGCAGAGGGAGAAGCAGGCTCCATGCAGGGAGCCCGACGCGGGACTTGATCCCGGGCCTCCAGTATCACACCCCAGGCTGGCAGGTAGCGCTAAACCACTGTGCCACAGGGACTGCCCAACAGATTGTACTTTTGCTTAAGACTTGAAGCAACTTGTAACTTAACTGAATTAGTAAGGACAATTAAATATAGGTATTCATGAAGATTACTAGGGTTTTCTAAGGATTCTTAATTTTACATTCTAGGATGGTGGCCCATGTTCAATGCTTGACATCACTGCAGAGCACAAAATTCACATAGTCTCAAGCAGATATTTTAATGCCTATAGTTTTCCAGAGGATTCTATTATTACTATATCATCATTGTATGCCATGTTGATTATGGTTTTCAAAGGCTGCTATTCTTTTTTTTGAGTGGGGCTTGAACTCATGACCCTGAGATCAAGACCTGAGCTGAGATCAAGAGTTGGATGCTTAACTGAGTGAGCCACTCAAGTGTCCCCAAAGGCTGCTATTCTTTTATTTGTAAGCTACTGATGGTTTTGCTTCATCATTACCAATTTGGTAATGCTGTCTGGTTACCTTATAGTATGTAACTATGCACATTTGCATAATTGGGGCCTATAATTTATTTATTTTTAAATATTTTATTTATTTATTCATGAGAGACACAGAGAGAGAGAGAGAGAAAGAAAGGCAGAGGCACAGGCAGAGGGAGAAGCAGCCTCCATGCAGGGAGCCCAATGTGGGACTCCATCCCAGGTCTCCAGGATCACACCCTGGGCTGAAGGTGGCACTAAACCACTGAGCCACCCGGGTGGCCCTGGAGCCTATAATTTAATTAAACCTAAAGACATCATTGTTATGGTTCAAATATGAATCATCTACACCACCATTATTAAAGCAGATATATAGACTCCTTAAAATTTGCATGTTGATTCATATAACAATGTGGATTAATCTTAAACTTCATTTTGCTAAGGGGAGGAAGCCAGACTCAAAGGCTACATATTATTTGATTCCATTTATGTGACATTTTGGAGGAAGCAAAACTATAGGCACAAAAAACAAGATTAGTGGTTTCCAGAGAATGATAGGCTGACCACCAAGGAGACACAAGGGGAATTTTAGGGTGATGGAATTATTCTGTATGGTTTTATATGGTGGATACATGATCCTGTGCATTTGTCAAAATCCACAGAACTATCCACTGCAAAGAAACTGTCACATATTGGAGGACACCAAGGAAACAATGACAGCCAAAGGCAAAGTGGTACCTCTGATTGGATTCTGGAACCAAAAAAGGACATCAGTGGAAAAACTAAAGACATCTGAATAAATCTGAATAAAGTCTGTAGTTTGCTTAATAGTATTATACTATTAATTATTATTATTTTTTAGAGTAAGAGAAAGAGATGGAGGGTGGAGAGAGAGAGAGAATCTTAAGCAGACTCCATGCAGAACCTGTCATGGCACTCCGAGCTCACAACCCTGAGATCATGATCCAAGCCAAAGTCAAGAAGCAGATGCTTAACTGACTGAGCCACCCAGGTACCCCAATGTATTTGCTTTGATAAATGTCTCCTGGTTACATAAGATGTTTACATTAGGAGTTGCTGGCTTAAGAGTATGTAAGAGCTTTGTACTATCTTTGCAACTTTTCTGTAAAACTAAAATTATTTGAAAATTGAAAGTTGAAAAAAGAAAAATATTTTTGTCTAGTGATCATTTGCTCACATATTATGAGTCTGTGCTATTGAAATAGTTTGCATCAAGGCAAGTGTAATAAAATTGCTGGGGTTTAAAGCTTGTGAGGCTATATTGTGTAATATAAAATCAAGCATACAAAAGAAACAAGCTGATCACCTATATTCTTCTCCAAATATTTATCACAGAGTTCTTTTGTTCACTTGATGGAATTAACAGTTAAAAATATTTTGAAAGTTATTTTCCTTTTTTTTTGTAGATATTTTGTAGCTAGTAGATAGAAATGCAGGTTTCTTTGTGTTTTTTTGTTTGTTTTTTAAGATTTTGCTTATTTATTTGAGATAGAGTGTGAGAGAGAACATGAGCAGTGGGGATGGGCAGAAGGAGAGGGAGAGGGAGAATCAGGCTCCTCGCTGAGCAGGGAGCATGATGCGAGGCTCAATCCCAGGACCCCAAGATCATGACCTGAGTCAAAGGCAATGGCTTAACTGACTGAGCCACCCAGGTGCCCCTGAGAATTACTTTCTAAGAGACAAACCTGAAGTAGGTGTAATGCTATCTTGTCTAGCTGTCCCCAGAATAAATAAGATTGACTTCCTCTCCTTTTTTACTAAGCTAATGCATCACTACAAACTGGAATGACAAGATAGTGGCTTTAAGAGCTCCTTTGCCCAGATTCAAAGAATTAGTGTTTCCTTCCTTCTGTACTCCCCCCATCAGTCTCACCCACACAGTTCACTCTCCTCTAGTCTTCTCAGTATGTTGGAGGAAGGGCAAAGGGAACAGTAAGTTCTTTCTGCAGGGTAAGCATGAATAATTGTAAAATTAAAGAAGTAAAAGGAGGTTGAAGAGAGCAGAAACGGGCCATACGTTAACTGCAAGGCTTGTAAATGGGAGGACAGTTTAAATGTGGTTCAGTTTCTTAGCAGCAGGCCCAGACTTCTGTACTCTCAGGTTATCTGCTCTTTCCCCAGTCCTGCCACTCTGCCAAAGCCTATGAATGATGATGCAGGAAGGGTTTTTTGGTGTTTTGTCTTGTTTTTAAGATTTATTTATCTGAGAGAAGAGAGAGCAAGTGAGGGGAGGGGCGAAGGGAGAGAATCTTCAATCAGACTCCCTGCTGAGCATGGAGCCTGACTCAGGGCTTGATCTCACCACCCAAGAGATCATGACCTGATCTGAAACCAAGAGTCAGAAACTTAGCTGACTGAGCCACCCATGTGCCCCAGATGATGCAGGAGAGTTAGCATGAAAAAAGAGTGCCATGCTGTGTAAATGTTGTTAGGGGATACACTGTGGATATACTAGGTGCTCTAATTATAATGGTGGGATTAAAAATGCTTATATATCAGTAAGAAAGGTAACTATAGCATACTCCAGTTGGAGGATGTGATAAAAAAGACGTGACTGCCGATTGACCTGTGAGCTGGACTAGGGCGCTCAGAGGTTCCTCACCCCCTCTCCCGTCCTTGGAATGTGGGTTCCACTTGCCTTTCCTGCTCCCAGAGGCTGCTCTAAGGAACATGGCCTTGAGAGGGTGATGTGATGTTGAAAACCCTTGCACAGTATATGTTACTGAACCCAGTTAGGGTCTTTTTATCAACTTTTGAGATTTGGAGGCAGGCATGGACATCCATTTGTCTTGCTGCCACCCAAGACAAACCTCATATGTAAGTTCCCTTTGTTACTATTAAAACTGCCACCTCCCAACCTGGGGTGGCTTGCCTCTTTCTCTGGTCTCTTCCTGCCTTCTGAGTACAGGGGCCAGATTCAGATCATATCAGGAAAGCTCCCGAGAGGGTTGAGAACCGATATTAAGCTTACGTATAAACTCTAAAAAGTTACTTCTGTCATAGTGTATAATTAGCTTTTTCGTGTGGATCTAAGTGTCAAGCAAGATACCTTTAGGGATGCCTGGGTGGCTCAGCAGTTGAATGCCTCCCTTCAGCCCAGGGCGTGATCATGGAGTCTTGGGATCCAGTTCCACTTCGGGCTCCCTGCAAGGAGACTGCTTCTCCCTCTGCCTGTGTCTCTGCCTCTTTCTCTCTCTCTGTGTCTCTCATGAATAAATAAATAAAATCTTAAAAAAAAATAAGATACCTTTAAATGTCTTGATCTTTATTACTCTGTGACTTCAAGGAGAGGCCACATTTGTCTGGTGACTTTGATAAGTATTCTAAAGTTTGCTTATTCAAAGTTCTGGGGGTATAAGGATAGTCCACTGGATTAATTATTTACTTTTGAAGATTTCAAAGATTTTTAAGAACTCTTATTTCTTGCAAAGGCCAGTAAAAGCATAATTAGAATTTTTCTTATTGCATTGTTGATACTGTATTTTAAGAATCAGAATGTCAAAGAAGCAAAATGAATTGACAGACTCTGAAAAATGTTTTCTCATAAGAAGCTAAAATTCTGGTACTTAAACATTTCAGGAGCTTGTATTACAAGTTACTATTTTGCTAATTCTGTTCTTTATTTTTATTTAGAAATCCAATACACTATAAACATAAGTAGGAATTAGAGCTCATAAACACTCATAAAAAAAAATCTCATCTGATTCCAAAGACTATTCGAGTTTGAGAACTACTGGGGCAGGGCTTACGGGCAAGCGTGTAGTGAATGAACACTGATACGTTGGAGTGGGGGGTATTAAAGGCAAAGTTATAAATGTGATTATGTGTGAAGTTTTATCAATTATGAAACACTATTAAGTAGAAGGTAGTGTTATGCAAAGATGCATAATCACAGACTGCTAGCGCTGGAAAGATCGTAGAAAATTGAGGTCCAGCGTGACTTGTTTCAGTTAGGTAGCAAAGTAGCCAAATGCGTATGGTGTTGTAAAAGTGCCAAATGGGTACATATACAATGTGTGAGAGCTTGCGGGGAGAGGTTACTGGGGTTGGGGAGATCAGGAAAGACTTCATGGGGAGACAAGAACTGAACTGGGTCCAGATGGATGATTAAGGTTCATATTAGTCATACAGTGGGGAGGGGGACTGAGCCCAGATGTAGAGGGGGGAATGCACAAGACAGGAGTTGAAGGGTGTGAGTCAGACCCATGAAGCTGAGCAGGAGACTCCTGTAGAGAGGTAGAGGAAATAGTGGCTGGAGAAAACCTGTGGAGTGCCTTGAGCCCTAAGCTAAGGAACTGCATCCATAGGGGATCCAAAGGTTTCTGAGTGGTCTATGAAAAGTTGGAGGGTGAGAATCTAATAGTAGGGCCGTTGAATCCAAAGGGCCTATGGACAGAGGCTAAAAGCAGGAGGCTACTGGAATGTTCTAGGAATGAGGCAAAAGAGGTCTGAACAATTGGGAATGGAAAAAAGCAGATGTTAAATGCAGGACTGACAGTTCTTGGGATTTTTGTGGGGCTCAAAGGGGAGAGGAAGGAAGAAACCATTGTGTGGGGGGGAGGTGTGGAGGTGTGTGTGTGTGTGTGGGGCACTGGGATTATGATCACACCACTGACAGAAATAGGAGGCTGGGTTGGAAGAAAAAGGAGATTGGTCTGAGACAGAAGGTGGCACTGTTACAGCGCTCTCTCTATAGGAAAACATGAAACACAACTTACCTTCATGTCCTCAAAATCTGTTATCCCCATCTGAGGGAGGTTTGAGCAGTTTACATGAATGAGCTTTCGGCCACAGACGAAGTTTGTAGTAAAACACTCCTGTTAGTACAGGAACATCACTCAAATGATGTATGGCAAATAGCAGGAAGAAAACAGAGGGAAGAAGGAAGGAGCGAGTGAGGGAGGGAAGGAGAAGAAAGGATTGGAGGAAGAGAAGGAAGGGGGGGGAGAGATAAATCAAGAAAAAGCTATAATTTAATTTTAAATTAAATTCAAATTTAAAAGAATCTTAACAATCCCACATATTTTCTGTCTAAACTGTCCATTAAATTTCATACTCCTCCTTAATATTTTTTGGCATGATACAACCAGTGCTTCTTTCATGCCTCAATTACATTTTTGAGTACTGGGGTACAAAAGATTTCAGGTCTTGTGTTGTAGCCTAAGAACATAGTTGGCATCAATGAAATGAGGACTCACCCTATCTTTTTTGTTTGTTCTCCCATTTTAAAAAATTTTTGTTATATATATTTTTTTATTGACGTACCATTGACATTCACTCTATTTAGTAAAACTACTTTTGGTGAATTGGCTATTTAAATAGTACTGTTAGGTGCTCATGATACACATGACAGATTTGGCGCAGTCACTTAAGATTAATAGCACAAGTTAAGGGAGCTGCTGCTAAAACAACTTGACAAAGTACCAAAAAGTCTACATTGGACAAAATCTGTTTAAAAAAGTTTTCTGTAAAAAAAAAAAAAAAAAAAAAAAAAAAAAAAGTTTTCTGTGAAAAAGGGCCTATATGAATTTCTTAGTCTTTATTCAAGAATTGCAGAGAAGTATACTCATTGTGGTAAGTAGGGGAAACAAATGTGGCCCTCCCTTCCTCTATCAAAATACATCAGAGGAAAGGACACATTTTAATCCAAGTTACCTCTACCATAGTCCAGAACTTTTCTATGCCTCTTCTAGTGAAGAAGAGGCAAGAGCTCAGGTAAGGGTAAGAGGAATAAGAGACAGAAGGATGACAGCATGTGATTTTTTAAAATGCTATTTTTGTATACCTTGTATTGAGGGAAGCCTAGCTCACTAATCCACTCTGCAACTTTCTCTGGGCTCCATTTAAGATAGTCAAATTGTGGCTGCATGCTTTCTTTTGGCTGGGTTTCTTGATCTTTGTGTAGCTGTTTCTCCAAGTCTACAACTTTTTCACTAAAAGAATCTCTTAAATCGCTCTGAGAGTCTGTGAGGTAAGAGTATAACTCACTACCGGTATCAGTAAGCTCAAACAGTTCGCTAAAACCTTTAGAAAGCTCATAATCTGTATTTGTTGAGCCTGCTTCACTTATTGTGAGCGACCCGAACATAGTTTCTCTTCTAGCTTTCCTGATTTCACTTACTGAGAACTTTCTTGTTTGATAGTCAGAGTGTTCTGACAAGGGCTCATCCTTGTCTACAGAATGGTTAAATCTGACTGGTTTTGGCATATCTTCCTTGGAAACTTCTGTACATGACTCTATTCTTAGCGGTAGTTTTGGTTTATCTGGTAACTCTAAATCTTTCTCTGCTTGTGTCTTCTTTTGAGTCTCTGGTTTGGTCTTCTGTGGTGGCATTTGATCTGTTTCCTCACTTGATTTTCTTGGTTCTATCTTTGGAAACTTTGGCTCTAGACCTTTCTCCTCTGTTGACTCTCCTACAGTCTCCTCTGATTTGGACATCTGTGGTGGTGCTAGTCCCGT
This sequence comes from Canis lupus familiaris, assembly GCF_011100685.1. Lineage (NCBI taxonomy): Eukaryota > Metazoa > Chordata > Mammalia > Carnivora > Canidae > Canis > Canis lupus. The sequence goes on along the minus strand of NC_049229.1, from coordinate 50,500,888 downwards.
CTCCTCCGTTGATTTTCTTTGCTTATCTTTTTGCTCTGATGGTTTAGTTTCCTCTAGTGGTTCTAAAACTTTCTCCACAGTTGATTCTTTCAGTGTCTCCACCTGAACTTCTGGTTTGGTCTTTCCTGATGGCCCTAGACCTATTTCCTCAATTGATTTTCTTGATTTTTCTTCAAGAAATTCTGATTTGGTCTCTTCAAGAGGCTCTGTCCTTTTCTCCTCAGGCGACTTTCTTTGGGCTTCCTTTGGACTCTTCAGTGTGGTCATCTCTGGCGGCTGTAGATCTGCCTCTTCAATCAATTTTCTTGGTTTCTCGCTTGGAAATTCAGGTTTGGTTGGCTCCGGAGGTTCTAGACCTGTTTCTTCATATTGCTCTGTAAGTGAATCCTCCAGAACTTCTGGTTCGGTCTCTTCTAGTAGCTCTAATCTTGTCTCACTGATTGAGGCCCCTGGAACTTCAGACTCGGTCTCCTCTGGTAGCTGCGGATCCGTTTCCTTAGCTGACTTTTTGAGCACATCCTCTGCAACATCTAGTTTGGCGTCCTTCCGTGGCTCTAAATCTGGCTCCTCATCATCCGTAAGAGCCTCCAAATCCTTGAAAAGCTCTCCTACGATCTCTCTGACCGTCTCTGACTCTGCCTCCTGGGGACTCTCTAGATCAGTCTCGCTAGGAAAGCCTCCCTCCGACTCTTTGGGCGTCTCCCCGTTGGACGAGCCGGCTGGTTTTAGGGGTAGGTGTGCGTTCTCTGGCGCCCCCACTTTGAGGTCCTCTTCCTCCACCTGTGGCTGGGGTTCCCGGTCAGTCTCTACAGGCAGCTCGGGGCCTCCCTGTGCCGTGGCGTCGGCTTCGGCATCTTGAGCCATTGCCAGAGGAGCAGGCCGTTCCCGTGCCCCGTTCTCCAGGTCTCCTTCCAACGAGCCCGACTCCGGGACTTGAGCCATGACGCACGTTAGCCGACGCGCCCAGGCCTCCTAGCAACCCCAGCTTCCGATAGCGTCTCTATGGATACCGTGATTTCCGGCCGAGTGTTCCTGAATCTTCCCTCAGGTTTTGTTTGTTCTGTCAAACCCTAAAACCCTGCGACCGAAAGCCCGCAGTCGCCCTCCCCGCGGCCGCGCCGCCAGCCTCCGCAGCCCGAAGCCCCGCGGCCGCTCGGGGGCCGGCGCGCTGCCTCTTCCGGCCCGCGGGCCACGCTCGGCTCCTCCCGCCGCCGCCGCCGCCGCCGCCGCCGCCGCGCTCGCTCGGCCTTCGGCTGTTTCCGGAGTCACCCGCGGCCGGCGGCGGAGGCGCTCCCCGGGCGGGCTGCAGATGTCGGAGCGGCAGGCGGCCGGGGCACCGGCGGGCCGCGGCGGGGACGGCCCGGGAGTGGAGGGGAGCCAGGCGGCCGCCTCAGGTACGCAAGCCGGGGGCGGCGGGTGGGTCCGCCCGGCCTCGGGGCCCCGCCGGTCGCGCGAGGCTCGGCCGCGCCCTGGCCCGCTCCGCCCGCGCCCCTCAGCGGAGCCGACCCGCCGCGCCCGGGCCTCCCCTTCGCGCGCGGAGCCCCCCGCCGTCGCTCCCCCGGGCCGCGCCCCGCGCCTCGCGCCCCGCCGCCCCCGCCCCCGCCCCCGCCCGGCCCGGGACTGCGCTCGGGCTGGCCGGCCGCTCCGGTTTCGAAATGCCGGTGGTTCCTGCCCCGCTTCCTTTCTCGGATCGGCCCGGATGGCGCTGACCCGGCTGCTCTGCTCGCGCGCGGGCGGCTCCCCGGCCCTGGGTCGGCCCAGCCTGGCCCCTCGCTTGGCCCCGCGCCCCGGCGCCCCCCGCACGCAGGCCCCGCGCCTCGGGCGCTCGGGGCGCGGCGGTCGGGAGGCGGAGCGGGCGCGGCGCGGCGCGGCCCGAGCCGACCGCACCGAGGGGCTGAGGTAGGGGCGTGGGCGACCTCCCTGCTCGGCCGGCGCCCCGCTCCCTTCTGGGTCCGCCGCCCCCGCGAGTTCCTGCCCCCGGGTGACCTCAGCGTCCGGAGGCGACGGGGGCCCCCTTCGGCTCCCCACACAGGGAGGGTCAGAGGGCAGGGGGGCAGCTGGCCTCACTGAGTGGCAGGTACAAATTGAGTTTTCGAGTCTGGAATGAAAACAGACACCGTCACCTGTAGTGGTAGACTCGGAATCTTCAGCGTCCTGATGGGGTGACCTTGGGCAAGTCACTCCTCCCTGTTTCAGTTTCCTTTCCCACATATAAAACGTGGGAACTCCTAGTACCCGCCTGGTGAGATTGCCGGGCGATGACATGAGCCCCCTCAGGGTGAGGCACCGGTGCACCCTATAACGGGCTGTTCACCCCCTCAGGGTGAGGCACCGGGTGCACCCTATAACGGGCTGTTCATCATTGTAGGATCTGGTTTTGCACACGTCAACTCCGTGCGCGTCGGAGGTGTCCCTGGATGTGTGTCTTCCTGCACGGTGATTTTTCTCTATCCCGAATACCCCCCCCCCCCCCCCATCCTCTAATGCTACTTCAGTCAGACACACACGCATCTTTGAATCACCCAGTTTTGGCCCATGACTTTGTCCTCTTGCTTTGAAACATCTTAACAGTTTTTGCCTTTTTTTTTTCTTTGTACAAACTTTTATGCTTTGTGGTATATTCAGAATTGATGGCATGTATTTAACATTACAGCAATAGAAATGTCGAGCATGATTTCTAAAAGACTCAGCAAGTGAGCATTCAAGAGTCTCAAACATCTGTCCCTTGTATGTCTCAATATTTATGAGTTGAGGGTTGTTTTTCTTTCTTTCTTTCCTTCTTTTTTTTTCTTTTTCACTTCCCCTTTAGCTCCTTGGGTGCTTTTGGCAATCAAACTCAAAACACTTTAAATAGAAAAGGCTTAAGAATAATCGAATACCTTAGATGATGGTGGTGGGTTTGTCTCTGAGTGTCTTCCTCTCCCCCATCCCTTTTAATTGGGTCCTCCATTTTTTTCCCCTCAGGACCATGCTAGAAATGCTTCTGGTTACTTTCGTCCTCTTGCCCTTAGCAGGGTGAGTGTTGGTTTCTTTTTCCGTCATGTAGGGCGTTGTTAATGTAGCACATAGCATGCTCTTTCCCTTGAGGTAGGATTTATTGCTAATAAAATGATAGGAATGATAACTTACATTAATTGAATGCTTCTCTGTGCCAAAAAGTGGACCAAGATTTACTTGTATTATCTGACTTAATCCTGTCAGCATTCATTTTCTCCCCATTTTATTTGATTTGATTTTTAAAGGTTTTATTTATTAGAGAGAGAGAGAGGACACGAGTAGGAACTGGGGACGGTGGGGTCCGAGGAGCAGGAGAGGAAGAAGCCGACTTCCCACTAAGCCTGACATGACGCGGGGCTGGGTCCCAGGACCCTGAGATCATGATCTTGAGTCGAAGGCAGACACTCAACCGACTGAACCACCTAGGTGCCCTTTCTCCCATTTTATAGAAGAACAAACTATGGCTGAGACAGCTTATCTGCCCAAGTGACTGTGGCAATTTTGCTGTCTGTATGAAACCGACACCTTGTTGTGATGAAGTCTACAATCGTTTGTTTTTATTGGCTGTTGATCCAGTATTGGTATTCCAGGGCAGGTTATGGTCTTTGTCCTCTAGATGTGTTGTGTTTGGTAAGATGAGAATACCCCAGGAACAAACATCAGCGACTCAAAACATATAATTAAGTGTCTGTTATTACAGTTCTTTATGTACTTATCCCCCAAGAAATCTGCTTTAGGGGAGGGACAATCTGTCTCTGCTTATGTCCTAGAGCCCTTGATGTTGTGTCCTGGAGGTTCTATAAATATTTGCTGGATTGTGAGGCAAAGTCTCAACACAGAGATTTGGAGGAGCACCAAATGCATATGAAGAATTAAAGTTGAGATAATTAAGCTTGTTCTTTGGGTTAAAGCCGTGGTTCTCAACCAAGGGCGATTTTTCCTGGGGATGCTCAGGGGATGTTTTGGTTGTCACTGCTGGGTCTGGGGAGGAAAGGTGGGGCTGTCCCTGATATCTAGTGGGTAGAAGTCAGGGATGCTGCTAAACACTCTGCAATGCACAGGACAACCCTGACGAGGAAGAATTATTTGGCCCCGGATGTCAGCAGTGCTGCTATTGAGAAGCGCGTTAGCATGAACCTGGATTTCCAAAGCAGTGGAGAAAGCATACATCTGGCTTGGCTCAGAGTCGTAGAACCTGGGGAATAAACTTTAAAAACTGCTTCAAATGAGGAGTTTGTTTGATTGGGTCCTTCTGCCACCTTCTTCTAGAATATGACCCAATAAGCAAACAATAGAGGCCTGAGAAAAAATGAAATTGAAAGAAGTATCTGGGGGATCCCTGGGTGGCTCAGCGGTTTAGCATCTGCCTTCGGCCCAGGGCGTGGTCCGGGAGTCCCTGGCGGAGTCCCACATTGGGCTCCCTACCCAGGGTCTGCTTCTCCCTCTGCCTGTGTCTCTGCCTCTCTCTGTGTCTCTCATGAATAAATAAATAAAATCTTAAAAAAGAAAAAGTGTCTGCCATTCTCTCTCAGAGAGAAAGCAACAATTAGAAATGAGTTTGGACATTCAGTTGTTATTGAATTAAAGGTTTTGATTTTTTTAAAAAGTAAAGGTTTTGATTTTTCAATGTATCTTATTCCTTCAAAGCAGAAATTTGTTTTTAAACAATATTCTCTTCTGACAGTACCTTTTAAGTTTCTTCATGTTTGTTAGCTGGTTTTATTTTTTTATTTTTTTAAAGATTCTATTTATTTATTTGAAAGAGAGAGAGAGAGAGCATGAGCATGAGCTGGGGAGAGGAGAGAGGGAGACGCAGACTCCCCACCAAGCAGGGAGCCCATCGCGGCTCAGTTCCAGGACCCTGAGATCATGACCTGAGCTGAAATGAGATACTTAACCAGCTGAGCCACCCGGGTGCCTCTTAGCTGAAGTTTTAAGTGATGAAGTAAGAAAACTCCATGTTCTTCTGGTGACCACAGTGCTGTGTTTTGTGAACTGTAATTGTTTCTAATAATCCTTTATGTGGGGCACCTGGGCCCTCAGTCCCCAAGAGGAGAGAGAGATCACTTTTTAGATAGTGAAACTATCTTGAGGCAAACATGTTGCATCACTTAAGAGACTTTTTTTTTTTTTTTACGCTTAGGGCCCTTTGTGGAAAATAAAGGGCAAAGTCTGTTATGACCTTGAAGTCCGCATTAGAACTTGGCTTGGTGTATATGACTGTGAGAGCTATGAAGGCACTTAGACGCTAAGGACTGGAATAGATCAGGTGAACTTGTCGTGATTCTTATATAGGTCTCAGAGCAGTGCAGTAAGTCTTTTTGCAGTCATAAGGACTGATGAGAAATTGGATCACGTAGTCTCTGGATTTGGTTGGAATATAAACTCAGGGGGCAGTCTGGGTGGCTCAGCGGTTTGGCCAGCCTTCGGCCCAGGGTTTGATCCTGGAGTACTGGGATCGAGTCCCACGTCAGGCTCCCTGCATGGAGCCTGCTTCTCCCTCTGCCTCTCTCTCTCTCTCTCTGTCTCTCTCTGTCTCTCGTGAGTAAATAAATAAAATCTTTAAAAAAAAAAAAAAAGGAATATAAACTCAGGCAGTTTCTTTTTGTTTAAGCCTCTTGAGTCTTTAACCACATAACCTGCTTTTGGTTCCTCTGCCCTGAATTTAAAAGGCCAGGCTAATTATCTCTGCAGCCTGTTTAGTGAAGGGGAAGTCTTATGAGACCTGTTCTAGAGAACTCTGACCTGATATTCAAATGCTTTAGAAAAAACCCTGTTTTTTTGGTTCTCTTTGTAGAGAAAGTACAAAGTACACAATAAACTTAAATCTGTAGCATGATTAGAATGTCTGAAACCATATTCTGGTAACATAGAAAACTTGTATTTTAAGTATTGTCAAAAATAAAATAAATCATTATAGGAAAGTTTCTTTTCTTTCCTCTTCACCTTGTTTTAGAGGCTATCAGTTATAAATTTAGTTATTCTTGGCTTCCATTTTCCTTTCTCTGTTCATTATTTCCAAAACTGGCCATGCACGTACCATGTCATGGTTTTTGCCAAGTTAGAGAATGCATTCCAAAATTATTTGATTATTATTTTTTCTATACATTGACATTAAACATTTTATTTCATTCTAAATAATATCTGTGCTATTACTATTTTGATGTATCAACTTTTCCTAATACATGTTAAAATAAATACCCATTTAAAAAAAAAAAAACATGTTTTCCTGTATACCATCTAAATTTGCAAAACTTACCCTGGTCTCTCTGGTCTTGGAATACTTGTTGAATTGGTCTATATTTGGCTGACATATTAAAAACTATCTACAGAAAAACTGACTTTTTCTTCTTTATAGTGGTCTAAATTTCACTGAATAAATTTAGGAAACATAACAAACTGTTAGTAACGGTTTTCTCTCTCTACAACAGGACTGTATCTTCCACACTTGATACCCCTGGAAATAAACTTAAGAATTTCTTTCTCCTTTTCTTACTTCCTACCTCTCTGAATCCAGTTACAAGTTGTTTTACCAGTAGTTCCTACATAATTTAGCAAATACCTTTAACCTTGAAAATCAAGCACACTATCTCTTTTTCACTTTTTTCCCCCTTGCATACTTTAAGCTGATAAGGTGCTAGGAGAAGTGGCTTCTAGCATATGAAAAATACTCAACTTAATTTTCGATAAGAGACTTGCAAATCATATATACACTGGGCAGTTTGATATCTCAGTATGTTGGTAGGGGTGTGCAGGAACAGGAACTTTCATGCACTGCTGTTAGGAGTGTAAATTAATACAAATGCTGTGGAGGGCAGTTTGCCAGTATCCATCATAATTACAGTATATGCTCTCATCGATCCATTCCTTCCAGGAATTTATCCTCTATAGATTTATTCTTATGCCTATTTAGTGACACAGACACAAAGTTAGTATAGCATAGTGTGTAATGGCAACAGATTAGAAAGGACATAAATGTCCATTAGTAGGGAACTGGTTAGGAATATCCAACCAATGAAATATTAATCTAATCAGCTGTAGAAAAAAAACCTTTCATATATGGTTATGGAAAGATCTCTGAGATATAAATGGAAAAAATAAAGTATGTTTAATATGCTCATTATTTGTATAAAAAGAACATATATGCACACACATATTTATGTGTATAAACTATCTCTGGGAGACTGCACAAAACCTAATAACATTGGTTGCTTTGGGTGGTGGGAACTTAGACCAGTGGAAGTTTTCACTGTATCCTTTTATGCTTTTTGAATTTTGAAAACTATGAATATATTATCTATTTAGAAAAAATACATGTGTCATGAGATTCTTCACTGTGTTTATATTTTAAGAGATAGTCTGTACATCTCTTTTGCCTTTCTGCTCATCAGGAACTGACCCTTTCTGGGCTTTTTTCTCTCAGATGAATTTTTTATGAAATATAGGTTGTAAATCTCTTTAGGGATCAATTTTATGTTATTATTTAAATCTACTGTTTTTTTTTAATTATTTTTGTGCTAACTTCATTTCTAAGGATAAATCAAAAGGGGTAGAACCACTACTTAGATAAGCTGTTACATTTAGCCAATGACAAGAGAGAAGGCAGATTTTTAAAATTTCTATTTTGTTTCTATTTTATTCAGTAAGATATTTTCAAATTGAAAAGGTAAAGAGGCAATGTTGGTTTGTTTTGAGTAATGGTAGACTAGTAATCAGATCAGTTCTCCCACTGGGGACAATTAGGAAATAATTGTCAACATATGAATATTTGCTTGAATATCCTGGAAAGCTAGCCAGATAATGAAGAATTACTAGACTATAATCAATGTGAAGGCAGAAGTATAGAGGCCCAAGGATAAGAGTCCATTTTGGGGTCTCCTTTCACATCTGATGGCATATGCTGGATTCGTAAGTGGAGAGGCTTTTCAAGGCTGCAGATGTGCCTTTCTGGATTAGAGAGGCAAAGATTAATGTTTAGAACTAATCAAGTGGGGGGAACCTGGTGAACTCCCTTTACTCTAGGTTGGGACTATGAAAGGCCATGTTCTGAAAGTAAGGGTAAATTAGAATTAGGCCATTGCAGGGGCTATAACTCAGCTTCAGAAAAATCTTAAATTCGTGAAATTGGGTTAAGGTGCCCCCAGGCTGCTAATGTCCCCAGGTATGTGGAAAAAGCAGAGGCAAACCTCTGGAGGCTCATATAGATTAGGCTTCAGATTATTTCTACAATTTTGTGAGAACAGTTTCTGGCACATTTCCTAAATGACCAGATGCCTGAGAAGAGAACGTGAACAAAAATCAAAAGAAACAACAGGTAGTAAAAATCAATCCAAAGGGGCACCAGACTAAAACATAATTATATTTATTATGCTCAAAATAAAAGACAAGTTTGAGATATTTGGCAAATAATTAAAATTTATAAAAATAGAACCAAATAGAAATTCTATAATTGAAACATACAGATGAGAATTTAGAACTCAGTTGATAGGTTTAGCAAAAAGTTGCTATATCTGAAGACAGAATAATGAACTGATCAGAAGAAAGTATCTAGAAGGAAATATGTAAAAGTGCAACAGTGGAAAATTCAGGAAAGAGGTAAGAGATATAGAATATATGGTGAAAAAGTCTAACACTTGTATAATTGGAGTCTTAAAAGGTGAGGAGAGCAAGAATGGACAGAAGCAATGTTTGATGAGATAATAGCTATGGGATGCCTGAGTGGCTCAGTGATTGAGTGCCTGCCTTCGGCCCAGGGTGTGATCCTGGAGTCCCAGGATTGAGTCCCACATGGGGCTCCTGCATGGAGCCTACTTCTCCCTCTGCCTATGTCTCTGCCTCTCTCTCTTTGTCTCTCATGAATAAAATCTTTAAAAGAGAGAGAGAGATAATAGCTATGAATTTTCCAAAGCTAACGGAATGCACAGTTTTAAGAAGCCCTACGTATCACAAGCAGAAGTACAATGAAATCTATAGTAGATACACATTAAGGTAAAACTGCTATAAAAATGGGGCACCTGAGTGGCTCAGTTGGTTAAGAGTCTGAGTTGTATTTTCTGTTCACGTCATGATCTCAGGGTCATGAGATGGAGCCCCATGTCAGATTCTGCGCTCAGTGGGGAGTCTGCTTGAGATTCTCTCCTTCTCCTTCTGCCCTTCCCCCCACTCGTGCATTCTCTTGCTCGCTCTCTAAAAAAAAAACAAAAAACAAAAAACTTTTTTTTAAAATCTTTAAAAAAATTGCTTGAAAGCCAAAACAGAAAAAAAGCAGCCAGAAAAAATTAGAGTGTGCCTTGAAAGGAATAGTAATTGTTAGCTGACTTCTGCACAGAGCAATAGAAGCTAGATCATCTTTAGAATACTGAAAGAAATACCAATAGAGAATTTTTTTTCCAGGACAATAGTATTTAAGAATGAAGATAAAATAAAAATATTTTCAGGCAGTCAGACACAGGGTTTGCCACCTGCAGACTGGCACTTATAGAATAACTAAATTCTTCAGGCAGAATCAGAATGATCTCAGATGAAAGGAAAATCACAATTTCATCTCACTCATTACCATAGATGCAAAAGGTCATGAACAAAATGTTAGCAGACTAAATCCAGCAATATATGTGACCAAGTTGAGTTTTTTCAGGAATGCAAAGGAGTTTTAACATTTTTAAGATTTTATTTATTTATATATTTGAAAGAGAGTGCACGGAAGCATGAGCTGGAGGGAGGGGCAGAGGGAGAGGGAAAAGCAGACTCCCCACTGAGCAGGGAGATAGACATGGGGCTCTATCTCAGGGCCCTGAGATCACCTGAGCTGAAGGCAGATGCCTTACCGACTGAGCTACCCAGATGCCCCATTTTAATACCTTTTAAAAGTCTGTAAATCACCATTTTAATGTGCAAGTGGATAAAAACCATCAGCTTAATAGGTGAAGAGAAAGTGTTTGATAAAATTCAACCTCCATTTATGATTTAAAACTCTTGGGGGGGATCCCTGGGTGGTGCAGCGGTTTAGCGCCTGCCTTTGTCCCAGGGCGCGATCCTGGAGACCCGGGATCGAATCCCACGTCGGGCTCCCGGTGCATGGAGCCTGTTTCTCCCTCTGCCTGTGTCTCTGCCTCTCTCTCTCTGTGTGCCTATCATAAATAAATAAAATTTAAAAAAATAAAAAATAAAAAAATAAAACTCTTGGGGCAGCCCGGGTGGCTCAGCGGTTGGGATCGAGTCCCATGTGGGGCTCCCTGCAAGGAGCCTGCTTCTCCCTCTGCCTGTGTCTCTGCTTCTCTCTGTGTGTGTGTCTCTCATGAATAAATAAATAAAATCTTAAAAAAAATAAAACTCTTAGCAAAGTAGGGATAAAAGAAAAAACTTCATTAATTGGATAAAGTATACCTACAAAAAACCTATAAGCAGTATCAAACTTAATGGTGAGATTTGAAAGTTTTCCTCCTGAGATGGGAAATGAGACAAGAATGCCCACTTTCATCACTTAACTATTCATCATTTTATTGGATGTCCTAGCTAATACCGTCAGGCAATAAAAAGAAAACATATGAAGATTAGAAAGGAATCCTGTTAAATCTTTTGTTTACAAATGATTACTATACATGGAAAATCCAGAAGAATCTACAGATAAATTATTAGAACAAATAAGTTTGTCCAGATTTCTGGGTATAGAGCCAATAGGCAGAATTTAATTGTGTTTATATATACAAGCATATATATATATATGAGATATTGTGAGTTTGGTTCCAGATCACTGCAATAAAGCAAATATTGCAATAAAGCAAGTGAAGTTTTTGGTTTCTCAGTACATATAAAAGTGATGGTTATGATATCTTGTAGTCTGTTAGATGTACAATAGCAATATGTCTAAAAAAAAAGTGTAATACCTTAAGTTAAAAAATACTGCTAAAAAATAGTAACCATCATCTGGGCTTTCAGCAGAGGTGTAATCACTGATCATAGATCACCATGACTAATATAATGATAATGAAAGAATTTGAAACATTGCAAGAATTATCAAAATGTAACACAGACACAAAATGAGCAAATGCTCTTGGAAAAATGGTGCTGATAGAATTGCTTGACACAGGGTTGCCACAAACTTTGTCAAAAATGCAATATCTGCAAAGTGTAATTAATAAAGTGAAGCACAATAAAATGAAGTATGCCTGTACCAGCAATGAAGTTAAAAAATATATAAAAATAGTATTTACCATAAAGAAAATTCAAATACCTAAGAATAAATCTCACAAAATATATGCAAAGTCTTTGTGTGGAAAATTATAATACATTATTATTTTTTTATTTTTATTTTTGACAACCAGAACATACATTGTATGATTAATTGTTGAAATCCTTAAGGACTGGGTTGCAACACCTGTCTTCTTAGTAAGGTTTAGGTGTTGTTCCTTCACGGAATACAGGGTTGAATCTGCAGTATACAATTTTTAGCTGCCTCATTTGACCAGCCCCAGTGGTGTTTTGTCTTTTAGTTTTGGCACTCCAGTTATACTTTCCCTTCTGCTTGGTAGGAAAGCCACATTTGCCATAGGCTCACTTCCAAAGGTGGGAGACATACAGAGTCACAGTGTGCATGTCTTATTGCAACCTTTTCCAAATGATGGCATCCCCTTTGTCATCTCATTTCTGTGGCCAGGACCCTATAATTATGGAGAGATATGAAAGAATAAATAAATGGAAAGAGATCATATTCCTAGATCAAAAGACTCAATATTGTAAAGATGTCAGTTCTCCCCAACTTGATATATAAGTAAAATAATCCCAGTAAAAATCCCAGCAGGGTTTTGGTGGGGTTTTTGCATGGAAATTTGACAAGCTAGTTCTAAAAAATATGTAGACGAATGAAAGGCCATAAATAGTGTATATAAAAATACTTGAGTAAAAACAACAAGATGGAAAGATTTGCTCTATTAGGTATCAAGATTTATTTTAAAGCTCTTACAGAATAGTCTAATAAGGTCTAGGAATAGAATAAAATCCTAGAAACGAAATATTTGATTTACAATAAAGATTGTACTGTAGAGCTGTGAGGAAAGAATGGCAAATGTTGCTAGGACTATTGAATATCCTAAGAGAAAGGAAAGAAGGGAAAGACGAGAAATTTGATCCTTATCTCACCATACACACAAAAAATCAATTCTAGTTGGATTGCATACAAACATGTGGAAGGCAATATATAATAAGCTCCTAAAAGAAAGTATAGGAGAATATATTGATCTCAGTGTAGGAGAAGACCTCTCAAGACAAAGGGCTAATAAGGAAAAGAGTGATACGCTTTGGCTACGTTAAAATGAAGAACTTGGGATCACCAAAGGACACTATTAAAAAGACTGAAAAGGTAAATTACAGAGTAGAAGCAGGTATTTGTAACACATGTAATAAACAAAGGTTTGTATTTGGAACTCTTATAAGTAGTAAAAAGACGATCTGGCTTTCAGCTTATGGCTTGGAGATGGCCAAGGCACAACTTTCTTTGGCTGTCCTTAATCAGCTGCCTTCACCATGCTGCTTGAATTTAACCCCAATGAGATCAAAGTCATATATCTGAGGTGCAGCAATGGGGAAGTTGGTGCTACATCTGCCCTGGCTCCCAAGATTGTCGTCCTGCATCTTTCTTCCAGAAAGGTTGATGATACATAGCCAAAGCAAACTGATGATTGGAAAGGTCTGAGGATTACAGTGAAAATGGCCATTCATGACAGGCCCAGATTCATGTGGTACTTTCTGCCTCTGCCCTCATTATCAAAGGCCTCAAGGAACTGCTAAGATACAGAAAGAAGCAGAAAAACATTAAGCACAATGGAAATATCAGTTTTGATGAGCTTGTTGACATTGCTGGACATAGATGGGGCACCATCTGTTGGGGAACCATCTATGACATCATAGATGACATCAATAGTAGTACAGTGGAATACCCAGCTAGCTGGAACTACAAAGGAAAGTAATATAGGGTCATATGATTAAAAAAAAAAAAAAAAAAAAGGACACAGCAAAGTAGGCAAGAGACTTGAACAGGCATTTTATAAAAGAGGATTTATAAATGGCCAAGAAACAGAAGTCATCAGTGGTACACAAATAAATGAGCATACACCAATCAGAATGGCCCAAATAAAAGCTATTAATATGGCCAAGTATTGGAGAGGGTACAGAGTAATAGGAATGTTCCTCAATACCAGCAGTAGTGCATATTCAGTACAACCCCTTTGGAAAATACTTTGGCATTGGCCACTAAAGTTTATCATTCAGATTTTTATGATTCAACCATTCCATTCCTAGGTTTATATACAAAATAAATGCATGCACATGTGTATCAAGAGACATGAACAAAAATATCCATAGCAGCATTATCCATAAGAGCCTTAAACAAGAAAGAACCCAAATTTCATTAATGGCATATTGATAAATTATGGTATATTCATGGAATATTATACAGCAATGAAAATGAACAAACTTACCCACAACAACATAGTTGAATCTTTCAAACATAATGTTGAGTAAAAGAAGCTAGTCTGCATTATTTCTCTTTATATAGAGTTCAGGCAGGATGAAGTAACACTATTTAGGAATGCATATTTAGGTGGCCCAACTATAAAGAAAAGGAAGGAAATTATTCCGTAAGGACAATGGTTATGGAGGAAAGGAGCAGGTAATGATTGGGAGTGTCATAAGTGGAGCTTGTAAAGTGCTAGAAATGATCTATTTCTTGGCCTAGGTAGCATTTTATGTAGGTATATGCTTTGTGGTAATTTATTGAGCTGCACAGTTTTGTGTACTTTATGTACATTATATTTCACAATAAAGATTTAAAGAGTCAGTGTAATACAGTTAATAAGAGTGCTAGCTTTGGACTTGGACTGCCTGAACTCATATCCCTTTTATTCCTATTTGCTGTTCATCTTGGGCCTCAATTTTTAGAATGATAAAAAGGAAATAATGGTAGTATCAACTTCAGTGGTTTTGCAATTCAGTGAAGATCCAGAAAGATGATACCTACAAAATGCTCAGAAAATAATTGGCATATACTAAGGATCACTAAATCTTTGCTGTAATAATAAAGATGATCAGAATGAGGATAGGATGTCTAACTACTTAAAGTTCAGATTTTTGGATCCAAGCAAATTCTATCCAGTTATTCTGGTCAGAGTTCTGGGTTACAAGCAATAGAAACTAAGTTTGGCTGCCTTAAGCAAAAAACAGATTATTAGAAGAATATAGGTTTGCTGATATTCACCACATTGTTGGAAGGCTGAGGAGTAGGTTGGTGGAAAGGCTAAGCAGCAAGAACAATTTGGTTAGGGTTGTTTGACTGCCACTAGGTGAATTCTCTTTTTCCTTTGTGCAACTGCTATTTCAAATTCTTGGTGGGAATATTTTAGGTCATGTGCCTTGTCCCTAATTTGCCCGGGCTGGGAAAAAGAAGGATCTTCCATTCTGACTTCCGCTGTGTACTGTTTACAAAGTCATTCCCCTCCAGGAGGAGGTTCAGTATTTGAAAGCCAAAAGATTGACAGATAACTACTACATCCAGGGTCCTGAAAGAGCCTGCAGATGAAATTGTGTGCTATCTTTGAGTACTGTGAGGGACTAGAAATGAACCTATATATAGCAGTTATCCATAGGGGAAAAGAGATTAGAATCCAGAATCTGTAGATCATTAAACTTGATGCAGCTTCTCAGCAAAGTTCTGGAATTTGTTACAGATGGTTTGTGAACATTTAGTAAGAAGATAAGCATGGCCAGCATGGACATCCTAAAAACAAATTTGACTACCTAATGATTTTCTAACTGAGTCCTGTCTACGCTGTCTCAGGAATCACTATTAGGTCCTCATTGTCTCTCATGTGGACTTTGCCAAGGCCCCTTATCTGGTCTGGTAAGCTCCATCTTACCATCAGCTGCTATAGAATCCTACCCAAAAATACAAATTTGACCATGTCATTTCCTAGCTTAAATTTAAGCTTAATCTTTAAAAAAATATTTTATTTGTTTATTCACGGGAGACACAGAGAGAGGCAGAGGGAGAAGCTCCTGTGAGAAGCCTCATGCAGGTCTTGATCCCAGGACCTCGGGATCATGACTTGAGCCAAAGGCAGACACTCAACCACTGAGCCACCCAGGTGCCCCTAAGCTTAAAATTTGTGATCATCTGTGGGATAAAGGCCCTTTGCAGTCTTCCCTGCTAGACTGAAAGCTTCATGAGGGCCAGAATTGTGTCTGCTTCAGTGCTTCATCTTCAGTACATAGTGTTGGGCCAGGCACTTGTTAGGAGTTTGTTAGGTATTGAGTTAAATTGATGGGACTTGTGTCTCTTGGCTCAGGCTCTGCAAGCATTGAACAGCCATGGTGTTTTATTTGTTCATTTTATTATTAATGTTTATTCTTTTTATTTCTGTGAAGTGCTTCTAAATATTTCCTTTAATTTTTTTGTGTGTATAATACAGTATTGTTAATTATTGGGATAATATTATATGGCAGATCTCTGGAATTTATTCATCCTATATAATTTAGACTTTATACCCATTGATTAGCAACTCCTCATTTCCCTTTCCCCGCAGGCCCTGACAAACATCAATCTACTCTCTGATTTTATGAGTTTCTTTATTTTAGATACCCTGACAAACATCATTCTACTCTCTGATTTTATGAGTTTCATTATTTTAGATACCTCATATAAGTGGAATTGTGCAATATTTGTCTTTCTGTGACTGGCTTATTTCACTTAGTGTAATGTTCTCAAGATTTATCCATGTTACCACATGTTGCAGGATTTCCTTCTCTTAAAAATATTATAATATTCCATTGTATGTATTACCAACATTTTCTTTATCCATTCATCTGTCAATGGACAGTTAGGTTGTTATTGCATCTTGGCTATTATGATTAGTGCTGTACTGAAACACCGGAGTGCTAATATCTCTGAGATCTTGATTTAAATTCTTTTTTTAAAAAAGATTTTATTTATTCATGATAGACACAGAAAGAGAGACAGAGACAGAAGCAGAGGAAGAAGCAGGCTCCATGCAGGGAGCCCGATCCTGGACCGGGATCATGCCCTGAGCCAGAGGCAGATGCTTAACTGCTGACCCAGGTGTCCCTATTTAAATTCTTTTGAATGAATATCTAGAAATGGGATTGGTAGATGATATGGTATTTCTATTTTTAATTTTTTGAGGAATCTTTGTACTGTTTTCCATAGTGGCTACACCTTTTTGCATTCTCATGTAAGTGTAAACGTTCCAATTCTACACATCTTTTGCATACTTGTCTGTGGTTTTGACAATAGCCATCCTAGCAATGTGAGGTGATATCTCATTTTTGTGGTTTTGGTTTGCATTTCCTGATGATTATTAATGTTGAGCATCTTTTCATATACTTGTTGACCATTTGGATGTCTTCTTCAGAGAAAAATATATTCCAGTCTTAAGTCCATTTTTATTTTATTTTTTAAAGATTTTATTTATTTATTCATGAGAGACACAGAGAGAGAGAGAGAGGCAGAGACACAGGCAGAGGGAGAAGCAGGCCCCACGCAGGGAGCCCAACGCAGGACCCAATCCCAGGTCTCCAGGATCACACCCTGGGCTGAAGGCGGTGCTAAACCACTGAGACACCTGAGCTGCCCCAAGTCCATTTCTAAATTGGGTTATTGGATTGTTTTGCTATTGAGTTGTAGGAGTTTTTTTTTTTTTTTTAAGATTTTATTTATTCATGAGAGACAGAGAGAGAGAGAGAGAGAGAGAGAGAGGCAAAGACATAGGCAGAGGGAGAAGCAGGCTCCCTGTGTGGAGACCGATGCAGGACTCGATCCCAGGATGCTAGGATCACAACCTGAGCTGAAGGCAGATGCTCAATCACTGAGCCACCCAGGTGTCCCTCAAAAAGTTAATTTGAAATAAATAATATAGACATGTAAAGTCCTTCATTAAAGTTAAAAAGTCAATTATTTTCCAAAAGTCTGTTAGTCTGTTTCAAAAATAGAGCATAGTGAGACTGAACTCGGAATAAGTTTATTTTTATATGCCCTGGAGATCATGATTGACTTATTTAGGCTAACGGGGTAAATCTGCAGTTAAAAAAAATCTAGTGCCAGGGATCCCTGGGTGGCTCAGCGGTTTAGCGCCTGCCTTCAGCCCAGGGCGTGATTGATCCTGGGTTCCCGGGATCCAGTCCCACATCAGGCTCCCTGCATGGAGCCTGCTTCTCCCTCTGCCTGTCTCTCTCTCTCTCTTTCTCTCTCTCTCTCTCTCTCTGTGTCTCTCATGAATAAATTTTTAAAATCTTAAAAAAAAAATCTAGCGCCCAAACCAAGAAACAGACTCTTAACTATAGAGAGAACAAACAGATGGTTGCCAGAGGGGAAGTGGGTGGGGTAGGTGGGCTAAATCAGTGATAGGGATTAAGAGGTACACTTGTCGTGATGCCCACTGGGTGATGTATGAAAGTGGTTATTCACTATATTGTACACCTGAAACTAATATAACACTATATGTTAACTAACTGGAATTTAAAAACTTATGAAAAAAGAATATAAGGTAACAAAAAAATCAAGAAATATTGCGTCCTTATTAAGAGTTTATAGTCTCAGTGTACTCTGGGTGGATTATAACACATCTGAGAAAGTTGTCCATTTTAGCCCCTTACTTCAGATGGAACAAAGAGGGGCTCCTGGGTGGCTCACTTGGTTGTGTCTGCTTTCAGCTTGGGTCATGATCTGGGGGTCCTGAGATCAAGTCCTGAGTCAGGTTCCTTGCTCTGTGGGGAATCTGCTTCTCCCTCTCCTCCCCAGCTCATGTTCTCTCTCTGTCGTTATCTCTTTCTCTCTCTCAAATAAATGGATAAAATCTTTAAAAAACAAACCACATGGAACAAAGAGGAACAACCAAAGGAGGCCGGTATGGTCAGAGGTCACCTGAGGGATGATTGAGAGAACTGAGATGCTTAGCCTGAGGAGGAACTTTCAGGAAATGTAATACCAGGCTGTAAATGTTTGAAAGGCTATTGTGGCAAAGGATCGAAGGATTAGAAGAGCAGAGGTTATTAGGAAGCCAATTTTACTTAGGTCAAAATAGGGAAGAACATTGTATTCTCATCTCTTGGTGAAAAGGGCCTCTTTTTCTTTCTTTCTTTCTTTCTTTCTTTCTTTCTTTCTTTCTTTCTTTCTTTCTTTCTTTCTTTCTTTCTTCTTTCTTTCTTCTTCTTCTTTTTTCTTTTTTTTAAAAGGGCCTCTTTCAGATGCCAGTCTCAAGTAGGAGGTCCCAGGTTACCCACAACTGCTGTCTGACTTGCCTATAAATTGAAGGTTCCCATGATCTCCTCCTCCTTGGATTTGATGGTTTGCTAAAGTGGCTCAGAGAACTCAAGGAAATACTAACATTTACCAGTTTATGAAAGGATATGAGCAAGGATACAGATGAAAAGTCAGATGAAGAGCTACAGTGGGCAGGGTCTGGGAGGGTCCTGAGCGCAGGAGCTTCTGTCTCATTGAGGTTGGGGTGTGTCACCCTCCCAGTATGTGAATGTGTTAACCAACCTAGAACTCTCCAAACACTGTACTTTGGGAATTTTTATGGAAGTTTATCATATCGGTATGATCAATTATTAACTTCGTTGTAGCTCCTCTCCCCTCTCTGGAGAATGAGGGGTGGGGTTGATAATTCCAAGCATCTGATCACGCCTTGGCCTTTCTTGTGAGCAACCCCCATCCAGGAGCCCACCCAGAGTCACTTTGGAACAAAAGACACTGCTATCACCAGGGAAGGTCCGGGTATTTAGGAAGTCTGTGTCAGGAACCAGAGTCAAAGACCAAGTGTTAGAACAAAACATACTCCTAGTAGTCTTTTCACTTAGGAAATCATCAGGATTTTCATAATTCTGTGCCAGGAACTGAGGACAGAGACTAATTTTTTCTGTTTTTTCCCAGGAGGAAAATTGGGTGGCATAAGCTCTAAGATCTTTCTACCTAGAAGAGTGTGAGCTGATAAAAAGAAAAATAGATATTTTCACATATAAAAAAAAAGTGAGACTAGATTTAAGTTGGATCACCAATATTTGCCTATCGTTTGCACTTTTATGGAGCTACCAAACTCTGACATTTGCAGTATTTGAGGTTTACTTCATTTAAGCTGTATTTTGTAGTGGGAAGTGGACTTTGGGCTTCAGTTTCTTGTGGACTTCACTAGAGGAGGTTAAACCAGGGATTATCTAAATACACAGAACCATATGCTTTTCTGAGTGGTCAAAGAAAGGCTAGGTCAATAAACCATAAAACAGTAGCACCTAAGGTTAGGAGCATGATTGTCTGGGTTTGAATCTTGTCTCTGTGCCTTAGTGTCCTTACCTGCACAATGGCAGTAATACCAGCTATAGGCCTGCTGTGAGCCTGAGGACATGGCTCTCTTTATGCCATGTATACTGTATATACATGTACGTGTATACTCCTTGTAGCTACCTAACCAGTAAGTCACTGGTGAATGAGCAAGTAAAAGAAATTACAAAGATCCTTTCCCCTGGCTACACTGATGTGAACTTCCTGAATATAGAGGTGGCACTCCATCCTTCGACACTGAATTCTAGTTCATTTCATCCTAAATCTCACTCTTCCCTCTACATTTTGCCAAATTTAACCATATGCTTCCTGAGAAATGTGATTCTTAAATTAGAATGAATTTTGTAGGGACTTGTTTTGGAAAGGAACATATTTTTTCATGAATGGGTTATGATGGTCTGAGTACTTGACTGTGAGGACTTGAATAATTTATGCACTGGGACTCTCAGAAGTGGATGCCCAGAATATTTTTGGAAAGAGACAGTTGGTTGAAACTGCCAATTTTTTTTTAAGCTATAAGATAATTATGATTGTGTTCCCTCTCAAATATTGAATTTTTCTTTCCATGATTTTCTAGAGAATGAAGATCTAGAAAACACCAAGGTCACCTCTCTAGTGGCTTCTGCTTCTGATCCAGAACCCCATTCCTCACCTTACAGGTAGGAACAGCAACTGCTTGGCTCCTTGTTGTTTATCTTCTGAGATAAGGAAGTGATGAAAGGCATGAACATCTGCTTTAAGGGGGAGGGCAAGTTGGAGTGAAGAGTATGGATGATTTGGTCATTCATTTGTCAATCCTTGGGTGTGGTTAGGGGCAACGTCAAATCTATTTCAGGTTATGAAATATTCTTTACTCTCAGAGAACAAAACTGTAACAAGTAGTATAGCATCTTCATTTGTCTTCTCCTGGAACCCAGGTTGAAATGTTCATACATTAGACATGGATCCCAGGTGGACTTGCAAGAGAATGTGTGTTTAGTTTTATTCTTAGTTTCCTGCTCCATCCATTTCATCTACCTACTGTCATTGATACCAGAGTGCATATAGCAGACAGGAAAGAGTTGTACTGAGCTCTGGAATAAGTAGAAACATGAAACATTAATGGAATAATTAATGAAAAGCTGTATTTTGAAGATACAGGAGAGCTAATGGATATTATAGTCCAACTGATCTGTTTGTGGCATGATACTGTCCACTAGAACCAGTGTTGGCTCCATGCCCCACACAAAATTGATTGCTAGGGGTGGAGAGGAATGTCAAGATATTTAAACAATCTGTTATTTCTTTTTTAAAAAAATTATCTACTTTTTAAGTGAATTCTCTGCCCTATGTGGGCTTGAACTCACAACCCTGAGATTAAGTCTCAAGTTCTACAACTGAGCCAGCCAGGCACCCCCAGATCTGTTATTTCTTAAGTAGAAGTTTTTTCTTCTTACTTTTATATATGAAATAAAACTTTTTTCAAAACCCCAGAATTCAGATGATGGAAGACAATGATTAATATAATAATAATATAATTGGTGATACATAACCATACTTTATTGAATTTTTCTCCATAATAATGATAATAGTTACTTTTTACAGAATATTTCTATTTGCTCAATATTGTACTAGGTGTTAAAATGTATTCTATCATGTCATCCTCATAGCAGCCCTACTGAAACAGGTTTTTTTTTTTTTTTTTTTTACAATAAGGAATACAAAACAGTGAATTGAAAAATTTCCCAAGTTCATAAAGCTCTAGGTTTTTTCTACTCTAAAGCTTATTCCCATAAGTCGCATTAGAAGGGTTTTGAGTTTTATGCTTAGAGCTACTAGGTTATTTATGTAACAGTCTTTTTAGAAGACAAGGCCTCCCCAAGGCTTTGATGATTTGAGACAATTCCTGTTCTTATCAAATCCCAGGAGGGAAGCTCCTTTCCCTCTTCCTACCATCACCCTTTTTCTGTACATGGTGATTTGAAGGATATTTGGAAGATGGCTTTTGGCACAGAGCTAATTTTTCCTCCTAAGGGTAAATAAAGTTTTTGAGCGAAGAATGTACAACATTCTTAGAAAAAAAGGAGATTTAATTTTAAAGCTTTGTTTCTAATATCTGGTGTGTAAAGAAAGAAATCCAGCCCAGATGATGCCTGAAGTGTAGGGTTTATGTTTTGTATATGTTAGAACCGGAAGTGCACTACTCTCTCTCTTTTCCAGTGAGGCTAGCTGGGCTGGCCAGACTCTTCCCTCTCTTGGGATGCCCTCCCTACCACGGGAGCATACACCAGAAGGCTTACACTGGGAGTTTTTCCTTTACGTGGTTTATCATTGGCGTTAAGCAATTTGCAACTTATCTTTCCCAAAATACCCTTCATTGATTCTTCAGAGCATAAAGTGCTAATGTGAATATTAAATTTATGTGGCTATTGCATGTCCTGTTTAGAATTGTTTTTGTGCAAAATAGCCTGCAAAAGGCAAAGAAATGATTTCAGATGCCATACACAGTAAGGTCAGGCTAATGGTCAGAATCACTGCTGTATTCTCACATGCCAGTACTCCGTTTTTGCTCTCAAACAAAAATTAACTTATTCATGTATTTATTCAAATATTTTGGGGCTATCTACTATTTATTCATTCAAGTATTTGTTAAGAGCCTGCTTGCTACTTAACTGGCAGTGTTCTAGGCAATGAAGATACCACAGATGAACAAACAATCCAAGTCCCTGGTATCATGGAGTTTTTATTCTAGGGGGCAGACAGAAAGCAAGTATACATCATATTTCATAGACTCTTAAGTTGCCATCAACTCTAAGATGCACTGTTATTTTATGAACTACCAAGAAAGGAAGAAATGCCCAAGGTAGAGAGTCTAATAAGAGACCCCCTCCCCCTGCCCCATCATGGAGCTAGGACACCAAAAACTTAAACTTTCAGTAAAAAGATAAACAGGAAAAAAAAAAAACCCTCCACAAACAGGATCGCAAGGAAACTTGAATGTCTCTACCTTGTTACTGTGTAGGGGGAGAAAACAATAATCTGCTCTGCAAATGTAAACCACAAGTCTGTAGTCACCAGAATGTGGTCTGAATTCACTCTGTTGGTGTGGTCTAAACGAAACACCATACTCTGATAACTGCTGCTCTAAAGAATCCATTTCACAGATTGTGTTGGCCATAGATTTCCAAGAGCCCTGGGGTATGATACTGCCGCCCTGACACCTAACTCACTTTCTGGTCTCTCTGGAAGTCAGGGGAAAGGAAAGAGCATTATTCCCCCTGCTTCTTTGAAAGTAATTATTCAAATACTTATGTTTTAAGTCCTTGGGATAATAGATTAGTGTGCTTAAAAAAGGAAACAAAGCGTTGACCTTTTATTACCCAGTGAACTGGGTAATAAAACCCCAGGGCGATTTGGAGGATGGCATGAAGTGGAAACGCTGAGAAGCTGCTCCTGGGATGAGCAGAGAGGGCCTGCCTTGCGAATCTGTGTACACTCCCTTTGTTTTGGTGATTAATTTCTGGCTTAGGTGAGGCCTAAGGGACAGTAAACCTAGATGCCAGAGGAAAGCAGAGGTTGGGAGGTGTCACTTGAAGGTTGTGCTTTATTTCTAAGTTTTTCCAAGACTACTACTGTGCTTTTTAAGAGTCCTTGAATTGACATACTCTCTTCCTCTGAGAGGCCACAGATGGTGTCTCCAGTGAGTGAGGATGCCCCAGAAGATCTGCGGAAAACAGCTGGTGCCTTGGAGGCTCAGGCCTTGGTAGAACAGGAATTGCTGCCTACAGACCAGGCCCCGGCCCTCAACAAGGTAGGGTGGCATTGTCATTGTCTCTTCAGAAGGAGCAGTTTGTGGCACCAGGATTTAGATGCATATAGAACTAGAAAGCCTTGGGGCATCTCGGTTTTGATTATTTGAAGAATGGTCATGTGCATCGCCCTCAGGACCCATCACTGAACTAGCAGCTATTTAAAAAATGAAGTGTTGAAATGAACGCTCACATGTCCTCTGGATGTTTGGAGCCTTGATTCATGGGATTATGTTTTAGCTTCAGTTTCTTTGTTACCACAGGAACTCCTCCATATTTATGATAAAGTTTCTGTAGAAGTGGTAGAGATAGCAGTGGTCTGTCTCCCTCCCACGGAGGAATAGGTTGTTTGTATCATTATTAACACATCTATTATAATATCAAACAGTATTAGTGCCAGTAAAGACAGTGCAAACATTATAATTACATTTGCATCATGCTTTATAGTTTACAAAGCATTTTTATGCATCATACTCCATTTACTTCTGAGAACAAACCTGTGAGATAGGCACCGTTATGTTCCGTTTACAGATGAGGAAATTGAAGCTAAGACCTAGTGACTTTACTAATGCTAGGCTGCTAATATGTTGCAAACTAAATCCTTTGTTTAGCCCTCTGGAAAAGGAAAGACTCACTTAAGCAGGTTAGCCAAAGTCTCATTTACCTCATAAAGCAATGCAGGTAAAGAACTGAAGGACTTATTCTCCAGACAGAGATGGTATGAAGATATAGTCTGGGAGTAATTAAAAGTTTTCTTTCTTGCAAATATAATTCTGGTCTCATAACTGGACAGCCATCTCAGTAGTGTGCAATCCTGTGTGGGCAGTGGGTATAATGTCTTGTGTTGCCTACCGACTGCTTGGAGAAGGAGCGTGAAATTATGGCATTAAAACAAGAAACAGGAACATTGATCCAAGGAGTCTGATGTGAAACCCATAAGAGGGATGTCCGGGTGGCTCAGTGGTTGAGTGCCTGCCTTGGGCCCAGGATGTGATCCTGGAGTCCCTGGATCGGGTCCCACATCGGGCTCCCTGCATGGAGCATGCTTCTCCCTCTGCCTGTGTGTCTCTGCCCCTCTCTCTCTCTGTGTCTCTCATGAATAGATAAATAAAATATTAAAAAAAAAAAAAAAAGAAACCCATAAGAAAGTGTGTGAAGCCTCCTGCCATGGTCTAGTGAGGGCTTCAAGTTTCAAGTGATGTTTGTACTCTTCATGCAGGTTAGATGGCTGGCAGCAAATGTACTGTTTAAATACATTTAAATTAAAAAAAAGTACATTTAAATAGGTAAAATTGTGATTATTTATAGAACACTGTTAGTGGATGTGACAACCAGTGGCCCTGGGCCATCCCAGGTGTGCCATGACTGAACCAGAGACAGAGTATAAACCAGATTCTCTCTCTGCAGTGCTTTGGTGACCCAGTTGACAGGGATCTGGAGGTAACCCGTGAGTGGGAGTTGCAGAAGGAGGATGTGTTGCAGAGCTGGAGTCGAGCTACACTCCAGAAGGGGGGCTGCAGGGAGGTGCTGTGCAGGCTGAGATCAAGGCAAGGCACAGAAACCCTACTGGTGCAGAAGTTTGTAGCGAGGTTGGAGGATGTTCATGGACAAAGATTTTATAAAGGGTCTGGAGTGGAGAGTTGCAAAAGGGAGGAGGGAACTTAGCACTGCAGGCTTTGAGCTGAAAAGGTGGAGGCAAGAGGGCATGGTTGGGCGGGCAGCACCATGGGGAAGGGGCTGATGGGGATCTGCCCCTCTAGCGAGTGCTCTAATTAGAGTGTTCTTGTACAGATGGCCAAGTACCAAGTTCCACAAAGGTCTGGGGACATCGTTATGATCCAATCTGAACACACAGGAGCTGTAGATATCCTTTCAGCTGATTTGGAATCTGCAGATCTCCTGGGGGATCACAGGAAAGGTGAGAGCTTTGAGGGTAGGAGGGTGATTTCTTTGTTCCCAAGGGGTGCTTAAAGAAAAGGCAGGCAGGGGGCGCCTGGGTGGCTTAGTCCATTTGGAGCCTGCCAAGGGTCCTGGGATCAAGCCTGGCTTTGGGCCTGCTTCTCTGTCTCCCACTGCCCTGCCCTTGCTTGTGCACTCTCTCAAATAAATAAATAAAAATCTTAAAAAAAAAAAAAAAAAAAGGGCAGGCTGACTGATGGAAGGAAAGTGAGGAGGTGACGTGTGAAAGGCAGTGAAAGAAGCCATGAAGTAGAAAGAAGGTCTGACTGTGATACCCACCCTAAGCCAAATGTCAGGTGTCTTTACATTTCCTCTTGGTTTCTCAGTAGTGAGCTGCCTGTCCTTTCAGTGTCCCCCCCTCTGATGGCGCCTCCATGCATCTGGACCTTTGCCAAGATGAAAGAATTTAAAAGCAAGCTGGGCAAAGAGAAGAACAGCCGTCTGGTGGTGAAGCGGGGTGAGGTGGTGACCATCCGGGTACCTACGCATCCAGAGGGGAAGCGTGTTTGCTGGGAGTTTGCCACCGACGACTATGACATTGGCTTTGGAGTTTATTTTGACTGGACCCCTGTAACCAGCACTGACATAACTGTGCAGGTCAGTGATTCCAGTGAAGATGAGGATGAAGACGAGGAAGAGGAGGAAGAGATTGAAGGTAAATTTAATTTTAACATAATTTGGAATTTGCTTTTTCTCAGCCCAATTTCTAGTGACCACTTCCTGTGTTACACCAGTCCTTCTCTCCCTTAGAACGAAAACAAGGAATCCCTTTCAGCATTGTAAGCTAAATTGAGTGAGTGGGTACAGGCCAAAGTCAGACCCTCAAAGAACATTCTGGTGGGGATGGTACTGGTGCCTTGGTGGAAAGTTTCTTATGCTTTTTAATCAGTATCTAGCTATTTGTCCAACACCTCCTTGGGGACAGGGATGGGTGGGCAGGGAAAGGGATGGGTCAGTGCTGCAGTATATAAATTACATATAAACCTGAGATTATTTTAAATTTCTCTCATAGTTTGGGATATTTACCATTTTTAGTCTGGAACCAAACTGGGTGATTACAGTTTGCTAAGTGTGCTCCCCTTCAGACTGTCACAGTTGGCTGAATACTGTTTACTTCTTTCTTCATGCCCAGAGCAGTATTTTTTAATTAAAAATTTTTTATTGCATTATAATTGACATATAACATTAGTTTGAAGTGTACAACATAATGATTTAATATTTGTATGTATTGCAAAATATGCCCAGAGCACACCACGTGCCCGGAGTAGTTTTAAAAGTGATTGCTGTGCTCCATTCCAGTTATTTGCAGTGCCTACTCAGAATGACCTCGAGGTTTTTTTTGTTTTTGTTTTTGTTTTTGTTTTTGTAATATTAAGAGTAAGGTTCTCAGTAGGTTCCAAGCATCTTGATTTGTCTATATGATCTTATAATCAGTCCCTTTCTTCTTCATGGAAGAGCAAGTCTGCAGGGAAATCTTCAGGTATTTAGGCAGGAGGAGAACCTCATGTCTTAATTTGCTATTTTTCAGGAGGCCAAGTAGAATTCTAGGTCACTCTGTACAGGGTGTTTGTATTTCCTTCCTCTGTTAGCTATTTCTTTTCCCCACTGAATGAAAAGATGTCAGAATGTTCCCTTCTAAATACCTTTCTTGGGGCTCCTGGGTGGCTTAGTCAGTTAAGTGTCGGACTCTTGATATTGGCTCCGGTCATGATCTCAGGGTCGTGAGACTGAGCCCCATGTTGGGCTCTGCACTCAATGGGGTGTAGAAATGTCCAGACAGTTCTGGAACAGGTAGGCTCTATAAGGCTAAATCATTGTTTCTCAGTGGAGACATTGTTGGCCTTTGGGGTGGAATGCTTCTTTGCTGAGCGAGTACTATCCTGATGTCAAGTGCTCCTGGACACTTGGGTGCCAAATACCAGTATGACTCACTAGTCACTGTGGTGATCAGAAGGTCCGCAGACACTTCCAGATCCCTGTAGGAGGACGAGAGCATCCCCCTGGCTAAGAGCCATTACGTCACCTTGTGTATTCTTTGACCGTGAGGTAGGACTTATTCAGTCTCTGAAGTCGCATCCAAACACTGTGCCTTTTGCTCACACAGACCCTGTCCCAGTTGGAGATGTGGAGAGAGGCTCCAGGAGCTCCCTGCGAGGGCGATATGGGGAGGTCATGCCCGTGTACCGGCGAGACAGCCACCGAGACGTGCAGGCTGGTAGCCACGACTACCCGGGAGAGGGCATCTACCTGCTTAAGTTTGACAACTCGTACTCCCTGCTCCGCAACAAGACTCTCTACTTCCACATCTACTACACTAGCTGAAGGCCCACGGGGACAGGAGGCAGGCGGGTGTTTGCTGGCTGGAGCAGGCTGCCAGCTGGTGCCTCTGGCTTTGGAGAGGCAAGAGCGAAAAGTTGAGCGTGAGGCTCCTACCCTCACGTCCTGCCTGGCATGCCTGTGTTGACCCCACGTAGCTTTTCCCCCTTCTTGGCTTCTGCAGGTGGTGGTGTAGTGCCCCTGTTCTGTGGTCCCTGACTCATGCTCCTCTTGCTTCAGACTCCAGCAAAATGCCTCTATGACGGAGCCCGGCAGGCAAAAGCCTGAAGGGCAGCTGGGTGTTCTCTTGGAAAAGTAGGTTTGTTTTGGTACGAGGTATCATTCCAGTTGCTGCTCTCACCTCTCCCGGAGCCTTTATTGCAGATGTGGTTAGTGGCGCCCACTCTTCACTTTTGAAAGTGCTGGAAGAGGAAAAGCACATGGTCCATGAAGGAACCCAGTCTCTTGGATGGAGAAAGCTCTGTCCAGCCTCTCACCACTGCCATATTCCTGCCTGCCGGTTCTTCATGGTCTGTAGCATGGGCCGGGAGCCCTCACTGCCTTTGGAGGGGTGTTAGCAGTCCCGATTGTTCGACTCTGCCTCTTACCCTCCTCTTGCCTCTCCCACGTCTATGTCCGTGTCCTTACAGTGAGAACAGCCACATAGTCTGTAGTGGTGATCACATAGTCTAACATCTGGGGGGAGTTGCTGCCTCCATTGCTTCCTGCTTCAAGAGGTCATGTCCTGTGTAGTAGCAAGGGTGATGGGGGTCGGAGGGGAAGGGGTGGGGATTAGGTGGAAAGATCTCAGAATCCACATCTTTGAAAGTCAAGTATTACTGAATTACTTTTTTTTTTTTGTATAACCAGAGAAGGGGTACAATCTGAGAGAGAACGATAAAAAAAATACAACACTCCAGATTCCCCACTACTCTTTTTTTATCTTTCAGGTAAGAGTGTTATTTAGAAATTTTGCTTCAGTACCCATCGACTTCCAGAGCTTCTGGATTTAGGTTTCTTGCATTGAGGGCTTAAAGCTTTTGGAGTTGGATTTGTTCTTTACCAGGCCAAAGCTTGCATTTCTCTGGCTACCCTTCCCACTGTATTAGCTCTGAGGCCCTGAGTTCCATAGGGTTAGGTAGGGGTCTGTAATCAGGGGTTGCCAGAGCAGCAGGGCAGGGCCTCAGGCAGAGAAGGGACCACTGCGGTGGTCTGTACCTCCTTGTTTCTTATTCCTTGTGTTGAGTCTGTTACCGCCTTAGAATTTTGAGGAATAATTCAATTTATTTATTACTTTATTTATTTTTGTAGCACATTTCATTTTGCCTTTGAAACAGTTTCCATCTGTTTCTTAGAAGGCTTTTGTCTGCTCTGAGCCATTGAGGCCACCTCTTCTGTGGAGTCAGATGACAATGTTAGGAAAAGTTGGGAAGTGATAACATTCCCTTCCTGAAGGTCAGTCCTGGGATGTTTTGGGAGGGATCCTGCCCTTCTGAGATGGATGATGCCATCTTACCCTAGCCCTTTCTGAGAGGAGTTCTAGGTTGTGTGGGACCCTGCCCATTCACTCAGGTTGGAGTAACGAGGAATTGACTTGCCAGTCAAGGACATCCTGTGCTTCTGGGATTTCAAAGTCCTTTGCCTACTCTGTGGAGTCATCTTCATGACATTTCCTTTGGCTCATTCCTTCCTTATGCAGGTGTCTCATGCCAAGCCTCTCCCCACTATGAGAGCAGGACCTCCAAGACCAGGGCTCCTCATGGTAGTTCTTTAGTAGCATCTGTGTCCTGGAATAAAAGGCCAGGCAGCCTGCACTTTCTGTTTCCCTGAGAGCAAAGCCCCAAGTAAGGATAGGATGTTGTAGACTGAGCAGCATCTTATCTACATGATTTTATATTTCAGTGCATTTTGTAGAGGATTACACTGGTAAGAAATTAGAAATTATTTTAGTGAGTATTTGGGCCGCTCAGAGCAAACTCGCTGCACATCACATCACCGTCAGATTAGCTGAGTGAGCACTCTTTCGGCACCGAAGTTGAATCACACCTTAGCTAAGTGAGTATAATTCTTATAAAAGAATTTTCTACTGAGCTATTCTCCAGTCAGCTCAAGCCTTGCTTATTTTTCCTGTTTATTATTAACTCCTGGCTTTCTCATAGAAGGGAGCTGTCAGGCCATATGTAGCAAGCTCCCTGGGACAGCACTCTGTTTATCTTTGCCCTGAGACTCTCTGTACTACTTCCTTTGGCATCCTAGTTCTGGTGCATCAGGGAAGCCCGAGGGCCCTGTTCCTGTCACCTCTGTGTGCCTCTTATTGTCTGGGTACTTTGGAGTCCTGGACATTGTTACATTTCACCCTACACTGGCGTTTCTTTGTTCCATTAGCATAAAATGGCTAAAAAGATATTTTCACTATCTAATTCATACCCTATTTTCCTATTAAATTTCTGAAATCATCGAACTTTAGGGACCAAATATTACTCGTGGAAGCACATGTGATCAGTGAGAAATTCATAGCTCAGCAAATCCTCAGAGGTAATCCTTTCCTAGATCTTTCCCTGAGTTTATAGAACCAAACAATGAAATCAGAGTCCTCTGTCTCACCCTGTTCTCTAGAGCACAAGTAAATACTAACAGAAGAGAGCGCTTTGTAGTGGGAGAAAGATTGAAATTCTCTACACAGAGCAGCTGGCTTCTTCAATTTCTTGTTTGTTTTAGCTTCGCCACTCTGTTGGGGCTTTTAGAAAGAAGACCTATTTAAAGTGTTAATTTTTTCTAACATTTTACCATGAAAAATATTCAGCAAACATAGAACCTAAATGAAGTAGATAGTAAACACCCTTAGGTATACCTACCACATAGATTTTAAAATTATAAACTGCTAATTAAAATAAAGATGATTCTCCCATTCTGTTCCTTTTGGCAAGTGTCCAATTAGAGTATGTTCCCTGCACAGATACCAACTCTCCTGTGTCAAAGGGCCCCTGGTTTTTTAGCAGATTTATTTCATTCAGCATGAGTTACTTATGAGGTGGTCCTCATACAAAAAAAGTGTTTCTTGATCTCCATCTCTCAAAAGCTCTTGTTGTATTTCCCCTTCCCTCAGGCCAGAGCTTCACTCTTTCTTCTGGCTCAGTAGAGGGAGGGCAATGGTGAGGCTGCTTTGGAAGGACTTTAATCCGTGCTTTATGACCTGCTCTCAGGACTCCGAAGTTAAAACCCAGTCCTCAGACAATGGATAGCTTTATAATGGAGGTAGGTAACAACTTGAAATAAGGCCATTGTTCTTTTTTAAAAATAATTCATGCAACTTAAAAAACGTTTTTATTATTTAAGAAAGGAACTCAGACTTTTTAAAAGTACATATTATATTGCCCCTTATGTGCATATGAAAGAGTTAAATCTGAGAGTTCTCTGTCTTATATTAATCAGTGGGATTAGATACACTGTAAAACCAGTTATAGAAAGTATCTGAGTGTAGATGATCTTGATGAGCCCTACCCAGTTCTTCTTTGAAAGAATTGGGCAAATCCCAAATCCTAAAGTATCTTTATATTTATTTGTTAAGACCATTTTTCTGCAAAAAGTTGCCTTGTAACCCCAAAGCATGTGATTCTAAGGTATGGAGCTGAGTGACCCTAACATTTACATAAAGGATTACTGTTTATGTGGAGGGTGAGGGAGGGCCGAAGCAAAACAGTTTTGTGCAGCTGGAGGCCTGCCTTTTAAAATTGATAGTAAGGGGGAAAAAAACACAATAAAATGAGAGGAAGAGAGATAAACTGTCAAATGTATCCCAGGTTTTGTTCATATCCTGGTTTTGCTTAGTTCTTTAGTCTGTATTTCATTAGTTGGAATTATTCTTTAAGCCAGAAGCCTTGCTGGTTCTCATTATGCTTATTGGAGAAGCCCCAAGCCCTTTTGCTGTCTCTTCCAACAGATGTGACTTTAGGAATCTGTTTGAGTAGGTCTCCCCTACTAAGTATCATCCCCTGACCTGAGGCTGCATTTCATCTCTGTGTTCTCTGGGGCTTAGAGTCTAGTGCCATTTTGTAAAATGGTGGTAAGACTGGAATGAGGCTGGGAGGGAGTACAGCTGTGTCCCCCGCAGCCCCCGTTGGCTTTGACTGTGGCTAAGAAAGAGATGAGCTTGCTTGCTTTTGGCCAAAATCACAGAAGGGCCCCAAGCCACAAGCTGTGGCCCTGTAGGCTGACCTCCCTGTGAGGTGTAGGACTCCTGGTCTTCTGTAATCTCTGTGGGATGGTCATACACACAGTAGGAAATGGAACAGTTCTCCCTTTTAAGAGCTTCCATTTTGAATTTCTTCTGGGCCTAGAAGGTCCACACCAACCTCTTTAACCAGTCTCTTTCCACCTGGCTAAAAATGTAGAGCTCGTGGAAAGCTGAATTTGCTGGAAAAGGGAAGAGCACCATCCCTATAGAATCTCAGTGGTTGAAAAGAGTTGAAAGTGAATTTCTGTCTGAAGGAAGGTGATTTCATTCCTTTTATTGTGACCGGTAGCATATTAAGGGATTTATGGTCTTTAGAGAGCAAGCCATTATATTCATTGTGTGTTGGATTGTGCTCAGGGAGCCATGATGCTTGATTATTTGGGAAGTAAGTAGGGAATGGGTGTCTAAAACCAGTCACAAGCTGGGTGCTTTCCAGCAACCCTGTCTGTGGTGAGTATCTTTATGGCCAAAGTCCCAGTCTTCATGCACATGGGATCCTGTCCCTAGGCCCTCACTTCCACGCAACTGAGAGATTAAGAGGGACTAGGCTCCCTCCATTTCTCTTTGATGCCTTGATTATTTACCATATTGTTTAGTACTGGCAGCATGGTATCTAAGGCCTCTGTTTACCCCATTAACCGGAATTAAGTAACAGTGAGTTGAGCAGTCAGCCTTGGTTGAAAGTTGGACTATGGAGGAATTATGATTTACAATCCCACATTGGGATAACTGGGTGACTTGTGTATGACTATTCAGTCATCAGTTGGAACTCTTGTAAACCTTACCAAGTGAATGAAGAGTCTATGTTAATGAGATACTGAGGAAGACACAAATTATTTGAGTAATAAATAGAGGAAGCCCTCCATCCATGGGAGCTATATTCTGTCACTGGCTATAAATGAAATTGTGACATGAGTTTGCAGCTCCTCAGTGTTTCTCAGAAGTAGAAGAACCGCCTGGGAGTTGGTTCCTGGTGGCTGCTCTCCTGGAAAAAAGGGGAGATACCCAGGAGAAAACTGCTTTGGCTCAGTGGGTACCTGGTCATGGGCAGTGTCACCCCTTTGCTCTGTCTAATCAATCCACCACTTTGTGAGCACTCCTTTGACATATATCCAGTTATTTAGATTCTGAGGTTAGGGCAGAATTTGGGACCCAGAGGGTGAGAGAAACTTTGCTAAGTATCATGTGGCCAGATTTCAGAAATCACTATTCCCTCTGAAATGTTGCATGGCTCCTGCCTGAACCACAAAGGCCACACAAAGCCCCTGCCATTTGAATCTCTTGTCATTAAGCTAAGAAAAACCTAGTTGCCCAAAGCCTTGATGGGGTTCATTTACCAATTGTCATTCCCTCAAAAACTAAGTCCAAAAATAAGATGTTGGCTTTGAAAGTATTATAGTGGTCCTGGTCACTAGTTTGAACCCATGATCTGATTACCATGATATGTACTTTGATTTCTTTTAGGCCCCAGGCACGTGGACCAGAGTTAATTTCATGGCTCTTCTTCCCTCTAAGACTTGAGGAAAGGGTGCCCCAGAAATTTAGATATCCGGGCTTGTTGGTTCAATTCCATACTTTTCTGTCCCTTTAAGTACTTATCTAAGGGTAAAATAATATATGTGAAATGACTCCCAGAGGACAAAGAGTCATGAACAACTCTGGAGTTTAGATTTGGAATATTCTAGCATATAGGGTTCCAGAAGAGCCCTAAGCTAACAGCTTTAGGAGTTCTCTTCCTGAACTCACTTCTTCACTCAGGTTTGATATCTCTCTGTCTAAAACGTTCCTCGTTATTGTTGTTGTTGATTTTTAGGTTCAGGCCAAGAATCGTCTGGAAAACATTATCTTAATTCCTTCTCTCATGTCCTGAGTAGTACATTTTACTAAGAAATTCCATATCAAAAACTCTGCTGACATCCATTTCTGAGATTCTTGTCCCATGCGTGAAGTTGTTTTCATTTAATCAAGTTGAATTGTTTCCATTTAGCCATGTTCAAGAGCAAGTAAAGTCTAGAGAAAGCAATCCTGTAACCCAGCACTCTGGCGTACCCATTTGCCTTTACTAACAGGAAGCATTTTGAAATTCTCAGAAGAAAGTTCCTTTGTAATCAGAGTGATGGATTATGAGAAAGCCAGACTTTGGGTAGAGGGAGGTACTTGCAGATTTCCTAAACCACTTCATGCCATTTAGCTTGTATTTCTGAAAGGCCTGCTTTGGTGCCATGCATTGAAATCTGTCAGTTAATTGAAAGATGATTATGCTTTCTTGGCAAGTATTTAAGCAATTGGCAACCACCAAGGTGTTCTTCCCTTATTGTTCTCTGTCATGCATTATGCTGATGTTACAGAAAGGGGTCCAGAAGGGAAAGTGTCACCGTCTTTTCTTTCAAGTACAAAAGTAGCCCCATTATTCATTTATTGGAAGCATTTTGTTTTTCGTGTCCCCTGAGAAATGCCGTCAACATTTCCTATGATTTCTAAGAGCTCTGTACCAAATTGTCATTCAGTCGTCCTGTCCCGCTGAGTGGTTTTTCCTTTAAAATCCCTTCTCTTACCACCCTGTGGTACTGAATGTGTTGCTGTGATACACCGATGAGCTATGGTTCTTTAAAAGGCTCAGTTCTTGTGTTTTTATATTATGTAACAGTTTTGTGATGCTTTTGTGCATTCTTTGTCTTCTCTTCCAAGTTTTGAAATCTGTCCTAAATAAATTTTTTCACTATGCACCTGAAACGTTTGAATTCTCTTAGTGAACTTGATTTACAGGTTACATTTTTTATTCATTCTGCATTCCTCCTAGAGGAAAGCTATTTGATAAACCTTTATTAATTATTCTGTAATATATTGATTATGAAAATTTAAGAAAAATTAACAAGAAAAATGGAGAATGAGATTAATGACATATCTTTGAACTGTGTTTAAATTCATGGCAGAGTATTACAAACTGGGAACTGGATTTGGCCCATGGGCAGAAAAAGAGGGTTTAGAGTGATGATCACTAGATAGAACATTATAGAGTTTAATCAGTATCTGGTTTCCGATGATGTTCATTTCCCAGTGAGCTTCCTATGTTCAAGTGGGAACTGGTATGCTGGACACCAGGGTAATCATGAACACAGTCTAGGTGGTATTAATTCAGTCTATTTTCAGAAATGACACCCTAAGGTGTCTTAGGCATCTCTTTAGAAGGCTGCCTGTATACATCTCTGGTGTTTCTTACAAAACAAGAAAGACTCCTAATCTGCAGGAAGGGGACCTTTGAAAACTTCGGTGACATCAGTCGTTCTATGAAGAGCCTGTTAGATCTTTCTCTGCCTTCCTTTGCAACGTAGTTTAGAGGCTGATGTATAAAGGAGAAGATATTGGAAATAACTGTGAGCTAAATGAATATAATCCACCCACCAAACTACAGCACGATCAATAAAAAGCCCAGGCAGGGTACATGGAGTTAGGGATCTTTAGTGAGTTATGTTTGGATATGCTGAATGTAGTATGTCACTGCTAACACATAGCATACTGAAGGTTATTTTATTTATTTTTCAGATTTTATTTTTAAGTACTCTCTATACCCGACATGGGGCTTGAACTCACAGCCCTAAGGTCATGGGTTGCACGCTTCACTGACTATGCCAGCCAGGTGCCCCATATCGAGGGTTATTTTTTAACTTTTAAAGGCACTCCTGTTGGGGCATCTGGGTGGCTCAGTCAGTTAAGCATCCGATCTTGATTTCGGCTCAAGTCATGATCTCAGGGTTGTAAGATAGAGCCCTGTGTTGGGCTCCGTGCTGGGCGTGGAGTCTGCTTGTGATCCTGCCCCTCCCCTGTTCTCTCTCTCAATCTCTCTAAAATAATAAAAACTTAAAAAGAAAAAACATAAGAGCACTCTCGTCATATCATTGACCCTGACATAGCTCAGGATTATATTTACAGCTCTTGACATTCAGTTTGATATTCTTTAACCTATGAGGTTCTGGCTAAACTCAGCAGCCCTGTTAGTTCACATATTCTCCCAAAGTGGAATGTGACCTGCTAGCGACTTTGGAATGGAGAGCTAAATAAGTTATGTTTAAAAGTTAGGTGGAAGGGGCAGCCCGGGTGGCTCAGCAGTTTAGCGCCTCCTTTAGCCCAGGGTGTGTGATTCTGGCGACCCAGGATCGAGTCCCTGCATGGAGCCTGCTTCTCCCTCTGCCTGTGTCTCTGCTTCTCTCTCTCTCTCTGTGTCTCTCATGAATGAATAAATAAATAAATAAATCTTAAAAAAAAAAAAAAAAAGTTAGGTGGAGGGCAGCCTGGGTGGCTCAGCGGCTTTTTCAGCCCAGGGCATGATCCTGGAGACCCAGGATCGAGTGCCACATCGGGCTCCCTGCAGTGAGCCTGCTTCTCCCTCTGCCTGTATCTCTGCCTCTCTCTCTCTGTGTCTCATGAATAAATAAATAAGATATTTAAAAATAAATAAATAAAAGTTAGGTGTTGCCGATATGAGTTCTTACAAGTAGGTGCATACACCGTGTGTTCAGTCAGCTTTACTACTTTCCTTGATGGATGTATAAAATTGCTTTGGGACAAAATCCCACATATTTTGCTTTGTCCTCAAGTATTTCCTGGCAGGTCCTTCTTACTGTTTTCATCCTTCTAAAGTACTTCCCAGGACTTCCTACTTCTATAGCAGTGAAAACCCTTTCCACTCAATTACCCAGCAGGCCACTCTAGCATCTGCACGTCTGTCATCCCCTGCAGCCACCCCCACCGTGGCAAGTAGATCAGGCCCCCTGTGGCTTCTGACGTACCAGAGTCAGGGATCTGCCAGTTGTTCTCCACACACCTGACAACTGAGGTGGAAATGAAGGACATGACTCTTACCACCCACTCAGCCTTTGGAGAGAAGCCCCTGCTGGAAAGTATCCCCTGAAAAGGTGATGGTTTTGAGTCGAGAGATGTATCTGGCCCCTGAAGACAAGAGCTTATTTGCAGACCTAAGGAAATCAGAAGAGGTAGCTTTCCAAACCCTTTAGAGAAGCCTCATTATTGCTAAGCTTTCAGAGCCATTTGGTCTGACCTCTAGACACCAGTCTCTGCACGTAGGGAAAAATCTGCTCCTTCAAGATCTTCTAGGGCCCCTCAAAGGGGAGAGACATTCCAGGAGGGGTGGCCAGCCATAGCTGTACAAGGAGGACATATTTCCATCTAATAAGCACGTATGGAGCAAGGCTAGTCACCTTGCACAGCATGGGGGTTAAGAGGGTGGTCAGGAGTGGGGTCCCAGAGTTCTTCAGGGAACTCTGTTCTCAAGCAGGGAAGATGGCTTACAAATGCCGCATTGTCTCTGGAAATAAAGAGGGTCCTCCTCTCTCCCATGTATCCAGCCACAGGTCCCCGGAGGAGGGTTCTCAGTGCAGAGGGCTGAGGCCAGCAGTCTTGGGTCTCCACGTCCCTCAACAGCAGGTCAGCTAACCATGCTGGTGACCTGGACTCCACGGAGGGCCCAGGGCTGGAACACAGAGCAATAGCCTCACTCTGACTCAAAACCCCAAGCCCAGAGACCAGACCACTCTCCTTTCTCATAAGCTGTGGTCCTCCAGCAAGGCCAGAGCCTCTGTACATCCCAAGCCCCTCTCTGTACACCCCTTCCCCATCCCTGTTTGCCCTGGGCTGGTGGGTCCCTGGGCCTGCCTTCTCTTAGCCCCTTGTGACTGGGAATGTGGCAGACTTGGCCCCCAGTTCCATCACTTCCTCATGGGCCTGGTCCCCGGAAGCCCGTGGGAGACACCCAGAGTGGTTGCAGGCCCTTGAGCACCCAGGCGCTCTCCTCAGGTCTGAGTGAAGAAGGTGGCAAGGGGGTTCCCCAGCCCTGGTCCTGAGACCAGCCTGTGGTGCTACCAGCTGTGTGGACAGCTCCTGAGGTTTAGGTTCTGGCTTTAAAATACAATATCCAGGGCACCTGGGTGGCTCAGTGCTTGGGTGTCTGTCTTCAGCTCGGGTCGAGATCCTGGGGTCCTGGGATTGAGTTGCGCATCAGGTTCCCCACAGGGAGCCTGCTTCTCCTTCTGCCTCTCTCTGTATCTCTCATGAATAAATGAGATCTTAAAAAACCACACACACAAAGATCTCCTTTACAAAAATATCATGAGATAAGAAGATGGACCATCATCCTCCTAAAGCCAGTGGAGCCGAGAGCCACGAAGGTTTAGTCACTTCCCATTGATGTGGGAATGCTTGCAAGAACCCAGCACATTCCAGGTAAATCACCTCTGTGGATCCCTGAGTGAGTTTCTCTGGCTTAGACACATTTCTGTTTTTGTGGGGAAGGTCAAGTTTGTCTGACTTTGGGGGTTAGGGGTTCTGGGGAAAGCAAGAAAGAGGGCCTCAGAAATGGAACCCCAAGGATCTCTACTGAGCCCAGAGGAAAACCCACATTTGTTCTCTCTCCTCCCCATCCACCCATGGCTGATTTTCGCTTTACATCTGACACATACCAGGAAAGTCCTGTTGAACAGAGGACTGGAACTATGGGAAATATGAGAAAAATATGTAACATGGGTTTTGTGCCACAGATGAGGGATGGTTTCTATAATGTTGTGACAACAGAGGCTGTAGCGCCTGTGTACCTGACTTAATTTCTTTAAAAGCCATTTAGCTTTTGCCACCAGTTTTAGGCTGGCTGATAGAGCCCCAGGTTAAATAGGTTAATACTCTGTGTCTAGGATACCTGAGCTGAAACATGGCAACTCTTAGAAGTCATTTTTGGATCAGAGAAGCAGATGGACAACAGACCAGCCACATTGAGCAGCAGAGTTCAAGTGGCCAAGTAAACTTCCCGTAGTAAATGAGGGACAAAAGCTCAGAAGGAGCAAGGGCCAAGTCTGCCGCATTCCCAGTCACAAGGCCACACATCCTAGCTCCCAGCCGGGGTAGTCACTGGGGAAGTCTCACTGCAAGCTAGTGGACTGAATGGAGGGAGTGGCCAGCCCATCACCAGCCTGAATAGGCCAGTCACGAGTTTTCTTCCAGGAAAACCCATTCACCCCCTCACTGTACTGAGTCGTCTCTAGAATCACTCAGGGCAGGTTGTCTGTCCCTGTACCCACTCTTGGATGCGACTCAATCTAATTCCCTTACTTCCCAGAAGTCTCGTCTGTTGCCTGGTGATGGGACTGGGAGGAGGAACTCCGCAAGCTCAGCAGTGGTGGAGACCAGTTCCGATGGCTTTTGTGGGCTCCCAAAGGTGCCAGCCGCCGCCTCAACCCCTGGGAAGTGGCAGCAGCAGCCCATCTGGCCTTGTGCGTTGCTCCTCCCCCATCGCGCTTGCACTATCCCTCCAGGGCCAGGGAGGCCGGCTGCCTGGAGCTGAGGGAGCACTGCCCGGAGCTGGGGCCAGCCTTCTCTCCCTGGAGTTAGTTCCACCTTTCAAATCTACGGGGCCTTTAGTCACCTTCAACCTCAAATGTCCAAATCAGGTGCCATTCCTGCTCCCTGGGCTGAGGAGATTAGTGTCTCAAGGTTTCCTGGAGAGAGTATGGTTGGGCTTCACCCAGCCGGGCAGGCCTGGAATGAGCTGAGGGAGAGATGGTGACAGAGCAGGGGAGCCCCCGAGTCCCCTCGCCACTGCTGGGTCTCATCTACTGTCCTGTGCTTTTTTCTGGCTCTGCCAAGACAAATGTGTCTCGGGAACAAGAGTGGCCCACTTGGGTCATTCTAAAGAAAATGGGACTCATGGCTGAACGTGGTGGTTTCTATTTGGACCAGACACATCTACCTTAACTTACTGTTTAAACCTTAGCCACACAGGGGAAATGAAATCTCAAGTACAGGACACAGAAGTCATCTCGTTTCCCTCCCAGAAGGGGCCTCAGGGTAAGCTGAGTCCTGGGTGGGGTCCTGAACAGCCTGGGCAGTGCAGTTCACGCTGCCCACAGGGGAGCCTGCCTCCGACTCCCTGGGCCATTTATGACTGGATTTATCTGCAGTGCCCACTCCTGGGACTGGTCTGGAGAAGGCTGCCCCTGAGACGTAGCACTGGGCTGAGAGGGCCGGTGCACCTCTCTGTGTTCCAGTGGGACACTTAACTGGTACCATCCTAGCCCGGGGAACTCAGCTGGTCACAAAATGCTTTCCTTCCTGCTGCTTCTATCTGTTCTCTCCTGGATCTGGTCTGATTCTCTCAGGCAGGCTTTCGGACTCCCTTCTCTCCACTGCTCTGAGGGGCCACGGGCCAGGCCTCCCACAGGGTGGGCAAGCGGCTGGCTGACTTCCTCTCCCGGCCCAGACACATGGGGATTCCAGCTAGGAAGAGCATTCATCTTCTGGAACGCA
This sequence comes from Canis lupus familiaris, assembly GCF_011100685.1. Taxonomy (NCBI): domain Eukaryota; kingdom Metazoa; phylum Chordata; class Mammalia; order Carnivora; family Canidae; genus Canis; species Canis lupus. The sequence continues at coordinate 50,460,942 of NC_049229.1, read as the reverse complement.
GCTCAGCTTTAACCGAACAAGCCAGAGGCTGGGGCTTCAGTTTATTTTATTTATTTATTTATTTTTATTTATTTATTTTTTTGGGGGCTTCAGTTTAATGATCAAATCTCCAGCGTGGGCACAGCCACAGGGAGGGGAAGAGGTGCGCAGGCTCCCTTACCTCTCTGGTGAACCGCATCTTCACAACCGCCCCCACAAACAAATGACAGGTAACATTCCTGCAGTCCTCCCTCCCTCTCTCCCTCCCAGCATCCTCTCCCCACATTTGACAGATGAGGTAACTGAGGCACAAAGACGTTCAGTGGGAAGGCAGATCCAAGGCTAGAGTCCAAGTTCAAGTGTAAGCCTCCTGCTCCTCCAGGGAGGGCTCGCTTGATTCCAGGCCTGTTCGCCAACCCCACCCCCCCCCCACCCCCCCGGCTTCTGCTCCTGCACCCCCTCCCTGCCCCCTCGCCCATAGGGCACAGTTAGAGAGCTAGGCCCTCAGCTCAGGGGGAGTGTCTGGCTGCCGGCAGGGGTGAGACACTTGGAAAGCCTCCAAGGCCAGCAGCGTCTTGTTGATGCGGCTGATGGCAGGATAGGGAGTGAGATCCACCTCGAACCTGCGGCAGAGAAACACCCGTCTAACACCGTCTCAGCACCAGGTCTGCTGGGGCTTAGGGAGACTACCCTGTGGGAAGCTCAGAGGGCTCAGAGGTGGGCTGGATGAGGCTGCTGGGGCTGACTGGAGAAGGCGCAGGAAGCTGCCCTGCCACGTGGGGGCCTTATTCACAGGCAGCTCTGGGGATGGCGGGTCTGATGCTGTGCCCATGTGGTTGAGTTGCCTCTCTGTTGCCTACTGTTCCTATTCCAAGCAATGGCTACTCATCGAGAACCTACTATGAGGGGGCACCTGGGTGGCTCAGTTGGTTCAGCATTTGCCTTTGGCTTGGGTCATGATCCTGGGGTCCTGGGATCGAGCTCCCTGCTCAACGGAGACCCTGCTTCTCCCTCTCCCTCCACCTGCTGCTCCCCCTGCTTATGCTCTGTCTCTCAGATAAATAAAATATTTGAAAAAAGAACCTACTATGTGTAAGGCACGGTGCCTGTCATTTACACATGCAGATGACCTCTCCACCCACATCATAAGCTTCCCAGGGGCAGCAAATGTGTCATAACCTCTCCCTGTCCCAATGGTGGCTGGTGTGATGCCTTTCAGAGGGGTACTCTTTCCTGCCTCACTGACAGGCTGATGGAGGAAAGCAGAGCGAGGCACAGACCTGCCAAGGCAGGGGCAGTAGGCTCTTGGGGTAGTTTCTTCTCAGGGCTGTGCACCAGGCGAGCCACCTCCTCTTAGGAGCAGAGGCTATAGAGGATCCTATGCGCTATGATGGGGCCTGCCAGGGTGCATTCCACTCATCTCTGCTGCTGTGCCCTCAGGCCACGGGAGCTGTGAGGACTGGCACAGTTCGGGAGAGTTTCTGCGTGAGATGCTTCCCCAGCCTCTGAAGTCAGGGCCTGTGGGAGGAGGCTGGGCATTGTGAGGGGAGGAACCAGGTGCAACACGGAGGGTGGCAGGGTGCTCTCTTACCTTTCAGCGTTTGCCACCTGAGGCACTAAGCAGAGATCAGCCATGGTCACCTGAAAGAGGGTTGGGTGGGTTTGCATCAGAGCACATGCTCACAGGCTGGGCGGGGTGTGTCCACTGGGGTGCCAGCCTGTGACACTCCTGTGAAGAGCATCTGGCTCTTCTAACCCATCCCCACCGCCCCACCCCTCTCCTCTTCTCCCCTGGGCTTGTGTGGGTGGATCTCAGTCCCTCCCCCCACCCCTACCCTCAGGCCTCCCCCACCCTTGCCCACGCCTGCCCTGGGGTGGAGGGAGAAGGCTGTTGTGGGAAGGCGGGGAGTGGGGCGCGGGAGGGCTCACCTCATCTCCCACACAGTATTTCCCTGCTGTGCCCTGCAGGATCTGCTCCAGAGCTGTGGGGACATGAATAATATTACTCTGGGCACAGAATGGACCTCGGCCCCCAGAGTTCTGAAATGGGCAGCTGAGTGACAGGCTGGGGCATGCGTGCTAGAGGGAATGTGACAACCAGATCTGGAGAGAGTTCGCGGGGACGCAGGGACAAGTGAAGTCTCCCTGGGCTCCTCAGGTCCAGCTGCCATTCCCTCCCAGAGAAGGGACAAGACCTGCCACTGGCCAAGGCAGCCGCTCTCACATGGATGGGCCAGTACCCTACTGGCCTCTGCTTCCCGGCTGCAGTGGGCAGTGAGGCAGAGGCCGGACCATCCAGCTCCAAAGAGTTGGGGCTTAGGTGCTGAGGTTCCCAGAAGTGCCAGAGGTTGAGGCCACGTTTGAATGCCATCCAGCCCCACTGCCTCCTCAGCCCTGCCCCCCAGCCCCACCCCCACCCATGCCACTGTCAAGAGCAAAGAGCCTGGGAGGCTGTTGCAGATGCCCAGGGCCCTAGGCATAAGGGCCATTTCTCTGAGCTGTCACAGGGGGGCTCTCAGGCCAAAGGACTCACCTTGAAAGCCAGAACTGATGGCTTTCTGGGCCCAGGGCAGATTGTTCTCCTGTCTCAGTTGTTTCAGGACAGACAGGTTCTGTAAAACCAAGGATAATCTGTGACTGGCTGTGGGAGCCAGGCTAGGCCTGACTCCCAGCCAAACCCCCTCAGGGAAGCTCTGTTCCCACCCGCCCCTGGCTGTCCATCTGTCCCCTCCTGGGCTCCATAAGCCCCCTCTTCCCATCAGGGCACTGAGGGTGGACGGGGAGAGGGGCAGTGGGGTGGGGGGAGTGATCCCAGCAGCAACCTTCTCAGGTTGCCTGAATGGCCCATTGTCTGGAAGCTTGTGGCCCCAGCAGAGATGTGAAGGGTTGGGGCACAGGACAGTCTGTGGCTTTAAAGTGGGTGGCCATGACCTGAGGCCCATCTCTCTGGCAACCAATATGTCTCCTTTACGTGGCCCCTTGTGGAGAGGGGGTTGTGGCATGCGGGTGGGGTGGGGGGGAGGATAGATGGAGGAGGAGCACAGGATGGGCTTTCAGGAGATCTGGACTCTGGTTCCATCCTTACAGCCTTGGAACCGTTTCACTTCTGAGCTCTGGCTTCCTCGTCTGTAAAATGGGACGGTCTGCCCCCACCTCCTTTGTTAAACAAGACAAGGTATTCTGGGGATGAGGGCACAGTGCATAGTCGGGGGTCCTGGACTCTGGTCCTTGCTCTGTCATACTTAGCTGAGTGACTCTGCAAAGTCCCTCTCTTTTCTGGGGCTATTTCCTCATTTGCAAAGTCAGGAGTTAACACAGATGAATTTCTTTAATACTTATCATTATTATTATTTTTTAACCAGTGAAAACTTTTAAAAATGAAATCTTTTGAGACTCCCAATCTAGAATACAGAACAGATGAGAGGGAGGCTTTTCTGGTTAAAGGTGGGGGGGGGCATGGCTGGGAGGGGAGGGGTCCAGGTCTGGGTTGGTGCTGATCAGCCTCTCCCTGCCACTTGGCCCTTCCCCATCCTCGAGCACCTCCAGATGAGTCCTTGGAAACCTGGGGCTTCTCAGAATGTGGCCGGGGACCCAGGACGGCCGATGATTCCTAGGATCCCTCGCCCCTCCTGCCACACAGTCTGGGTCTAAACCGCTGGGGATCCTTCCTGTCCTCCTGCCACCCCCACTCCCAAGCTGGGTGCCCCGCTGTGGCACCTCATACTTCAGCGTGTGTCTAAAGGCAGGAGCACGTGAGGGGAGGCATGTGAGAGGTGTGCAGGGATGCAGGCACCCAGCCACACCTGCAGAGGTTGGATGCCACTGACGATGAGATTGGAAATCATGTGCACATAGGCCCTCTTCTTCGGGTCCTGAGGCAGGAGTCGGGGCGTGGGCCGTGTCTCCTCCAGGTACTCAATGATGGCCAGCTGTTTGGAGAGGAGCAGTTAGGCACGGGCAGGGCATGGGGACCCCTGGACCAGAGTGACAGGGCCAGCAAGCTCCTCCTCATCCTCTTCAGCTCGACCCTCCGAGCCTCCATGAAGCCAGATCTGCCCCAGGGAGTTCCTGCAGAACTTGCTTCCCCATATGCCCGAGTCCCCCTGTTTCCCCAAACAACCAGCAGACCTCCCCGCTCTGACATGAACTTATCACATCCCTACTAAGGGCTAGGCGCCTGCCCTACATGCGGGGGTCGGGGCGGGGGGAACCTCTCATTTGGGGCACTGCTCTCCCAAGGGGCCCCCCAGGCCCTGCACTCACTGACTGGCCAATGGTGATTCCATCTATCTTCAGGACTGGCACCTGTTTCATGGGATTCAGTGCCTGGAATTCTTTAGAGAACTGTGGAGACAAGGACCTGATGAGCATGGTACCCTAGTCCAAGTTGGCTAACGCAGACCCAGGCCAGCAGCAAGACCCGCTCCTCCCTCCCCCGGAGAAAGCCCTGGCTCCAGAGAGATGCCCAGGGGAATCCATGCAGATCCCCTAACCCATTGGCTGCTGAGCTACAGGATTCACCCCAAAGGCTGGGCTCTGTGTTTTTCCCTGTACCTCACACTGTGGCCACCAGGCATGTCCGGCGCAAGAACCCACTCACTGCCGCCCACTCTCTGGGCATGGAATGGCCAGGCTGTGACATAGGACTAGGAACCTGGGCCCTTCCCATGACTCCTCTTGCCACACAGCCTGCCACCCCTTCCCACCAGGGAGAGCCAACAGGTTCACCACTTGGGGGGGCAGATGTCTCTACCCTCTGCTGGGTCCCTCTCCAAGACTCCACCTCCCACATCGTGCCCTGGGGGCGGCCTCCTTACCTGCTGTCCCCCATCCTTTATGAGGTTGGTAGGTATGGTCTCATAGTCTATGTTTTTCAAGGCCAGAGCTACAAGAGACAGCAGAGTCAGGGGGCAGCTCCTGGCTATAACCCCCACAGGCTATGTGAGGCTGCCAAAGGAGGCTTCTTTCTCCATACTGTACGTGATCAAGGCCCAGCTTGGCCCCTGTCTTCGTCTCACCAGCTTCCCTGGTCACCACCCACTCCCCGACCTCAGGTCCTGAGGTTCCACCTCTCTTGCCCCTGAACTCTCAGAGCCTTACTCTCCATCCCCCTACAGGGTCCCCATACCCCTGGGTGATGCTGTACAGGCATGTGTCCTGGCACCCTGGCAGCTGCTGAAGGGCAGCAGGGAAGTGGCCTGATTACCTCTGCCCCCTCCAGGGCCTTAAACAGTGGTGAGCAGAGCTTACCTGTTGGAGACTTGCAATTATTCCCTCATGAAGGCATCTAAGGGCCAAGGAAAGGTGCTCGGATGGCCATGAAGCACACAGAAAGGCAGGTGACACCCTCTAGAGAAGAATCTCTTTCTCGTCTATTTTCTCTGTTATCAGAGTTGTTTACTACTGATTCCAAGCAGGGCATTGGGGCTCTTTGGTGTCTCACAGCGTCTGCTGTGACTCCCAGTGACCAGATTTCCTCTCTGTACCCTTTGATAATTTTCCCTCACAAGATGAGAGTAAAAAACACTTGATCAACCTGATGAAGACTGTGTGTGTGTGTGTGTGTGTGTGTTTGTGTGTGCACGCACATGTACTGAAACATGGGAATGGTGGTCTTGGGCAAAGGCAAAGGAGTGAGGGGAGGAGGATGAGACAGGTCACAGTCTGAAGAGAGCCTGGGAGACACGGCCCCTCCTCAGTCCTGGTCAGCCCCACTGTGGAAAGTGAAGCCCCTGCAGAGACAGTACCCCCAGGGCTCCCCTCTGGCCAGCCAGGGCAGAGGCTTTGGGCCCAGGGGAGGTGTCTTCTTGGAGAAATGTGTCCTCCGGCACCCAGTGCGCTGGCCTACTGATTCCAGCAAATACCAAGGGACTGCGGGGTGGAGGAGGGTCACGGCAGATGGCCTTCCAGTGAAGGCCAGCCTCCCAGAAGCTGCAGATTTCATCACATTTGCTGGCTGTGCGACCTTGGGCGAGGAGCTTAATGAGCTTCTGTGCCTCAGTCTCCTCATCTGACAGGCAGCATAGTGCCGTAGTTAAGAACACGGACCTCTGGAGTCAGACTGGCTGTTCAGATTCCACCTCTGCCTCTTGCTGGCTACACAGTCTTAGGCAGGTTATTTAATGCCCCTGTGCCTCAGTTTCCTCGCCTGTACAACAGGGACCATAACGATCCCTCCCTCCTAGGGTTGCCGGGGTGTCAATGGAATAACATACATAAGAACACTAGCACCGGTGTCCCTCAGCGTGAGCTATGCGTGTGATCTTTGCCAAGGGCTGTATGAAGCTGAGGGAGGGCAGGGTCAAGCTGGAACTAGACCAGAGGGCCCAGTTTCTGCTTTCTCGAAGCCTCTGGGGTTGACATGAGCCAGTTCTGTTTCATTTGACAGATCAGATAAGATAAGGACTGATGAAGGCCAGCTGTTCCCTGCCAGTTACCAAGCACCTCTGGGTTTCGTGAGCCTGCTTGAAGCGGGTTGCTAAGTGGCTTTGGAGAGCAGCATGGGAGAGGCGGCGGGCCCAAGAGAAGAAACCACCCACCCTCCCTGCGCCCCCCATGCTCCTCTTGTTGAACTTCCTAGGTGGAGGTGCCCTGTCTCACAGAATGCCCCTCTGTCCCCGGCCAGTTTTTCACTTGGGGTGCTGTCTACCCCCTCCCATCCCCCCCAGGCTCTTGACGGAGGCACAGCTCTTACCGATTCGAACTCTCCATGAACAGGAGCTCCGGAAATAGGAGTAGAGGATGGGCTGAGGAGAGACAGGATAGGATGCATGTTAACCTATGCTCGTGGGGTTCTCAGCCCCTAGAGCCCCCTGGAGAGGCAACACTCTTGGACATGGGGGTTCCAAGCCAGCACTGTTTCTTCCCATCCTGCCAGGCCTCCTTCTGCACCTCAGGTAGACTCAGAGCTCTCCAGGTCAGAGGCCTTGGCAGTTATGTGGGGCCCCTCGGTTCCAACCTGTGCCGTCATGCGTCCCTGAAGTCCCAGGGACCCCCAAGGGGGCAGTCAGCCTGCAAGTGCCGTCCTTACCTTGCCAGACTCAGTCATGGTGTCCTGGTGACCCTTGGCCTCTCAGGGAATGTCCCCTCTCCCAGAACTTTCAGAGCAGGGGGAGGAACGCTGAAGGGAGTGGATCCCGTGAGCCAATGGGGAAGCTGGGCTAGACAGGCTTCAGGGAAACTTGGACTCTGGTCAGAAAGGGCATCTCTTTCCAACTTGTGGGAAGCTTTTTATGTTCCTGATTAAGCCAGGTTTGGTGTCCTGGTTTTGAAGCAGCAGTGCATGTGGTATGGTGGGCTGAGAGCACTTGTACCTGGGGGACTGGTCCCAGTGCAGGAACTAGCTCTGCATGACCTAGGGCAGGTCCCTGCCTTCTCTCTCTAGTCTTTTCTCCCTCATCTGTAAAACAAAGGGTTGCCTTAAAATGATAGCTGAATTCCTTCCAGCAGTGACAGAAAGACAAAGAATTCTAGTTTTTGAATGCTTTGGTGCCCTTCTCTTTCAGCCCACCACCCACCATCCCTCCAGGTTCTTAGCTGGTCTCATAAAAATTGGGGGGATATGCCCACTGACTCCAAAGCTGAGGTCACAGGATGACAGCCCACAGTGTTCTATTTGATCTACTTGTATTTAAAACTGTTTCAGGGGCACCCCGGGTGGCTCAGTGGTTTAGCGCCACCTTCAGCCTGGGAGACCCGGGACGAGTCCCACATCGGTTTCCCTGCATGGAGCCTGCTTCTCCCTCTGCCTGTGTCTCTGCCTCTGTGTCTCTCATGAATAAAAAAAATCTTAAAAAAAAAAAAAAAAAAAAGATCTAGAGATAGTGGTCTTGGGTTCCTGAGTAGCAGCTACAGATAGGACACAATTAATAGCCTCATTCAGTTAGGGCATGTTCTCTCTGATCTACCATGTCCCCTACCTGACCCTCTTCTCTCATTTTTGTTACCTTGAGGCACGTGGGGGAGGCTGAGTGTGTGATCTCTACTCTAAAGGTTGAGAGATGGGCAGCCCAGGCGGCTCAGCGGTTTAGCGCCACCTTCAGCCTGGAGCATGATCCTGAAGACCTGGGACTGAGTCCCACATTGGCTCCCTGTGAGGAACCTGCTTCTCCCTCTGCCTGTGTCTCTGCCTCTCTCTCTCTGTTGGTCTCTCATGAATAAATAAAATCTTAAAAAAAAAAAAAAAAAGGTTGAGAGACTCGGAGTTAACCTCCCTGGTACTTCTTGACCCCTGTCTACCATCCCTCTGACTACAGACATTTCACCAAGTTCTGTCTTCTGCACCCCTCCCCACCAGCACACCAAACTGCTCTGTAACTCTGCGACTCTGCCCTCACCATCCCTGAACTACCAAATCTGTCTTCTGGGTGGGCCAGGGTGCAGCGGGAGCCTGGGCCCGCCCAGGTTGGTTTACAAGCCTGGGAATTCCAGCTTGTATGGGAGGCACCTTTCGTGGGAAAAAAAAGATGGTCCTGGTATGGAGGGGAGGTGATAGATAGCAGGTGTCTTTGGAACGAGGCCAAAATTAGATGTACCCTCTGATTAGGGGTGGAGGTGCCTTACCAGGTCAGGCTGGAAGGGTGCCTGGGGTGGACAGGCAGGGACTGCTGGCGAGGGATGGGACCACTAGAGAGCCTCCGACATTAGCTTAGAATCCTTGAAGAAATGCCTTATTACGAAATGAGTCCCTGTGAACGCCACTGTCCTCAGGTTTCCTACTTACAGGCCTTCAGGAAACATAACCCAGAGCAGCTTCTGCTCTTCCTCTTACCCCCTTAACGATATAAACTATCCTGCGTTCCTTTTTTGCACGTGTAGAGCGAAATTTTAAGCCCAAGTAAGTATTCATCTCATCACCACTCCTGGAGGAACTCTGTTTCCAATTCAAATATGGATTCTGACCATTTCGAGCAGATTTTATTTATTTATTTTTTTAAATTTTTTTTAAATTTTTATTTATTTGTGATAGAGAGAGAGAGAGAGAGAGAGAGAGAGAATGAGGCAGAGACACAGGCAGAGGGAGAAGCAGGCTCCATGCACCGGAAGCCCGATGTGGGATTCGATCCCGGGTCTCCAGGATCGCGCCCTGGGCCAAAGGCAGGCGCCAAACCGCTGCGCCACCCAGGGATCCCCACGAGCAGATTTTATTTTAAAGCCGTTTCTCGCGCATGTTTTGACAGAAAGACTCCCCAAATCCCATTTGGGCGTGGGAGGGCTATCCAGTACCAGGGTGCTGCTACGTTCCACCTGGTGTGCCTGCCACCTTCCTCGGTGGGTCTCAAACTTGGAGAAGGCTTTGAGAGGCTCCTCGGGCCCTGCTCCCCCCTCCCCTCTGGGCCGGGCCGCGCCGCGCCGACCGCGGATTGAACCCGGGGAGCTCCCACGTTCCGCTGCCTCCCCGCCGCCGGGAGCTCTCAACGTGCACAACCACCCGGGAAGCGTCGGGCCGACCGGCCAGGAAAGAGCCCGCGGGGCTGGACGGAAGAGGGAGGCAAGGGACGACCTCTGGAAGGCCCAGCGGGGAGGACCGAGAGAGACCGCGGAAGCGCGAGCCTACGGCGACCCCACCGCACGCCCCGCCGGCGCGAGCCGCCCGCGGACCCATCCTCCCCAACCTCCCCGGACTACGAGCCCCAGCGGGCAGCGCGCAGCGCGCAGGCGCAGAGCAGGGCCCGCGAGGCGCTCTGCATGCTGGGAGTTGTGCGCTGTTAGAGCCGAGGGAGGGGCCGAGGGGCGCACCCGTGCCCCTCCCCCGCCCCCCAGCGTTTCTGGGTGTTTGTAAGTAGCGCCCTCCTCCCCGGGTGCGTGGCACCGACCTTCCCCGCTTGCATCTCGCCCCTCGGGCCACCCCTCTTCCGGGCCCGGAGACTCCGCGCCTGGGACTCTCGGAGTAGTCGCGGATTGAGGCCCCGTGAGGCCGCGACACGTCAGGGCCGACGCCGCCGTCGTGGTAAAGCGAGGGGCTGGACTGGAATGATCTTTACGGTCTCCTCTGGCTCTCCCCGCCCTGCCGCCACGCCCCCCTTCCCGACGCCGCTGGGAGTTGCAGTTCCTTGAACCCGTTTTCTCCGCGGCCGGCCCGCCCGGCCCGTGCGACCCGTCATGCTCTGCGCCACCAGCCGCCTCCTGGCGGCCGGCACGGCCACCGCGCCCCCCGCCCAGCCCAGAGGCCGGGGCCCCGGGGCCCGCTGCCGGCGCAGGGAACTACATTTCCCAGGGCACCCCGAGCTGCCCCCGGGTGACTTCTTGCTGGGGCGGCTCGCAAGACCGAGCGTGCCGGCGGGCCGGCGGGTGGCCCTGAGGAGGGGCAGGATGCCGCCGGCGGTGGGCGGAGGCCCGGCAGGGTCCGAGCCGCGTCCCCGGCGGGGGCGCGCTGGGGTTGAGGGGGCCAGGGCTGTGGGCCCGGACGTGGGCGCCGAGCCTGCAGCGCGGAGCCCCAAACGGCCTGCTCGGGGCTCGCGGTGCACCGAGGCAGCCGGCCGGTGGACCCTGCTGACCCTGGTGACGCTGCTGTCCTTCGCCACCCGCTTCCACCGCCTGGACGAGCCGCGCCACATCTGGTGAGTGACAGGAGTGACGCGCCGCCTGATTGGCCCGAGGGCACGGAGGGGGCGGGAATTACAGGCGGGGGGCGGGGCTGCGCTGGAGGGGACACAGGTCTCTGCGGAGGCTGCTTTTGGCTACGTGCGGTCTCCGCCAGACGAGAGCTCTCCTTTTGCTCTGGCGGGTGACGGTGGGATTCTTTGGGATCCGGGCAAGCGGTCTCAGATAAAAGCCACTCAAAAGTGGCTTTTAAAAGTGCTTTGACTTTCCGAGGAGAATCGGAAGTTCTTTTTTTTTTCTCCTTTTTTTTGGGGGGAATTCTTAATACAAAATTACCCGAGGAAGGCCTGAGTTCCTAATCTGCAGGATTTCCAGGCATTAGGGGAGGCAAAAGTCATCCTTGGGAGCAGGGACAATTTGTGTGCCCAGAGATGGTGACAGGAGCCCCAAGAAGCAGGTCTAGGGTCATTTTGTGGGGGGATTCTTGTTAAAAGTTTTGTTTTTGGGACTCAAGTCTCATGAGATAAGCTTAAAAAGTCTCCAGCTAGAAGGAGGAAAAAAGTTTTTCACAATCTGAAAATGGTTCATTTGTTTGACGAAATGATAACACGTTTTGTCAGTATCCCTGACTAGAAAGCATAGTGGATGTTAGAAATGGAAACTCCTTGACCAAAAAGCAAGCCAGCCCGCAATTATCTGAGCTTTCCTACTTGGAAGTGAGTTAATTAGCTTGTTTTTGTTTCTTGGGTGCCAGCAGAAGACAGGAGAATCCTGTGTCAGAGACAAAGGACTCTTTACTGAAAGGGCAGGAGGCAGGATGAACATTAGCATATTGGATTAAGTTTGAATCTCCTCTCCCTCCCCCACCTTGCTGATCTGGAGTTGTTAGGGGAAAGAACGACGAATCATGTCCCGGAAGAATCGAAATTTTCAAAATATACGTTTATGTAAGTCTCCGCCTCTTTTGTCCTGATCATTACCCAGTTGGTGGCCAAGAGGAGATGAACCCTTTTCTGGTGATGACTGCATTAGGCGATCTAACTGCTTTTACCAAGGGGTGTGAACCAGGAGGAGGTGAAGGAAGTAGAGTCAGAAATCTTTTTGAGAAGACTGTTCCATGCTCAACAATCTCAAGTGCCTGCAGAGGGTAGGGAGTGTGGAATATCATCAAATACCTTGACTGTTGGCTCATTATTTCATGGTCATTGCAAAACAAAACAAAACAGAAAAACGGTGCACTATTGTCAAACCGTAGATGGTTTGGAATGACAAAAGTAGTTTCCAGTCTTACAATAACTATCTGGAGTCAGATGATTGGACAGGAGCAGTAGCATCAACACTGTAGCCTTGAAAAAGTGTCAGTAACAGTGAGGTACCAATGATAGCCTGGAGAGGGGAACAAAGTCCTAATACTGTCAGTTTCCTTGGAGGAGGCAGGGTCAATGCCCTGTGCAATGTGGCCTCCTTTTCTTTTTTATTTTTTTATTTTTTATTTATGATAGTCACAGAGAGAGAGAGAGAGAGAGCAGAGACACAGGCAGAGGGAGAAGCAGGCTCCATGCACCGGGAGCCCGACGTGGGATTCGATCCCAGGTCTCCAGGATCGCGCCCTGGGCCAAAGGCAGGCGCCAAACCGCTGCGCCACCCAGGGATCCCTGTGGCCTCCTTTATTACAGGACAAATTGGCCAACTTTTGGCAGGAGTCACAAGTCACCACAAAGCAATGATGACTTCTGATTCAGAAACAGAGTCCTTTACTTTGTGCCCAGTCCATGATGGTAGAGCAGTTTCCATGCCTGGAGCACTGAGGAATCCCGGTGGCAATGGCAGCAGTCTGTTTGGTACAGGCTTGATCTGTAGCTTGATTTCTGTCAGTCTGATCAGAATACTGGCCCTTACTGTGGACATCTATAGGAGTGATCCAGATTGTCCCATTGACAGGCAACCATGATTTTTTTCCCACAGTTCTTGGCTCTAAAGAGAGGTGTCTTAAATTTCTCAGTATGTAGTCTTCTAGGTGGCACACCAGAAACTAGGCTAATGGCAAAAGCCCAAGATCTAGTAGAAATAGAACTTGTCTGTTTCTCAGGAATATTGTGTAGGGCAAGCGTGATGACTTTGAGTTCAGCCCACTGGCCCATCAACCATTATTGCAGTGGGCCTTGCAGAGTTATCACCGGGACTGGATAACTGCTGCTGTGCAGTGGACACTATCAGTGAACCAGGGACAAGCTTTGAGAGGAACTTCTGTGAATCAAACGTCCACTGTGTCAGTGGTTTTGCTTCAGGTGGCAGAGTGGAAGATAGTTTCTCTCAAAGTGGGGGCACCCATCTCCTCTTTTAAAGTCAAGATATATCTAGGACTAGGCCAGCTATATCACTTCCATTTGACCAGCAATCCTCATTGAGCCTTTCTGTTAGCCTTATATTCCAACGTGACTCACCCCAGAGTGGCAGTATCAAGTGGGAGAGTCCTAAGGCTTTCATCAGTTAGGGACTCAATTTAAATGAAAACAGTAGTAAGTTGATGGGTGTTTTTTGAAGAGTGTGTGCTTTGTACCTGTGTCCAGCAGATGGCGCTGTTATCCTGGAGAATGGCCTCTCCTCTCCACCTGCCGTTATGACTGTAAGGCTGTGATTTCCCTTTCTCTTCTTAGAATTTGTATTATTTCTCCTGGACCACATGGCAGCCCTGAATGGGAGAATTCTCTTTTGACATTTATAGGATCAATTCCAGTATACATTCCACAGTGGGAGCCACAACAATAGCACAGGCCCCTACCTACAAGGTCATTGCCCCTTCCCTTCCCCACTGAGAGCTAGGCTCAAACCCTCTCAGTTAAATTTGGGTGCTTTCCCCTCCTTGAACTTATGTGTCTAATAGGCCTGCATCAGTAACTATATGGCAGCCCTCCAGAGGGTATGCCAGTCTCCAGTGGAGAGTGTGGAGTGCTGGATGCAGGGGGGTGGGAGGAAGCTTTTTTCTTTCCTTAGCCCCTTCATAGTCTTGTCATCCCTTCTTTCTAGTGGATTTCCCTATGTCTCTTGAGCCCCTGGGCTTAGGGGCTCTTTTCTTTAAGTCACTGTACACACTGCTAGAGTTCTCCCTGCAGTCCCCAGCACCTCTCGTACCCTCAGCACGTAGCAGATTGTCCCTGTCCCCTGCCATGAGGTTGAGTGAGCTGGAGATGTGGGCCCCTGCCCTGAGTTTGAGTCCTTCTTTTCTCTGGAGTTCCCCATCATAATAGGATGCATATGTGTGGCCTTTAGTCTAGTCTCCTTTAGGAACAGGGAGACCTTGGCCCCACTTTAATCATCTTACTCCTTTCAACGCAGCTGAGATTGTGGTAGTGAGGGAGGTATCATGAGACACCAGGAGAGAATAGCTGTGAACGACTCAGCAAGGCCACATTTACTTTTGTCTTGAGTACACAGCTCACCTAAGGACCTTTCAATGTTTTTATTTTGCACAAAGTTCTGTGTTGAATAGCATGGTCCTTATGTTGGCACCATTTATGTAAGCTTTGCAGACTCCTTGATTTAGCAGCCACATCCATATTGCCTTCTGGCTGGGGCTACTAGGCTTGCTACCCTGTTGTCATTACATCTCTTTCTTATTTTGCCCAGAAGAGAGTGAGCAGTAACCAAGGCAGCGTTCAAACTGTTTCTTTCTCCATTCAGCCTCATTAATAGGTAGGACAGTGGGAGACTCTTACTACCTTCTTGCCCACCATTTAGGCAAGAGCATTCACCATCCCCAGCTCATGGGGGCCCTTTTCCTTTCTCTTATAGAAAGGTATATCTCAGCATCCTCTGCTTGTGACCACAAACTGTCGGGATCTGGGATTTCATTTTACCAACGTGATACTAGCAAGTTAGCCTGTCACTGTTGTATGGATGCTGGCAGAAGACAATACTGAGTCAGAGACAAAGGACTTTATTTCTCATGGCACAGCAAGCCTGATAAGCATCAGCACGTTGGCATCAGTTCCTCTTGCCCCCGAAGTCCCATATGAGGCCATGGGTCTGAATGAATGCCTGCACATGCAGTGGTGGGTTGTATCACAGCTAAGGGATATGGAGCTTGTTTTTGTAATAAGCAGTAAATAAGAGTGCTCCCTGTCCTAGAGAGAGATGCTAACTCTTCCCTCAAGATTGCTTTTCTGCAAACATAAACCTGAGAAATGGCCTAGGTAAAGAGTGGCCACGATCTTGTGTTCTTGGCATACCCTGTGAAATCTGGAGGGGCAAGAGAGAGCCAAGGAGGATTGTCTCTCCCAACACAAACACAAGACATATGAATGTTACTAATAGTTCTATTTGGTAAAAAATTTTTTTTTCTATTTGGTAAATTTTTAAAGTAAAAAACCCCATGTTTCCAAACAGACCTCAAAACTAACTACAAGTGTTGGGACAGTTTAAATGTGTGGGAGTTTGTAGTCTACAGAGTTCTTTTACATATGTTTTTTGAATTGAGTCCTAATGCTTCTCTGTGAGGGGGGCATGGCAGATATTTTTGTCTTCATTGTGTAGATAAAAACAGAGATCCAGAGAGGATGACTTTGCCAGGTTGTACTGCTAGTAAGTGGTGAGGCTGGGCTGATCTCTCTTCTTTCTGCAAATCTGTTTTGTCACACTTCTTGGAAGTTGTTTCTCTCTTTGACATCACCATACCACTGTCCTCACTTCATGTCAAGCAGAGTGTTTAACAGATAGCAGATGCAGAAGTAGATTTACTCTGTAGCCTATCTACTGGACCCACTGAGTCAAAGGAAATAAAAAAGAACCCTACATTTTGGAGAGAAGCATGTTTTGCCCTTTATGTTTTAGGTTGGTAGTAATTGCTTATGGAAGCTGACCTAGGGATGGCTAGTCACTGGAAAGCAACTGTTCTTCTGAGTTGTAGGGAGGGAGGGACTGACAGGCAGAAATGGCCGGGCTCTACTGGATAGCTGGGCTTCTGCTATCAAGTCTTTGTGTATGATGTGAAAAGGCTTATGTGGTTCTATGGAAGAACGAGATTTTTCATTGTGTTTAAAAGCTAATGTATTATAATCACTTATTTACTTGCAAAATAATTTGTGTGATGAGGATAGCTTCCAGATAGGCTCTTAACTCCATTCTTGTATACTGGTTAGTTCATTATAATAAGCTCAGTGAGTTCATATTCAGCAGGTTAATCATTACAGGGTTAATGAGCAAACTTAGACTCCTGTAACAGTCATAGTTTGTAGGTTCTTACTGATCATAAGTAGCCCATGGTGTAGTTTGTAATAGCAGTAGTCTATACTTTCTAGTAGCAAAAGTAGTCTTAGGGTCAGAAGGTAACAGACTTGGAAGAGAACTCTTACTACAAAATTTTCTATATTATAGGAAAGCTCTGCTCTTTTAAAATAGAAACTCAAACTACAGAATAAGCATAGATTTCATTTAAATTTATAACTGGTTGAATATTTGCTTACCTTTCTCATCTATCTAAATGAAGATTAACGATCAGCCTGATGTCTTACTTCCTCAAATCACTAATTTTTTTTTTTTTTTTTTTAAGTAAACCCTAACCCCAATGTGGGATTCAAATTCACAGTGCCTGGCACTCCTGGGTGGCTCAGTCAGTTAGATATGGGACTCTTGCTTTTGGCTCACGTCATGATGTCAGGATTAAGGTCAAGCTCTGTGTGGGGCTCTATGTTCAGTGGGCGTATGCTTTGATTCTCTCTCTCCCTCTGCCTCCCCCTCCTTCTCCCTCCGCTGGCTTGCGTGTGCTCACGTGCTCTCTCTAAAATAAACAAATAACGCCCCCCAAAACCCCAAAAACAAAACTCATAACCCCAGGATCAAGAGTTGCATATTCTACTGACTGAGCCAGCCAGATGCCTCAATGTGTCAAGGGTTTTTTAATCCCAATTCTCTCATTAATTGCTTGAAACTTTTGGTCTTTGGGTTTTTAAAAAAGGTTTTATTTATTTATTTTTAAGGGAGAGAGAGGGAGAGAGCAAGCCCAAGCAGGGGGGCGTGGGTGGTGAGAAAGAGGAATAGACTCCCTGCCAAGCAGGGAGCCTGAGCCAGGGCTTGATCCCAGCACCCTGAGATCATGACCTGAGCTAAAGGCAGATGCTTAACTAAGTGAGCCACCCAGGTGCCCCATAGTCTTTGGTTTTAACTTAATTTTAACCATGCTTTATTATGGCCATTTGAATTATATGGTAATTTAAAAATTCTCATTTCTTTTTCTATTTTTCCTTTAGTTGGGATGAGACTCACTTTGGAAAAATGGGAAGCTATTATATCAACCGCACCTTTTTCTTTGATGTGCACCCACCTCTGGGAAAGGTGAGCAATGTGGTTACTGACCACTCTCTTCAAAGGGTTGGAACAAAGTCTCAATTTTGTATTTAAAATCTTGGCTTGTGGAAGGAAATCCGTGACATTCCAGGCCAGCTGCTTACATGGAAAATCTTAGATATTTTGAGTTCTCTGGGCTCAGAAATGGAGAGGGAGTCCATCAACCAGTGGATACATATATAAAATATGGTATATCCATATGATGGAATATTATTCAGTCATAAAAAAGGAATGAAGTGTTGCTGCATGTTATAACATGGATGAGTCTTACAAACTTTATGCTGAGCGAAAGATGTCAGACACAAAAGGCCATATAGTGTATGATTCCATTTACATGAAATATTCAGAATAGGCAAACCCATAGAAACAGAAACTAGATTAGTAGTGGCTGGCGTCTGGTGGGGACAGAGCACTGGGGACTGACTGCAAATGAGTGTGGAATTTCTTTTGGGGTGATAAAATATTCTGGAGTTAGAGGTGATAGTTGCACAACCTTATGAATATAATAAAATCCACTGAATTGTACACTTTAAAGTGGTGAATATTATGGTATATGAATTTTATCTCAATTCAAAAAAGTAAAAAGTGGAGAGAAGGAATATGTTACATAAAGTAGAGATTGCTGAGAGGAGCTGACTGTCTCCAGGGGAGCAAAACTCCTTTCCCCCTCCCCACTCTCAGCATGCATTTTCTTTGACCTGTACCTCTCACATGTTTTACAATTAGAAATCCCACAGTGAGAATTCATTTTACTTCTCTAAAAACTACCTCTGAGAAGGCTAATGAATCAGCCCTTTCTTCTTAACTAGGGGCTAAGATCTTTGGCACCAAGGGGACAGGAACTGGTCTTCTAGGAAGTAAGGGAGTGGTCTTGGAGCATGGAGGACTTGGGGATGAAGGCAGCAGTTAGGGGAGGTAGGCATGGTGGTCTGTGACAGGTGGGCTTAGGGGCACAAGAGCATTGGGTAGGGACCAGAGAGGGGTGGAGAGAGAGATGGGATAGTGATCTATTTCACAATTAGCCCTGGGCCCAGAGCTGGAGTAGAAAATATTATGCTTCTTCCTATCTCTTCTATAATAGCAATAAAAATCAGAACACTTGAAAACAATCTGTTCTAGTCCCTTTCAGTGCATTATCTTATGTAATCCTTAGAATAACCTATGAAGTAGGTACCCTTGTATCCCCATTTTACCAATGGGGAAACTGGGGCACCGAGAGGACAAGAAGTTTGCCATCGAGAAGAAAACTAATAAGTGGCAGTCAAGGTTCAAGCTGACTTAACTTCTACTCTCTTGACCCTTATAGTGCACCGCACCATGATACTTACCTTGCCCCATTACTTGGATGACATCTGTTGCCGCTGTAGGATTAAACAATAGAGTGTGTGGAATGTTTGCACTGGGCTGGCCTGGGAACCAGACCCTCTGGTGGACAAGATTTTTTTTTTTTCCTAGGAAACCCAGCCCAATCTTTCAGCTGGGGACTGCCGGTCTGTTTTTGGAGTCCCTTAGTACTCACACAGTGAAGACATGCATGTGGAACAGTGGCTGATTTGTTGTGACTTAAGCCTTCCCTGGCTCATATCTGGTCCCTGTGGGCCGGGGGTAATGTGGGGCTACTTTCTAAGGCTCCCCTGGGGGAGTTTGGTCTGTGTGCCCCCCCTAATTTATATCTTGATGGTCCTGTGCTCTACCTGGTTGAATGGGAGTGATGAACACAATAGCTTTTGTAGGTTCTTTTTTTTTTTTTAATATTTTATTTATTTATTCATGAGACACACACACACACACACACACACACACACACACACACACACACAGAGAAGCAAGCTCCATGCAGGGAGCACGACGCGGGACTCGATCCCGGGACTCCAGGATCACACCATGGGCTGAAGGCGGCACTAAACCACTGAGCCACCCAGGCTGCCCTCTTTTTTGTAGGTTCTAAGGCCAAGCTAGTCAGAGAACCAGAAAGTTCCTTGAAGTTGCAAATGGCACATTTTCTCCTGCGTACTGAGGCCGCTAGCTGCCCCTGCATGCTGGCCCCCAGTCCTGAAGGAAATAGAAGTGCTTGCACAGAGTGAAACATTTCATCAGCACAGAAGGAAGTTAGAAGTCAAAAGCTACCTCTCCCCACATTTCTATTAGTTCTATTAGTTTTCTATTAATTTCTTATATATGTTATCTTAGAAATTTGGGGTGCCTGGGTGGCTCAGTTGCTTGAGTGTCTACCTTCAGCTCAGGTCATGATCTCAGTTCTGGGATCCAGTCCTACATTGGGCTCCCTGCTCAGCCAGGAGCCTGGTTTTCCCTCTCCCTCTCCCTGCCGCTGTCCCTGCTTGTGCGTTCTCTGTCTCTCTCTGTCAAACAAATAAATAAATCTTTAAAAAAATTCTTTATACAGACATAAGTGTGTGTATATTTATAGATGTGCACTTGAAAGACTTTATATACAAATAGGACCAGACTAAAACTGTTCAGCAACTTATATTTTGTTTTATTTATTTTATTTTAAACATTTTATTTATTTTAGAGAGAGAGAGAGAGAGAGCATGAGCAGGGGTAGGGGCAGAGGAAGAAGCAGACTCCCCGCTGAATGGGGAGCCTGATGTGGGGCTTGACCCTGGGACTCCAGGATCATGACCTGAACCAATGGCAGTCGCTTAATTGACTGAGCCACCCAGGTGCCGCAACAACTTCTATTTTAAACATGATATATCTTAACTTTTTTCCACATTAGCACATAAAAATATACTCCATAAAAAAAATCTATTTTATTTATGATTTTTTTTAATTGCATATAGTTAACACACAATATTACATTAGTTTCAGGTATACAACATGGTGATTTGACAAGTTTATGCATTATGCTTTGCTCACCCCAAGTGTAGCTGCCATCTGTCCTGTTATATTGCTATTACGATATCATTGACTGTAGCCCTTATGCTGTGCTTTTTATTTCCGTGACTTACTCATTCCATAAATGGAAGTCTGTCTCCTACTCCCCTTTCCCTCTAGCAACTACAGTTTCTACTCAGTATTTATAGTTCTGATTCTGTTTTTGTTTGTTCATGTTTTTTAAGGTTCCATTTATGAGTAGAATCATATGGTGTTTGTCTTTCTCAGTCTGGCTAGCATAATACCCTCTAGGTCCATCCGTGCTATCTTAAATGGCATGATCTCATTCTTTTTTATGACCGTTGTACTCCATTCTTTTTAATGGCTGTATATTATTCCAGTATAAAGATGTGCCATGCATTATTTTGCCCATCTTCAATTGGTGGACATTTATGTTATTTCCAGTTTTCAGCCATTACAAAGGATTTTGTAGTGAACATCGTTGTGTATTTATCCTTTCATAGTTGTGCAGATGTATCTAAAAAGTTTTAGCAGCTAAAGAGTCAAAGGATATACACATTTAAATTTGTGTTAGAGATTGATGTTTTTCTGCAAAAATACTGTAGTAATATATACCCCCATCAGCAGGGTATGAGGGTTCTTGCTTCCCCCACACCATTACCAGCAATGGTGTGATGATACTTTCAAAACTTTGCCAATTTGAGGGACACCTTGGGTGGCTCAGTGGTTGAGTGTCTGCCTTTGGCTCAGATAGTGATCCTGGGGTCCTGGGATTGAATACTGCATCAAGCTCCCTGTGGGGATACTGCCTCTCCCTCTGCCTCTCTCTCTGTGTCTCTCATAATAAAAATAAGATCTTAAAAAACTTTGCCAATTTGAGAATGAAAAATGGTGTGTCACTGTATTCATTTGCATGTCTTTACGAGTTGAGCCGAACATTTTCTTCATATATTTATTGGCCATTATTATTTTGTTTTCTCTGAATTTGCCCATTGTTCTAGTAGGTTCTTTTTCTTATTGATTTGAACAAATTGGTTAGGAAATTAGCTCAGGGCTACTTTTAACCTTAAGGGAACTGAATTTCGAGGGCCTGGTAAGGGCTCAGCATAGTACCAGGTGTTTGACCTATTGCACTCTCTAATCTTCACACCCACACCCTACTCCCTGAAAAGAGAGGTTTTATTACTTGTAGCTCAGACATATTAAATATTATCTGCAATCAGAAAGCTGAGATGCAAACTGTTACTGCATTTCTTCATTCTACCAGACCAGCTAAGCAGTCTGGAAATTTATACCAGCACCAGGTGAATTTGTCCTCTGAGATCCCAGGTGGGAAGGGGCGTTTGATTGTCACCTGTCAGTTTTTGTTCATTTAGGTATTTGGATGGCCGTCTTTTTAATACCTTCTCTTATTTTTTATTTTATTTTATTTTTTAAGATTTTATTAATTTACTCACGAGAGACACAGAGAGAGAGAGAGAGAGAGGGAGGGAGAGTCAGAGACACAGGCAGAGGGAGAAGCAGGCCCCATGCAGGGAGCCTGACGTGGGACCCGATCCCGGGCCTCCAGGATCACACCCCGGGCCGAAGGCAGCGCTAAACCGCCGAGCCATCTAGGCTGCCCAATACCTTCTCTTATTTATGTTAAATTAGTTACATTAATTTCTGAGCCCTAGGGTTTTGTTTTTTTTTTTTTAACAAGGCTTTATAATCATTTACTGTTGAATTTTGGCCTCTATACCTTGACATGGAACTATAGAGGGTGACTTGGGTTAGAGCTACTTATAATAAAAAGTGAGCTGGTTAGTGGTCCAAACCCAAGCCCCCACAAGCAATGTTGCAGGGAGAGACTTTCTTTTTTTTTTTTTTTTTTTTTAATTTTTATTTATTTATGATAGTCACACAGAGAGAGAGAGAGGCAGAGACACAGGCAGAGGGAGAAGCAGGCTCCATGCACCAGGAGCCCGACGTGGGGATCGATCCAGGGTCTCCTGGATCGGGCCCTGGGCCAAAGGCAGGCGCCAAACTGCTGTGCCACCCAGGGACCCCGAGACTTTCTTAATACAGCCAGTATATCCTGTCCCTCCACACAGCCTAACTGGAGTACAGGGGTCTGGCTAGGGCAGCCTGGGGCTGTTAAAATGCTTGGTAATTGCTGACAATTTATATGGCTTAAGAGCTCTGATTGCTTGTGTGGAAATGAGGCTTTTACAACTGTTGAAAGATAGAAATGAAGAAGCTGATCTTCTTGAACATTTTGAAGGATTCACAAATCTCAGTCTTAGTGTAATAGTTGATTTGTTCTTGTTTGGAATGTGCCAAGGTTGCCCTCCTTTGAAACATTAGAAATAGGAGAAATAGGTTTCTGGCCTTTGTTATTTTTTCTGCTGGGACTTTTCTCCTCTGGGGAAAAGTGTCTGTCTTAGCATCCTTCCCTTGCTGCCCCCCGTCTTTCTTCCCTTCTGCCTATTGGTGGTGTGTAACTCCTTGGCCACTTTTCTCCCTCCTCATTCTGACTTGGAACCCATCTTCCTTTCAGTAGGTCAGGAATCAGCCCCTGCCCATGGCCTCCCCCATGAGCTTTTGTGTTTTATTTCATAGCAAATGAAAGACTAAACGAGAGAGCCCTTCCTGACTCTGCCCTTCAAATTGTGGGATTTTTTTTTTCTTCCTAAATGTTCAATTTGCACTATTCCCAAGAACTTGGCCTTAACACAAGAGAGGATTTGTTTCAAGCAAAATACTCTGTAGACAAAAGATTCTTTGCTCTGCAACAGCTGCAGGAGAAAATGTCACATTGGCAACTCCTATGGACAGTTGTCAAGGGAAGCCAAAGTCTGGGTGCAGCTGGAGGGAAGTTCAGGGGACAGAGGAATCTTCATATCTCATAATATTTTTGTTTGTTCTTCTCTCCTCAGATGCTGATAGGTCTTGCTGGCTACCTGAGTGGGTATGATGGTACTTTTTTGTTCCAGAAGCCTGGGGACAAATATGAACATCACAACTACATGGGAATGAGAGGAGTAAGGCTTCCTGACTTGCTCTAGACTGAACCCTGGGGCCACACTGTCAGAATTTAGACCTGGAGTGTTGACAGGTGTAGACAGAGGGACTTTGGGTGGTAGCGGGAGAGGAGTATTAATGGGCCTATATCCTGTAATAGAGATTCGGGTGTAGAGATTCAGAACTGGAATGGGTAAGAAGGGGAGAGGAAGCTGCAAATAATACAGAGATTGCATAGGTAGGAATAAGCACACACTGTCACCTGTTGCCCAGCCCATGTGAGGCTTCAGACTTCAGGTTGGAGAATAAATCTAGGACCCAGGCAGCCAGGAGTCTTCTGCAGCCTAGACATTGGGTTCAGCACATTGGCAAGCTACATGTCTTTCCTCTCCATGGCCACGATTACTGGAATGTTGCCTACCTCTGAGGGCCTTTCTTAAGCATCCCATACTCCTGACATCAGGTCTAGGTCTCTGCTTCTTTCCCCATGAAGGTTTCAGGCACCCAAAAGGGATTTTCCAGTCTTGTAGAGGAGATTACATGTTTGCCCACGTCCCAGCCTTGATAGAGCATCAACAGGCCTAAATACCCCAACTCTGTAGGGACCCCTTAACTGTAGCAAAATGAAAAGCTCAAAATCTGACTTTGGACATAGAATTCTCAGAGCAGGTTGCATTTATTAACAGGCTCCTTTTCTTGAGGAGCTCAAAGTACATTAGATAAATGCTGTGTGCTTACTTGAGCTAATCATTGGATGATTTGCATGGTCTATCATACTGTATTAAACAGGGATTACCCCTACCCAGGAGTTGATATTCTTAAGTGGTTCTGTGTCTTCCTAATGACTTTTAAACATCATGTAGCATACATAATTGGATAGAGGCCTGACTCACTGTGGGCTTGTTGTGCAAATTGAGAAGCCCAAATATAACAGCCCTGTTCTATTTCATGCTAGGACACATTGCTTTCTATTGACAAAAAGTGACAACCTAAATATGAGAATTGCCATTTCCCTGGGCATGTCTATTTATTTTTGATGGGCAGGGTAAAGAAGTGGAGAGAGAGCTGGTGGTTCCAAACAAAACAAAACAAAAAACAACTCAATGTCAGGTAGTTTTTTTTCCCCCAGAATCAAAATGCAACTTGTTAACTTCAAGAGTGATTTCTGGTGTGACTGAAGAAAAGAGCCAAGGGAGAAATAACAGAAATAACATTGTAATTCTATAGAATATTAAACACATAAGAGAGATCTTTTTCTACTTGTACCCACAGTTTTGTAATAGAAGCTAATGTTTATTGAGCACTTTGTATGTGCTAATAAAACTAGCTCATTTAATCTCTAGAGAAAACTGAGGTAGGAACTTTAGTTTTTCACGTGTCATGGATGGGGAGGCTGAGATTCAGAGATGTACTAGTTCAAGGTCACAGCTAGTGGTAGATGGAGCAGTCTAACCTCAGAGTTCCCAAATTGAAATCACTGTGCTATCCTGCACATACCTCCTTGGCTGAACTTTGTTGACTTCATGTCAGTGATTGAGGTGGTGCTCAATGGGGACCTAAATGTGGCTTGATTTGACGATTCACTGTCACACCATCCCTTTCTTATTTATAAGATATTCCAAGTGATTTCAGGTCACTGAGTCATGCCTGCGTCCAGATCCTCCATTTTAAACATTAGTTTGAACCAAGTCAAGTAGGTCTCTGATGCTTAGCTTAGCTGGCTGTTTGACTGTGTCTCTTTTCCTTCCATAGTTCTGTGCTTTCCTTGGTTCCTTGCTGGTCCCATTTGCCTATCTCACTGTGTTGGAGCTGTCTAAGTCCTTCCCAGCAGCACTACTCACCGCTGCCCTCCTCACCTTTGGTAAGTTGTCTTATACCATGTTTCTTAGGGAATTGACTGCCACATTATGAGTGTAGTTGGAAATCAGTACATTTAAGGATCCTATCCATAGACCCAAGTCTTAAGTACCTTTAAGATTGGGTAAATGTATTATAAATCTTAGTTTCTTCACCAGTGATTTTACATATAAAAATAGTTCCCTGCAGCAAACCTTTATATTATTAGAGGGGAGTGCTCACATACATAATCATAATCCCAAGGAATGATTGTCTCCAAGTTATCCACATTTAAGTTTGGTGTGACTAAAAAGACCAACTTGTGTGTGTGCATGTGTGCATATATTTGAAGGAGGCTTACAATTCTAATTCTGCTTCTCTCATGTTACTATCAAGATCTCTCGGGTTACTAGAAATTTGTACTTCTTAAACTGATTTCAACTGAATGCAAGGACAGATGTCTCAGAAGTAGCTGGGTGGCAGGAAATAGCAAAGTGGGAAATGGGAACTTAAATCTCTGTGGATAATTCCCACACATAAATGAGAGTTGATCTGTAGAAATTGATCCTATGCTATTCTTGTTTTATGAAAGTAAATCCATTATCTCATTGAACTTAACATTTAAAGAAGTCCAGGCCAAGTTATGTGGGTATTTCATGGGTGATTCTGGCTTTATTTTGACAGATTTGCAAGATTAGAGGGCCTCCTTATAGGATTGGTGGCTTTTTCCTTGTGTCTTTAATTTCCCTTTTCAGTTATTCATCACCTGCATTTCTCTTTTCATTCCACAACTTTTTTCCAAGCATCTCCTCTGTGCCAGGTTACTTTTTTGGGCCTCCAAGGATATGCTGATGAGACCCTGTGCTGTCATGTCACTTACCTGCTAGTGGGGCAGATGATAAATAAGCAAGTAAATTTTAAGTCTGAAATGTAACAATGTAAACCATAGTACAGTGTAGAAAATAGAGAAGAGTAAGGGAGAAAGTAATGGGGAGGGATTCTCCTGTAGGTAGGGTGGCCTTGAGCAAGACTTGAATGAAGCAGATTAAGCCATGCAGAGAAGTGAGCAAAGGATGTGAAGGCAGAGGGAACAGCATGTGCAGTGATCCTGATACAAGGCCCCATTTGGTGGATTCAGGAAACAGCAAGGAGGCCAAGTGTGGGCAGAGTGGAGTGTGTGAGGCAGAGGGTTTTGGGAGATGAGGTTGCATAGGGAGGGAGACCATGCCGGCTTTGACAGCTGTCTTGAGGACTTGGTTAGTCTAAGTGAGATGGCAAGACATTGGAGGCTTCAAGAAGGGACTTGATGTAATGCAATGTTGTTTTAAGAACAATCACTTCGGTGCCTGTGTGGAGAACTAGCTCCCAACAGGGACTTCATGTTAGACGTTAAGACTCTATCCTAGGTATAGGAAGTCTGTGGCTACCTAAGCAGGGTGGTAGGACTCCCTTTTTGATGGTGGAAATGAAGAGCCCTCGTCTCGGGACTGCTCCATCTGATTGAATGACGTGAGCCTCTCTCGGGTCATGGGCCTGAAAGCAGTGTGAGTTTTCTATCCCTGGACTTGGGTGTACCCCAAAGCTATGGTGGCCTTCCACCTCCCTGATAGCTCAGTGGCTCATCTGGTCTTGACCACATAAATGCTTACATGCAGTTAAGTATAAGGGACACTATTTCTTATTGTCAGGGTGTTTGGTTCTTGGGGGGCCCATCTCTGATTCTACTTTTTGACCACTGAGCTCATGTTTTTCAGATACAGGATGCCTCACTCTGTCCCAGTATATCCTCCTTGACCCCATCCTGATGTTCTTCATCATGGCTGCCATGCTGAGCATGGTCAAGTACAACTCCTGTGCCAACAGGTCAGAAACACTATCTTTGTGGGACTGGGCATTGGGGGTCAGAAGCTGTGGCAACTCCAGAGTTTCTGTAATAGTCAGGGACAGGATGGGTGCCTAGAGGACTTGTCTTGAAGCTACATTTAAGGCAAGCATACTTTTTTTTAAAACTTAGATTGCCCATTTTAGATCATAAAAATAGATTTTATTTATTTGTTTTAGAGAGAGAGTGCACATGTGGGCGGGTGAACAGGTAGAGGGGCAGAGGCAGAGTGAGAGAGAGAATCCCAAGCAGGCTTTATGCTCAGCGCAGGCACAACATAAAGCTTGATCCCGTGACCCTGACATCATGACCTCAGCCAAAATCAAGAGTTGTATGCTTAACCAACTGAGCCACCCAGGCACCCCATGAAAAATAGATTTTGTTATGTTTTCTGGGGATACCTTTATTTTTGTTTTACATAAGATAAGAAAATGTCAATTATCTTTTTAAAGAATATTATAATGGATGGACTTGGGTAGGGGTTTGTGGAGATTATGGGGGCTTCCTAATGCTTTCCCCCAACCCCACCATCTTCTGAGCCACCCCTTGGCACCAGTGCTGGTTAGGGATCCCAGGATAAGTTTATTCTTCGCCCTCTCTGTCCTAGAGGAGGAGAGAACCACAACAGGAACTGCCCTCATTTCCTGATGATGGGAATAATGTATATAAAGTTTGGCTTAAGGGCAGCCTGGGTAGCTCAGCGGTTTAGAGCTACCTTCTGCCCAGGGTGTGATCCTGGGGACCCAGGGTCGAGTCCCACGTCGGGCTCCCTGCATGGAGCCTGCTTCTCCCTCTGCCTGTGTCTCTACCACTCTGTCTCTCTGTTTCTCATGAATAAATAAATAAAATCTTAAAAAAAAAAAAAGTTTGTCTTAAGTGGTCCATTCTAGTCAAGAGGATCTCTACAAGCCCTGGTCAGTTTTAAAGCTATTCTGGAGGCCCTGGTCTTTTTCCAGAATAGTCTTTTTCAAATCATCCTTTTGCTTCTGAGAGAGTAGAGTAAGTCATTCATTCTATTCAAACCGAAAGAGCTGGCTCCGCTTAGGCTTTTCTAGGAGTCAGCCTGGTTTCACCACAGCCAGGCTTATTAAATTACATTAAGCTAATAAAGCTGGACCCAGTGACTACCATCTCTCTCTGGCTTTGGGTGATTGTCTACTTCTACTACATCCACTTCCACCTGCCACTTCTTGAGTACATAACTATGTGCCCGGTACTGTGCTAGGAGCCAGAGGTACAGAGGAACATAAGTCTCATAGTTAAGGAGCCTTCACTCTGGCAGGGGACGCAGCCAGCCAATGAGAAAATTGCAGCACCAAGAACTGGGTGCTGTAAGTATAGCAAACCTTGGAACCGACTGCCAGCATTTGGACCATGCTCCACCACTTGCTAACTGTACTGCTACCCTCTCTGTACCTTGGTTTCCTCTTGTGTGAGAAAAGGATAATAATAGGACCTACCTCCATGGGGTCATAGTGAAGGTTAAAGAGTTTATATGTGTAAAGTGCTCAGAACAGCTCCTGACACATAGTAAGCACTCAATAATTGCTTCTTTTACAAGGTCCACAGGTGACCCCAGGAGAGGGCTGACTTAATCTGATAGTTTCTCTGGATTTTCCTTTTCCTTCCACTTGATTGGTCACTACTGAAGAATAAACCTCTTGCTTACTTTGAACCCTGTACTTAGCCAGGAAGGCTACAGCCCCTTCCCTCCCCTCCCCCCCCCCCCCAAAATAACCTCCTCACTCTCACACTGCTTCCTGTAATTTTGGGAGTTTCAGAGACCATATCCTCCTTAGAGCCACACCATGGTCTCCTAAAGTTAGGAGCTCTCAAGAATGAGGGCAGTGAATTGAACACCAATAAAAAATAAATAATAAAAAAAAAAGAGGGCAGGCACAGCTTCTCAGGGTCATAGAACCTCTGCCTTTCCCCACTGCTGCTCTTGTTTTTGAGTTTGGTTCCAGCTGCCAAACTGAACTCTGTTGTCTTGTTGGTTTACAGGCCCTTCTCTGCCCCCTGGTGGTTCTGGCTCAGCCTGACTGGCATTAATCTGGCTGGTGCTTTAGGGGTCAAGTTTGTTGGCCTCTTTATCATCCTGCAAGTGGGGTGGAACACCATTTCAGACCTTTGGCACCTGTTTGGAGACCTCAGTCTTTCAGTGGTGAGAACCGAAGTGCTTGTAGAAATGTCTTTGCTCCCTGGTATTGCTCAGCAGAGCCAGTAGCCCTTCTCTGCCTCTGCTGCAGGTGGTGGAGTGGCTATATTCTGGGCCCGAGGTAGGCTGGATCTGGCCATTTTCTGTAGGCAGCATGACAGCAGAAAGTAGGCCAGGCTCAGCAGCTAGAGAATTTAAAGGGAGAGGAAGAACTAACATCCTTGAAATTTTCTTTTGGCATTTGTTTCTGTGATATTTTTTAAACGCTCTACAAACTACCCAGTCAGGGGAGTCTGTCCATCTGGGCTCATGCTAAATATATGGCAGACACTGACTGCATGGGACCTTAGGTAAAATGGGTAGATGACTTTCTGAACTCCCAATTTTCTTTCTCTGACCCAGAGTCTCCAGATTTAGAGACCAGTAAGGGCCTTTATTAAAGTATTATTTACTAGGAGCTGATTTTATGCCAGGCACTGTGCAAAATGCTTCACCTCCACTGTCTCATTTACCTCTCCTAACAGTCCTGTGAGATAGGTAGTTATTACCTTCTCTTTACAAATGAGGAAGTCCAGACCTAGAGAGGTAGTAATAGGTCCAAGACCATACAAGTTGTAAAAGGTAGATGTAGGATTTGGACTTAGAGGAGGCTGACGCTAGACCTAAACCACTTTGCTACAGTGCTTCTCCATCACCTCTGAACCAAAGTCTTGATAAGTTCATTTATTCGCTCAGAAAATATAGACAGACTACCCTTTAAGTGTGAAACGTGGAATATGTAGATGAAGAAAATAAGAATTCTTGCCTTCCAGAGATAATAGAGAGACAGAAATAAGTAAACAGGCGATTGCAGTCCAATCAAAAAGTGCTGTGAGGGCATGAGCCCAGGTTTAAGGGTCCAGGAAGGCTTCTGGGAGGAAGCTGAGTCCTGAAATCCAGATGAGGACCACTTAAGCATGTGATGGGTAGAGCTGGCACAGTACAGGAAGCGTGGGGACCATGCAGGAGCTCAGTGTGACTGGGATATAGAGGGGACTGATGAATGATGAGGCTGAAGATGCAGGGACGGTCAGGGGTCCTGGGTGAGGGCCTGCACAGGCAGCAGAGGGCTGGCACATGTTGGACCCTCTGTAGTGCCTGGGTGGTGGAATGTTAGGGAAACACTAGGGTTTCCACATATTCTTTCTTGTTGGCTGTTAGCTTTTTAATTTTTGATGATTTTGACTTATACATAAAAAGTTACATGTAATGCACATCTAAGGTATAAGAATAAAGCCCCAATTATGCTCAACACTCCGCACTGGCTCTGTTTGCAGGTGACTGTGGGAAAGCACCTGACTGCTCGCATACTGTGCCTCATAGCACTGCCCCTGACTCTCTACACGGCCACTTATGCCATTCACTTCATGGTGCTGAACAAAAGGTACAGCAAAGCCTTTCCAGCCTCTTGCCTCTGGTCTTCCTCTTGCCTCTCAACCCCCCAGGTGGGCCATGTGATTCCTGGGTCTGTGGTTGGGATGTTAGAGGGACCTGATGGGTTTTATCTGTTTGTTTCCTCCTATGTTCTATCTTTTGGGTATCTAAAGGGCTCAGAAAAGCCAGCCCCCTGGCCTGAAGGAAGAGGAGAATTTCCTAATAGCCAGACTGCCCCTTATCCTTAAACAGAGTCTCTGTGCTTAGCAGAGGTGGGCCAGAATAAGGTGTGCACTTGGAGGAGGGTAATGATCTCAGTAACATTAACTGCAGATCCCACTTAACAAGTAGCTATCAAATGTCAGCATTTTATACATATTATCTCACTTAATTACTATGAGTTTTTAGTTCTTTTGATTTTTTTAAATCCCCAATTTATAAATGAGGAATTGAGGCAAAACAAAGTTAGGTACTTCTGAAGGTCACCTAGTTAATAAGTGGCTGAGTTGAGATTTGGACCCCCAATTCTCCAACTCTGTCACCTGTGTCTGTCCCATGATACTACACTGCCACTACCATTGTACTTCTTTTAAACTAGTTGTGCAGGGCTCTTCCCAAGGCTCCCAGGAAATTGGAATTTCTCTCCATGAGCTTGTCTCTCTTCTGCTCCTTTCCCCACAGTGGTCCTGGCGATGGCTTCTTCAGTTCTGCCTTCCAGGCCCGGCTTTCAGGCAACAACCTTCACAATGCTTCCATCCCCGAACGTGAGTATCTCTTGGCCTTTACGAAGGTAGGTGAATTGGAAAAGACAAGTATGATAGCTTGGGTTATTTTAGCCTGTAGGTGACAAACTAGGAGAAAGATCCAGTTAGATCACATGAAGTGTGGCCCTCAGCCACAAGTTCTTGGACTGTCTGTAAAGAATAACTTCTCCTTTGTGGCTTTGGAAGCATCCAAGTCAGCTGCGTGGGAAGGCAACCAGAGAGAATCTGGTGAAAGGACAAGGCCCTCTGATGCTAGTAATCAGTCACCATCATATTCTAACTCACCATTCAGTCACTTTTTTTTTTTTTTTTAAGATTTTACTTATTTATTTGAGAGAGAAAGAGCATAGAGGGAGAGGGAGAAGTAGACTCCCTGCTGAGCAGAGAGCCCAACGTAGGGCTTGACCCCAGGACCCTGGGATCGTGACATGAGCCAAAGGTAGATGCTTAACTGACTGAACCACCCAGGTACCCCTCACATCCAGTCACTTACTCACAGATTATAAGTGAGCACATGTTAGCCACATTAGATGGACGCCCTGCAGAGTAGAGGATCTGGTGTGTGTTAAGTATATAAAGAGCGAACACAGAACTATGTGGATCAAAGTGTGCAAGAGATCATTTCTGCTAAGGGGTTGGAGAGCATCAGAGGTACATAGAGTGAGAGGCTATGGAGTCAGGCCCTGGAAGAATGGGTAGGTTGGGCCCAGATTATGAGGAATTGAAACATTTGAGTGAGGTGTTTGACTTCATTAAACAGGCAGTGGAGACTCAGTGGAGGCCTTTGAGCAGGGAGGAGCTGATGGCAGAATACAGGATGGCTAGGAAGGGGATGGGATTAGAGGCTGGGATAGCTTCTGGAAAGTTGTTCTGAGGACTCAAGCAGGGCATCATGGTAGCAGCCATAGGAGTAGGGCAGATGGGCATGGACAAGGGAGATTGGACCTGGAAAGAGAGGAGGAAAGATGTCACTGAGGACTTGAGTCCAAGTAATTATTTCTTGGAGGCACAACAACACCCTCTAGTCTCTCCAGTGCCTTGCATAGTGCCTAGGTCAAAGGGGACCTACCAAGACTGTGCATAGAATGAGAAATAGGAAAGCAGGTAAAAGAGTTGGTTTAGAGAGACAGATATTGGGTTCTACTGTAGAGAGATTGACCTTGAAATGCTTGGGGAAATCCATGCAATGGGCCAGCGGGCTTGCAGCTGATGCTTTCAGAGGAGGAATCAGCCAGCTAAGAGGGAACATGATACTGTGGCAGTGGCTGTGATCTTTAAGGAACCTGTAGAAAGAGAATGAGAACAAGGCTGAGGTCAGGTAACTGGGGAGTATAGAAGAATGCGGATTAGGAAAGAAGGCTGCAGAGGACAGTCCATGAGGGAGTGTGGGTTGAGAAGGGGGAACAGAGCATTTCCAGAAGCAAAGGTGGTCAGCAGTGTACAGGGTTGCATATGCTAGCCTTCATGTGAATGTAGAAAAATGGAGCTATGGCATTTAGCAAATTCCTTCTCATGATTTAAAGGCGTAGCTCAGCTGTGATCTCTTCCATCAAGCCAGCCTCTCCTTACTCTTGCATGAGAATTCATCCTACTCTCTTCCAGACTCGCATCACATCACATGTTGTCACCCCTTTGCTGGAGCATTTGCCCATTGTCCTGTGCTCATGGGTGTGTGCAACTATCTTTCCCAAGACTGGGCTCTCCCAGGGCCACAGCCAGACCTCCTCTATCTTTGGATCCACCATGTAATTGGTAGGATCTGTTGACCAAATGAACGAGCAAAGGAAGACCTGGGTAGCCTATCACTGATGGAGCGAGACCTATCTCAGTGGGCTGGGGAATGGCAGACAGGCAGGTTACAGGGAACTGAGAAGAGGGACATTAAGGAGGGAAAGAGACTTTGTAGTTATATAGGGCCGACAGGGTGGGTATTCTTGGGTAAACTCTTTATTCTTTTTTTCTTTAATTCAGAATTAAAAAAATAAAACCCAAACACCATTGAACAGTTATTTTATATAGTATTGGATTCAAAAAGCACAAGTGGATTTCACAAAAGTGAAATTTATCTTAATGGTGTATCATAAGGTTGTATCTATCTTGAAGAATATTCTAGGTAAGATAGGGAATGCTTTCTTTATTCTGTTTAATGTATATATAGACTTTGAAGGACAAACTGTTTCTAATCTCTTGCTATTATATATAGAGCTTTGATAATACCACTATTAATACCAGCTTCTTCTGAAGTCCTGAGGAAGGAAGGGAGACCCTGTAGTGACCTCCCACTTGAGTTGATGCTGTGGGAGAAGGCACCTCTGTGTCTCGCTTTAGGTGGACCTGGGCCCAGTGCAGTCTGTGAGAGGCTTAGTGAGTCCTGTGGTTCAGAGGCCCCTCCCAGTCCAGGGCAGCCACTAGCCTTGTGCCAGCTCACACCTTCCACTGTCTTCCTTCTCCTAGATCTGGCCTATGGCTCTGTGATCACTGTGAAGAACCTGCGGATGGCCATTGGCTATCTCCACTCCCACAGGCACCTCTACCCCGAGGGCATTGGCGCCCGCCAGCAGCAGGTCAGTGAGCCTCTCGTACTGCAGCAACACCAGGCTATGCCGGGACGGAGCCCACTCTTCTCTTTGTTGCCCTCGTCCTTTACTTGTGCTGTTTTCTCTGCTTGAAACATTCTTCCTCCTGCACCCTCTCCTCTTTCCTTTGGCTAACTCCAGCTTCTTTAGGCTTCAGTGCAAGCATTCCCTCTGATCATCATAACCCACCTGTACTCGATATTGGGGGAGGTGCCTCTTGCATGAGAGGCTTGCCTGGCACACTTTGTGAGCCTATGCGGTAACCCTTTTCACACTGAATTGTGAGAACTAACTTCCTCCTGTGTCTTTGCTACTTAATTGCTAGCTCTTGAAAGGCTTGAATGTCCGGCGTGGTGCCTGACACGACATGGATGATGGTCAAGTCTTGTGGCTGCAAACACAGACCTGGAAACCAGACTAGATTATCTGGGTTTGAATCCTGGTTCCTCTGACGTGTGACTTTGAACATGTTACTTGACCTTTTTCTGCTCCAGTATCTTCCTCTTTAAGTTGGGGAAAATAAATGGTGCCTTTCTCCATCATAGAGTTGTTGTGCAGATTAAAAGTATGAGGGTAATACATGTGTTGACTGGGGGATTAACCATAGGTATTACCTGAGTGAGTGAGCAACGGTGTGCCTGTGTCCATGTCTACGCATGCTGGGTGTGGCTGTGATGGACAGTGCCTAAGAGGGAGAAGCTGAATGTTGGAGAGGTTGGAGAGGCCAGGTTGTGCAGAGGCCTTCCATGTTACAGTAAATTTGACTTTGTTCTGTGGATGCTGGTGAGGCATTGAGATTTATTAAGACACGATAAGATGTGATTACATTTTTAGGTTAGAAAGATAACTCCAGCAGAAGGGTGATAGATTGAAAGGAGGGGCAGACTAGAGGCAAGGAACCAGTTAGGAGGCAATAATCATGACAGAGGATGGTGAATAGAGGTAAAGACTGTGGATAGAGGTGAGAATTGATTCAGGAAGCACTTTACAGGTCAGTGTCAGGGCCCCATCACTGGTAGCTGGCAGGGGTGAGCTCTATCTAAGGCTGTATGTGTGATAATACTGTTTGACCATAGTCAGAAATGGAGGAAGAATAGCAGCTCTGGAGATGAGAGAGTTTTCTTTGTGTATTTTAGGTTTGGGGCTTATCTCAAGGAGATCTGAGTGGGTAGCATATGGGTGACATGCTACAGTGGGATGGGTGGCATTGCCCAGAAAGGGTGTGCAGAAGGAGGAGAGCCAGCGAAAGAGCCCTAGGGGGTAGCAACACTTAGGCACTGGTAAAGTACTCTGGGGGTGCCAGTAGAAGAGGCTGAGAAGGAGGACGGGGACAGGGAGGTGGGAAGAGAGCTCAGGGCAGACAGCATCCCCAGGAGGAGGAGGTCTGCAGTCTAGGTGCTGCAAAGGCCTCAGAGAAGGTGAGGGCTAAGAAAGAGGCCTTTAAATGACAGTAAACGGGGCCTCATAACTAATTGGCATCACTTCTAAGAAATGATGAGGCCCCAATTCTCAGCCACCATAACAGAGAGGAGAGGGGAGGAGAGGAGAGGCGAGGCGAGGCGAGGCGAGGCGTACAGGCTGCAGGGCAGGCTGTTGTGCTGAGAAGCTTGGAGTCATTGTTTCTCTTCTTGCAAAATGACTGGATTTTTTTGCAAAAAAGTTTTCCTTCTCAAAATTCATCATTATTATGTCCTTATTTACTAGTTTATGTTGATCAGAAAGTTGGCCCAAGGTGTTGGGTTTTAGTATCAGTTTCCCATTCTTGATTCTCCATTTGTCTCTACCACTTAGAACCCACTGAAGAGCTTTTAAAATGTTCTAATGCCTGGGCACCACACAGTGGCTCTAACTTCATTGATCTAGGATGGAGCCCATGCATTGTGCCTTTCTATTTTGTTTTGAAGCTCTCTGTAATGTATAGCCAGGGCAGAAAATCACAGCTAGCCTTTCTGTGGAAAGCTGCAGCTGTCATGCAGAAGGTAGTTACAGACGTGGTGGCCAAGAATGTTTACACTGTGCAAAAGGAGACGAGGACCCTGTTACACTAGTCCTAGTGTTACACACTTAGCAGCCCATGTGTAGAGGTGTGAGGTCATGATGGTGTGTAGGGAGAGCATGTGGGGCCAAGGCATGGAAGAGTCTGGGCTCTCATGGCTGAATCACACTGAGCCTTTTTCAGTGGGTTTCTTCATTTGCCAACCAGGGAATTGGAGTAAGCCACCTCTAGTGGCCCTCACTGCCCTGGCCCTCAGCCTCTTGTCAACAACTTGAAGTGTCCACTTTTAATATTTTTAAACTGTAACATTTATAAAATAAAATTGGAAAACATAGAAAAATAAAAACAAAAGAACAACAAAAAGCCCCCCAAAAAACAAACAAAAAAACACAAAAGCTACATGTAATTCCAGAAGATCAGTGTTTATCCACATAGTTTGATGTACAACATTCTGTTGTTATAGGTTACTAGTGTTTCTAGGAGACCTTGTGTTATAAAAAAAAAAATCTGTTGTAAAGACAAATGTTCCAATGGGAGAAAGAGACCATGGACTATATTCATAGTAAGGAAGTCATTTTTCTTATATGAATTTTAATAGTGATTTTTGTTTAAAAAAATACACAGAGTACACACACGAGCACCATAAGATCTTAAGATCTTTAAACAAATCTAAGCTAGTGCACTCTGTATACTTTGTATACAGTATACAGCTAGTATACTCTGTATACTGTATACTTTTGTTTAGGAGTATGGACTTAATTTCTCTATGGCTGCCAAAATCAACCTATCTATCTATCTATCATCTATCTATCTATCTATCTATCATTCATTCATTCATTCATTCATTCATTTTTAAGTAGGCTCCATGCCCAGCGTAGATCCCAGTATAGGGCCAAACTCACAACCCTTAGGATCAAGACCTGAGCTAAAACCAAGGGTCTAACACGTAACCAGCTGAGCTACTCAGGCATCCCAGTTTCTTATATATTCTTAATACTGTGATTCCTGATTTTTCTTTCTAAGAAAGTAAAAGTAGCCATAATACATACATAACTTTTTCCCCAAATGCTAATTCTAAATTTCTTTGCAAGTAAATCAGTCATGTTTTGTCCAATTGGAGTTACAAAAACTCACTTTGGATATTTCTGTTGTTTCTGGATATTTATGTTCTTGTTTATATAATTGGCATAATTGTATGTGTTTAGTCTCTATCCTGGGAGCATTGGAGTTGGTTGCCTTGGTTTGAATCCTGTCTCTCCACTGATAGACTATGATGACTTTGAGCAAATTACTAAACCTTAGTGTCCTAAGGTGAGGATAACCATAGTGCCTATGGCATAAAGATAAGACTTGCCCAGTATGTAGAATGGTACATGGTGATAAATGGCAGCCATTTTCAGCATCAGCATTTTATAAGCCTTTTTCTATGCTGGTAAAAAATGCTCAGAAACATTTTCTGTGGCTGTGTAATATTCTCTCCTGTGGATGTATTATTGTGTTAGTGGTTCCTTCTTATTGGACATTTAGACTGTTTCCAAGTTTTTGCTGTTAGATTTGTCACAGCATTACATGCATGTTCACATGCACACACATTTAATTTTTAAAAAATCAGTATCTATAAAACAGTTATGGGCTAAAACTTCAGGCTTCTAGGATGAGATACTTATGGAACTTTTCAGTTTCATATGGCAACATTCCAGAAAATATAACATGAATTTTTCATTTAGAAAGTTTGAGGCATGGTCTTAATTACTTCTTAAAGAGCACTAAATCCTCTTTGTGTGCTGGAGACTGTGTTACATAAGATATCATAGTTCCTCCTCTAGGAGGCTGGAACTTTTTTTTTTTTTAAAGATTTTATTCACTGGGG
This sequence comes from Canis lupus familiaris, assembly GCF_011100685.1. Classification (NCBI taxonomy): domain Eukaryota; kingdom Metazoa; phylum Chordata; class Mammalia; order Carnivora; family Canidae; genus Canis; species Canis lupus. The sequence continues at coordinate 50,423,722 of NC_049229.1, read as the reverse complement.
CCCCTGGGTGGCTCAGTCGGTTGGCTAAGTACTTGCCGTTGGCTCAGGTTGTGATCTCCAGGTCTTGGGATCGAGCCTTGTCTCAGGCTCCCTGCTCAGCCAGGAGTCTGCTTCTCCCTCTGCTTCTCCCTCTGCTTCTCCCTCTGCTTCTCCCTCTGCTTCTCCCTCTGCCCCTCTGCTCCTGTGCTCTGTGTGCTCACGCACACTCTGTCTCTCCAAATAAATAAAATCTTTTTATTTTCTTGAAAATTTTATTTATTTATTTGAGAGAGAGAGAGAGATCATCAGCAGGGGGGATAGGCAGAGAGAGAAGCAGGCTCACTGCTTCCTAGGACCCTGTGATTATGACCTGAGCTAAAGACAGCCACTTAACCAACTGAGCCTGGAGTGCCTGGAGTCTGAAATCTTAAAGATAAGATGTAGAAAAATACAAAGATACAAATCAAAAAGGCTCTTGTGGGAGAACCCTCTAAATGTAGATAGAAGGAGGGAATCTCACCAGTGCTACTCCTGAACCCCACTGGGAAACATGACCCCTCCGGTTGGTGGCTAGGGATTCTGAAAGAGGCTTAAGCAATGTTGGTTTGCTGTTGATTGTCCTGTGACTGTGCTGATATTGATGGTATTCTCCCTCCCACCTTCTCCACTCCCCATCCCAGGTCACCACCTATTTGCACAAGGACTACAACAACCTGTGGATTATTAAGAAACATAATACAAATGCAGGTAATGTGGTAGAGAACTGATGTTTCTTGCATTATTGCTTACTCTGAGCCATTTTTAACATTTCCCATGCCTTCAAATGGTACAGAGATGGGCGTTCCTGAGCATTCTTTGGCAATACCTTCATTGATCTCACTTATCCTTTCAACAGCTATTTATTGAGCACCTACTATGTTCCAAGCACTGTTGTCAACATAGGAGATAAACAGTGAGCAAGACAGATAAGATCTCACTCTTAATAGCTGTCATGTTGAAGCTAGAGAGAAGGGCCAAGGTTCAAACTTAATCCAGACTGGTTACCTGTACATGCTGCCAGGGCCTGGTTGAGTCCCCCAGTTGAGGGTACACAGTGGCTGCTCTCATTTCTAATGAGAGCGCTTAGCCTTGCAGACCCCAGCATATAGTACAGCTCAAGTTGTCCTGATGTGATAGAGTATTGGTACCCATTGGTCATCCCAGGACTGGACCAGTCAATTGTAGATTTCGGGGCTTATGGCTGGGCTTGTCTAGCCTGGTACTTGAGCCCTCACTCAACATCTGCTGGTCTGCTCCTGATTGGCCTGGGCAAAGCTGCTCTGAAGCACACTTACTGGGCTCTCAGGACTTTATGACATGGGCTATATCAAGATCTTTCTTTGGTCAGGGAGGTAGCTACCTGCAGGCTGTACCTTCTGCTGCAGCTGAGAAGAGGACAGAGGGCATTTCTTGCTCACCTCTGAGCCCCTGCTGATTGTCCTGTGTCATAGGGATTCAGTAAACCCCACCTGGTTCTCAGCCTATCTTGAATCAGCTGCTCCTGAGCCTTTGCATGGCAGTGGGTAGCTATTCATCTAAATTCACCTTTTTTGTTTCTTTCCCCACCTCTTGTGGCTATGGTCTTGAGACTAGAAATGTACACAACCACTGGCTTTGCCTCCTAATCCTCAGTAATATATGTTAGGACACCATTGGTCAGAGTCTGTTTCTATACCTTTATGATACCAGTATTGATTATTTTATCCAACAGAACAAACATAATGGCCTGTCATAGTGAGGAGTTATGAGACAAGACTTACCTCTAAAGTTATATAGGCATGGACCAAATCTTTGAACACCTTTGATCTGTTATTCAATGTGGCTTCTAGGTTAGGGTGGTTGCATTTCCCCCCAAGGAACTGAGGCTCTGTGTGAAGGAAGAGTGCTACAAGCACTTTGGAAAGTGGGAGCCATATAGACTATAAAGGTTTGTGTTCTTTTGGTAGTTTATATATTTCTAGAAATTTATCCATTTTTCTAGGTTGTCCAATTTATTGGCATATAGTTTTTCATAAGATTCTCTTATGGTTGATTGTATTTATGCAGTTGATTGCTACTTCTCTCTGATTTGTGATTTTATTTATTTAGGTCTTTGTGTTCTTGATGGCTACAAACGCCCCTTTCTGCCACCTCCATGTGAAATGAAACTTCATTTGATTTGTCACCTTGCTGACTAATCTTCAAAGATCTTAAAGTCCACATAGGAATGGTCATTTCTACACTTGAGTTCTCTGATTCTCTTAAGAGCTAGTGATTTGTTCTGGCTCATTTCTCTTTCCTGACCAGAGTGTTAGTGTCTCACTGTTGGGGAGAAGTTTGCAAAGATCCTTTTGTATTCCTGATTTGCTGCCATCTCCTTTTCCATTGTTATTGCCTTGCCAGACCTGATCAACTTGGTTTCTAGATCATGTGGTCCCTTTCTTTGTCACTTCATCATTTTCTTTGCCTCACACTTAGCAAGTTTGTTGCCAGAGACAAGATAATGACTGACCAGAATTTGCAGGGTTTAACATTGGACTCTGAGGACAGCTGGGCATGTGGTCATTTACATGGACTTAATTTTTAGAAGACTGTATTTTTACTACTAAAAGGAAAATCTTATTCTTTGACTTCCTGACTTAACCCTCCTGTGGAGGCTCCTGTGCCTGTCAGATAAAGACCACATTTCCTAGCTTGGCATCCAGTGTCTGGCCCTACTTGTTCATACCTTCATCTATTCCCACGGTCTGTCCTGCCCCACCCACTCATATGAAATCATTTGCCATCAATCGGATGTGTTTTGTTCTTTCATACAACTGTGCCCCATTTGTTGACCTGACAAAACTCTCCCCTCCTTAAAGAGTCTTTTCAGGCATATCTCTGAGACACCCTTCTCTGAGACAATGAGGGGCCTTTCTCTTTGTTTGCCCAGCACTCTGTATGTACCTCTAGTGCCTACAGTATTATATTATAACTTTTTCTCGTAGGCCCTCAATTCATACCTGCCTAATGAGTGAATAATTTCAGATATCAATGCTTGTTTCTTTTTGGCAGATCCCTTGGATCCTTCAATCCCAGTGGAGTTTGTACGACATGGAGACATCGTTCGGCTAGAACACAAAGAGTAAGTAAATTTGCTGTCTGGGATGAGTGAGGGTATGGGTGCCAAAGGTAAGGAGTTCTTCTAAGCTGGAAATAAACAAAAGTCAGATTTGAATGAGGCTTTAATAAATAGAACAAGGCTGCTGTGCTAGAATAGGAGATCCATTTTATGAAGTCTGGTGAGATAAGTCAGTTTTGTCTGTCTATTTTGGCTTTGGGGGGCTTTGAACTTTGAAGGTACTGCTCAGTTTTCCTTTCTCTAGAGGAAAAAAAATTTTTGAGTTACCCAAAGCTTCTCAAGCAGCTGCCTTTAGGAAGATATAAAAATCTGTTTCTGAGATTATGGCAAGCTGGTGTATTTAAGTGATGTTTTTACTAAAAATAACAAATAATTCTGGAATAATATGAGAACATCTAAAGCATCAAAGAGCTAACAAGACAGTAGAGAGTTACTAGGCCAAAATTTAAGTGAAGGAGCGGGGGTGGGGTGTGTGTGTGTGAATCCAGAGAAATGAGTAGGATGCTGCAGCGACTTCTGCTTTGATCCCACAATCTTGAGTTTCAGTCTTTGGTTTTGACTGCCCCTTGAGGGAAAGAGTTGTGAATTCAAAGCTCTAGGCATGCCCAAAGTGGTAAATTTATTAAGTGATCCTTCCCCCAAACCTGAAACCCCAAAGGGCTTGATCAGGGGGAGCGGTGTGAGGAGGGGGTATCTCTGGTTCCTGAAAAGTTGTAACTACCAGTTGATCCTCACATGGATTTGTGGCCCAAATTAATTTCATCTGAATGGTCTCAAAATCTTTAGGCCATGAATTTAAATGAACATAATCCTAGCTTGGTAATATCTCCTAGGTGCCTGGCTAAAAGCAAATGTAAATCCTCTTTGGGAAAGACATTGCTATTCATTCCCTCAAGTAGTTTTTCAGTGACAGTGAATAATACATATAAAAGTAACTAAGCATACAAGGAAATAGGGCACCATGTGCAAGAGCAAACAGGAATGATAGATGTCAGAAGCAGCCTTGCAGCCTTTGTGTACTAGAATCATCAAGTATAGTTTTTTTTTTAAAAAATCAGGACATTTCTATTTTTGGAAATTCCCAGAATTTTTATATTGAACACTTACTTCTTATTGTGGGTAAAAGTAAGAACTGTTATAAAACGTACAAAGTAAATAAAAGCCAAAAGAATCCCCCCTTCCCCCATAGATCTCCACTTTGTAAGACTGGTAATGAGGGCAGAAAGAGTTAAACAGGAGGGAGGAGGCTTACATGGCTCAGGCATGTGTAGATTATAAGTCTTAATTTCTTATCCCCAAAGCTGCCTCATGAGTCAGGCAAGCTAAGTGCTTCAAAGCCACCAAATGTGGTAAGTCATCCCCGACTCCTGAAGTTAACCCCTTTCTTGGCATAGTCCAGGACTCCTCCCATCTGTCCCTGCTGCTTTGGCCAATCCTCTGACTCTCTGGATATATTTTGTGAGTAAATAGGCAAGATAATCCTGATACATTTGATTTCATAGTTCAAATTCTAATTTTCTTGCACTAACAGATTACTCTGAACATCCTCAGTAAAAGAGGAGATGTTGCACGTCTCTTTTCTCCAGGATAATGGTGTTTCTCTCTCTCTTTTAACTTCTAGGACTTCTCGGAACCTACACAGTCACTATCATGAGGCCCCCCTGACCCGGAAGCACTATCAGGTCACTGGCTATGGCATAGTAAGTGAGCAACTAGAGAGTGAGCAGGATGTAAAAATATTGTGAGGCCTGGTTCAGAGCCATGTGACAGAAAACATCTTCCTTGGAATTCTGGAATGTTCCTAAGGATGATGGGTTGCATGGAGAATGGGACTCTAGTAACACTGGGAACTTCTTTGCTAGACTTGCTGTGGGAAAAGCAACCTATGAGTCTATTTGTTTCCATCTCTCTCCTTCCATAATAACCATGCCATTTTTATGTTCTGACACTCAATAAATGTCACATATGAATACTATTTGGGTCCCTTTTTAAATCACATTGGACATCGAAGCCATGGACCCGCAAAATGATCGTAGGTGAATATGAAAGTTTATTCTTTGCCAGATCCCAAATCCTTATTGGCTGTTTTTAAGGATTACTTCCCTATTCTGCAGGGGGAGGTTAGCCACATTGCTTTGAGATCTTCTACTACCTTGGGATGATGCAGTTAATAGAAGAAACTCTAGGAGTACTTCTGGCTTGGGGAGTCATTTGGAAACAAAACAACTAGTGGGCAGCTAGACTTTGGACTATCTTACATTCCCTTGCAGGGGTTTTGGTGCATCAGTAAAGCTATGGGCTCCTTAAGGTGGACTTCCCAGCCTTCCTTCTGTTTGCTCATCCCACAGTACTAGAGCGACAGCTCATCTTTTCCTTGTGGGCATCTTCTGAGGAGAATTAGACACAAGTGTGTTAATTTTCAAAATACAATCTCCAAGCCAGACCTTTCTGGCTTAGGTGAGTGAGTGTCCACATGGCCAAGTAATGGGTACAAATGGCCAAAGTCTATTTCTTTTGGCTCAAGGTAATGTCTTGAGTTTGGTTTCAGAGCAGAAACATACGTTTAGGGACGCCTGGGTGGCTCAGTGGTTGAGCGTCTGCCTTTAGCCCAGGGCGTGATCCTGAGTCATGGGATCGAGTCCCACATCAGGTTCCCTGCATGGAGCCTGCTTCTCCCTCTGCCTATGTCTCTGCCGCCTCCCCCACCCCCACCCCCCCGTGTCTCTCACTAGTAAATAAATAAAATCTTTAAAAAACAACAACAACAAAACACACACACACACACACACACACACACACAAAACACAAAAAAACCCCACATACGTTTAGAATTTAAAGTCCTATGAAGTAAAAAATTGGACTGCAGGCTGCAGGAGTTACAGTACTTTTCTTGGTTGTGATAGTGAGCTCTGGGGGAATGTCCATCACTTGGGATGTTTCTGTTGCCCTCTTGTTCCCTTTCCCATCTCATCCATTGAGGCCCGTTTAGTAACATGGTGGCGTCTGAAAGGGTGGCCATCTCCCTCTCCCCATAGATCTTCTCTAAAGTCCTCTTATTTTCATTCTATTTTTTCCTTGATTTATGTGGCAGAACGGGACAGGAGACTCAAATGATTTCTGGCGGATTGAGGTTATAAACAGAAAATTTGGAAACCGGATCAAGGTGCTGAGAAGTCGAATTCGCCTTATCCATCTGGTCACAGGTTGTGTCCTGGGCTCCTCGGGAAAGGTCCTGCCCAAGTGGTGAGTGTCTGGGGTTTCAGTGTCCCAATTGAGGCTCATGCTTTTCCTTTCATACTACAAGGAGTATACCAGAAGCTTCTATTTCCCAGTTGTCAGTGTACACCTCATGTTTTCATATTTTTAGTGGCAGATGAAGTGAGAAAAAGCATCGGGTGTGTTATAGAGCATAGAACTCCAGAGTTCTTTGGTATTTTATGGCTTCTGATAGTTGAGCAGAATAGTTGTTCATCTGGCTGGACCTTCTAAATACTCTGGGCCTTTCTAAAATAAGAATACTCTTTGCTAGACTCCTCCTAGGATGGTTATGGAATATAAAAGAGTAAAGTTGAAAAAAGCATGGCCTCTGTGTTCTATGAATTTTAAGAGATTCGACATGCAAGTCTCTGGTGAGTTTCACATCTTCTGAGACCTCTGTGACGGCTTTTCACAGGGGCTGGGAACAGTTGGAAGTTACTTGTACCCCATACCTGAAGGAAACCCTCAACTCTATCTGGAATGTGGAAGACCATATCAATCCCAAATGTGAGTGAGATTACTTCCTGGAAACATTTACAAGTAACTCTTGTCTTAGAAAAATCAACTTTCATAGATTCTGTTGCCACTTTATCTCATTGTTGCCATTTCCTGCCTTTTTTGAACCTCGAGTCTTCCTAAGTGTGTCTCAATAGGTGGCTCCTTTTCCTTCCCATCCATGTAAACTTCCCATCCTCCTTAAACTACCCCTGAAGTGACCAGTGACCTTGCTGTGGGCCAGAGCTAATCTCTTCTCATTTCCCTTGCCTCTGGCTGGATTTGACACTTTTCCCTGCTGCCTGTGGTGCCTGTTGCTCTGTCTCATCTCCTTCTGGGCTTTTCTGTACCATGCACCGTGGACACCTCCCACCCTCAAGGCTTAGAGCAGGCTAGTGCTCTCCCTTTACACCCCTGTGTAGGGCTCTCCCCTCCCCACAACCAGCCCACACTTTTACAGAAAGCCCTGGCCCTTGATCTGAGCCCCACATCTATACTCCCAGGCTCCGATTTGACCTCTCTACATCAGTGTCATCTTCAACTCTGTAGTCTTTAGATTCACCATTTGTCCTCCTCAACCACCCCTTTCCAGCTACTGCTTCATTTCCTTTCTCCGTGCTTCCCAGCTTATTCTTCTTACTACCTAATTTAACCAACCAGCTAATTAATTAACTAATTAAACCACTCTTTAGTGGGTCCAGTGGGAAGCCTCGGGGCCCCAGGGAACACTAGTGAATGAGGTGGACTTGGTCCCTGTCCTCACAGACCAGCCTAGCAGGGAGAGCAGCATTTGAGCCTGTTCCACACTGAAGGATGATGGTGCCAAGAGCAGTGGCAGCACTGAGGACAGGGTTCATCTCCTGCTGCCTTTGTATCTCTCCAAATGCCTGATAAGTGATTTGCACAAACTGAAGGGGTAATCGAGGATTGGACCAGGCTTTCTTCTGTCTCCTCAGCACTTTTCTCTACTTGTAAGCCAGTGCATCAGGAAATCTATACTCGGACTCCCAGGTGCAGTCTTGGTACTATGGACAGCTGTGAGAATGTGCATGTCACTGAGGTTTTCTTCTCTGTCGTTTCTTTGTCTAGTGCCAAACATCAGCTTGGATGTGCTACAGCCCACTTTTCCTGAAATCTTGCTGGAATCCCACATGGTGATGATCCGGGTACTGTGGCCCCCTCTTATTTGAAGGCTTCTCCATGAGCTCTTGGCCATCCACAAATTTGCATCATAGATCAATAGCCATGGTATAGATCCACTGTCCCCTGGTGGAGGACTTTGAAAGGGCCTTCACTCCTGGATTACTGGGTCTTCAAAGGCATTTCCTTTATCACAGAATGGTCGTGGTGATGATGATGACAATGACGATGGTAATGATGGTGATGACAGCAGATACCAATGCACACTAATGTAGCTCTTATGTGTCAGATGCCTCTAAGCACTGTACTGTACTATTTTTTTGTACTGTACTATTATTCCATAGTTATCACTATTCTACGGAGACTATTGTCCCTACTTTCGAGATGAGGGAATCAAGGCACAGAGAGGTTAAAGAATTTGCCCAGGGTCACAGAACTAAATGAAAGAGGTGGATCCAGGCTTCAAAGCCAGGCTGGCAGGCTTTCAGAGTCAGTGCTGGTTACCTCTATACTCTTCCGCTTTGTCTTTTTTTTTTTAAGATTTTATTTTTTTGAGAGAGAGAGTGTGTGAGCAAGAAAGAGAACATAAGTGGAGGGAGGCAGAGGGAGAAACAGACTCTCTCCGCTGAGCAGGGATCCTGATGTGGGGCTGGATCCCAGGACCCCAGGATCAATGACCTGAGCCAAGGGCAGACACTTAACTGGCTGAGCCACCCAGGTGCCCCTACATTCTTCTGCTTCTAAGTGATTCTCAAATCTGTTCAAATGGCAGAGTCCCTGAAAACCAGAGTGCTCTTGGTTGAAGATCTTGAGAAATTGATAGTTCATTCCATTATATGAAACTAGAATGAATTAAGATGAATAGCTGATCTGAGCATGTTGTTTGTCTATAGCAGAAAGTGCCCACTCATGTTCCTAGACACGGGAACTGTTTAGGAGCATGGTTGAGTCTTTTGCAGTTTTTGTAAGACTCATTGTTTGTACTCTCCATCATTAGTCTCTCACAGCAGTCCTAGCCTCAAAGGTGTAAAAAACAATTGAGAGAGATTTTCTTTTTAAATTTTAAGATTTTATTTATTTATTCATGAGAGACATAGAGAGAGAGGCAGAGACACAGGCAGAGGGAGAAGCAGGCTCCATGCAGGAAGCCCGATGTGGAACTTGATCCCGGGTCTCCAGGATCACGCCCTGGACTGAAGGCATCACTAAACCGCTGAGCCCCTGGGGCTGCCCGAGAGAGATTTTTAAATTGAGAAAGTTCTACCACTAGCTTAATGTCTCCCCTGTTCAGTAGAGAAACCCTTTGCTTTTCCTCTGGTTTATGGAAAGCTAATGTCCTGCAGGAACGATGTTTAAGAATCCCTATATCTCTAGCCAGGTATGTGATTATCACTCCACCTACAGTGTCACAGGGAGGTGTGTGATTATCACTCCACCCACAGTGTCACAGGGAGGTGTAGTGGTTATTTTCCCCTGCTGAGTTGCTGTCAAGTGGACTTTCCTGGAAGTGATTATGTAAGCAGTACTCAGTAAATATAGTTGACTTATTTCACCAGATTAGATTTTAAAAATTCAAATTTTATGTCCTTTCTGTACATTTAGAGGTGATGACTTGACATTAAGTGATCTCCAGGTCACTTCTTCTCTGACTCCCTGCTTGTAACTGTCACTGTGGCCTGATGACATAGCTATTTGAATTCGTGCCTGTCAGTCAAAATATCATTCTGTGTCTTGGGTAGAATTTTAAGACTTAAGTCTAAATAGCCTCGTTTTTTTCTTTCATTATCTAAGAGGTAGAGCCATAGAGTAAAAGTGCATCAGGGAACTTTCTTATTCAACCAATATAGAGTCAGGGAAGAGTGATCAAAATAGTCCAGACGACAGAAACTGCATGGGATAGGGCTCTTCTGCCCACTGAATGGAGGGTCTGAATTCTGTGCAGAAAAGGCTGCCTTGTCTCCTGAGGTCAGCTGGAACGAGCCCACTTTAGATTTTAAGCATAGAGAATTATGTATAAATGCATAGGCTTGTAATGGGTATATACTTTTCCTTCCTTGCATTTCTTGGATTAGTAAAGGCGCTGGATTTCTGAGATTAATGCAATCAACAAGATGCCTCTGGTTGTTTATAACTCTGGCTGGAATCCCCGAGCCCGGGACTGAACTACACTGGTTTGAAGGAATTGATTTTCCTTAGCAGCTCCTCTGGGGCCCAGGATGATTCATTCTTCGTTCTGAGGCCCTTCATTAGAGAAGCCCTGACCCAACTCATAGCACCTTACTCCTGTTCTTGGGAAGTGCCTTCTCAATGTGTTCTGATAATCAGGATGACACCAGTCTTGGAGCTTAGTATCCAGGGTCCTGATCTTTTCCTTCTGATTTTTGAAAAGCCCTGATTTTGGCATAGAGAGGCAGATTGTTGGACAGTCTTGGTTACTGGATTAAATGGGCTGAGTCTGGGTCCTTCAGGCTAAAGTGTGCATTTTGAATGGGGATAATATCACCCCCAGGGGGTAAAATAGATTCTTGGAGGGCAAAAAACTCTTAACTTTATAATGTATGAGGCATCCGTAGTCATCCAGTATGTAAACACATTTACAATATAGCTGTGGTGGTAAAATGTCATGGGAGGCATTTAGGAAAAAAATGTCTAAGAAGTCCCAAGAGGAACAAGAAAAAAAAAAAAAAAAGCTGAGAAACACTAGACTAAAGTAACTTTTTCCAAGTCCAGGAGCTCATCAGAGTGTCTGGCTTTGTGTTTGAAACTGGCTTTCAACCACAAGTCGGAGGGCACAAGTCATCCTGATTTTGTATCTCCCACTAGTCCTCTTGAAACCTTCTCCTAGGTCTGGAAGATGAGTGTATGTCATTCTTCTTTCTCTCAAGCGTAGTGGGTCTGAATGGACTGTCTGTGGTGGCAGTGGAAGGTTGTGTGTTGGGAGAAGTAGGCAGTTGTAAGCAGGTGATCAGTGACTGAGAACAAGCACCAGATTCTTCTCTGCAAGAGACATGGAGATTTCTCCTGACAGCTGGCTATATGTGAGAATATACATACTCCACATTTCTGGCACCCCTCTAGATCTCTGCCTTGACTAGCTGCTTTTCTGCCGTTTTCCTGCAGGGGAACAATGGTCTCAAACCCAAGGACAATGAGTTCACGTCCAAACCCTGGCACTGGCCTATCAACTATCAGGTAGGGCTTGAGGCTGGAGCTGCTCCCAGGAAACAGGGCCAAAAAAGAGACCATTGAGACTTGGTGGGGGTAAGGTGGGGTGACTGGGCAAGGCCTTGCCTGGCATGAGATGGCCGGAGACAGGGCTCTGTTCTCTGTCCTGATTTCAACCCGGCCTTCCCAGAGAGCTCACATAGAATCGGCACTTTCTGAGCCTTCTGCCCAGGCCCCCTATCTGTGGAAGGTAACTGGTCTTCCTCCCTGCCGAAGCACCCATGGCTGGGATACACTGGGCCCTGGATCAGCAGGGTGTCCTTTGCCCTGCAGGGCCTGCGTTTCTCAGGGATCAATGATACAGACTTCCGTGTGTATCTCCTCGGCAACCCGGTGAGTACCCTGCACACTCCCTGCGTGGGCCCTTAGCCTGGACCCTTGGGGGGCTCTCCTCTCACCCACCCGTTCTCCTTCCCATGCAGGTGATTTGGTGGCTGAATCTGTTGAGCATTGCCCTCTACCTCCTCTTGGGCAGCATCATTGCTGTAGCTGTGCAAAGAGGGACCCACCTGCCTGCGGAGGTTGAAGGTTAGTCCCTTGGGCTCTCCCTCCCCTGACCTAGCAGCTGGCCCAAACCTGCACTGCCGATGGGCCATTCTGCCCTCATCCCTCACTTTTTTCCTTCTCCTTTGCTTTTTAAAGCTCAGTCACCACAGCCCAGGACTATGTTAAACACTCCATCCTTCCAGCACCCCCGTAGAATAGACCATTCTTAATTCCCATTTTATGACTTAGGAGGCAAAGGCACAAAGAGAAGAGACTTGTCCCAGGATATATATTAGTAAGTTTAGAGCTGAGGTTCGAGCAGTCTGACTACAGAGCCCTCACTTTTTAGCCTCTATGTCCTGTAGAGAGCTGCCCACCTTTCCTTCTCTGTCCCTCCCTGCTCCATGGCCCTGTCCTCCAGTGGGGAAGGGACCACAGCCCCTGAGACATTCCCACAGGCTCTTTTTACCCTGTGTAGCTCCTGTGTGAACAGCGACAGCCCTAGACCCCCTTTCTGCCCTCCATCCTCATCTCTGACTTCACCTTTGCCCCGTCTGGCACTGCAAAAATCTATGTGGCAGCAAAGATGTGGGACATGGCAGTGGGGTGGGAGCAGCTGGCTGTGAGGCGTGCAGCATCTTGGTTTCTTTAGAGGCTGGACTGCCTCCTGCTGCTGTTTGGTGCACCTGCACAGGTGCTGAGACCTCTCTCAACAGGTGGTGATCAGAGCTCTTGAGGGCCAGCTGCTTATGTCTTCCAGCTGCTGTAAGCTTGCTTAGCAGCTTGCTTAGCGTGCTCCAGATGAGGGAAGGCAGGCTCAGTAAGGCGACATGGCTTAGTCTAGTCACACAGCAAGGAAGGGCAGAGCTGGACAAAAGCCTGGGGTCTCTGCCCCTCCCTGGCTGCTGACTAAGCTGCGCTGCTTGGGGCCCAGGGCTGTCCCAGGTCCTGCTGCAAGGAGGCGGTCAGCTCCTGCTCGGCTGGATGCTCCATTACTTCCCATTCTTCCTGATGGGCCGGATCCTCTACTTCCACCACTACTTCCCAGCCATGCTCTTCTCCAGCATGTTGACAGGTGAGCGCGGCCTACCGGGATTGGGTAGAAGAGTGGGGGAGCAGCACTGAGGGGGAGTCTCTGCTTCCTGACCTGGGGTGGCTCTTTTGTGTTATATCCTGGGAAGTCGTCTTCTATTAGGCCAATGCTAGGTCTCTTTCTTCTTTCTCCTAGGAATTCTGTGGGATACTCTCCTGCGGCTCTGTGCCTGGAGTCTGGCCTCTTCTTTCCTGGCCAGGGGTGTATATATGGTGGGAATCCTGAGCCTGCTCCTGGGAACTGCCTACAGGTGAATATCCCTTACCCCGGGCATTGCTGCCCCCCTGCTCCTGGCCCACAATTCTGATTTCTGTGCCTTTGATGCATTTTAGAATCCCCTGGGGAGCTTTGAAAGCACACTGGTGTCTGGGGCCCATCCCCAGAGGCTCTGATTCAACTGAGCCAGTTTTCAGAGCTCCCCAGGTAACCCAAATGCATAGTAGGAAAGGAGAAACCTGGGACTAACTGTGCATCCTTCCTTATTGCCAGCGGGTCCCAGCTTTTGTACCACCCTCGCACACTGGCTGCCTCTCTTTAGTTCCCGTGGCTCCCCACTGCATAGCCCTGGAGGGGGTGGGGTGAGGGAGAGAGTGGGGAGAGGGGTGTGGGGTGTGGCTCAGAATAACCCAGAGAAGGAGGGTGTTGTTTGGCAAGCCTCACTACCCGCCTCCCCTTCCTGCCAGCCTCACAGATCCCCTATTGAGAGTCACTGGCCTTTAGGGGCCAGGGAGGCAGCATTAAAGTGTGTACAGGAAATGGTGGGCCTGTGACCTGAGGGCACATGCACATTTTAACAAGTACTCTGAGCCAAACAGCTACCACCAGACCCCGGGACTGGTCTCTCCCCTGGGCCTCCTGGGAAGAGCCCTTTCCTTCATTGTCATTAAGATAGCATCTGCCAAGCTCCCAGACTAGTGTGCCCACATGGTGAACTCAGACACTGTGACGAGAAAGAGTGGGCCTTGTAGGTGGAGAAGAGCTGATAAGCTCCAGCAGGGGGTGTGAAATTTCAAAGATCTGTGGGGCCCCTTGCCCCTGCCCAGCACTGGATGCCAACTGCCTCCCTCTGGATTCTCTCTTACAGCTTCTACCTCTTCCACCCTCTGGCTTATGGGATGGTTGGTCCCCTTGCCCAGGACCCCGGAAGTCCCATGGCAGGACTAAGGTGGCTTGAATCATGGGACTTTTGAGGCTCCTGCAAGGACTCCAGCCTGAGTCCTGGAACGTTCTGGGGACAGCCAGCTGTGCAGCCAGGATCTGGACCTCCCAGCTGTGGGCAAAGCTGCCCGAGGAGCCCGAGGAATTCTGCTACCCGCCAGGACCAAGCTCTGCGAGCCTCCCCGGAATTTAACCCAACACTAGGGAGACCCACAGCTCTGTCTGCAGAGATTCCACCACTGGGAATGGCTTGGCAACAGAGGACAACATCTCTCAGGCCCATTTCCCTGAGTGTGCAACCTAAGGAAGGATGAATGTGAGAGAGAATGGGTGTGAGTGTGTGGGAGTGTGAGACTTCATTTGCCCATATACCTGTGGACAGCTGACTGTCAAAAACTCTGAGAAATAGACCAGGGCTACCATAGTATTTTCTGGTATTTCTTTCACACTGGATTTGGTTTGAAAGCAAGAGCTATCAAAAATTCTCTGACCTCCAAGAAGGCTGAGCTCACTGGCCCCACTTTGGGATATCACCAAGGGCAGAGCAGATGGGGGCCATCAGATCTGTGCCACCCTTCTCCCCACGAACACACCCATACCACTGAGTGCCCCTGAGCAGGAGGGCCAGCCTCCCAGCTGCTTCCCTGGGTAGCAGCTGCTGGGAAGTCTCTGGCAGCAGGTGGCTGTGCTTCCTGCCTGTAGTGTGCACAGAGGACTGGGCTCTGGAGCCAGTGGCCAGGAACTTACCAGCCCTTGGTTCCTTGATCTCTGAGAAAGTCACATGGTGACTGGTGGGAGGAATGGCGTCCTATCCTTGGCTGCTCTGTGTCCCCAGGCCCTACTTGCCAGATGTGGTTTCTTGCTGTCTGTCCTTTTTCCTTTGCATCTAGCCTGGCTATGAGGGTGAGGTGGATGCATTCTCCTGAGGGCTGGGAGAACCTTTGGGCCCTCTTAGCTGCCGAGGCTGGTGTGCAGCAGGGTAGGGATCTGTGGTGCTGGGTTGGGTTGGTGTTCCTGTCACTCATGAGGTATTCCCTACTTTTACTTCTCTAGTCTTCCCTGCTGCCCTGGATGCATTTCATTTCATTTCCATTTCTCTGTGTCACTATTTTACCAATCTCTTTCTCCCCAAAGACCCAGAGCACCTGGGGTCTGAGTCTTTGCAGTAAAGCTTCTGCTCTCTACCACTTTAAAGCCCAAGCAAGAAGCTCAGAGTTGTTTCTTTTAGTTCCTCCTCAAATGGAAGAGATTAATAAAACCCTTGGGTCAGAACCGAACCAGCCCCAGGCCCGCTCTTCAGGCTGCCTCCCTCCTGCTGGTACGATGACAGAGTATTTTGTCTCAGAGGACTGTGATGCTTTCAGGTTTAATGATGAGGCCCTGCCACACTTCATCTTCCCTCCTCTGGAGCCCCCACCAATTCTGACAGGGTCAGAGCTCTTTAAAGCATCTTCGGGAGGCGGTTGCCACGGAGACTGGAAATTGGGCCCAGGGACAGGCTGTGCTACCTACTGGGCGGTGGGGAGGGAAGCTTCTGGCCGTCCTTAGCCATTCAGACCAGCCATCATTAATGTTAATAGAGGAAATGCAGCAATGTCAAAAGCAAGACAGGTTTGTTAATTAGATCTGGGGTGTGATGACCTCCCTCCCCCAGGGCTGCAGCCCCTTTGACTTCCCCTGGCAGGAAGTGCCTGTGTGCTGAGTCTGGGCTGTGCGCTTAATTGCATTTCTGGAAGGGAAGGAGAGCAGGAATGGAGAACCTCTGCTCACCCCTTCTACCCCACCACTGTCTCTCCTCCTCAAAGGTGGAGTTGGTTTCTTCTGAGTTGGGTGGGGGTAGCCATTGGGTGGGTTCCCCTGGAGGGAGAATGCAGGAGTCTGCCTGCCCCTCAGCCAAGAACAATGGCCCTGTGACAACTGGGAGGTGGCCGATGTCCTTGCACCTTCTTACTTCCTACTAGGAACCTTTTGGAAGGGAGGAACTCTGAAGGAGCCAGAGGGGCAGCCACCCAAGTGAGGGTGAGAAAGGAGAAAGCTCAGCTAGCTTCCTGCCTATGGCTCCTCCCTCATTTGGCCACACTGGGGACAAAGGGTTCCTCTGTCTCCTACTGCACTCCAAGGATGAGAGAAGAATCGTTAGCTCACTCCCTCCTCTTCCCCTTAGCCCAGACTGGCACACACTTCTCCAAAGATAAGGCCGTATGGGTTGATGCAGCTTCCAGTGCTCAGGTTCAGTCGGTGGAAGATGCTGGAGAGGGGATATCAAAGTGGTGCTCTGAACGTGGGCTCCAATGCCCAGGAATTGGCAGAAATGTGACATGCCCCACAAACTTGCTGGTGGAGGAAGATCTTTGTTAGCCCAACCTCCAGCCAGCTTCTTGAGCGACAATTTTATATATATATAAATAAATATATATATGTTATATATATAAATAAATATATATATAATTTTATATATACATATATATATATAAAATTTTCCACAGATAATCAGAGGTCATTTACTTTTGTAATAAATAGCTCTTATTTTGAATGCCATGGTGTTCTTCTTGTACTTAATTGAATCTGACTTCCCTTGGGCTTCCGAAAGAAGACAGGAATGTTTTGAGTGCAAAAACCATTCCACTATATCTCAGTATCTGAGGCCATTCTAATTTGAGCAGAGGCCCTGGCTGGGCAGGTGGGCCTGCTGACCCCAGCAGGCATTGGGCCCTCCCACTTACAAGGTTACTTGAGGAATACTGGTTGTTCTTTTGACTTATTTTAACTTAGTCCAAAATAAGTAGAAAGCTGGACCTCACTTTTTCTCTTGTAACCCTCCACACATTAGGGCAAGGAGCTTGAGAGAGTAGCAGTTGTCCACTTTGGAGGCAGCTGTGTGGCCCAGCATCGGAGTGGCTCCTATTCTGCTCAGCAGAGGCCCCATCCTGACGGGTCTTCTGTTTTCAGGAGTGTGATGTTAAGAGTCCAAAGGAGGTGTGAGAGCTGATGGTGTATTGGCAGGAGGTAAGGGACGAGAGGCGGCAGATTGGGGCACTGCTCTGTGAAGTGGGGATGGCTTGACTCCACCTCCCTCTTGGGACAAGAGTGGCTGGAGTGGCTGGAGGGCTTGGGGAGAGGGCCATGCAGATCTTCAGGAGATGGAAAGTACAGAGTCTAGGCAGTTTAGGGAAGGACCAAACACTTCTTGAGTGGCATGCCGACACATCTGTGACACTGAATTCTCAAAAGGCAGAGTGAAGTCAATTCTGGTTTTGTCTCCATTCTACCCATGAGAGATTAAATTACTTGCCTGAACTCCTGTCAATAGCAGGGCCAGGACTGGGCATCAGGTTGGGCTTTTTCTGCTTCTCCAGCTTGGTCCTAGGACTAGAAGCACCTTCCCAGAACAACCTGGCAACTCTGGGTCCCTTGGGGAGAAGGCCTGGACTCAGCTCATATTTTGCATGTTCCTTTGTACATTCTGCTTAATGCATCTACAGCTCATCCAGGGGCTGGTGTTTCCTGGTGCACTCAGACCTCTGGTTTTCGGGAGGAAAAAAAGCCCTGATTTCTAACACTTGCTAATTACTGTGGTGTAAATACTCCCATCATGGCCCATTTCAGGCTACCCTGATGTCACTAAACGAGAATTTGGAAAGATAATTATGCACACCTGGCTCTCAGAAGCCATCTAAGAGCCAACCAGGGACTACTGACCCAGACCCAGTGACCTTGGCTTGGTCTGAACTATGGACACAGCCCTTGGTCACAGTCCATCAAAGTGAAGGGGGCAGAGATCTAGATGATGGCCTGGAGTCAGTCTTGAGGGCAAATCCCAGTCCCACCACTTCCAACTCTGTGATCTCAGACTCATTACCAGACCCCTGGGCTTCTGTTTAATCCACAGTCCAACCAGATGATAACAAATGCTCTCTACGTGAGAGCAGTATTGTGAGGATGAAGAATGAATGATGTAAAGATCCTTGCCAAGAGTCAGGACAGGAGTGCTGAGTGGATGCTAGCTCTCTTACGGTTGACGACTCCACCTCAGTGACAGCAGGGCTATAGGACAACATGCAACTCTCTCCTCCATTAGAACCACCTGCCCAGGTCATGGGCAGATGCCAGGCAGGGAGGGGAGATCCTGTGACTTCTTCAGCCTTCAAATATGGTCAGGCCCTCTGTCTCCTGGTTGTAACACCCACCACCTTCTCCACTGGGCCTGCATAGGCCCAACCAGGTATGTTCTGAGAACTTTTTCCCAGGGAAGCAGAGATTCAGTGTACTTAGCCCCATCCTCCTGGCTTGAGACAGGCAGAGTGTGACTCCACCACTTACCAGCTAAAGCCATGAACTGCCATTAACTTAGCAGACCTAGACTTTGTCCAAAGGAGAAAGGAAGCAAGAAGTTCCCAAGTGTAGACTGTTGCCAGGAGGTGCAAACTGGGTGAGGTGGAAGCCTTAGATAAGCCAGGTGGCCTACACAGAGCACAAGGCATCTGGGACCAGAGACATAGGTGGCGTCCCCACCCCCCATCCCACCCCTCGCCCCACACGACCTGCTTACCTGGCTGCAGGGCCATGGGATACCCAGTGAGAAATCTAGTCCCTGAGTAACCTGGCTTTCCTCTCCCTTTTGCCCCCAGCCCCTTTGTGCTCGTACTTGGGGATCTTGGACTCTTTAGGACACAAGGCAGGATGCGTTACAATCTTGCTCTCTTGCTCAGCCCAGAGGCCCCAGAGATGTGTGGAGAGATGGGGAAGAGAAGAATAGGATGTACCCCAAACTCCTGGGCATGGAGCCTTGGCCTGTTTGTTCATGACCACTGGCCCGAATACCATCTTCTATCTCTGGAACCAAAGGAGGTGGGCTGAAGGGGCCCTAGAGACCCCACTACCTGACCCCCTTACTGTACACTGAGGACACTGAAGGAGAGAAGTTAGGCTGAGAGGAGCTAGGCTGAGACACTGGAAATAATGAAGGATAAACGAGGGTTTTGCTCTCCAAAGCCTGGGCCACTAGCACTGGGCTGGGGCCAGAGAAGCTTCCATGTTTGAAAGAGAAAAGCTTTTGTGCCTCTGGGTGGCTCAGTCCCTTAGGCCTCTGACTTGGTTTTTGGCTCAGGTCATGATCTCAGGGTCGTGGGGTCCAGCCAGGTGTGGGGCTCCTTGCTCAGCGGGGAGTCTGCTTCTCTCCCTTTCCTTCTGCCCCTGTCCTACCTCCCTAAAAAAGAGAAACAGAAAGGTTTAGGCCTGACACGGGGTCAACTTCACATCCTGAATGGCAAGCATGAGATTCCACTACCTGGACTTCAATTTAAAGAACAAAATGGTACTTCTATTTAAAATTTTTAAAAAGCCTATTGAAAACCATGGAATAGTAGAATGCTGGAACTTGACTCCCTTGAAGTCCAGGTATTCAATGGGTCACAGCTGCTGTGCGCAAGACCCGGGGCCTGGCCAGGCCTCTAGAGCCGGGGCCAGACCTGGAGCTCACAGATTGCTAAAGATGCTGCCTAGGGAAACCCAGGCCTGGCTGGAAATGGCTGCAGTCCTGCCGCTGTCCCTAAGGCTGGGAGTCCCAGTGGGCCCAGCGAGCCGGGATGGAGGTGGAGGTGGTGGGCAGCCTGCCGGGCCTCGTCAGAGCCAGAGCAGGGCGGGGGCCTCCCCAGCCTCAGCCGCTCACACGGGGCCCCACGTCGGGGCGGAAGGAGGGAGACCCGGTGCCAAGGGGGCGCAGGCTCTAATGCCTCCAGGTAGTCCTCGAGGGAAGGCTGCGGAGAGGTGGCCCGTGCAGAGCCTCCCCAACGCCGTCGCCATCGGGTGCGATCGGTGCCCCAAGCAGCAAGCGGTGGAATCGTCACCGGGTCCTGGACGAGAAACGGGCCCGGAGAGGCTCGACGCTCTCTGTTGAGCTCTGAAGCCCAGGCGTTTCCGGGCCACCGGGTCGTCCCCGGCCACAGCCGGTTGCCCGGGGCTGAGGGCCTTGACGGACGGAGGGGGCGGGGGCCGCGGCGGCTTTAAAGCGCCGGGTCGGGCGGCGCGGGGCGGGGCGCTGTGGGAGCCGCGGGGCGCAGGGCGCAGGGCGCAGGGCGCGGCGGCCGGAGCGGGGTCCCGGCGGCGCGGGCGGGCGCGGGCGGGCGCGGGGGGCCGCGGGGGGCGCCGAGGGGCCCGCGTCGCCGCCGACATGGCGCGGCACGTGCGGTGACGGTGGCCGCGCCCCCAGGGCGTCCGCGGGCGAGCATGGAGCGCCCCGAGCCCGAGCTGATCCGGCAGAGCTGGCGGGCGGTGCGCCGCAGCCCCCTGGAGCACGGCACCGTGCTGTTCGCCAGGTGAGGGCCCGCGCGCCCCGGGCGGGGAGGGGGCGGCGGGCGAGCCCCGGCCAGAAGGGCGCGAGCGGGGCTTCCCGGCGGCGGGTCCCGGCCATCTCCGGGCGCCCTCGGCGCGCGCCGCGCCCCTCCCCGCTCCGCTCGGCTCGGCTCCTGAGCGGGCCCCCGGGTGGTGCCTGAGGGCGCCCCGAGGGCTCCTGCGCCGCGGCCAGGCCCGGGGCGCGCCCTTGGAGGACAGGGCCGGGCTGGGGCCGGGCTGGGGCCGGGCTGGGGCCGGGCTGGGACCCGAGAACCGCGAGACGCGGCCGGGGCCAGGGGGTGCGCGGGCCCCAGGGGGAAAGGAACAGCGGCCCCTCTGCCATCACCAAGGGCACGGCTCGGACACCGTGGTTTCTCCGGAGCTTTGGCCCCCAAAGCCAGCCCAGAACTTCTGAGGAGGCTGTTTTGCAAAACCGCCTCCCCAAACAAAGGGGGAATCGATTAGTGGGGTTACCCGAAAGCCCCATGAGCCCTCTCAGATGTGAATGATGAGCTCCCACTTGGCGCCTCCCAGCTTTCCCTAAGCCCGCTGTTGTCTCGGGCCCCCTCTGTGCTCCTGCTACTTCCAAGCTGTGTGACCGGAGGCAAGGGACTTACACTCTCTGGGCTTCTGCTTCCTCCTCTGTAAGAGTTGGGGTAACAGTTATACCTGCTGCTGAGGACTGTGAGGGATACAGAAGTTAACCACATGTAAAGTATTCAGTGCCCAGGAGTTCTTTTCTTTAAAGATTTTATTTATTTATTAGAATACACAGAGAGGAGAGAGAGAGAGAGGCAGAGGGAGAAGCAGGCTCCATGCAGGGAGCCTGACGCGGGACTCGATCCTGGGACTCTGGGATCACGCCCGGAGCTGAAGGTGGTGCCAAACCGCTGAGCCCCTGGGGCTGCCCTAAGGAGTTCTTAATAGTGCTGTTATCATCACTGGCCGAGCCTCTGCAGACATGATGAGACTAGGAGGTTCTGACCCAAGAGTGGAAGGGAGACAGACAGAGACAGACACAGAGAGAGAAGAGGAAAGAAAGGAGAGAAGGGCTTTCCTATTTGAGGACCCCTCCCTGTCCCAGCCCCCTGACCTGTTTATGGAGGGCTGCTCTATGCCAGGTCCCGGGAGAGGATGACCCTCGGAAGCAGTGGAAGAGGTGAGAAAGGGTCACCAGCAAAGCTGGCAAAGGGGTCAGTGCCCAGTTGGAGGGGGTGTTCTAGCTCCCAGCTGAATCCCTGCCTCCCCACCCCCACCCCAGCCTGCTGGGCAGCCAGGGTGCGCGGGGCTGGCCGGGGCCTGGGGGGACCAACACCCCAGGGCTGACACGTGGGTCTCCCCCGACAGGCTGTTTGACCTGGAGCCTGACCTGCTGCCCCTCTTCCAGTACAACTGCCGCCAGTTCTCCAGCCCGGAGGACTGCCTGTCCTCCCCCGAGTTCCTGGACCACATCAGGAAGGTGAGGAGGAGGCGGGGTGGCCTCAGATCCAGCAGGACGCCTTCCCAGGAGAGAGTGAGGGACTCGGGCTCCTCAGGAGAGTGACTTCTGCCCTGGCCTGGTCTCATTCCCCTCTGCCGCTCCCCCAGGCCAGAGATGTCTGCTCCTTGCCCTATGTGCTGGGCTGGGCAGAGCCTGGGGCACCGTGTGTGCAGCCAGCTGGTCCCCAGCTCCCAGAGATGGTACTGGCACTGACCCACTAGGGGCCATCTGCCTCTGACGCCCAGGCTGGGGTTCCCTAAGAGGCTCATGACTCTCACAGTGCCTCAGTTTCTCCTTGTCTGGGGCAGACAGCACCATCCCGCTGTCGTGTTTAGGGCTTTGAGACCCTAGAGGAGAGGAGCTGCCATCACAGTCTAACATCAGTAGTTTGGCCACATGTTGAGTGCCTACTGTATGTACACACAGATTGCCTTGCATTTCTTTTCTTTTTTTTAAAAGATTTTATTTTATTTTATTTTTTTAAGTAATCTCTACACCCAACATGGGGCTTGAACTTGCAACCCCGAGGTCAAGAATCTCACACTCCACCAACCGAGCCAGCCAGATGCCCCATGACCTTGCATTTCTGATCCTGGCAAACCGAGGGTCCTGGTGACCTCTCTTACTCCTGGTTGGATCCCCAGATTCTGGACTGTGGTTATGAGCAGGTGGGATTGTTCTGGCCTCTCTGATTCACGGCTGCGTTGGCCTTGGCAGGTGATGCTCGTGATTGACACTGCTGTGACCAATGTAGAGGACCTGTCCTCGCTGGAGGAGTACCTTGCTGGCCTGGGCAAGAAGCATCGTGCAGTGGGTGTGAAGCTCAGCTCCTTCTCGGTGGGTAAAGGGGCTCTTGCTCTCTCTGGAGCGCCTCACCTGAGGCCCCAACTCTCCCAGTCCTCCCTGTTCATCTGTTCTTTCTCCCTATTCCCATCCCCTCAGATGACTAGGACCAGGCGGGGTGGATGGTGGGGGGGCTGCATCTGTTACTTCTGTGCTGTGTGACCCCTGACACTGCCTTGACGACTCTGAGCCTCCAATTTTTCTTCCCTGGTTTGGCTTCTCTTAGAACCGTGGAAAGTTAAAGAGCTTCTGGGATTGGCCAGTCTTCTCAGTTTCCTGTTACCGTGTATAAAACCATCCCAAGCAAACGATTCCTGATTTCTCTGGGTTCGGTGGGACAGTGCTTTAGCTCCACACGAAGGGGCTGGTGTCACTCATGTACTACACTCAGCTGGGAGCTCAGCTGCGGCTGCTGCATCCAAGACAGCCCGTCATCCTTCAGGGTCTCTTTCCCTGTAGTGTCTCATTACTGTGGCCTCGCTGAGCTTCCTCCCAGAGTGACAGCTTGGGTTCCCAGAGGGTGGAACCCCAGCGTGCCAGCACGCGTCTGGCCTCTCCTTGCATCCCTCTGGGGAACATCCCATTGGCCAAAGCCAGGCGCACAAGGAGCCCAGGCTCATGGTGGAAGGACCCCACTGGGAGGGGTCCTGAATCCTTGAGGTGTGGTTCAGTGGGGGCCACTGACGTGACAGTCTGTCCCACGGTCCAGTCGCCTTGCCAGATGGTAAGTGCCCTAAGGAAGGGACCCAGGTAGTCTTGTCCTCTCTGTCTCCAGAACTAGTGCGACGCCTGGTCTTCAATGGATGTTCAGTAAATATTTGTGGAATAAGTAAACCATATTCTGTTCTGATTAACAGTAACAAACGAGAGCCGTTATTATTCTTGAAGGCTTACTGTGTACAGATGCTGAGAGCTTTCTGTAGATGATCCCATTTACTCAATCCAGCAATCCCATGAGTTGGAACTTTTACTTTCCCTGTTTTGACTGATGAAGCATCTGAGGCTCAGAGAGGTCACCGCACTTGCTCAAGGCCACACAGCTCATAAATGGCGGGATCAGGAAGTGAACTCAGGTCCGTCTGGTTGCAGAGTCTGGGCTCTTAACACCACGAGCACTGCCTTGGCGAGGAAGAAATGAAGACGGGGAGGGGTGGCAGTGACTTTGCTTGCTCTGAGCTGGGGGTCCCAGGCAAAGCCTTGGCCCCAGTCATGGGGTGATGGCGAGGCTGGGAGTGGAGTGAAATGCTCAATTCACTCTAAAGCCTCACATTGAAGGGGGAAGAGTGTCCAGTGTGGCACCCAGGGATGGGGGCAGTACCCCGCTCGGGAAGCGTGGGCCCTGTGCAGGAGAGAAGAAAGGTCCGGGCCTCCGTTTCTTACCCGTGGAATGGAGCGAGGCCTTCCTCCATTCAGGGGTGACACGGTGCCGCTTGCCTCTGCAGACGGTGGGGGAGTCCCTGCTCTACATGCTGGAGAAGTGCCTGGGCCCCGCGTTCACGCCAGCCGTGCGGGCCGCCTGGAGCCAGCTCTACGGGGCCGTGGTGCAGGCCATGAGTCGAGGCTGGGACGGTGACTAAGAGGCGGCCCCTGCCCAGCAGCCTCCGCCTGGAGGCCCCATCTGTTTGTGTCTGCTGCAGCCCAGGCTCCCTTAGGCCTCCCTGCCCCTTGGTCCTTGTCCCCTGGCCATCCCGGAGAGATAATAGAACGGGACTGGGTGTCAGTCCCCCTAACCTCCAGCTGCAGATGGGGGTGGCTTTCCCTTCAGGAGGGGGCTTCTGGATTTCCCCGCACGCCCGGTAGCTTCTTCCCTGCCTGCCCTCTTTTCCCTCTGGCATCACCTCCTCCTCTAGGAGAGGACCAGTGCTCTGGTCCCAGAGGTGGCATGGGGCTGGGAAGGTGGGGAGCTGTGAGAGCAGGGGTGCCCGCCATCCATCCTTGTCAGGTGAGTCCAGGCCCAGCCGGGGAGTGGTGGCTGAGCTTCGGGCACCTTCCCATTTTGTCTGCCTCCCATGCTTTTCTCTTCCTGGGGCCTTTGCCTTTCACAAGTAAAGAGGAGGGACTTTTCTAGTCTTCATGGTGGAATCACAGGTAGTGGGAGCAGGTAATCAGGGGACCCGCTGAGGACGAGAGAGCTGACCTAAGTCTGCAGTGGGCCCATCCGGGTCTCAGATGCTACCTGCCCGAGGGGTTTTTCTTTTGCTGTGTCCCGTTCCCTCATTCAGCGCTGCTGCTGGGAGCTCCTGTAGCTCTACTCTGCAGGAACCGGCTAGCCAGCAGGGGGGTGGGGGGGGCTGGCGAAGAGCAAGAGCAAGGAATGAGGGGTGATTTCATTCCAAAGGGGCCTGTGTTCCCGTGGCTGTTCCTCACGGCCCCTCTCCAGCAGGGCTGGGGTTTATCTCCCCTGAGCCTCCTTTCTGCCGCTGCTCACATGGACTGCGGGGCCACGGCTCTCCACACTTGATAGCTGGTGTGTGCCTGTACTCAGGCTGCTGGATAGAAGAGAAAGTGCCGGAGAGGCCCTCTGTCCTCGCCCCCAAGCTGTCTGCACCTTTACCTTCCGCTCCGTGCCGTGCCGTGGTTGTGTAAGCTCATGAGGAATAAACCTGTTCTGTGTGCCTCTCTGACTGGTCTGGGGGCTGGTCCTTTCTTGGGTGTTGGCTTGTGGCCAGGCGAAGCCACAGGGCAGGGGATCCAGGGCAGGTGGGAAGATGAGGTCAGGAGGGTCAGGGCCAGTGTGGATATAAAAGGAAGGAGAGGCTTGAGGAAGGCCAGAAGCCAGTGGTGGAGACGGAGTGAGGGGTCTGTGATAGAAACTGGCTGGCAGGGCACCAGACTCCGTTCTTCTTCCTCTTGGGCACACAGCTGGACCACCACTTCACCCGGGTTTTCATCCTCGCCCCGATCTGTCCCACCGAGGTCACCCAGGGCCTCTGTTCTGTCCCTGTCCTCACCTTGCTCTTCTGCTCAGCATCCTTGGAAAAGCTGATCACTTCTGCATTTTAAACTTTTTTTTTAGAGAAAAATATCACATACAGAATATGTGAGCCTAGTGAATCTCCATGTACCCTTCACCCAGCATTGATGCAACCCAAGTGACCTCCCCCACCCCCTTTATTCCGCTGGAGACTTTTTTTTTTTTTTTTTTAATTTATGATAGTCACAGCGAGAGAGAAAGAGGCAGAGGGAGAAGCAGGCTCCATGCACCGGGAGCCCGACGAGGGATTCAATCCCGGGTCTCCAGGATTGCGCCCTGGGCTAAAGGCAGGCGCCAAACCACTGCGCCACCCAGGGATCCCTGCTGGAGACTTTTAAAGCGAACCTAAGACTTAAGCCACACGTAGGAACGTGTGGCTGATACCTTTTCCACCTTCATCCACGTTATCAACACACCTGCCAACATGAGCAATATCTCTTCAGCCTCGCCCGATGCCGAGTCTGCTTCCAGATTTCCCTGATGTCTTTCAGCAGGTGGTGCTCAGCCGAGGGGTCCACACATTGCATCTGGTTGATTTTTAAATTTACGTTAAATTTTTACGTTGTTATGTCTATTAAACTTCTCCTTCTTGGCCCCTCTCCCTTCTTCCCAGGCCTTTGGTTTGTGGGAGAAACCAGCTCTCTTGTCCAGAGGCCTCTCAGTTCTGACTTGGCTGATGCTTCCTTGGGGCATCTTTAAACTCACCCCTCTGTACACTGTAATCACTGTCAAGTGTGTGTGGGGGGGTCCCTGCTTACTTTTTCTTAAAGATTATTTATTTGTTTATTTATTTATTTATTTATTTATTTGAGAGAGAGTGTGTGTACACAGAGGGTGAGAGAGGGAGAAGAAGCAGACTCTCTGCTGAGGAGCCCATCCCTGCTTAATTTTTGAGTCCTTTTCTTCCCTTAGATTCCAGATGCCAAGGTCTCCTGGTTTTCTTCCTCGATGCTCATTCTTCCTTCTCCTTGCAGATTCCCCCTCCCATCCCCCGTGGACCTCCTCTGGCCTCCTGTGCAGGTCCCAGCCAGCCCCATGACCTCAACACCCCAGAAACTGGTGGCTCTGGGTCGCATCTCCAGCCTAACGCCCCCCACTTCAGACCCCTGTATCCAGCCCCTTGCCCAGAATCCCTATTAAGCATCTCAAATGTAACACCACCAAAGTAGAGCCTGGTATTTTCCCTAGCCTGCTCCTTCCAGCATCCTCTGCCTTGGTAAACCAGTTTACCCAGCCATTCAGGCAGAAGAACTGGGAGCCATCCGCAATTCCTTGCTTTCTCTCAGACCCCACATCTAATCCATCCACGAGTCCTCAGACCTGTTCCGGATGTCTCCATCTCCTCATTCCCGGCCCCATTCTTGTCTGGGCTACCTTGCTGTCTGGCTGGATACCATCAGCAGAGCCCCAATGGGGGTTGTCTCCTCCACCTTGTCCCCACCCAGAGGCTGCAGTGATGGCCTTGGAGCCTACAGTGATCACATCTCTTCCCCACTCAGAATCCTCCAGTAGCCTCCACGTTGCTGGAGTAAAGCCCAGGTCCTGCTGCTCGGGACCCTGTGTTTATTCCCCCCAGTCTGCCCCCTTCATGCACGCACCCACATGTCTCATCCCAGGGAGGAGCTGGTTCCAGAGATCCTCCCCATCTGTAGTCACTCCCTACCCTTCACCAACTTTGTGTTTTCTTCCAAGCGCTTGTCCCTGCTGACATCTGCCATATACACTGGCTTGTTGCACTTGGAATCTCTTGCAACCCAAATGGGAAGGCTGACATGAAAAACACTTTGGGCTCTGTGTTCAGAGGGGGAGAGGAGAGGTGATTCTTCAGACCTCGCTGAAGGGGGCACATGGTAGCCAGAAGCTATGCTTGAAGCCCCGTATGTGTCTCTCCGGCCCAAACAATAGTATTTGTTACAAAGACAGATGATAATGGGAGTTGGGCCAGCGCTAGGTATTGATCGCTTAGAAGACAGAAGGCGAACGTCTGGGCCTGTTGATGACCTACCTGCACTTGACATTGAGCTCGCTGGAGGCAACGTGAAGGAGGGGCGCCTTCCCGTCTGTGGCTTTGTACTTAGTCACCGGTGGGAGGCCCTCCCAAGGGGAGACACAGTGTGAGGTGCCGAGGCCAGCTCCCCTCTTCCAGGGGTGTTGGCCTGTGATTGTTTTCCTCCTCCACAAGAGCCTTGCCCTTCCAGCCCTCCCTGACACTCGAGTGCGGAGGCTTTTGTAAAGTAGGGGCCCTTGGGTCCCACCCCAGAAATTTTGGGTTGTTCAGAGATGAGGCCTGGACCCTGGGGTTGTCTAAAACCTCCCAGGAGACTCTCACTTGCAGCCGGGATGGAGAACTGTAGCATTTGCGGCTGGAGATCTGCGGGTCTGTCAGGGCCCAGGGGCCACCAGATGTTGAGAAAGCGGCTCTGTTGAGAAAACTGCACTGCCTTCCTGTAAGTAAGCCAGCTCTCCTGCCCCCCACCCCGGGCCTGCCCCAAGACTGACTCAGAAGCCAGGCTCTGGCCAGCTTAGAGTGTCCTCGGGACAGATCCGAGCTCCCTCCGGCATGACGGGATTAGGTGGTGGGGAGCCAGCCCTGGAGGAGCCTGAAACCGCCCCAAGGTTTGGCTTCTGGGTACAGCCTTCAGGGGCCCAGGGCCCCCCAGCTCGGGGGAGGCTGCCCTGCAAAGCACAGTGCAGCACACAGTCAGCTGCTCCAGGGCCCCATCAGATCCGGGTCCTGGGCCTCCAGGGCCCCAGGCCTCCCTCTTGGCCTGTGCCACAGTCTCACTCCCAGCCCAGCTGTCTGGACCTTCCAGGCTTCCAGTCCTGCCGGCAGAGTACGGATTGACCGACCCCCTCTTCCTTCCAGGACTTGACATGCCTGGGGCTACAGTCCGCCCTCTGCAGCTTGTCTTTCTGTCTCTCTCTCAGCAAAGTCCCCTGAAATGTCCCCAGACCGAGTAATGGCCCAGGGCCTGTGAGCTGAGGGGTGCTGGGGGCTGTGGAGGAGAGCCTGGGAGGCAGCTGTTGTGGCAGGGCCTGGAAGATCCACGGACGAGGCCCCTGGTCCTACAGTAGCCATCAGCCCATCCCTGTTCCCAGGCATCAAGGCCCAGCCCCTGCCACCCAGCCAGAATGGTCTTCATGTTTCTCTCTCCCCTAAAGCAGCCCTGGTGGATCTCATCTGACTTGACTTGGAAAATAGTTGTTTAGAGGGGAGGGGGGTCACAGGGGTGGGCTCTGGTCCTATGCCCAGGCTCAGGCCAGTGGGGGCTTTGAACCCAGGCCTGCCAGTGGGCCATGAAAGCTTGAAGGGGTCCAGCGATGGGGCTGGGGAGTGGCCCTGGGGCAGCCTATCTTCACAGGGTAGGATGAGGGAGGCTTCTTCCCCCTGTACCTCATTCCCTCTGTACCCCCCTGAATCTGCTCCACTGGGTAATGTCGAGCTGCTATCATCCTACTGCTGTTTTCGGGACCAGCCTAGGGTCCTGGAGCCGGTGGAGGAAGGCCAGCACTGTGCTCTCCTAGGCCGGGAGACACCCCTGCCCCCCAGAGCAGGGAATTTATCCCCAGTTTACCGTGGGTACAACAGAAGACATAACCTTTGCTCGAGGGTGTTTCTTCTCCATTCAGGCCTCCCCAGGGTCGAGCCTCACCACTCCCCCGCCCTCCTGCTGCTGGCTGAGGCCAACCGACCTGAGCCCTGTCTGCCACTTTTTCTAGGGCCTTCTGCCAGAAATCTTCATCTTTTCAAGTCCAGCAGCTAGTCTAGCCGACAGCCCACTCAGGGGGCCGGCATTCACCCTGGGACTTCTGTTGCCCAGGGGAGGCTGTTCTAAGGCTTCATGGGTAGCTCATGGGCCAGGAAATCCTCTGCTACTGCCCAGGGGGCTCTGACAGTGCCCACCGCAGGAGTGAGGTTCCCTCCGCCCCAACCCCGTCTCTCCAGCAGGCCAGGCGGCACTCGTCAGGCCTTCCCTTGGGAGAACAGGGGCCTGGGAAGGCCTCAGGGGCCAAAGCCATGGAGCAAGGTAGGGGATGCTCCAGCCTTAGCAGCTCCAGCTAAGGTCCTGCTGGGCCAGTCCAGATGCAGAGGCACAGGCCAGCAGAGGTTGGGACCACTTATTTATTCAAGGCACGGTCATAGCATTAATAACAAGAAGGTTCGGCATTCTGGCACATTCCTTTAGTGGTGGTGGCCAAGGGAAGTCCACACCCCACACTGGGGGCCCCAGAGGATGCAATGCTGCTGATAGGCACTTTGCTTCCAGAAGCATCTGAGGAAGAGGCAGCCAGGCTTGGAGCTACTCTTGGCCCAGTGGGGCACTTCTTAGAGGCTCTAGGCTATCCTGGGTTCCCTCAGAGGCAGCCCCCTCCAGAAGGAATCAAGCGGGGGGGTGGTGTTTCCGTGGAAGGACGGGGAGGGACAGCTGGGAGGTAGACTGTGGGGTAGGGTCCGACGGTGGTGGGTGGAGGCCAATGGGTGAGACAAGCGTGGGCTGAGCGGGCAGGCCAGAGGGGAGGTGCCTGGAGAGGGCCTGCATGTGGTGGGAAAGGAGCCAAAGCATGGCCACCCTGCCTTCACAGTGACCATGGGGGGAGAGTGGGGAGGACTTGCCGGTTGCCCTCGGTCTCCAGAAAGAGTTGAGAAGTGAAAGGATTCTGGAGCTTTCCCAGCATTTGCACTGTCTTCTCTCAGAACCAACTGCGCTTGGCCCATATGCAAAGGGGGAAGCCCCCAGCCATGCTGCCGAGTAATCTGCTGGGACCCTTTCCATATGCAGCACCCAGAGGCTGCTGGGTGGGCAGGGGACAAAGGAGGGGCAGTGACAGAAGCGGCAGGAATAGTCCAGCAGGGGCTGCAGGGATGGGGGGGGGGGTGCCAGCAAGTAGTACCCAGTGGAGAGCCTACATGCCAGCTTCTGGCAGGAAGGCCACACGCACACCAAATATGCCTCCCGGGGGCGGGGGAGGGCCTGGAGCCGGCCACCTCCCCGTGGCACGGGCAGATCTCCCTGTTGGGGCCCTGACCGCTGCTCTGGAAAGGACCCTTCCCTTTGTTGGCTGGTGAAATGCTAGGAGGCAGCAGCCCTCAGGGACTGGCTGGGTATTATTTCCTCCTTATTCCTAACTGGACAAGGAGTGGGAGAGACTGCTGACGCCCCAGCTGACTCAAGCTCTCTGGGAAGATCCCTTACGCCAAGGTCTGGGCCAAGCCCCTGCAGTATAGCAATGTTTGCCTCTCGAGGGCTATTTTTCCCTCCGGTGAAGCCTGGAGCTTCTGCAGCTGAGACATGGGCACAGGTGGAGCAGGGCTGAGACCCAGGTGGTCTGAGTTCAGGGGCACCCATGTGCACCTGGTGGGAAAGGCTCAGGTGAGTGAGCCTGGGGCCTACTTTCAGCAGGTTGGCTGCAAGGACCCAGACCCCTGGAGCAGGGAGCTCAGGAGAGCTCTATAGCATGCAGAGCCCCTTGACTTGGCTGCTCCTCACCCACTCAGGCCTCAGTCAGCCCATCTCTGCATCCTCCCCTGCTGTGCTGCCGGGTGGGGGGGGGGGTGGCTGTCCTCAGAGGCAGGGGTCTGCACCCCTATAACCATGACAAAGTGGCTGGGTGCTACCAGCATTATTCCTACTCAGGATTCAGTTCCACAAAGGTCCCGAGTGGTGGCCCTAGGAAGGCAGCCTTATTCCACCCGAAAGGGCTTCTCCATGGAGGACACACCCCACCCCCACAGTCCCTGGCAGGGTGTCTGCAGTGTCTGGGCCAGGACCATACTGGAGGCCACTTGGGTGGTCTTCAGTTCAGGGTACAGGCGGCCCCAAGGGAGGAAGGGTCCTACTGGGAGGCCAGGGAATGGCCAGTGCCTTCAGTCTGAAGCATGGGCTTCTTACCCTAAGCTGCTGCCCACCTTGGCTATGCTGAGGGTCCAGGCACTCAGGTGGGTATGAGGCAGGAACAACTTTCAGGGGCCATGTCCTTGACCTTGAGGGTCCTCTCATCAGGCCTGGGGCTTGGAGAGCTGTATCTGGTTTCCCATCACCCAGCATTTGGGGAGAAGACCCCTCTCCGTGAATTTTCTGCCTCTGCCCCTCCCACCTCGTAGTAACCAGCCAAGGTTGCCTTCATCAAAATGCACACAGGTCCCATTTAATGAGCCTGGAGTGATCATGTCCCAGCTGCCCTCGCAAGAATAGAGCAGAGGAGGGTCTCTACCCCGCAGCTCCGGGGGAGTCTGCTGCAGGGCAGAGTGCTAGGAAGGGTCTCAGCCGCCCCTGGCTCCGGGGAATCCCCAGGCAGGGGCTGTCCTTGCCAAGGCCCAGCATACACACTTGTGCTTCCTCAGGCTGCGGGGGAGGGGGGAGTAGGGCTGGGCGCCGGGGTCGGAGCAGCAGTGGAAGCTCCTGGGCAGGGCAGCTGGTGAAGGGTGGCAAAGACGCTGGAGAGTCTTCGGCGGGCTTCTTTCTGCCTCCTCCCTTGTGCATATGCCTTCTCCACTCTGACCCCAGGAAGGTCCCTTGGCCTGCAGTCTCCATGCCCAGGGCCTCAGCCACGTCTGCCGAGATGTGGTGCCCGGCCGTAGCCTCCATCCCATCCCGGGGTCCCCTGCACTGCCCAGCACCTCCCGTTCTAGCTGGTCAGCAGGTCGGGACCTTCATATGGCCGACAGCTGTCGGGATGCAGACAGCTCCGTCGGGCCTTCCCAAAGTCTGCAAGGGGTAGTGGGGAGGTCCACGTGGCCCTCCTGCCTCCCCCTTGCCGGGCCCTCCCCTGGCCGCCACTCCGGTGGAGTCGCCAGGTGGAGGCCTGGGGTCCTGGTCAGTGGTACTGGCTCTGGCCCTCCAGTTCCAGCCCTTCCTGGAACTGGGTGGAGCCCAGCTCCCTCGCAAAGCCCCTCGTACAACTCTCCTCTTCGCTCTCCTCCAGCTGTCTGTTCATGGTACCGTAGGTGTGCCGAGCAGGGGAGGAGGCAGGGGACAGGTTCATCTCGGGCTCCTGCAGCACTGTGGCCACGTACATCTGCTCAGGACAGAGAGAGGAGAGGAGAGTGAGGTCACATCTGGGGCCAGGCCCTGGTCATGCCCTTGCACTCATGCCCTACCCCCGGAGCCTCTGCCCCTCTGAGCCACAGGTCCTTCCTTCTCCCCCAGCAGCCTGAGGCCTGGCTGTCCCACCTGCTGAGGTGCTCTTGATCACTCCAAGAGCAACTGCACCTCCGAGGGGGAGGTAGCACAGGCCTCCTAGCTCCTAGCCCACTGCTCCTTCAGTACGGTTCCATCCATTCTTGGTTCCAGGTCTGGCTGAACCTAGGGGGAGAGGACACGAGGCTCCCCTGTGCTGGGGTCTGAAGAGACCCCACCTCTGAGATAGTGCACTTCTTAATACAGCAGAGAGGTACATCCACACCCCCCCTGGGGTGGGTCATTGGCTGGCCTGTGAATCAGGATTTGTAACTGAGACTGCTAGCTGAGATCTTGGTCATGTGACCTGTCAAATCCAGGAATGGTCCCAGGAGCACCTGGGAGGGCAGCGAAGTAGAAAAACAGGAAGTGCTAGGGACAGAGCTGTCATCCTTTGAATGGCTTTGAAACCAACTCCTTATTTTGAAAATAGGTAATTATGGGATAGAATTAAATCTTTCCTGTAGGAGTTCATGTCAGTGAAACCAAACAGTCCTGGTCTATGAGGGAACACTCTTCCTACAGAAGAATTTACATATTTGTAGGATTCCAAAGTAAACCCCATATAAACCTTCTGGTCATAAGGGGAAAAATGGTAACTTAACAATGGAAGAGGCCGTCATCCCCCTAATCTGGGAGTAGTCAGCATCATTGGTAAAAAATGGAACATTCTGTGTCTCTTGGTATGGTGCACGGCACTACCCATAATGTGTTTTAGCCCCAAGGGCTCAGAATCTATTCAGCCTTTGGATCAAATGTCTAGTTTTCAGGGAATACAGGAGATAGTGGAACCTGTTGCAAGACATCATGAAGAAATAGCTGGAAAAATCCAGAAGGTAGGGTATTCTGCAGGACTACTGGCTGGGTCAGCAGGTCATAAAGAAGAGATTGTGTGAAATTACAGGAGATGTGCACAGGGACCAGAGTCATCTAGCATGGAGCCTGGACTGGATCTTGGTTTGGATGTGCTTTGTAAATGATATTTCTGAAACACTTAGAGCCACTTCAATATGGGCTGTGTATTTGAAGACAGAGAAATTTATATACATGGAAAGATGGAAACTGTTAACTAAAAATGCAGATTATACAACAGTATGAACAGCATCATCTCATTTTAGTTAAAATTATATACATGTATGTGTGTGTGTGTGTGTGTGTGTGTGTGTGTGTATACCTTGAAGAATAGACACTAAGTTAACAGTAGTCATCTCTGGATGGTGGGAATATGAACTTTTCATTTTCTTGTTTTTGCTTATCTGTTTTTCCCCATAATTATCTGCAATGTTCATAGACTACTGTTGTTATCACAAAAGATTAAAAAAATCAATTCCAATAATTATTATTATTTTTTTAAGCTCAGGCTTTAGAACATGACAGACCCGGTTCAAACTTTGTACTGCCACTTCTTTGTTCAGTAATGCCTTGGGGTCTAAATTAATTGACCACGTTGAGCCTTAGCTTCCCCGTTTGTCAAAAAAGCATAAAAACCTCTACTGCGTGGGTGTATCATAAAGATGAGGAGCAAGATTGGCAACGTATCAGGTTCCTAAGTAGATTTCAGTAACCAATTGCCAACAATATTCCAGAGGGGTCGTCTTGCGAGGGCCCCTGAGGAGAGAGGCTACGTGCAGAGAGGCCCCCACTTTGAAAGCTGTGTAGACTCTCCAACACCTCCCAGAGGAAGTCTGCCCCTCTCCGCAGGGTTTTTCCCCCCGAGGTGAGGCCGACCTGCAGTTCTGTGCACAGGGGGTGGGCACGTCCACCACGGTTGTCTCTGTGCATTTGTCCCCAGCTCTGCCACAATCACAGGGCCTCCTCTCTCCCCCTGGGGCCCTGCTGCCCACTGCATTTCCACCAGGACGAAAACTGTCTTCCGGTGCCCAAACGCTCCAGATTCTCTCTTCTGGGCCTTTGCATAGGCTGATCCTCTTCCTTGAATGCTTTTCCCCCACATCCTACTCCACCTAGCAGCCCCTCCTGCTCCCATTCCTAGAGTCGGATTAGACAGAGGCCTTCCCTGAGCACCCGGGCCGGCTGGCGCCCTTCTTTGGTGCTCCTCCGGGGCGCCCCGGGATCGGGACATGGGCCGAGCCGGTAGCCAGCTCAGAGCGTGCGTCGGTGGCCGTGAGTCCACACCACGGGGGTGGCAGGGGTTGGGCAAGCGCTCCGGCCCTCCAGGCTGAGCCACGCTGCGGGCGCCACCCCTGCCTTACCATTCGGTGCAGGCTCCCAATAGCTCCCTGCAGCTCTGTCTGCGCCGCTCTGCCTGCCATGTGTGCCCTTGGAGGCAGCCTTCGGTCCTGAGGCCGCGCCCCAACATGTCCCTGTGTCTACACGACTGAGCTTGCTGTGGCTGGCTTCTCCCTGACATTTCTCTTCCTCTCTCTGTTCCTTACAGAGTATGTCTTGTTTCTTCTATCTTCCCACATCTTCAGCCAGGGCCACGGCAGCAATTGGACCTGGGCCAAGTCCTACTGTGTCAGGAGAGGGAGCCCAGGCGCCCCCGGCTCCTCCCCAGTACCCAGGGGGTGGGCACTAAATGCCGGTGCCCCCCCCCCACTGCTGCTGGAGTCGCCCACCCCAGAGATGACCCCCCTCCTGACCTGTCCCCCAGGGTGAAGGCACTGACTCACAAGGGACGTGGGTGTGGAGGAGGTGCTGCTTGGCTCCATGTCGAACACGGTCTCCATCTCCTCCTCGGGCTGCGGTGGTGGGGAGAGATGTACAGGGTCACAGAAAGGGGGCGTCCACCCTCTGGCTCCCTCCCCCGCCAGATCTGCACCTGGACCTCTGGCTCCCCTGGAACGCCCAGACCTGCAGGCCTGGGCTGAAGCCCACGGGGACAGGATGAGGACTGGGATGCTGGTGGCTCTTTTCAATGTTCCATTCCCAAGATCCATAATGGGGTGAAGTGCAGAGAGTTGGGATTAGGATTGAATATGAGCCTGCTTTGACTCTAGTCTCTTCTTTCCTCCCGGGGTTTCTCCTCTCTCTGAGAACTGCCGAAATCACAGTCTAGGTCCCCTCCCATCTCCCTTCTCTAGAGTGGACACCTGGGCAACCAGCTCGCATGGCATTGTTGTACTGGGAAGACAGAGCCAGAGGCCTTGTCCCCTCTGGTTTCTCGTGGCCCTCGAGCCAGGGATGGAGGAAGGGCCAGGCAGAGAGGGCTGTGGGGGTCTGAGCCCAGGGCCTCCAGACACAAGGCCACTAAAAGTAAAAGGATTCTCTTCTAAGAGGCTCC
The DNA here is from genome assembly GCF_011100685.1 of Canis lupus familiaris. Classification (NCBI taxonomy): domain Eukaryota; kingdom Metazoa; phylum Chordata; class Mammalia; order Carnivora; family Canidae; genus Canis; species Canis lupus. The sequence goes on along the minus strand of NC_049229.1, from coordinate 50,387,700 downwards.
TTCCTCCGACTCAACAGGATACCAGAACTTTAAACAAACTTCCTTTCTTTTCTTTCTGTACATTCATTTTAAAAGGACACCATTTACTATTATAGACAGAAAACCTGCATTAACTGACAAAAGCAGACACAGAAATAAATGCGAACCAACAGAATAATGGGTAACCATGAAAAATAAAAAAGATGTTTCAGTCCCTGGAAATCATTTTTAACATGCCTGCACAGACGCACTGCGCCCCTTTGGGAAATGCCCATCTAGAGCGCACAGCATTGTTGGCATGGCTCTCGGCAGGCAGGGACTGGCTCCCTTCTCTGATGACAAGGCAGGGTCCCAGTAGCAAAGAGCTGAAGGAGTCACACGGCCCAGACAGCCAGGCCTCTAGTTCAATAGCCTGGGATTCCTTAAAAGGTGATACCTTTCCACCTCCTCAGGGAATCGTCCTCCTCCGCACCCACCCTTCCACCCTTCACCCCGTCCTTCTCTCTCAACCCTCCATCCTTGCAGTGGTGTTCACAGCTCGGTGGCTGGACAGACTCACAATGTGGGAGGGATGCGTGACCAGCCTGCTGTTTGGAGGACATGCCAGAGGGGAGAGGAGGAGGGGATGGCCGTCTTTGAAACCTCCCCACCGCGCCTGGGCCACCCAAGGGCACGCACACATGCACACTGAGTGTGCACACACCATCACTGAAGGCAAGAGCCTTTCATCTCTCGCACTGTGGCTGTGCAGGTTGGAAGGTGGCCTAGGGCCGTGTCCCCCGGGGGGCCAGAAGAACAAAGGGAGGAAAAGAAGGGTAACTCACCTCATAGTCAGATACCCTCTGGAGCTTCCCCAGAAGAGTGCTGAGGAAGGCGATTATCATGGAAATGATGAGCGTGGAAAGGGAGAAGAAGGTGATGGTGTGGAGCGTACCTGCCAAGGAGAAGAACAGGCCGTGGGCCTGGGTGCTTGAGAACCGGAGCTGTGGGCAGGAGTCTGAAGCCAAGATACTGGGTCCCTAGAGACCACCTCAACACCTCTGTGGAGGCCTCGAGTCCAAGGCAGGGAGGCCCCTACCCCAATTCTCCTCCTAGCAACTGGAGTCAATGTGCCTGACACAGGACGTCATCCCTCGGTGCTATGTGACCATTGGAATTTGGCATCTTAAGGATTCCAGGAAAAGAATTTAATTGCCTTAAGCGTCCACTCCAGTGCCCATTAAACCTGTCCTCCTCGACCTGTCAGTTTCCTTCCAGTATCACAGTCCCTGGGGCAATAGCTCTGGGTTACTCATTCATGCTGCTGCCCCCAAATACAGTCTCTGGCGCACACCTGTCCTTGCACCTAGCACCAGCGGTTACCTGTGCTAACGGCACTGAAAAGCAATCCAGAATTCAAGTCATTTACATTTCTCTCAGGAATATTTGGTAACTTTTTTATGCCACCAGTTTTCTACTGAGGTAAAGATTAAAAATCAATCTTTATAGGGGCATCTGGGTGGCTCAGTCGATTAAGCCTCTGCCCTCGGCTCAGGTCATGATCCGAGGGTCCTGGGGTCAAGCCCCACATCAAGCCCCACATTAGGCTCCCTGCTCAGCGGGGAGTCTGCTTCTCCCCCTCCCTCTGTGTCTACTCGCCTCCCCCCCCATGCTCTCTCTTTCTCAAATAAATAAATCTTTAAAAAAAATCAATCTCTACAGTCAGAGGCTGACCCATGATGATGCTTGTCATCGTGTTTCTCCAAGAGCAAAATGGCAAGCAACCTCAATATGCAACAATGGAGAGCTGACTCAGATGGGTAGGATTCAATGCAGCTGTTCAAGGGCCCGTGCTCAAACAGGAAATTGCTCAGAACGTTACGTTGAGTGAAGAAACTCGGGATACGGGACCAAACATTATAAAGTAGAAATCATGATTTTGAAAAGTAAGAATAAAGCAGTAACTGTCCCCTGCCCCCCATGCTCTTCCCTGTCCCCCAGCCTGTGCACACAGAATGAGGTCTGAAAGCCACAGCAGGCTCTGGGTGAGATTATGGGTCATTCAGAAACATACAGTCTAGGGCAGCCTGGGTGGCTCAGCGGTTTAGCGCCGCCTTCAGCCCCGGGCCTGATTCCTGGAGACCCGGGATGGAGTCCTACGTCGGGCTCCCTGCATGGAGCCTACTTCTCTCTCTGTCTGTGTCTCTGCCTCTCTCTCTCTCTCTGTGCCTCTCATGAATAAATAAACAAAATCCTTAAAATAAATAGAAACATACAGTCTTTTATACTTTAGAGGAAAATTATTTAAAAAATGAAGTCCGCTAGGTGGCAGGGAAAGACTAGAGGGATACGAAGTAGGGCAATGGCAACAAATGGATAATGCACACAAATAACTAAGGGCAGAGCTGTTTCCAGCCTCTACCGCAACAGGAGTAAGAAAATACGGTTTCCTTTCTCCGCTCCACTGAGAAGACTAAGGTCCAGTGTCCCTGAGGGAAGACCAGTGTGGGGAGAAGGCAGGAAACCATCTGGTGGCGGAGAGGATGGGGAGGTCAGAGTGAGCTGCTTGCCATGGGGCGGGGGAGGAATCTCTCCCTCCAAGGGGCCAGGGTCAGTAGCTTGGTGTAGCTAAGAGCAGGGGGAAAGCTGGCCACTGGGCAGACCCCAATCCTCCTCCAGGTTTTAGGGAATCCGAGAGACCAGGCATCTTATAGGGTCCTGGGGGGAGGTCACGGGAATTGACCCTGATAGCGAATATTCTATTCTGACCAGCCTTGTGTTAGAATGGAGGAAGGTGATGTTCCTTGCTCTGAGGGTCGTAAACCAAAGTGCATCCGATCTGGACCGTGTCGGTCCAAGCCGTCCCCTTAGCTTCCAAGTTCTGCTGGGACGAGCCCAATTTAGGCCTGGAGGAGCCGCCTGGGGGGCTGCCATCCAGGAACAACCCTTGCTTCTCTCAGGCCTTTTCTGCTTTACCAGAGCAGAGGGGTTGTTGAGGGCTTTGTGCAGCCAAGGGGAACCAGCAGAGGCAGGCCTGGTACCTACCTAATCGCAGGATGGAGAAGAAGAGCATCCAGAACAGACCCAGGAGCGGTGCAAAGATGGCCTGGTAGACGGCAGCCATGTGGATCTGCTCGTTGAGTTTGGTGGGTGCGTAGGAGTAGTACATGTTATAGCGGTCCGTGATGTGCTTCATGCACAGGTACAGCAGTCCTGGGGGGCCGGAAGGTGGAGGCGCGCTCGGGGGCTGCTGCTTCCAGAGCCAGCCCCCCACCCCTGGTGCCCCCCCACGGCCACCAGGGTCATGCACCTTCCGGTAGGTAGAAGTTGAGCCCCCCCACGTCGGGCCGCTTGCTGGAATATGAGATGGCCTGGGACAGACTATCAGCAGAGCAAGGAGAGGCTGGGGCCAGGGCCGGGGAGGTGGGGTGGCCCTGGGGGCCCCGAAGGAAGACTCACCGAAAGGCACGATGATAGGGCAGGTGATGCTGTACGCTATCACCACGCTGAACACGTTCATCATCCACGCGTACTCCCGCCCATACTGGAAGTCCATGGCTTGGCTCTGGGGCAGAAGCCGGGGCTCACTTGGTGGCCTGGTCCCCTTGCCTCGGCTCCTTCTGTGGCTCCTGGTCTATCCCCGAGGAGCGGCCCCGGAGGCTCAGCCTGGCGGACCAGCTCCCTGCCAACCCCAGCCCACCTCTCCTCACTCCTTGGGTCCTCTGTCCCCCTCCCATGGGAAGGAGTGTGTGCAGGGCAGGGCCCGGCCCCCACCTTTCTGATGTGGACTCTCTCTGGCTCCGACCTGGAGAAGAAGAGGCGGATGCTATATAGAAAGAGGGACCCCAGGCGCAACAGCTCCATGCCTGTGCCCAGCAAAGCCGCTGTGATCACGTAGTTGACAAAGAAGGCGCCGTTGTCTGGCAGGAACACACACCTGGCCGCGGGGACAGTGGAAGATGGCACAGAAGCCAGAGGGGGGATATTGGGTGGGGGTGGAGATGGGAGGGGTGGAGACGGGGAAGGGGTGGAGGGTGAGGGTGGAGATGGGGAGAGTAAGCTTCAATACACATGTGCCCCCTGCCCACTGTAGTTCATGCACACCCTTCTGAGCAGGGATGGGGTTGGTCTACGTCAAGGGTGGGTGTGTAGGGAAATATACGCTCTGGCGTGATCTAAAGCAGAGGTGAAGAAATAATTAAAAACATAAAGTGCTGTGGAAATGCCCTCAGAAAAGTGACATATGGCTGCACCTGGGTGGCTCAGCGGTTGAGCGTCTGCCTTTGGCTCAGGGCACGATCCCGGGGTCCTGGGATCGAGTCCTGCATCAGGCTCTCCACAGGAAGCCTGCTTTTCCCTCTGCCTGTGTCTCTGCCTCTCTCTGTGTGTTTCTCATGAATAAATAAAATCTTAAAAAAAATAATAAAGCAGAGGTGCTTGACCAGGACCCCTAGATCCCAGAGAGTCCATGGTGGGGGGGGGGTTGTGGGCATCTATGACATAGAATGGGGAAAAGAATTACATCTTGACATTCAGAAGCCTCTAATTGCAATGTACCACTTCTTTCCAATAAGAACGTGGGCAACAAATCACAGCGATGTCAGCTACGGCTGTGACCCTGTCACCGTTGCAATCAGCCCACTGCAGTTGGTGGTGATATCTGACAATACCTTTGCACTCACCATCACTTCAAAGTGATGGTAGTTATTAAACACATGGCTAAATTAGACACACTAACTTTACATGACTGAAATGTTCTGTCTGCAAGGGGTGTTCTTGACATAGCTGGCCAGCTTCAGCTAGGAGCCACTGGGCCATCTGAATGAATGGCCACACTGCCTGTTCTCACGGTGGTGCCCCAGCATCTCTGTTGCTGTCCAGTGTCCCCATCTACACAATTCTGCCAGTTTCTTTGAGAGGAGAAATCTGCGAGCTTCCTGGATAGATTTCAGAACTCCTTCAAAAACTAGTCTTTCTTGATGGCACCAAAGTTGAGTCATGGGCTTACAACTCTTTTCTCTCTCATACAACTGTATCGAAGATACTGACCTAACCAAAGATGCACTCATTCATCCTAGAAAAAAAAAAGTCCAACTTATCACAAGTATAGTTTTAACTGCAGAAACTTTAGAGAACTCTGGTCCTTGCCCTATAAAACAAGCTGTGAGGGCACCTGGGTGGCTCAGTGGTTGAGCATCTGCCTTGGGCCCAGGGCATGATCCCGGGGTCCTGGGATGGAGTCCCACATTGGGCTACCCACGGGGAGCCTGCTTCTCCCTCTGCTTATGTCTCTGCCTCTCTTCATTCTGTGCCTCTCATGAATAAATAAATAAAATCTTTAAAAATAAATAAAACAAGCTGTGAAAGCTTGTGTGTCATTTGTGACATCACAATAAAGATGCAAACATCTGTGAAAATTGGGATTTTCAACATTTGTAACCTAAGAACAAAACAAAAGAAATCAAAATTGGCTGGATGTCCAATGTGATCTATGTGTTGTTTTGTCAAAGATCCTGCCACCCCAGTCAACTGAATGCTCTTCTGCTAGCTAAGTAGCTTCAGCATTCACACTGACGCTTTTTAAAACTAAATGTAACTTTAGGGACACCTGGGTGGCTCAGGGGTTGAGCGTCTGCCTTTGGCTCAGGGTGTGATCCCGGAGTCCTGGGATGGAGACCCACATCAGGTTCCCTGCATGGAGCCTGCTTCTCCCTCTGTCTCTGCCTCTCTGTGTGTGTGTCTTTCATGAATAAGTAAATAAAATCTTTAAAAAAAGAATGCAACTTCAGCTTACTTGTATTCAAAATGCATTGTCCTCTTATTAAATGTGCTAATAAAGATTTTTATTACAAATTTACTTTTAGAAATATTTTGGTAACAATATTTCAATATAATTGGTGTTCTTTTCAACCCAGGTATTTTGTGCATTTAAAGACATCTATTCAGAGTGTATATGAAACTGGCAAAATCTGAATAAGCTGGGTGGATTGTATCAATGTCAATTTCCTGGTTGTGACAGGGTACTATAATTATGCCAGATGTTACCAGAGGTGGGAGGGAACTGGATGAAGGATACACAGGACAGTGTGGGAGCAGTTTCCTATAAATTTACAATTCGTTCCAAAACTTCATTCAGAGAAGGGATCCCTGGGCTTTACCAGATTGCCAAATGGGTCCATGGCATTAAGAGGTAGGTTGCTTAATGAGAGTCTTTGCATGCATTCATCTCTCTACCCGTGTGGGCAAATGAAGGAGACGTGTATCTACCTGGTATGGACCTATGGAAGCTCCAGGGTACCCTGGGAGCGTGCTTGGGGCATACACTCTTGTACTCACTGGAACCTGATGGATGCCTGCTCCAGATAGTAGATGTCAAAGAGCCACCGGAAAAAGACATCCAAACTAGAAGTAAGAATAAGGTAGGTCCTTTAGTTAATGAATCTAGGCTTGGGGTTCAGTCCCTCTTGGCCTGTCTTCCCTCCCTCTGTCCTCCCTTATTCAATCCCTAGAGACTCTTGCATTCTAATATCCCAGCTGCCAGTCCACACTGCCTCTCTGCCTTCTTAATGCTGGGCCACCCCCGCCCCTAACCCTCTGGTCTCTCATCTCAAGGCCGCCTCTTCTAGCAAACCTTCACCAGCCGTTTTCCCCACAGTGCTTTCTCCCTCTTCCGAATTTCTACTGTACATTGGCTGCATTTTTCCCACCTTAGGCTGTCGGTTAGCTGATGGGCATGGCTTGTTTCCCCAGCTGGATAATAAGCTCTTTGAAGGCAGAGTTCATGGCTGACGCCTTAGCGTCCACATGATACCTGGCTCATGCTAGGCTCATGACAGGCATTGGACTGTCATTTGTGGAATGGATTTGCAGCAACCACAGGTAGGCCTATAGTATCTGAAAGAGGAGGTTCCAACTCTAGGGTGAGCCTGTCTGAGAGAGGAGGGATACTGGGAGGTGAGGTACCTGGTCAGTCCCATAGAGGGCAGAATAATCACCATGAACACCAGAAAGATATAGCATTTGTTCACTATGATCAGATTCTGGCTTGATCTAGAAGGGAACAAAGAAACATGTGATAAGAACCAGAGACCTAACAACAGCATGGATGGAGAGACAGAGACAGCTCCCTGGCCTAGAGACAATCGGTTGGCTAGTGCATACCAAAGCCATCTACACAGAGCACAGGGAGCTCTGCTGCAGCTGGGGGCAGCAGGCAAGGGCAGTAGAGTCAACTAGTCTGGTCAGCCGCGGGCACGGGATGGGGAGGAAGGGCACACGTGCGCTGTGGGCTTGATATCTTTGTTAGAGGGACATTACCAACAAGACTCAGGATCCCTGCCGAGTTTCAGTAATCTACAAAAGCCATGTTCTTGGACAGAGAAAAGACCAGTAAGGGCTTCTGTTAGGATGGTAAGAACTTTAGGTGCAGGAAATCCCTTCTGAGATCCACACGGTCTTCAGGTAAAAGCAGGTCCACCTGCCCCAGGATATGGTAAATATTTTCTACCCAGATGGCTACCATCATAGAACTAGTAGGGCTAACCTGCTATTCGGGCTTAGTTATAGGTCCTATTGTTTAAAATGGGGGTGCTGCTCGGGCCACATGGGCCTACAGTCAGGTTGAGTTCACAGGTTCCTCTGTGACAGCCTTCCTGACGTTCTTTAGACAAGTCCTGCTCTCTCCTCACCCTAGGTCTCCTGCCTAAAGTTCCAGGCCACTCTCTGCCTACGGCTCCAAACCCTCAGTGCATGGCTGGAGGCTGAAGGAGCTGTCCAAGGAGGCCTTGCTTTGGGCCTGAACATGCCTGAGGTGGTGGCCCAATCTCAGCATCCCTGAGGCCAGGGGCCCAGAGACAACTCGGTCTCCTCTTTCAAAAAAACCTATCTTTATCTCCCTCTATCTCTATCTCTATCATCTCTATCTCATAGTGTCTTGGGATGGTTTTGGGTATCAAAGCCATCCCATGTCAGTTCAACTCCTTAGGCCAGATGGGAGGCCTGAGCCCCCAGGCTGGCGGGAGAGTGGGCTGGGGAAGGGGCTGGCACCGGGGCAGAGAACAGGAGAGGCAGAGAGCTAGGAGAGGAGCCCCCATCTCACCTGGTCCAGTGGGCCTCTAGGAAGGCGGAGAGGTAGACGATCAGAGGCAGTATCACTGTAAATGCCCAGAGCATCAGGGAGGGGAAGAATTGGGTTATGACCGGGCTCTGTAGGGGTAGAGCGGAGACGTGCAGAGACGTCAGTACAAGCAGTGCCCCTTCCCCTTCCGGGCCACCCTTGCTTCTCCCCCACCTCTGGCCTCTTCTCCCCCAGCTTTAGTCCCAGAGCAGGATTGGTTTCCCCAAGGCTGCTCAGCGGTCCTGGTCTTCATTGTCAGCCTTGCTGGCCAGGGGTCTGGGCTGAGGCTGACACCCCAAGGTCAAGGAGTGCCCTCAAGGGGCACGGGTCTTCTATGCTGAGGTCCCTGGAGGGGCAGCCTGGGCTCCTGGTGGTGACTTCACCCCAGGGCCAGAGCCAGCAGCTGTCACTGACCTCATGGTTCAGAGAAGGCAGGTGGGACATTACCTTTAATGTGATGTCATGTGACAGGTGGGAGAGAAGGGGGAAGGTGTGAGGGAAGAATCCCTAGGGGCAGCTGTGCTGAGGCGTCCCTCCTGTGAAGCTGACAAGCAGCCCAAGCAGTATGGCTTGACTGCATGCGTGCGTGCATGCGTGCGTGCGGGCGTGTGTCACTGGAATAAGGATGAGGATAATGCGGAAGTGGAGGCCTTCTAGGCCTGTTATAACAGCCTGGAGGCTATAGGATTTGGAAATGGGCCGGCCCAGTTCCTCTGAAGTCTCTGTCAGGGCAAAGTCCCTGCATGACACCTTCAGGGACCAGCGCTCCCAGCCCGGAGCGGGTGTGTGTGTGCAAGTGAGGGAGGTGAAGGTCCCACTTCACCTGGGAACTGACCTCACTCTTCCCCCTGGGAACTGACCTCACTCTTCCCCACCCTCACCCCTATGTGCCAAATGGGGAGGGGGGCCCAGCTCTAGAGAAAGTGGGGAGAACAGAGCTGTCACACTTGCCACACCCTCTGCTGCACCTTTTGTACCCCTCGCTGGCCCAGGGTGACCCAATCTAAAGGAGCCCTCCAAGCCCCCTCATGACTGGACCACCCATCCCCTCCACAGCTCACTCCAGAACCTGCCTGCAGCACCCCCACAGCCCCCCTCCTTCCTTTCCCGCTCCAGTCCCTCAGACAGGCAGTGACCTGCACAGTCAATCCCTTTAGGACACAGGACACTCTACGATACCATTTACACTGCTGCCACCTCCACAATGTTGGCGGTGCCTGGACTCCAGAGCCGTGTTCCAGGGGGCCCCCCCACCCTATTCTCGCCTGAGTTCTTCCTTCATCTCCCTGGGGCCCCACGCCTGGCCTGAGCAGAGGCAGGACCTGCAGCTTCTCGATGGGGCGAGTGACGTTGTACATGTCGATGGTGTTGATGATGATGGCGGGCGTGGTGAGGAAGAAGAAGAGGAAGAAGAGGAAGGTGTTGATTGCGATAAAGCGCGCCCACCAATGGAAGCGGCGGACGGACAGGTGTTTCCTGGGGAGGGATGGAGGAGGGAGACGCATTTAGGATCTCAGGTCCAGCCCTTAGACGGGGCCCACGTGTGGCTTCCAGCATGCCGGCTAGAGACCTGGCTGGCCCTGGTCTAACTCAGCCCCCTCCCGCACCCCGCCAGGCCCAGACCTGAATGCACCGGGCCCCGGATCTGCCCCTCAGTCACACTCTTTGTCAAGGCCCTCGTGGTGGGGTGGGGTTAGGGGTGGGCAGAGGCTGTGGTGCCCAAGCCCAGTGGGGAACAAAGTAGGGGAACTGGCTCAGATTCCTTTCCCACCCTGTTCTCTTCCTTGGTCTGGGAGGGGCTGAATGGAGAAGGGAGGGGCAGAGGGGGCTTACCAAATAATGTCTTTAGGGTGTGGGGCCAGGGCAACCCTCCAGTAGTAGGATTTGACGATGGTGGTCACCGAAGACTGCTGGGGGGGCACGCCACACTGGATGTACTTGTAATCTTCCCGGATGCTGCGGAGATGGGGGTAGGAGGCAGAGGTTGTGTGAGGGTCACAGTCTCAGGAGGGGTCCCATGCCAGGGTCCTACAGATGGCCCCACTTCCTGGGGATTTGTGAAGCCTCCCAGGATCTTAGAGGTGGGCAGCTCCTAAAGCCTAGTCCCTGGAGGAAAGAGGCACCAGTGGGAGGGCCTGCCTGGGAAGAGAGGGGACCACATGGGTCTCAGCTGAAGTCTTTTCCCCTTGATGGCAGTGACAGCAAAAACATATGCTCTTTCCTTGAGGGTGACAAGCGAGGTACTAATTTCAGCCTCATCTTAGTATTAATAGCTACCAACTGAGTCCTTTTTGTGTGCCGGACACTGTGCTAATTGACGATGAATATAATCCCAATTGCACAGATTACTAAATTGAGGTCCCTGAAGACACAACCAAAGAGGGACAGGTGCTGGCACTGGAGTCCTTGGTCTTCTAATTCATGTTTCTGCTGTAATTAAGCCTCAGATTCGCTCCACTGAATGACGGTATCTCAGAAGAGAAACAGTTTTGTCTTATATTGGTATATTGTTTTATATAACATATATACCAAATAGAACATATATCGCTTCTTAACCCTCTGGGAAGTAGGTAGACAGGGAAGATATAAGTGGACCAAAATTGAGAGTTACAAAATTTGAGAGTATAAGTGACTTGCAAAATTACACACAATTGTATTTGACCAAATTCTAGGTGGTTCCACTGTTCCCTTATAGAGTATGGGTGGGTGAGGACAAAGTGTTGTGTATGATCAGCTCCCTCAAGAGAGAGGAGGGCCCCACAATACTCCAGGGACTTATGCTAGGGTTCCCATCTATTTGATCCTGTCCTAAGGATCCTTCCAAAACTTTCCAGAGTGCTACTCCACTCCTTATCAAGGTAGAGCTGCCAGAGGCTGGGGCAGAGGAGGGAGGAGGCTGTAAGGCTACGAATTAGGGGAGGCCTTGCAGCAGAGAGCAAGTAGAGCTTCTCTACCCTGACTCTGTCACTCACGATGAGGAAAGGGGTGATGTCTAATGGGGGGAAATGGATTCATTCTTGTCAAGGCCTAGAAGAGAAACCAAGATGTCTATCCTGACCACCTCTGTGCTACAGCAAGGACATGAGAATGGGGAGCCCAGAGCCTGGGTATCTCTGGAGACAAGCAGAGTCTGGCAGCTGTGGGGAAATGGATGCAGACATGCTCGGGAAAGCAAGACAGCGGCCGCCTCTGAGGCGCATGGAGGGGTTGAGGGGTGGTCAGAAGATGGAGAACTGGAGGGAGGTTCTCTCTCCTTCTCCCCTTGACTGGAATGGAGGTGAAAGAGGATGGTTTCAGAGAAGCAGAAGCCCATTCACAGGGCCGGGCTGGGCACAGCAAGCCGCTGGCCCTGGCACTCACTGCTTCGTCATCCTGGCGTCCTGGAAGGTGACAAAGATCAGGTCCAGACGCTTCAGCCGAACGCGGTTGAGCTCAGCGTTGAACTCGTCAGTCAGCTGCTCCTCCAGCTCACTATAATATTGCTCTGCATCTACCTGGGGCGAGATTTGGCCCTCAGCGCTGGAGAAGCCACAGCTCTAGGAAGGCCTTGCCTGGACATAGGCCTCCCCTCCACTCAGGTGGTAGGCCTGAGGCTTTGGTTCCATCCCCAACTCCCTTCAAAGCCTGGCAAAGAGCTCAGGATCCCAGTGGGCTCCAAGATCCCAACTCGAGAACAGGAAAAGGTCGTAACTCTGACATTGGATCCCTGCTCTTAGATCCGGGGAAGGTGAGGCACACCTGGGGATTAGGGGTTGCTTTTTGGACTTGGGCTGGACTCCGGAGGAGGGATAGAATGTGTCTGCAGCATTTTCAGGAAATGGGGATGATTCATTTTCTAGACTGGCTAGAGTTCAGTCCTGCCCTGTGGCCTCCTCCAAGCCATGGTGGTTGGGTGCTAAGACGGAGCCGAGCACCTTCAAATGTTCCTGTCCTAGCCCTTTGAAAGCCTGAGGCACGGCAGCCTACAGCAGTCTATTGTGTTCTCTCTGGTCCTCCCATCCAAGACTGGAAGTGAGCAAGAGCAAGCCCTCTTGGATCACTCCAGATGGGTATCCAAGAAAGGCCTCAGCTCCTCGGTATTATCAACAGAGAGGCAGGGTATGGTGGAAAGGGAGGGAGGAGCTAGGTGCCACAGCACCTGAGCAGATCTGAATAGGGCTGGAGGTACACAGCCCTGGACAGAGTTGGAGACCCAGGGCCCCAGCCCCTCCTCTGCTGCATCCCTTGATGCCGGGGCCAGGTACCTCTTTGAAGCAGGTCCAGCACTTGCAGAAGCACAGGCGGGAGCAGGGGTGGGTCTTGATCATCACCTTCCCACTCTTCTTGGCCTTGGCAGTGTAGTAGAGCCGGCCCCGCATCGCGTGGCGCCTGTCAGCCAGCGGGCAATGGAAACAAGGATCTTGCGGTTGGGGGCCTGCAGAGCCGCCACATCCTCCCCTTGCACTCCCATCCCAGATCCAGACAGGCCCCGCTGCACTCACCTCTGATCATCCAACTCGATCAGGTTCCTGACGTCATAGCAGAAGTGGACTCTGGTCACTACGCACCCCGGATAGGCCTCACTGTAGCCACAGACATGGATGCTGAGCCAGCCTGTGGTGCTGGGGATGGGCCATCCTACCCCCACGCCCACCCGGAACTACAGCCCACAGGGCTGAGTGGCTCAGCTGCCCGTGGTCCCTTTTTTTGGAGGGGGAGGACTCCATTCTTTGTTCCTAAAGTCAAATTTCAGAGTTGATCCTTGGTAATCTGAGATTTGCCACCTCCTTCCCAGATGATCCAGAGTAGAGCCAGGGAGCAGACCTGGAAATTGCTGCTCACCAGAGAGAATTGGCTCTTGGGGCTAGGAATTTGGGCCACAAAAGATGCCCCAACATGACCTGCTCTAGATAACTGCAGTCAGGAGCTCACTGGGCTCTGTGGTTAGAGGAATGAGGGAAAGGAAGAAAATTATACCCCACCACACTCACACCACGCAGGAAAGCCCTTGGCTTCAGAGACCCTACACTGGCCCCAGGGCCTCTTGCATTCTGGAAGGCTAATCCTGAGCCAGGTCCAGGATGGGCTACCACTTGGAGTGTCTCTCGCTCTGGCATCCTACGGCACCTTACTACCAGCATGAAGATCCAGGCAGGGTTACTGGGGGGAAGGTAACCAATGCTTCCGCCCCCTCGATCCACTTACTGAAAATGTTTAATGATGATTTCAGGGTCTTGGATGTCCTTTGGGACATAGGTGATCATTAGGGTCCTTGTGACCTAGGTGGGGAGGGCAAATGGAGAAAGAAGACTGTGTTTACACAGGACTCCTAACGTCTGGGTCTTTGGTGGCTCAGAACTGTCTGGAGTAGGTCTGCTACTCAGCCAGGCTGCCTGGGCCTGTGTCCCTGAATTCAGCAGGCTGTGTGCCGTGGGCTGTGGGCAGCTGTGGGCAGCTGCGGGCAGCTGAGGGCAGGCATGCTTCATCTCTGTTATTCTCTGGTGTCCTGGTGCAGGCCTCCTGCCACAGACAGCTGAGGTCAAGGGAGCGAGAGCCAGAGGCTGCAGATCAGGCCGGGGAGGAAGACCAGAGCTCCGGGAGGAGCAAGGGCTACTCGTGTACTCGTGCTCTTGTGCTAACCAGAGGGCCCTGCCGTTGCTCAGCCCTGCTGCCTCTCCACTGTGCCACGTGAGGTTCACATAGCAGGGCTGTCCCTGACATTAGACTGGGCAGGGGGGTTAGGAGGAGAGTAGACTCTGGGGAGTGGATGGGGAAGCCCCTCAAACTTTACATTTTATTCTGTGAGTGGGAAATGTCTTCCCAGGCCATCCCCTCAGGTCTGGTAAACTGAGCTTCAAGAGATGGGAGTCTCAGCAGAAGCTTCTGGTAACAAGAAGGAAACCTGAAGTAGCTGAGTCCAGACTGGTCAAGGGTGCCCAAGCCTCCATGCTTGCAGGCCAAAGCATTCGGGGTAGCCTCTCAGAGGTATGAGGATTTGCATTCTGGGATGGGTTAGAGTGTATTGGTCCTTTAGGATGGATGCCATCAAGGGAGGGAGAGAATCCTATTACACTGAAGCTCTGAATGGCTGAGGACAGAGCCCAGGGTGTTAGTCTGCACCGTTCCCCTTTGTCACCAGAGCCAGGACAGCCCAAATACCCTTCCCTTGCTGGTGCTGGTACTAGTGCTGATGCTGGTGCTGGAGCTGGGTCTGGGTCTGGAGTTGTAACTGGTACTGGAGCTGGGGCTGGGCCTGGGGTTGGAGCTGGTACTGGAGCTGGTGCTGGTGCTAGAGCTGGGACTGGGACTGGGCCTGGGGTTGGAGCTGGGGCTGGGCCTGGGACTGGGCCTGGGACTGGGGTTGGAGCTGGATCTGGGGCTGAGGCTGGGGCAGGGGCTGAGGCTGGGGCTGGGGCTGGAGTTGGAGTTGGAGCTGGGCCATATGGGTGTGGGTGTGGGCTTGGGCAGGCAGCACTGCTGGGCCCACCTGCAGCCCCTCAGCTTCACCTCTACACCCTAAGGGCAGCTGTGCACTTTAAACACCGGGGCTGCCAATGTCAGGGAGCAGGTGTGTGAAGAGGTAAGGCCCCAGATGCGCCTCAACCAGTGATGGACAGGTTGTTGGTAGAAAAGTGCCCGACTGCTCCCCTAGGCTGGGAAAACTCTAGGGTGCATGTCCTATCGGACTCCCAGGGCAGTGTGAGCCTCTCCTTGACGGCTCCCTCTTACCTGAACCTTATTTTCCATCTCACTTCCCCACCCTCTAGAGTTTTTCCTAGGAGCCACTTTTAGAATAAGTGAACGCTGTGGCAAACCCTTATCTTAGGGCCTGCTTGGGAGCTGGGGTGGGGGTGACCCAAACCAGGACAGTGGGGACACGGAGGCCAGTCCCTGGGGGGCGGGGTCTCTGACCTCAGAACTATGGAAGGGCAAGGAACTTGGGAACTCCCCAGCAGGGGGCGCTGAGCACTCAGGATGGAAGCCCCTTGCTGGTCCAGGGGTTTGTTAACCCTTTAGTGGTGGGAGGTGGGGGTCCAGAGGTCTTCAGAGGGGGGTGGGGGCAGCAGGGCACAGGCATAGGATGCACCTGGGAGCAGCTGTTTACCAACCAGTGTAGAAGTGTTTCCATGGTTTACCGACCAGGAGAGCTGTGCTAGGTGCCAGGTACTGATCCACTGGGCTAAGGGGAAGAGGCTTGCCCTGCTCAGGTGAGACTGCCCCCCACAGGTGTGCAGAATGTGCCCAACTGGGATGCCTCTGAGGGCGGGGAGTGGGGAGGTCCAACGGGGGAGCTTCTGGCTGGGAGAGAACAGTTCTGGGAGTTCTTTCCACTTACTCACCCTGTAGCTCCTCTTGGGCACAAACCCTAAACAGTGATGAGCCATGAAGACGAGGTTAAGGAGGAAGTAGAGGAAGGAGAAGCAGCTGTGCAGCCACAGAACCTTACTCCTGCCAGAAACAAGACACAGGAGGGATGAGAACACCCTCTCCCACCCCATACGGTGCCCCCTGGGCCACCCTCTGGTGCTTCCAGACACTCGGGCACCTTGGAATGGGATGGCCATGGTCAGAAGGGGGTGTCCCACGCCAGGTACTGAAGACTAACATTTATTGGGTACTTCCTATATGCCAGACCCAGGGTGGGTGGGACTCAATGCTTTCTGTACATTCTCTCACTAGACTCTCATGCCGTATGAAGGGGGCACTGTGACTATCTTCATTTTATCTATAGGGAACTGAGGGTCAAGGTGGCGGGGGACCTGCCCGAGGTCACCCTAGCTGTGGCAGCACTGGGCGGCGGAAGCACTGGGGCTCCTCGCGCTGTATTGTGCTGCTGGCGGCTCCCGCTCAGGCTCCCACGGCTGCCCAGTGGAGGGCCGTGTGACCTCTCTGGTGGGGAATGGGGGGGGTCATACTCAGGCCCAGAGGGAGGAGGGCCCGGCAGATTCGCTCTGCTTCTCCTGGAGTAGCAAGAGTGGTGGCATTAGGGCTTTGGGCTCATATGATGCTGTCCCAAGGCATCTGGCCAAGAGGACTGTTCAGAAATAGGGCCCTCCATATTTGGTGCAGTTTGAGAAGAGCAGAGCTGCCTTGCTTCAAAATATCTCCTCACCACTGGTCCCACGGGCATTTCACCTAGCATTCCCTGTCCCTGTCCAGCTGGATGTCTCACTTCTCCGTTTCTTCAGAGGGGCAGGGTTATGTGGTCTCTCAGGGACACGCCAGCTCTCTGCCAATATGGATTGATGGATGTTGAAGGGTTTTCCCTGCCCTATTAAAATTAACATCTTGCTGGGAAGCTGTAGGTACCTTGCACCAGCGGCTGGCCTGGGAGAAGCTGGTGAGCTCTGCTCTGGTACTGGCAGCACCAGGGGAGGAGGTGGCTGGAGGGGGAGGCAGGAGGATGCCACAGCCCCATTCTGCTGATTTTGGAGCTCGACAGATTGCAGGGTTTGGGGGGCAGAGGGGCAGGGGTGGGGCAGGGGAAGTGGGGCAGGAATGTGTGAAAGCCCACTCACACCTGCTGGACCTGCTGCATCAGCTTTGTCAGGAAGTCGGCCACACGTGGCCGAGACACCCAGGGGGCCTGTTTTCTCAGCAGGGACCGGCAGGGCCATACCTGGCTCAGTACACATTGATTTAACCACCAACTGGGTGGGATGCTGTTCAAATCCATGAATCATGTCCAACAGCTGTTCTTCCTCAACAGACCAGAAATGAAGCTTGGGGTGGGCATGCACTGCCCCAGATTCAGGGCCAGCTAATGGCAGAGGTGGGGCATGAAGCCAGGTCATGTGGTTCCTCGGTCCCTTCCACCCCCACTATGGGAATTGGGTCTACGCTTTATTCACTATATGACGGTTGATTTGCACTATTTTGTGAGCAGGAAATAATAGCTTAAGCCTCTACTTCCTACAGAGTCCTTGCCACTTGGGTGCTGGACATATTAAACAAACAGGAACCATCTTTCCAAGTTTTTAGGAGTGGCCAGTTTGTTACCTCTTACAGATCCAGGGACACTGAGGCAACAAGAGTCCCGTCCCGCCAAGAGAATGCAACTTCTGGCCTCCCACTCAGTACACAGGTCCCAAGGAAACCAGGCCTTTCTTATCAGCAAAGCAGTGCCCACATTTCCAACCCACACATTGGACCTTCTCTCCCCACTGATGCCCCAGCCTGTAGAACGGGAGGTAAGAGGCGCAGGTACCTACTCTATGGAGACATTGACAATGGTGGTCCGACCAAAGTGGCTACTCCAATCTGGAAGAGAAGAAAGTGGCTGACCTCAAGGCCAGTTTCTTGGCTGAGCAGGGTGGTCGCTCAAATTCAAGGTTGCCGAATGAACGCCTGGGGTCTGGAGACGCTTGCCCACGTCCTGCCCTTCCTTCTCGTTCCCCAGAACTTGCCCCCAACTCCCAACAAAACCAGCAGAGGCCTCTTCTTCTCCCTGGGACTGCTGGTTCAGGCTCTATGGCTGTGCTGTGAGACGAAGTCTTGGTGTGGCATCCCCAGTGTCCAACTGGAGCATGTCAGGCACCAGAAAATGCTCATTGAAGGAGCCTGGGGCCCCGCCTCAGTGGAGGGATGAAACCAGCAAGGCTGTTAACCCTGGCAACCATCACAATAAGAATGTCCCATTGCCTCCTTCAGACAGACTACATCCTTCTGGCAAAGTGTGTTAGTTTGTCAGTTTAGACATCTCTGGATGTTATGAAATGTGCCCAGAAATCCTGCATTAGTATAACATACATATTATAAAATATAGCCAACACACTAGCTCTTAGGAAGAGAATCTGGAAAGACAGAGGTTGCTTACTCTGGTGGCCATATTTGGTGGCACAGATGTTGGATGCCACCTTGAATTAGCTGAAGCTTACCTGTGGCTGAGGAGAGACAGACATGTGAGGAACCAGGGTACCACTGGCTGCCACCTGGGCATTTGGGGTGCTAAACTATACCACCCAGTTACACAGCCTCCAGCTCTGCCCATCCTCATAGTTCTACATGAAATCCTGGCTGTTATTCGCTGAGTGCTCACTATGTGCTAGGCACTGGCCATACATTCTCTCCCAACCCCCATAGCTGAGGACCCAACGCCCAGGGAGATTGATCTGCTGAATATAAACTGAAATAACTTGCTAGATTGGGCGAAGGTATTTTCTGGGAAGCAGATATGGGTCAAAGTCAGGGAATCAAATTTTTCTGTCTTTGAAGCCCAAACCAACAATGTCAGCCTGTCAAAAGGACTTGTCCCTTTTATGACAAGTGTAGCAAGACTTCCCAAGAGACCAACTTTGCACTTCCAGTGCTGTGTCTGCCCCAGTGGAGGTGGGGAAAGATCAAGTGCAGGGATCTTTGCAGTAGATCACATGCCATAAAAAGGCCTAGCAAGCACCTGGCCAATTTCATACTGAATTACTACCACGTGCCTGCCATGTGCCAGGTCCTGGGCCAAACTTGTTCTCCACTTGGGGGAACTAAAGTTTGGGTTGCCTCAGGTCCCACAACGAATTTTGAGAAGTGGAATTAAATTTTGGGTTTCTAGACTACCAAGACCCAAGCTCTGTCCTGCCTACTGGGCTGCCCTTGTAGTGGCCCAGGCCCTGGGTGCACTGAGCTCCACCTACCCAGAACGGTTCCGGTGTAGTTGATGGGCAAGATGATACCCAAGGAGGGGATGCAGAGTATCAGCACAAAGATGATGAGGTGATACTGGAACATGATGTAGGTGCGGGCATCGTCTCCACACTTGCTGATCAGATCCTCATTCCTGGAAGAGACACATAGACAAGGATCATCCTCAGGGGGCCGATATGGACACAGACTAAGCTAGGCGGGGAGGGGGAGGTGGGGGGGGAGGGAAGAGGGAGATTAGGAAGAGAAGATTATCACCCTATGCCCAAGTTTTTATTTTTATTTTTAGAAATATCACCCTTTATCTCAAAGCCTCTATCATGTCTGAAATGTATTTCACTGAATTTCACAGGCATGTCCAAGGCAGAAGCTATTACAGACACACACTTGGGAATCCAGAAGCACTTTTTTTTTTCAGAAGCACTTTTGAAATCAACCATCCATTCCATCTTTTATTGCTTCCTCATGCATGTTGAGTGCTTGCTATGGGGCGCGCACCAGACAAACCACTAGGGATAGCAGGATGCACCCTATTTCTTTTCTCTTTTAACTTGTAAATTAAAAGGGAATCTTTAAAGTCATAGGGAGACATCACTCCACATTGCCAGATTGGCCAAAATTAGAAAGTCAGACAATACCAAGTGTTGGTGAGGGTGGGGGTGGGGGGCACGGGGAGCTCTCCCACACCCACGGGCATGTAGTCTGGCACCGCCACTTTGGCAAACAGTGGGTATTATCTAAGGAAATTGAATATATGCACTCCCTATGACTTAGCAACTCCCACCTAGTTTTATTTCCAGTAGAAACACATATACATGTGTATCAAGAGACATGTATAAGAACCTCAGATGCCCAGCCCCAAACAACCTAAATGTCTACTGAAGGCAAAAATGGACACAAGAATTGTGAGCCATAGGGGTGCTTGGCTGGCTCAGTCGGTGGAACGTGTGACTCTGGATCTCAGGGTTATGAGTTAAGCCCCACATTGGGTATGGAGCCTACTTAAAAAAAAAGAATTGTGAGATATATATGTATACATATGAGATATATGTATAATGATATATATAGATAGATGATATATCACATAATATGTAGAATGAAATACTATACAGAGATAAAAATGAATGACCATAATTGAACTTCATAAACACAATATTGAGTGAAACACCCAGGCACAAACAAATACATACTGAATGTTTTCAGACACGAAGTTCAAAAACAGGCAATACTGAACAACGGAGTTAGAAGTCAGGGTACGGGGCAGCCCTGGTGGCACAGCGGTTTAGCACCGCCTTCAGCCCAGGGCCTGGTCCTGGAGACCTGGGATCGAGTCCCCCGTCAGGCTCCCTGCATGGGGCCTGCTTCTCCCTCTGCCTATGTCTCTGCCTCTCTCTCTCTCTGTGTATCTCTCATAAATAAATAAATAAAATCTTTAAAAAAAAAAAAGTCAGGGTACGGGTTGCCTTTGGAGAGTGAGAAGTGAGTGGGAAGGGACAGGAAGGGGGGCATTGGGAGGAAGCAGGAGGAGGGCTCCTGGAGTATTGACAATGTTCTAATCCTTGACCTGCTTTGCTATAAACTGAGCTGGACATTGATTTTTTTGTGTACTCTTCCATATGTGTGTTGTACTTCAAAAAAAAATTTCAAAGTAGCACATGCTTACTATAGAATTTTTGGGAAATAAAAGGAGAAGAAAATCATCCACCTACAATCTCAATCAGCCTAAGATAATGACTGTGAAGCACTTTGGTTCATTGCCTTTAGGTTTTTGTTGTTGTGATGATTTAACTTCGTGACCATAGTATAAACAGCATCGGATGTATTGCTGTGTTGCTCAGCATTTAATCTAAAGCCTTTTCTGAACATTTCACATTTTGTCTTAAATGTCTGCACGGCTGAACAGTGATAACAGTGACAGTGGCACTGACGGAGCACGGGTTCACACTCAGCACCAGGGTGGCCCCGACCCCATCGGTGGGCGAACCAGAGTTTACTCACCCTCACTCCAATCAGGCTTGTAGATTGTGTGCAACTTCTAGCATCCAGTCCAGGATTCAGATTTATTTTTAAACAATACTATAAAGAGCATATCTTCAAGGCTTTTCAATATTCCCCATTTAGGGAATTATTTAGAGCTCTCGATTTTTTTTTTTTTTTTTTTTTAACTGCAAGCAGTTAAAATACTTCCTGGCCTGGACTTGAGAATTAAATCCCAAGAATGGAGTGGGTGGGAATTGGCGAGAAGGCTGGGTGCCAGAGAGCGGGAATGAAGGGAGGGTCCTGCTGCAGGCTGGGGTGCCAAGACCTGGTCACCTGATGGAGTGTGCCTCTGAGGCGGGGGGCACAGAGAGCCTCTGTCTGATCTCCAGTTGGGAGCAGAGCAGGGCTGGGGGGCCAAGGACACAAGGATTTCCTTCCTGCTCCCCACCCTGGGCTCACTGCTCCGTCTGTCTCCCCGTCTCTCTGGGGGGGAAGTCAGGCTATCCGCCTTACAGCAGCCTGCCTTACAGCTCCGGGGGAAGCTGTAGTTCTGAGTCTGTCTGGATTCCTCTACTTCATTCTTCCTCTTCTCAACCACGATGTTCCAGCCACCACCCTCTTCCTCACAATAAATCTCCCCTTGGCTCTGATCGCTTCCCTTCCCCTGCCTCTTTCTGGAGACCAACTGGATCCACTGTCCTCTCTTCACCTACTCACTCTTCTTCCCCTGGAACCACAACAGGTTCAAGTGCACATGGGCCACTCTGAAATACAAGAAATTCCTCAAGCCTCCATTCCCTGACTTGTTTCCCCTGAAGAGCCAGTCAACACCTTCACCCTCCCTCTTCCCACCTGCCTCTTCCTCTGCCTCTACTTTGTGGACAGCTTACCCTGGAATGGCCCCCCCAATGCAGACCCAAATCACTGCCGTCCACGCCCTCTTCTTACTCTCATTCCACTCAACCCAGAGCTGCGAGCTGCGGGCCACACCCTCCTGGGTCCTCGAAGCCCGTGGTGGCTTCGGTAAGTCCAGGCCCTAGAGATTGCACCCTCTTCCTCCTGCCCCATCTGTAGATCTTGCCCCCATCTCTTTTTCAATCTTGCTCCCACAACTTCAATTATGGCCTCACGCACCCACCTCTGGCTCTGACCTTCCTTGGAAGCTTTAACTAACCCTGTTTTTCAATAGCTTGCCGGCAACTCATGGTTTGCCCTGGCCTCTCTCATCCTTCTCCCGACTCCTCATATCTCACCAGCTCCCAGAGAGTGGCATGGCTATCTTCCCCAGAGACCAGACCCGGATCACTCCTTTTCTAAACCAGTTGAAAGCCAGATGGAGACCCATAGACTGCAGCCCCATGATCTCTCTCCATCTGTCCCCTCCCTTCGTCAGCACCACTTCTTACCCAGGCATGGGAGAAGCCTCCTCAGGTGCTCACTTTGCCTCTGGACTTTCTCAACTGCCAGTCCCCCCAGCCCATACTTCTGCCTACAAATAGGTTCTCATTCTGAGGATTCTGCTAAAAAAAAAAAAAAGAAAAAGAAAAGAAAGGAATTGGCTCTCTACTGCCTCTAGATCAAAGCCCAGGATTCTCAGCATGGCAGTCGAGATCCTCCGGGCTGATCCTTCCAGCCCAATCTTTTAGCCTCTCTCTTGCCATGTTTCCTTGTTTCTAGCCACACCAGACTAAACATTTCTGGATGCTCCCTGCCCATCTCTGCCCCAAACCTTCACTCACAGGGTCCTTTATTTGTGATGGATCCTCCAGGGGGCCTAGTAAGGAAATTCTTCCCATCTTTCAAGGCCTAGTACAAAACTTGCTTCTCCTGAACCCCCTATCCCTGGTTGGAATGAATTTCTTGCTTCCCAAATGCTCTTTGGACAGCAATTATAACCTCCCCATTATGAATTATATTAGTGATTCTTGTTAACATTTGCCTCTCCAACTAGGCTGCCTGGCCTTTGTGCACAGGGGACTCTGGCATCCTTGTCCCTGCTCAGCAAATGTGTCAGGCTATCTTCTAGACACTGCTCTCAAATGCTGCAGGATGCATGGTGCAATAGCCAGCCTTCCTCCCTTCTCGGATGATGTGTTCCCAATGGAGGAGCCTTAGGGTGGAATAGGATAGGGGAAGAGGATCCTCACCCAGACACACACACAACTGTGCATACCAACCTACCCCTGACCTGCAGATCCAGGTATGCACACCTGAACAGCTGCACACACAGATGTGCACCAACGTATTGATGTGCTTCTTAATATCTCATATTTGCACACACACCACAGAGACACCTACCACGCAAAGTGTTCTATTTTGTGAGCTTGTGCATGCCTTAAAAATTACCAAAGCCAGAGTGCCTGGGTGGCTCTGTTGCTTAAATGTCTGCCTTCAGCCAGGTCATGACCCCAGGGTCCTGCGATTGAGCCGTGTTGGGCTTCCTGCTCAGTAGGGAGCCTACTTCTCCCATTCCCTCTGCCCCCCGCCCCCCCCCCCCGGCTCCATCTCTCTCGCTCACTCATACTCTCTTTCAAATATAAAAATAAAATCTTTTTGAAAAAGTTACCATAGCAAAGCCAGAGAAGGTGCCAAGAAATAAACTATTTCCCCTCCACTCCCCTTTACATGTGGCTAGGATCTCTGAACCGCACACAAACTAACTGTATCACTTCCTAGGGGCTCTGATGAATGACAAGGAAGACTGGGGTGGAGGGAGGCAAGGCCATGGGGACTACTCCTCCATCAGTAGGGTTGGAGCTCCAACACCAGAGGCCAATGGTCCTGAGCCCAGCTTAGGATCCCCAGGGCTCAGGCCAGGTGCCTTGTGCCCCCTTCAGAAGGTCTGGAGAAAGAGAGGTGCCCTGAGGTGGCTCATGGGGGTACGGTGGGGTCTCAGGGGAAATGTATGAATGAGGCCCTTGACTAGTGGGCCTGGAGGCACACGAAGGAGGAAGTCCTTTGAGCCTTTGCCAGGAATGCAAATTAGCAGGCCCTGTCAGGCCCCTTGCTGCGGTGGCCTCTGAGTGGCAGCTGGGGGGCACCCCAAGGTAGGCACACCAGGCAAGAGAGGGCCCTGAAGGAGGGGTTTGAAAGATGGGCAGGGCAGAATGCATGGGGGATATTTAGGGAGTGCCCGGGAATGGACAGGGCTATGAGGTGGAGGCAGAGCTGTGTGCATGGGCATGAGTGTGTGCACATGTATACACGGACATCCACACAGTGGGGGCAAAGGGTTCTGGAAGGTGCTCAGCTGAAGCTGGGCAGAAGCAGGAGCATGGAGTCAGAATCCTGAAGCATGGGAGAATCAGGAGAAAACAGCTGACCTGGGGTTGGTCTCCTTCCCAAGTGGGGTCTGGCCCTAAAGAGACCCAGGAGGCCCGGCAGGCAAGGGGCTGGCCCTCGGTAATCAGAGCTGAGGCAAGAGGAAGTGCGCCCTTCTGCCCAGTGTTTTCTTTTCCATTTCAATATGAGGAAAGATGGTCACAAAAATAAAGCAAAGAGCAATGCAGGAAGAATTTCTTTTTCCTAGTGTGGAGGTCATAAAAGCATGTTTTTATGTGTGAGAAAGTGGTCCTCTTCTGAGGGCTGCAGGCCAGGTCCAGTTCTCATTTCCCGCCCCAGGAAGCCCAGAGAGCATCCTCTGTCTGGGCTGGGCTAAGATGGTCAGGGTGCAGGGGTGGGGATTGGGGTGCAAAACTCAGGTCCCAGGCCCAGACCTGCAGGGCAGCAGGTGCTACCCTCATCGTCCCCCCCGTAAGGCAGCTGCTGGACAAGCTCAGAAGGTTCGGGCACTTACTTCATGGTGACAGTGTTGAAGAACCAGGAATAGAAGCCCTGGGGAGAAAGGAGAGAACATGTGAGAAAATCCAGGCCCGGGGCCCCCCTCCTCGGCTGTGGGAACCCAGGCCTCCTTCCAGGCAAGAGATGGCAGCAGGAAAGAGCACAGGTCCTGGAAGCAAGTGGGCTCCATCTGGAATCAGCGGTGACCATCCAAGGAGAGTTCTCCCTGGAAGTGAGCTGTGAGTTGACATTCCTGCCACATGGCATTCTGTTACCATGAAATGGGGGCTTCATGGGCCTTGGGCCAGAGGGAGAGAAGGGACCCTTTGTGGGGTGGATGTCAGCTGCTTTCCATCTGTCGCTTCTTGCTTCCTTCCAGAAAATGCCCCCCACCTCGTGCATGCAGCCTGGTACGCTGACCATGAACTAGGGGTCTTGCCACCAGTGTCAGTTGATGGATGGGAGCATGACCCAAGTGGGGCCAATCAAAATTCTCATAAGGGAATTAGTTAGGGTGTTGTGGGAGGGGCTCGCTCTCTGCCTGAGCTCCTGCACCGTAATGAACACCATGTAGCCCACAGTGGCTTGGTGCCATCTTCAATGTCATGGGCAGGAGCATGTCTGAAAGAAAAAAAAAGCCCACTCAGAGGAGAGAGGTCGTTGGGAGAGGGGATCTTGGTGGCATTGCTGGACTTCCTGGATCTACCTGTATGCAAAAGTAGCCACTTTTCTCAAATTTCCCCCGATTTAAGCCACATACTGCTGTGGGTTTTTTTTTTTTTTTTTTTTTTCAACACTAGTTTGAGCTGGGTTTCTTCTCTTACACCTGAGAGTCTGCTTGGTTGTGCCCCTCTCTCAGGGTCTTGCTGTCTGGAGTCTCTGGGTGGTGGGGAAAGGCAGCCTCAGCCTTGCAGGTGAGGGGAGGCCTAGAGAGGAAGTCTGCTTGGGAAGAGCGTGCGTGAGGATGGGCAGGGGCCTGTGGCCCCAAAAGCCACCAGATCCAGTGGCTGGTTAAGTTGCCCTGGTGCAGGCTTCCTTCTGGGATCCTGTAGGATTCAGCAAAATCTTGGAAAAGGTTGCAACTCTTGATTGACCCACATCTGATCACAAGCCCATCAATAAAACAGGCAGGCCCACTTGGCTGACATTCCCTGGCCCCACACTGATTGGGGAAGGGGTATTTCCCAAAAGGAAGCCATGGGGGTCGGGCTAGCAAGAAACAGAAGAAAGTTCCTTGCTACCTTTGCTTTAAGGCCCGTTAAGTCCCCTTCCCTGTACTGGGGTTGACTGACAGCCGGATGTCTTCCTCAGGGGGTATCATTTCCCCAGTTATGTCCCTCAGAACTAAGGTAAGGACACTCTCTAAAAGCAGGGGGCTCCTGGCTCAGTGGGTTAAGCATCCGACTCTTGATTTCGGCTCGGGTCATGATCTTGGGGTGGTGAGATCAAGCCCCACATCAGGCTCTGCGCTCAGCATGGAGTCTGCTTGGGATTCTCTCCCTCTCTCCCTCTGCCTCTCCTCTTCTAAAAAAATTAATTAAAAAAAAAAATAAGGACTGACATTGAGGTATGAGTCAGAGCCATGCCGATGCCAGGGAAGGGGCAAACTGCTAAATTAAGAACTGGGCTGAAAAGTCTGACCACCTGCCCTGCACTGGAGGGTCTTTCTCCACCACCCACCTTTGGGCAAACAGGAGTGATTTATTTAGGGAGCAAGTAGGTTCGTTGACGGTCCCTAGTGGGCGTGCACAGTGGAGGATATACCTTCCTGGGAATCCCTTCCACCCCTTCTACAGCAGGTGCAAAGGTATATACCACACTTGGCACGTGCATATCATGGAATTCTCACAGGACAGAACTGGCTGTCCAAGGGTAGAGGTCATGCGTAGAAGTGTGGTCTACGTGCCTGTGAATATTGCACAGACACAGACGTGTGAGCAAGCCTGTGGAATCGTTGTCTCTTCTCTCACAAAGGGCACACATGCTCCCCTACATGTACATCACGGCTATGAAAGGCATAAACCATTCAGAAAACTGAGCAGCTGCACAGGGGGCCTAAGAACAGATGCTGCCTCTCCTCTTGCCCCACCCTGTAGGGAATGGCCACAAGCTCCCAGGAGCCAGCTCAGCTGACCAGAGTGACAGCGGTGAGTTCATTGCACCTCTCTTGGTGGCCCCGCCCTCCTCACTCCCACCACATGGGGTAACAACCCCTTCGCTTCCCCCAGGCCACTCTGGCCCGGCTGAGGCTCCAGTATCCTGGCTGTGGTCCTCCAGGGCCACCTCACCCTCCAGGGGCCACCCTGCCTGTCTCATTTCTACCTCTGCAGTTTGACTGCCATACTGTTGCCATCATGATTTCTCAGAGGTTTTTAAAATAAATTATCTTTTTTGCCATTGTCAAAAAAAAAAAATCCCAACCCAAGTGATATTTCTTTTTTTTTTTTACGACAGAGTTTTTTTTTTTTTTTTAAAGATTTTATTTATTCACAGACACAGAGAGAGAGAGGCAGAGACACAGGCAGAGGGAGAAGCAGGCTCCATGCAGGGAACCTGATGTGGGACTTGATCCCGGGTCTCCAGGATCACACCCCAGGCTGTAGGTGGCGCCAAACCACTGCGCCACTGGGGCTGCCCCCAAGTAATATTTCTAAAAATAAACCTGAGAACCACCTTGTAAGGTAGGTGTGACTGTCCTTATTCTATGGAGAGACTCTGAGAGACAAACTTGTCTGAGGCTTGCCCCACAGCTTGGGGCAGATGCTGGCAGGGAATGGGACCTGGTCTCTTGGAGGGATGATGATGGAAGGAATATGGTTCTACTCACTCACTGCCTCCAACAAATACATCTCACGTGCTCATTGCATGGAGAGCGGGACTGGGTGCGGGGACAGCGGTGGGCAAGCTCAGGTCAGCGGCTGCTGTCACCGGGGGATCAGCAGGCTAGACTGATCTGGTAGGAGAGGTGCTGTTACAGACTGGGTTAAGAGCTCTGACGGAGGGGCACCTGGGTGGTTCAGTGGTCGGGCGTCTGCCTTTGGCTCAGGTTGGGATCCTGGGATCAAGTCCTGCATCGGGCTCCCCACAGGGAGCCTGCTTCTCCCTCTGCCTGTATCTCTGCCTCTCTCATGAATAAATAAATAAAATCTTAAAAAAAAAAAAAAAAAAAAGCTCTGAAGAAAAAGAATGCATTCTCCACGGGTGGAGAACAAAAGATCTGGACCCACATGGGGAGGATGGGGCTCCTGGGGAAGCAATGCTGGGGCTGAAATCAGAACAAAGGGCCAGTGTGTCAGTCCTGAGAGGGACTACTGGGAAGGCGGATGGGGAAGAGCAGGTGAAAGGCCCTCTGGGGTGGGGGGAGGATGTGGCACCTCTGGGGATCTAAAAGGTGGCCAAAGTGGCCAGGGACGAGGGAGTTGGGAGGAGCAGGACAGACTGGACAGGTGGGCAGGAGACTAAAGCATGAGGCCACAGCAAGGCACCTGCACTTTATCCCAAGAGCACCAGGAAGCCATTGAAGGTTGACACCAGGGAATGTGTGTCCCCAGTCATGGGGATCGCTTTGGATGCAGGTGGAAACGAGTGGGGCAGGATTGGTTAGGCGCCACCCTGGTCATCCAACAAGAGACTGATGGGGGCCTGGCGGGGGGTGTGAGGGGAGAGCTGGAAAGGAACAAGGTTGGGAATTTGACGACCATACACCTTCCCATATCAACATCTTGGTAATGGACTGGCTGTCCCTGGGGGCCTGGGCCCCACCAAGGGGGTGCACCTGGGTGGGCGGTAGGCAGAGTCTGAGACCAGGGATCTAGGAGCAGGTAGGTGGAGGGATATCGTGGCATGTTTTGGACATAATCAATCCCAAATGCCTTTACAATATCCATGTGGAGATCTTTTGAAGGCCACTGGATAGATGTATCTAGAGCCCAGAGGGAGTTTTAATTGGAGACAGAAAAAATGTAGGAGGGGTCTGCAAAAAGATGGCAGTTGAGGCCATGAGTATGGGTGACACTGCCCAGGAGAGCGAGGAGGGGGTCTGGGACCAGCTGTGGAGGAGGAGCCCACAGAGGGGACAGAGAGGAACAGGCGGGTGGCAGAAGGAAACCCAGAGAGTGTGATGTCACAGAGGCAACTGCCAGCACCTGTTCAAGCAGGGGACAGTCTACAGGGCCAGATGTTTCTGAGAAATCAGATGAGATGAGAACTCAGGCAAGTCCATCAGACTGCATGGGGTGGGACAACCGATGACCTATCTAGGTGGGATGGAGGGCTGGAAGCCCCAGTGCCAGGGTCGAGGAGTGAGAGTGAGGAAGTAGAAAGCACAGGTGCAGGCTGCTCTTTTGGTTTTGCTATGATGGGGCAGAGGGAGACAGGCAGGCATGGGCTGTGGTAGGGCCATGACTGTCCCCGCCACCATCTGTAACACCCCGGCTCTGCCCCAGGACGGGGTAGTGCCTTCCCTGCCCCTTTGGGAGTTTGTGCACTGACCACTATCATTATTTTATTTTATTTTATTTTATTTTATTTTATTTTATTTTATTTTATTATTTATTTTATTTTATTTTATTTTATTTTATTTTATTATTTTATTTTTTATTTTTTATTTTTTTTTTACTGACCACTATCCTATGGGCATCTGTCTGCGCATGTCTCACCCAGGGAGAAAGCCCCATGAAGCAGGACTTGCTACATTCTGTCCCCTGCCTGGTCCCCAGACCAATGTGGCTCAGAGCAGGTGCACCATGGCAACCAGCTAAGCAAATGGACAAGCTCGGGTGGGGGATTGGCGTCTGACAGGCAAGAGAAGGAAGAGGAGATGGGGCTCCACCGAGCAGAGTTGGGTGGCAGGAGGTTAAGGGAATCCCTGCCTGATGTGAGGGATTTCCTATGTACAGGGGGAGGTGAGTCCTTGGCTCAGAGTGGGGGCTGTGATGAGGGTTGGAGACTTGAGAAGAGAGGGAAAATTAGTTTTAAAAATCCTTTTAAAATATTAAAATTAAAAATATATATATTAAAATTAAGGAACTCTTGCTTGGCACCCTAGGATGTAGGAATGGTTAATAGCTCCATCTTTCCTATGGGGAAACTGAGGCCTGGCAAGGCTGAGGAATGCGTCCACAGTCGCGTTGCCAGGTTGGATGTAGCTGGCTGCAAAGCCCCTGAGTATAATAGGCCCACTTCTGCCTGCATACGCAGGGCTGCCGCCCAGAGCCAGGAACCCCCTGGACCTAGGCCCACCCCAGCACTCACCTTGTCCTTGTGTTCCATCTCTAGGGAAATATCTGAGGGAGACGTCTTCTCACTCTGCTCCCCGTAGATCAGCGAAGTCAAGCTGCAGCCAGGAAAAGCAGTGAGCAAGGAGGCGGGAAAGGAGAGAAAAGGCCTCAGGCCTTGCTGTCACTCTGGCTTCCCGGCCAAGAGCTGTGGGACCCTCCTGCCCGGTACCAGACACGCCTCAGCTAGTATGCCAAGCACACAGCTCTGGGGACAGACAGTAATCACTCCTGTTGCCGGGTGCCCAATGTATCTTGGGAGTCACAGGATCCAGAAAGTCTGAGATCTGAGAAAGAAGTGGCCTCATGTCCAGAGACGATGGCCCCTCCCACCAAGTTCTCTTCCTACAACGAGGGTCAGAGCAGGGGCAGGAGTCGGTGCCGCTGTGCCCTGGTGGTGGCGGCACATCCCCCAGGGGAGCAGACTTGTCCTGACCCTCAGCCTCCCCTCACCTGTCATTGTGTATCAGCAGAGCCAAGCGCCCGTAGTCCCACGCAGCTTTCCGGAGGAAGGAGTAAACCAAAATGATGACCTACAGGGCAGGGAAGTAGGGGGAGAGATAGGCCTTCTGTGTGGCTGGCCTCTGCATCCCCATGGGGGAGACCCTGTCCCCCAGGTTCCCAGGAGCTCCCTGGGCTCCCCCACAAGGTGGCCAGCTCTGTTAGGGTAGAGGCCATGCCTTGTCTCAACTCTTGGATGCCCAGCACCCAGCAGCTTCCCAGCACAGAGTGGATTCTCAGAGTTTGCCGAATGAAGGCATCAGTGTCAGGTTTGGAACTATCCAAAAAGAACATTCTGTGAAGAAATCAGCAAGGGGAGAGAGAAGGGAGGCCAAGGGCACTGGCTAGGTGGGCCTCTGGATAGTGGCGCATGGAGGGGAATCTTAGGAATCTGTCTATTCCTGCGGTCCCCTCTTCCCAGGGCTGCCCGGGATGTGACTGACATTCAGAGGTCCCCACCACCAGGGCTGGTGTGCACTTGGAGAGCTGAGACCCCCCCCCAGCGTCACTTGTGACAGTTGGCCAGTGTGCCCCTCCCTGCCTCCCTGCCCACCGCAGAGCCCAGGACTTACCACCCACAAGAAGATGTTGAGGATGAGCACGGTGGGGATGCCCCCAAAGGCCTGCCCCTGCAGGACAGTGCTCCGAGATTGGAAACATTCATCTGTTATGTTCCGTGTCTTTTCTACCATATTCAGGTTGCTCAGCGGGACAGCCATCCTGGGGGCTCCCTGGTGACAAAATGGATGCTCAGATCAGACAACAGAAGCCCTCTCACTCTGTAAATGCAGAAGCCCGCCAGGGTGATGGGGCAAGGTGTACCCAGTACCCATCAGACCCAGGGCCCACAGCCAGCAGTTCCCTCAAACCCATCCAGGGCCGTGATGGAAGAAGAGCCCGGATCCCCTGGGATAGTTTTTATTTTGTACCATTTGCTCCCTTGACCAAAAGAGTTGGCAAAAGCACATCCAAATGGATCTTCTTATTTCTACCTTTGTGAAATCTTTCTTGCATATAAATGAACAGACTTCACAAAGGCAGGTAGGACCCCAGAGTAGAAGTATTCAATTTGGAGAACAGAACTGCATTTGTGGGATGCCCATTCAGACAGGGTCTGACATCCTGTGATTCTCTGATCCAGTTTCTAGGAAAGGAAGGTTCCTAGGACAGAATGAGGTAAAGCTGCAAAGCGCCCAACACATAGCAGTGCCTCAGTAAATGTCACTATCTTAATGTCGAATGGGAACCAGAGAGATCAGCAGCTTGCCCAGGGACCTGAGCCAATCCATTGAGGGCTCATGGTCATGGGCATCAATATTCTCCAGACTTGGGGAAGAATGGGAAGCACAGATGAAAACGGGAAGTGACTGGTAGCTGCTTGAGATTATCTGAGAAGTCGTTCTGGTTTTAAAAGATCATTTGTTTTGGCTCCAGACCTCATCTCACTCTAGGAACTCTTTACTTTTCATCCAAGAAAAGTGGGCTTATTCATTCATTCCTTCATTCCACAAGTATTTAGGCAACAGCTGCCTTGTGCAAGACCGATGCTGGTGATGCATCAGTGAACAAAGGTCAGAGAGAAACCCCTCTCTTGCAGGATCCTAGTGGGGAGAAGCAGTACAGGGGTAAGGGCGAGCTTAGAATGGAAAAGAGGGAGACTGGGAAGGCCTCACTGGGAGGATGACATTTGGACAAAAACCTGAAGAGGGAGCAAACCCCACAGCAGGCACAGCAAAAGGCCTGGGTGTATAAGCTGCTTGGAGTGTTGAAGAAGGGCAAACAGGCCAATATGGCTGGATAGGGGAGAATGAACAGGACGGAGCTCGAGCCAAGGAGTGGCACAAAATGACTTACGTATTACAGGGATCGCTCTGACCCGTGGTTTGAAGATAAATGGGGGAGGGCAAGCAGACGAGTAAAAACGGAGAGGTAATTAGGAGGAATCTGTAGCA
Organism: Canis lupus familiaris; assembly: GCF_011100685.1. Taxonomy (NCBI): domain Eukaryota; kingdom Metazoa; phylum Chordata; class Mammalia; order Carnivora; family Canidae; genus Canis; species Canis lupus. The sequence goes on along the minus strand of NC_049229.1, from coordinate 50,355,523 downwards.
AGCCAGGCAAGAGGTAACCAAAGCCAGGACTGGGATAGAAGCAGAGGAGGTGGTGAGAAGTGCTCAGATTTTGGAAGTATTTTGAAGGCGAAGCCAAGATTTGCTGATAGAAGGGATGGTGGGCGGTGGGGCAAAAAGAGAGGAGTCCAGGATGACTCTGAGGTTTCTGGGCCCAGCAACTGGAAGAGGGGAGGTGCCGTTATTGGGTGCAACAGCCAAATAGTGCACGGTAGGGGGTGGTCAGGAGCTGGGTACTGGGCATGCTAAGTGGATATGCCACGTGGGTGGCTGGATACATGAGTCTGCGGCTCAAAGGAGGCTCAGGAGACATAAATGTGAGAGTCAGCAGCAGACAGATGACTCTTAGTGGCATAGGACTGGATCACCAAAGGAGTGAGCGCATGGTGAGGCTCAAAGTCTGAGCCTTGGGATGCTCCATCACAGGGAAGTGAGGTAGGTGAGGAGGAAACAGGAACCAGACTAGAAGAGCAGCCATCGAGGAGGGAGGAATAATGGGAAAGGGTGGTGTCGTGGAAGCTAAGTAAAATGTCTCCAGGAGAACCAAAGGGACCAGTTGTAACTATGTGGTCAAGTACGATGACAATTGAGAATTAGCCATAGGTAAAGCAATGTGGAGGTTTAGTCAGTGGCCTTGCTGGAACAGGTGCAAGAGAGGAGGATGCCAGGAGATGTGGAGCCAGTGGGTGTGAATGATTCCTTCGAAAAGGAACAAGAGTTTGGAAGTGGTTATAATGGGAGAAGCAGCAGTATGTGGCATGCCAATGGGAATGGTCCAGTAGAAAATTAAAAGCTGGTGATGTGGGAGAGATGGGGCATTGCTGGAGCAATGTGAGGACGTGGGAAGGGCTGGGAGCCGGCTCACAAGTGGAGAAGCTGGCCTTGGCCCAGAACTGGATACTGACCGAGAGCAGCAGGAGAGAGGCAGGTGCACAGGTGGAGCTCGTGGGCGCGCCCTCCCACGGCTTCTATTTCTCAGCCTCAGAGGGAACAAGGTCTCAAAGGTGACTGTGCAATGCTGGTGGTGGGCAGATGTGGGATGTTTGAGCACAGGATAAAGGCAGAAATAGAAGTCTAGAGGAGTGATGGAGTGAATGGATTTCAGGAATGTGGTAAGACTGCCAGGCAGCATGAAGGGTCCACTGAGGTTCATGGTCTTGAATTTATAGCCAGAGCAGCCAACTCATCAGGCATTTCTGCCAGCTGTGCTCATCTGGGTGGCTGCAGGTGTGGAAGAGGCAGACAGCTCGACCTAACCAGGCTAGAGGTTTTCCCAGGTAAGTATGAGAATAAGAGAGTTGGAACTATATATGAGGGAGTAGTTTTAATGACTGGCCAGGTAAGGAGAGAAAGGAGACGAGATGGGCGAGGGATGGTGACAGGTGTCAGAGGTCCGGGGAGGTGGAACTGTGGAGCATAACAGACCGCGAGCTGACAGGGAAACAAGCTGTTAGAAGGGATTGGTTACAGACAGTGAGAAGGTCTGGGGCATGACCACGGAATGAATGGGGGAGTGGTGTCAAGGAACTGAGAGGCTGGAATGTCCTTTGTGGATACGTGGATACAGAAATCTGTAAGAATGGAGACCAGACGAATACTGGTGTGACAGTGAGGCAGGAGCTGAACTCTTCTGGGAAGGAGGAGACTGACCTAGTGATGCTTCAGGATAGCTGGTGCCTGTACCAACTCCCCTGTACCAACGACGGGGAGTGGGATGTTCAGGCTGATACCTTAGGTCCAAGGAGCCAGGAGGAAGAAGGAAGGAAGAAGACTCTGGAAATCACAAAGAGGAGCAAGGAAGATGTCTCTCCCATCCCCTGGCCTGAGAGGGTGGTAAGGGAAGTCCTGTCCTGGGGAGTCTCAGGTTCCAGTTTCCGGTGGGCAGGTGAGGTGCTGCAGGACCCAGGGGTGTTTCTGGGCTCTGTGACACTGAATCCCAGTTCAATGCTCACTGGCCACCTTGAGCAAGCTACTTATGGTCTCCCTGCCTCATTTATTCACCTGTAAAAGGGGGGTGGTGTTCGTAACTAGTACCCCCTTCACAGTGCTGCCAAGAGGGATAAATGGATTAAGACTCATCAGTCATGGAGGGCAGCCTGGGTGGCTCAGCGGTTTAACGCCGCCTTCAGCCCAGGTGTGATCCTGGAGACCCGGGTCGAGTCCCATGTCAGGCTCCCTGCCTGGAGCCTGCTTCTCCCTCTGCCTCTCTCTCTCTCAGTGTGTGTCTCTCATGAATAAATAAATACAATCTTAAAAAAAAAAAAAAAAAAGATTTGTCAGTCATGGAGAACAATGCCTGGAACACAGAAGTACCACGTAGGCGCTTATCGAATGAAAAGCAGACCCAGAGCTGAGGGGGGCGGGGGGCGGACAGAGGAACGCTGGCCAGAGTTGGGGAAGCTTGGGGGATGAGGATGGAGAGAGGAATAACGGTGAAGGTGCTGGTGTGCCGGACACAGGAGGTGGCCTGAGGTCTGGGGCTCCCCGTGCTAACTCACAGATAATACAACACAAGAGCCCACCCCCCTGCCGCTCAGATTAGCCTCTAGCTGGAGTGGGGAGCCTCTGGCCTACGTTTTTCTGCTCCTCTTTTGGCCTCGGCTGCCCACGGTTCTATCACCCCAGGTCACTGCTTAGCTCAGGCACACCAGCATGCTCAGCTGAATGTAAACTCATAATGGTTTACACTGAACACAGTACCTTTATTTATTTTTTATTTTTTTAAAGATTTTATTTATTCATGAGAGACAGAGACAGAGAGGCAGAGACACAGGCAGAGGGAGAAGCAGGCTCCGCGCGGGGAGCCCGACGTGGGACTCGATCCTGGAACTCGAGGATCAGGCCCTGGGCTGAAGGCGGGCGCTGAGCCGCTGAGCACCCGGGTGTCCCCAGCACAGCACCTTTAAATGCGGAGCCCCCCCGGCCGGAGAAGCCCGAGGACGACCGCGGCAGCGAGCTGCAGTTCTGCCGGCGGCCGCTGGGGGAGCCCGCGCGGAGGGAGCGGCCGGGCGGCGGGGGCGGCGCGTGCGCGCTCGGGAGGCCGGGGGTGGGCGCGGCCCCTCACCTGGGGCTCTTCTGCACGGAGGGGCCGAGGCGGGCCGGGGGCTCCGCGCACCTGCGCGGCAGCTGCGAAACAGCACAGGCGGTGCAGGGACCGCCGGACCCAGGGCCCCGGCCGCGTTCACGCGGCGTCATCCCTCAGGGCGCCCCGCCTCGCCTTTAGGCCCCGGATCCTCAGCCTTCATCACGGGCGTGTTTTGCAAATAGCTTTTCTCGGCCTGTGCCTCTTTTCGTTTCCTTCGCGCTCTCTCAGGAGCGCTGCAGTTTCGGATTTTGACAAAGCCCAATGTAACAAGCTGTCTTAATATGGACCGGGCTTTTGGCATGGTGTCTACGAAATCTTACCTACCCCGAAGTCTTACTAAAGATTTTCTCCCTGGGGCGCCTGGGTGGCTCGGGTCGTGATCCCGGGGCCCTGGGATCCAGTCCCGGGCATCTGCTCCGCCAGGGAGCCCGCTTCTCCCTCTGCCTGTGTGTCTGCCTCTCTGTGTGTGTCTCTCATGAATGAATAAATAAATTCTTAAAATAAGAATACAGATTTTCTCCATTTTCTTCTAAAAAATCATACAGTTTTAGCTCTGACACTAAAGTTGAGGATGAAAAAAAATAAAGTTGAGGATGCATTTTGAGTTAGTTTGCACTGAACGGGAGGTAAGGGACTAAGTTCATCTTTCAGCATGTGGCTATCTGGCTACCCAGCACCCTTTGCTGGATTCTCTTCTTTCTAAAAGGAGGGGAATGGCTGGGAAGCCCCAGTCAGGGCTATCTGGGGGACAGGAGCCAGGCCAGGAATGTGAAAGTGCTTGGTGGCCTGCAGCACATCCAAAAGGATGTGCAACTTATTATTTGGCTAATCCTGTGCATGATAAGGGAAGGGGAGAGGTCCTGGGCTGAGAAGAGCTCTGGCTTCCATCTGGCTCTAAGGAGGTCTGAGTCCCGGATGCTGCTCTTTTCTGCTCAACTCCCACACATTCATTCACTTCTTCCAAAAGTGCCCCCCTTCCTCCTTTCCTCGTCTTTCCTTCTTTCCTTCCTTCCACAAAGAAGGGCTGAGTACCTACCATGCACCAGGCATCCTGCCAAGCTCTGGGGGCCTGGCAGACCTGGTTCCCACCCATAGGTGGCTCCCAGACTCACTGGGGAGACACGTAAGCATGCCAGGCACACGTCGCCACACACTCCAGCACACCTCGATAGCTCAGGTAAACACAGGGGCCATGGGGTGGGCCTGCCTCGAGTGGTCAGAGAAGCCTTCTGCCTGGAAGTAACCTCCAGGCTGAAATGTGAGGAGGTGGGATCGGCACAGTGTGGTGGGAAGCATGGACAGAGGGAACCACATGGGCCGAGACCCAGAGGAGGCACAGAGCGTGGTGCTTTGGGGAATGTGAAAATGAACAGTCATGGCTAGAGTGTAGGATGGATCACTGGTGTGTTCTTTTGTTTGTGCATTTATTCATTCAACAGGAATTCCTGGTGTATCTACTCTTGCCAGGCCCTGTGCGGGGCCCAGGAAGTACAAATGTGAGGTCTTCTTCAGGAGGTTCCCATCCTTTGGGATTTGGGGAGAGGACTGCTGTTGGGTGAGTGGGGCCCCAGCAGCAGTTTTGCGTGGGAGGGTCTCTAGATACAAGGAGCAAGCATCTAAGCTCAGAGTGGGCTGCAACCCATTGGCACGGCAGGGCAGGGACAGGTGCAGCTTGGGCAGCACCGGGCAGGTGAGGGAAGCGGGTGAGGGAAGGAGGTGAGGAAGGACAAGAGGGAAGAGAGAGAGCCCCGCACCCACCTCAGCACTCCCATCCCTCCACCCCATATCCTCAGGGGCAGGCAGAGGCAGGATGAGGGAGGCTGTGGTGGAAACCCAGAGCATTGCCCGGCCTTTTGTCCTCACCCCTAAATCATGCCTGGACCCTCCTTTCTGGAGAGCTTTCCTCCTTCCTTCTTTCTAGCTCCTGGGTGTGAAGAACCGGAGTAGAGAGCTTTCTGGAGACCAAAGTATCAGCACTGGAAGGAATGAAACTTGGAATCTGAGGAATATAAAGGAACATAGAGCAGGGGCGCCCACCTGGCTGGTGGGGGCAGCAGGGGACTCCTCATTGGGCATTTCACAGCAGGGCAGTGGGAAGAAGCAGACCATCCGCAGCCAGACTGTCTGGGCTGAAATCCCAGGTCCACCCCTGCTAGCTACATGACCCTGGACAGTGACCTCACCTCTCTGAGCCTTGTTTCCACCTCTGGAAAGTAGGGATAACAGGCGCACTGCCTCACAAGGTTATTGTGAACACAAAATAAGCGAATTCACACAAAACCCTTTGCAGAGCGCTTGAGAGAGAGAGGGCTCACTATTTGTACTGTTGTCACTGGCACTAGCTTATCTGTGACATGGTGGTGAGGGCCCCAGACTGGACCATTCCTGGGTTCTGGCCACCTACTCTGTTCTGGAACAGGCCAGGGGAGAGATGTGAAATATGGGAAGGACTGTCCAATACCCCATAAACTGCAGCCTGTAGGTGGCTGTTGCCTCTGTTCTTCCTGCGAGGCAGAGACAAATGTCAGCCTTGCTTTCTGGGCCAACGAGGGGCAGGGAGAGATGGTGGTGATGCTGGCTGGTGAGTCAGGATTCTCAGCCCCCTCCTCAGTGGCACATGCCCTCTGATGGGGAAGCACATGGCCTTCCTCCTTCCCATTTCTCCCTAAGCCTGGCCTCCAGTGGCAGAAGCTGGAGGTTCAGCCCTCCCAGGTCTAGACAAGGTTTACTCTGCCAAGGGGGCAAAAGCTTTGAAAAGAACTAGCTCTGGGGGATCCCTGGGTGGCGCAGTGGTTTGGCGCCTGCCTTTGGCCCAGGGCGTGATCCTGGAGACCCGGGATCGAATCCCACGTCGGGCTCCCGGTGCATGGAGCCTGCTTCTGTCTCTGCCTCTCTCTCTCTCTCTGTCTCTGTGTGTATGTGTGACTATCATAAATAAATAAAAATTAAAAAAAAAAAGAACTAGCTCTGTATTTATTAGTCTCCTGGTCCATCGTTCACCCCCTTCCTTCCAGACCTGGCCTGAGTTCAGCTACTGCTGTCCTCAGTAGCCAGGCCAGCGCTTTGCTCCCCTCTCTTCATCTTGAGGCCAAGGCCTCTGTGTAAGGAGCCCAAACACCCCTGAATCCCAGAGCTAGGATGGTCTAGGAAGCCCTGGGAATTGGGGATGGGGAGAGGAGAGCAAGCTTACTAATAGCTAACATGTATGGGACACTTACTATAGAAGTTACATTTGAGTTACAGTTCACTTAATTCTCACAAGTACCAGTGGGTACTAAAGTCCTCCCTAGATGCAAAAGAAAATGAAGGCCTGGACAGGTTAAATAACTTGCCTAAGGTCCTGGAGCTATTAAGTGGCAGGGCTGGCCTTTTAACCTGGGCACTTTGCAACCCTCTGCTCTCTACCTCCTAGACCCTCTGGACCTCTGCTGGGCTGGCAGTGCCGGGCAGGGGGCCGAGGAATGGAGTGACCTCGCTCAAGCCCTAGTCCAGGGATTGAATCTTGCCCAGGCTGTCAGGATGGTGCATGGGAAAGTGCCCTAGACTGAGGCTCTGGGTCACCTGTGTGGCCTTGGGCAGGTGGCTTCTCTTCTCTGGGCCTCCTGTCTACAGGATGAGGGGCTTCTATAGTTCTCCAAGGGCCAGACTGGACCATGGATTCCAGATGTCTCAGAGACACAGCTTGCAGCCACCTGGCCTGTACTTCCTGGCCCTGCCCAACGCCACCATCCCCGTGAGTTCTCGGGAACTGATCCAGAGAGCTTGCAACTTGGTTGGACAAGCAAATCTCAGTAGGCCAAATCCATGTCCTAGGGAAAGAAGCTGGGTGGGGAGGTCACCCCCGCCTTGTCCTGTAACCCTGTCCCCCCTGCAATGCCAGAGCACCTGCTGCCCCACCCACCATCTAGCCTTCTTACTGGCTTTAACACTTTTCATCACTTTTCTGCTAATAACAGGAAAGATGATTTCCCATGGCTTGTGACCTTAAATGAGCTGGAGCCCTTGGCTATGGGCAGCCCCCTACCGTACCACCTCCCCTTCTTCTCTGGGTCTCTCCTCATATTCCTTCCACACACCCTGCTCTCAGATCTGCATCCCCGTTTCCAGGGCCAGCTTGGCAGCTGGTTTGCAGGGGGACCCTGAGTAGAGGGAGTAGGGAAGTAGGGTCACTCCATGGAGGGTTCTGGTTAATGTCCCTCCCCTGCCACCATGCCAGCTGGCCACGAATCTTCCTCACCCTAAACCACCCTGAATCTTAGTCTCCTCATATTGTCACAGTGAAGGGGGTTTTACCCAAATTTACACGTGAAGAAATGGTCGTCAGCAGGCTAAGAGGCTTGCCTCTGACTGGGGAAAGTGATGGAACAGGGATCAGAACTGGCTCCCCCTTCAGTGCTCTCAGGCTTGGATTGGTGATTCCTCAGCTTGGGGCTCGGGGGTAGGACACACTGGGATTCCCCCAGAAGGTGTTTCGTAGATCCAGATACTCACGCCCCACTCCAGACTTTAAGAATGAGAACATCCACTCCATTTTTAGGTGCAGCCAAGAGAGAGAAACACCGGCTTAGGGTTCCCAGGATTATCTGCATCTAGATAAGGCATTCTTGCAGATCTAAAAGATTTTCTGATTCCTCCTAAAAGGAAGGAGGATGAGGAGATGTGGCCCATGCAGGAAAGTAGCTCAGCGCCACTTAAATCCTACTGCAGCCGGCAGCTCAGGACGCTGGTCCTTACATTCTGCCCTGGAGAGACCTCCCCTTCCCCTCGGCTCTGTGGGAATCTGCGGAAGGTTGGCTGGAGGTCTACAGGGGCCCACACCACCCCTTCACTTGAACCCTCAAACTCCTGCCTCTCTCCCTGGGCCTGAGGTCCCTGGCCTGACCACTTCATGGGGCACCAGGCCTGCTGTCTGTCCTGTCTCTGTGTCTCTCTGAGCTTCACCACTTTTTGCACCCCAGGTCTTTTGGCTAGGGTCTTTGCAGCTCCTGAGTCCAGCTCAAATCCTGCTCCCCTAAGCCTCCCACCCTCCAGTGAGCGGCCCTGGGTTGCACCTAGTCCGCACCCTCTTTACACAGCTGGCCTTTGCTATCACTGCCTGGAACTCCTTGGCTTTTCCACGGATGTGAGCAACTAGCTCTCCCCCTACCCCCAACTCCACAGGTTCCTTGATGGCAGCCCATGTCATTGTGGTTCTCCCACAAGGACCAACATGTGGTAAGCCTCAATGAAAGACAGACAGTCCTTCACCCAGGGCCATACTCAGGGGCAGGGAATAATAAAATGTGATTTGGATATGTTTGCACAGCATGAGTCACTCATTTGGCCCCGTCCCCATGCCCCACCTACACACCGTGGGTTACCAGGTCTCTCTCCCTAAGCCATAGCATGGAGTAGAGGGGATATATGATTTGGGGGTCAGGAAACTGGAATCTGGCCCTATTAATTGCAACCTAACCTACTGCCACTCAGTTTTCCCTTCCATAAAATGGGTATAATCATGTCTGTTTGGCCTCCACAAGGGCAGCTATGACAGTCAAAGGAGATAGTATGAGGAGACTCTTGTGTAAATCATGAGCACTGTAAATGTTGGTTTGCCGCCTTTTCTATCCTTTTCCCAGGACCGAGGTCGGTCTTCCTCCCTCAGCTACCCTTGAAGCCCCAGCACGGGGTGAGTGGACTGGGGTTCCACCTCGCTGTCAGGTCTGCTATAATAATAAGGCCGCCAGCCGCTGGGACCAGCAGGAGGACATTCAGCATTGTGCACAGCACCGCACAGAGTAGTGCACTTCTGCGGCCGCTGTCTCTGCCGGGGCTCTGCGGGCAGGGCCGGGCAGCGCTCGCTGGTGTCCCCATTACAACAGCTACCATCTACAGAGAGAGTTTGACGTGCCAGGTGCTGCGCCAAGTTTCTTAATGAATGCATCATAACAAACCTATCGGATCACGTGTTAGATGCACTCGATGGCCTTCAGCATCCATTTCGCCTCGTTCTAGTGGACATGGCTTCTACAAGCTAGAAAGTGAGACACCACATGTCCAACACTCCCTTTGTCGCTGGGACTCTGATCCAAGTCAGGTTCCATCAGGGACACATGCCACAGTCAGATTTACAAGGTGGGAAGGGGGAGGAGGCATCCCCCCAGCCCTGGGCTCAGGCTGTGTTCTTCCCACAAGCAATGTTGAGGAGAGGAAGGAGTTTCGGCAGGAGATGGAAGCTCCAGCCTGGCTCCTAGAGATGGGGTGTGGGGGTGGGGGTGGTGAGAGGCCACCATGCCTAAGGCTGCAGGGGATCCCTGACCCCTGGCTTGCAGGTGGAGGGATGTAAACTCATGGCTCCAGGAATCCATTCTGGTTTTTGGTTGGCTCTGCTCCTTCTGACACCTGAGCTCCTAGCTCCTGGGCTACTCCAGGGGTAGGTCCTCCTGGCCCCAGGGACCCCTCCAGCCTTATCTCCCTTGTCTCTACAAGAAACCTCAGCCCCCACCAAATGGGGGGGCCCCTCATCCCCTCACAGGCCTTGGCTTTCTCTGCTTCTTCCATTATTCTCCCGTGTGGAAAGGCCTCTTGATCCTCCCTGAAGAAGAATGCTCCACTGCCAGGCCCCATCCACTTCTACTTCCCCCAGGCAGCCTTCCCCCAGCAGCCCCTTTCTCCCCTCAACCCCGTAGCCCTCAGTTATCCTTTCCTGAGTTCTCTACTGAGTTGTGGGTGCTGGGGAGGACAAGATGTGTCTCTTCCTCAAACCTCGATCTAGAAGGGAGTGAGAAAAGCCGTGGCTAAGAGGCAACTACAACACAGTGTGAGTGAGGGGCTCTGCTGCCGCAGCAGGATTCATACACAAGGGGGCACTGAGCCTGGTCTGGAAAATCCAGGGAGCCTTCCTGGAGAAGATGAACCTGTGTTGTTCTGCAGGTTGTGATGGAATCAGCTGGAAGGGCTTTCTGTCACTTTTCTTAACTTGGCCAACAAGGCCTGCCTCTTACTCCAGCTCCATCTTATGTAGCAGTCCCCTTCTTTTATCCCCTGGCCTCATCTATCTTTCCCACAATGCCCAGAGCATGCCACCTTCTCTCTTGCCACCAAGGGCCTTTGAATAGGCTAGTCCTTCTACCTAGAGTGTTCCTCCCTCCCACTAGTTGACTCATCCTCTCCTAGTTAATCTCAGCTCAATTTTTGCTTCCTTAGGGAAGAACTCCAGGCCAGGTCAAGCCCCCACATCCCATGCCTCAGAGCATCTTAGGCGACTAACAGCATGACATTTAGGTGTGGTCCCTAGGGACCCAAATCCTGTCTCTGCTATTTATAAGCTCCATGTCTTTGGGCCAGTATCTTAGCTTCCCTGTGCCTCAGTTATCTTATCTGTAACATCTACCTCACTGGGTGGATGTGAGGATTATATGAACCAATTCACATAAAATACAACAGTGCCTACTGCATAGCAATTGGCTCAATATAGTTAACTATTATTTTCCTTGTTTGTACCCAGACAGTTGATGTTTAGTTATGAGGTCACGTACCAAATGGCAGACTCCCCCAGGGGATGCAAAGCTCTGCGATGGCTATGCTTGCTTAGTATTTTCTCTGCTGTGTTGGTCAGAACTTGGTGCCTCACAAATGTTTGAGGGAGGGAGGAATGACTGGCAGTGGGCTACAGCAGGCCTCACTTGGCCCCCGATCTCCATCCCAGAGTGATCGGCTGGAGGAGCACCTACAAACTCTCTAACCTAAACCCCTCCTCCCACAGGTGAGCAGAGGTTGCTGCTGCCAAGTATGTCCCTGGCTTCTAGTCTCGCGGGGCTGAGCAGCCCCTGACCACCTCCATTTCCCCCTGGAATTCCACTCAATCAGTGGATTGAGGGCATGGTGAAATCTCGGGCTGAGCAGCCAGTTCTGTCTTGATTTAAAAAAAGAAAAGTGGCACATCTCCTCTGTAAGTGTCAGGGGAGCCGACAGATTTCCCCACCGCAAGCAGGGAAAGCTGCAGGCTTCAGCTGGACCCCGAGATGTTGTGATTCCCGTCTCCATGGTAACGAGTGCGCCTGAGCCTCAGCCAGCAAACACTGGGCAAAGGACTTGTCATCGTCATCACCATGCGGCCTGCAGTGGCTCTGTCCCTGGTCAAGTCCTCTCCCCCGTCTCTCATGCAGCCAAGGATGGCTGGGTTTGCCCGCAGCAGTCCCACACAGACAAGAGGGGAGAGATGGCCAGATCATCCCCGAGTCAGCCCCAGTCAAAGCGGGATGGAGGGGCGGGGCAGCGGGGCCAAACAGGCAGGAGGACACTGGGTGTCATCCCTCAGCTCCTGCTGCTGCTAGGATGGGCTCTGGTGGATGCTGTCACAGGCTGCGGAGACCCAAGGCTCTGCGGCCAGGGTGGAGCTGCAGCCCCCGCAGCCACAGACACCCCCGCCCCCCGGCGGCTGTTGATGGTTCCCTGGTGTGCAGCTGGAACCAGCCTTAACGAACACCTGCTCTAGCTGGCACCAGCCTAGGGAATGAGCAGACGGGCCGGGTCACGGCGAGCGCGCCGTCAGGTGGGAGATACCCGAAAACACGAAAGCAGGCGATCAGGATAAAGGGTAACAGATGCTCTAGTCAGTGAAGCAAGCAAGATGTGGACGGCACGTGGAAAATGCCGCCTCCTGCACGCCTGCCTGGTCTCTGGGAAGGAGACCCAAGAAACTCTTGACAAGTGGTTGCCTTCTGGGAAGGAAGCTAGAAGCTGAGAGCGGGGAGGACTGACTTTCATTATATTCTCCTTCTCACTTTTTTGGATTTTGTACCGTGCACACCTAACCAGCTCAGACAAAACAAAGTCAGACCAAGCTGAAAGGTGGCACCGTGTGCTAGGCGCTAGAGGAGGATGCGACCTGCTTGGTGGCAGGCCCGGAGAGGAGGAACGGGGCAGCCTTGACATCAAGGACTCTTGTCCTCAGGATCTGAGGCTTCTCATCTGCCAGGGCTGGGTGTATCAGTACATGACCTTATTTGGAAATAGGGCCCCTGCGGCTATAACTAGTTCAAATGAAATTGTACTGGGTTAGCGTGGGCCTTCGATCCAGTGGGCATCCCTGTACGGAGGCCACATGGAGACACGGAGGAGATGGCCCGTGGACACAGGCAGAGAGAGACGGGAGGCATGCGGCTACCAGTCAGCAAGTGCCTGGGGTGCTGGCTGCCACCACAAGCCAGGAAGAGGCAAGGGAGGACTGTCCCCGAGAGCCTGCACAGAGCACAGCCGTCCCAACACCCTGGTTTCTGACGGCCAGCCTCCAAAACTGCAAGAAAACAAATATCTGTTGTGTGAAGCCACCCAGTCTGTGGTGCTGTGGTACAGCTGCCCTCTGAAACCGATACAATGGATCTGTGCATTTGTGTTTGCGTATTTTGAGGCAGATCAGTGTATTTTGCATGGGTGCATCTGTGTATGCTGCAGGGTGGTATCTGGGTGTGCTTAGGAACGTGTTTATGACTACACTTTGTGTTTGGTGTGCTTATGTGTGTTTTGGGGTGATGCATGTTTGTTTTTATGTGTGGGCATGTTGTGTATGTGTATGCATGTTCGTGTATGTGTGTGTGAACACACATGTACGTAACCAATGATCTCTCAGGTCTTTCTTAGCCCTAACATTCCAAAAGTCTACCCTGAATTTGGCTACAGAGGTTAGTGCTGAGGGGATGCTGGCCACTGGCAGTGGGGAGGGACCCCAAGATGAGGTTGGAGCCACACCCATTCGTTCTGGTCTAGGGCTGCCTGGGAAACGGGCAGTCTATGGGAACAGTGTTCTCTGCTGCACCTGCCCTATCAGCAAAAGGGTCTGAAGCTCAGGAGTGTGGGGCCAGCAGGATCCATGCCCTGGGGTCCCAGCCCGACAGCTTTCTTGGAAGCCTTCAGCAGAGCAGAGACCCGCCCCCCTCCCCACTCTACCTGCTATGAATCTGAGTTACTCTGAAACATTAGAGTGTTCACAAAGACGGCTTGTTCTACCACAGATGCTGCCGCTGCCCAAGTTTCTGATGTGGCAGGTCTGGGTTGGAGTCTAGAAGCTCCCAGGTGATCCCGACACTGCTGGATGGGGCCGCGCTTCAAGGATCACTTCGTTAGACTGTGAAACAGGTGGTGGGGCTGTCTTCGTCCTCCACCCCCTACCTGAGACCCCGGTGTGGGTATCCTGGTCTTTGAGGACAGGCCCTGGAAAGGTCAGGCCTGGCAGGCTCCATCTTATTCCCCAGTCTGTCTCTCCCAGCTGCCTGCCTGTCAACTGTGAAATCATTCATGCAGTGAAATAATGGGCCAGACTCTGTTCCTTGTAGTCAAGGTGCTTTTGGTCAAAGCACAAGATTCTAGTGGGTCCACAGACCTCAAAGGAACCATGCATTTCATAAGTGCACTCCAGAGGCCCAGTGAAGGGGTGCTGGGAGCACAGCGGAGAAGCCCTGGGCAATCTGGAAAGGCTGCCTGGAGGTGGTGTTATCCAAGGCAGAGTTGGGAGGGCAGTAGGCACATTCTTCGAGGGCTTATTGCCAAGTGTTGTGCTAAGAGTCTGTAAGCACGAGCTCTTTCAATGCTCATAACTCCAAGATGGGAGCTACTGTTACTGAAGAGACTGGAGTCTGGCAGCCACATATCCAGCCTTCGGTTCATATGGGGCTTCTGACCTGGAGTTGGGAGTTGTGGCCATAGGGAGGGCAAGGCCATGATATGCCCAGAAGAGACTGTGTGCACACAAAAGTAGAGAGGGAAGTGGGCTTGGATTATGTAAAGGGTTTCCCCAGAGAGAGTTTGGGTCCCAGATGGAAACACACCAGCCCTCGGGGCAGCAGAGATGGGAGGGACACCCAGCTCTGTCCCCATCTGGCTAAATAGGGCAGGAGCCAGGCTGGCTGCCTCTGGGGGAGTCAGAGAGAGGCAGAGGGAGGGGCAAGAGTGTAGCTGCTCCCGCGATGGGTGCGAGCCAGATGGCAGAGGCCGTGGGGCTGGCTGGCACAGCTTCACAGGGTCTGGGGGGCAGAGAGGGCCCAGGACACGAGTGGCTTGAGAATCACGGCACTATAGTAGCGCGGGCTCTCTGGCTACAGAGCTGATGGTGATGAAGGGTGAAACTGCCCAGGAATCCCAGTCCCCCTCCTTCTCTGTTTCCCCACTGCATTTATCTCCTGTCACCCTTTATCCATAGTTTAGGCTGTTCTCTGCCCTGACCCCCATTAGAACGAAGGCCCCATGAAGACAGGGCCCACGTCTTCCCCTCTCGTCGCTGAATATTGCAATGTTTCGCATAGTGCCTGGGATCCCAACAAATTCATTCATTTGTTGAATGAATAAAGAAAAACGTGCCACCCTGCACAAAGCAGCAGGGTCTGGTGTGTTCTCTCCCTGTCACTTCACTCCTGGCTTCCTAAGCTCGCACCACCAGAGCAGAAAATCCCTGTGAAAGCCACATAGAGCTCTGCTTCCTCCCTACGGAGCCTCACACCCTTGCCAGGAGTCTGGGAAGATTGGGACTGTTCCTACCCTCCGCTTGCCAAAGATAACACCACTTCCCTTCATCTTGGAATGGAGGCCAGGTGAGGAAATGTTCAACTAAGGAAAGCAAGAGGACTAGGGTAGCTCCACCCGGCAGCTTAGAGAAGTACCTCTGGTGGATGGAATAGAACAGCCACAAGACATGGAGCGCCCACCCCATGCAGGTGCTGTATAGGTGCCCTGGGCACTTTGATCCATTTTGGCCTTTCCTCAACCCTATGGAATGGGTATTATTCTCCCATTTTATAGATGGAAGAGTAAAGGCTCAGAGAAGCTAGATGACACGGCCAAGGTTTCCCCACCCAGGGTGGAGCCTGGTTTTGGACCTCGGTCTGTCCTACCCCAACCTGGCACCTGCTTTTCCATGGTACAGGCCTCTGTTGTGCTAGGGAAACTGGAGGTGCAGGGTGTGGGGCTCACCAGGCTCTCCGTCCCAGATGCCAGATCATGGGTGGTCTCTGCTGGCCTCAGCCTCCCACCCAAGCTATGGGAGCTCAAGTTCTGGCCACCAGCCAGTAATGAATGAGGACAAGGACATCGTGTCGGCGTGGCCTGAACTCATCCAAGAACGTGAGTTTCAACTGCACTCACCGCCTGCTCTGGCCTGTGCTGGGCATCTTCTCCTCACTCTGATGCGCACTGGCAAGGCTGGAGTCCAAATGGTATTCCCTGCATTTAAGGCCCCTGGCAGATCCAAGGGAAACCAAACCTGCCTCCGAGGCAGATCCAGCAGCCAACATCCAGGGGCTGCTCAAACTGGGGCACAGCTGAGAAGGCAGGAGAGCCCGGATCAAGCCTTCAGCTGTGGGGCTGTCTGCAGCTGCCCTTCTGTTCCTCAAGGACTCAGTTCGCCCACCCTGATGGTGGAAACCCTTTCTCACAGCAAACACTACTGATTCCTTATTATGTGCAAGGAAAATAATAAAGCTTCTGTTCTTGAGGCCTTCAAAGGACAGGTTAGACATAGTCCACCGAATGGGCAATGGGGAGCCTTGGACGATTTCGGAGCAGGGCAGCGAGAGGACTGCCCTGCTTCAGGAAGCAGAGTGTGGCTTTTGTCATGACCAGAGCTAATGTGTGGGAAGCACTCACTGAGTGCTGGAGGTTGTTCCGAGTGCTTTACAGATACTAACTTTAATCTTCACAGCCCCCCTGGGGTACTGTGTTATCCTCATTCTACAGATGAAAAGACTGATGCACACAGAGATTGCAAGGCCCGGGCTGGGACAGTGGGCATGGCCAGGGGAATGGAAGTGAGATACTGTCTCTGGCTAAGACTCCTTGCCCTGGATCTCAGGCTGGACCAGGAAATTATGAGGGAGACACATCAAGCACTTTGATCTGCACAGAGAAGAACTCTATCTGCAACTGCTTTTATTGATAATGACAACAATCACAGTATTCTTGGCCAATAGCCCACACAGGATAACTTCTTTGGCGGAAAAGAGATTTTAGAGACTCTCAAATAGAGATAGCTTATCACTGTGTGAGCCTGCCTTGACTACCCAATTCTTTCTTGATTTTATTAACTTAACTTGCTTAAATTGGGGAGAAAGCCTCACTGTAATGCTAACTTGGCTTTAATGCCTTCTAGCTTGGGATGTTTGATCACCACCAGGGGCCCCATCATAGAGTGGGATGAGTTGCTGGAGTCACTGGGTTGGTGGAAGGAGAGGAAGGGTGGGGGGTGGAGGGTGGGGGTTGGGGGGGGTGGGAGGGCTAGGAGGTTGGGGGAGAGACCAGCTAAGGCCAGGTAGGGGAAGAGGCAGCTGAACCCAGGAAGGACTGCCTGAGACCCAGGGCTTCCTATGTTGTTTTGACAAAATTACACCTGGGTCCTCTGAGACAGTCAGCTTCACCACCGTCAACAGCACTATTGATAGAAGTAATGCTTGAGAAGTAAAAAGAGACTGAGGTTGGAGTATATCACTGAGATCCTTTCCAGCTCTAAGAGTCTATGAAGATGCCATCTGTCATAATCCCTTCCTGAGAGGCAGGGAATTCTTGGAAGAGTTGCTTACTGGGCCTGTCCCAGACTGGGCTCAGCTGGGACCCATGCAGGACCCCAGTTTACAGCTCAACCTGGGAGCATTTCAGGGTGGAGAGGGGCAGCACAGGGGACATCCTAACCAGAGCCAGAGTAGTCTTTGGACCCCCTTCCCAGGCTTTAGGAGCCAAGGTCCCCCAGGACAGTGTCCTTTGGAGAGGACTGAGCTTTCCAGCACCCCCCTCCCACCAGGTTGTGGGTTTTGGAGGGCTTAGGGAGAGCCTCCACCCACGCAGCAGCTGGAGAGCTACAGGTCACAGGCAATGGGGCAGCCACATTTCCTCAGCCTGACAGAGGAGCTGCTGCCAGGGTCTTAGCACTGCCGGGTGAGAGGGTGGGAAGAGAACCAACCTGGATCAGCAGGTGAGGTTTGTGGCTGAGGCGGATGGGTGGTCACCGGCCCTGCCTCCTCTTGATCTGTCCTCAGGTGCTTCCCAGTGGCCCAGCCTTGCCCTTGCTTGGTTCCTGACCACGCCGGTGGCTCCTCCAGGGCTCTGTGGCACAGGGGCGACAAAACACTCTCAGGTCTCCCCAGCCTCCTCACAGCTGCTCACCCAGCCAAGGCCCAGCATGCTGGTCAGCACCTCCCCATGGGGCCTACCTCAGGGGAGTTCTCAAGGGGTGAGGGGCACCCCAGATGACCCCAGTCCACCCCCTATCTCTGCACCCAGCTGCCCATCCCTGGGGTGGGTGAGCTGGGGAGCCATCCTTCACCGTGGGTGAGCATGAGCCTGAGGGGAGGGGAGCTGTGGACAGAGCACTACACTAAAGGCACCCGGGTCTGCACTGCCATTTGCCTCCAGGCGACGTGGGAGTACCCCACTTCCCCACACAGGAGGGGTGCTTCAGCCTAGATACCCAGATGCTGCCAGCAAGGCTGAGCTGGGGAGCTCAGAGGGGCCCATCACCATCAGGGGACTTCAGCATCATTTGGGGGCTGCTTGTTAAAATGGTTTCAGGGCCCTTACCCTAGCCCACTGAATCAGAATGCCTGGGAAAGTGCCTGGGGATCTGCATTTAACAGGTTCTCCCTGTGGATGCACCTGAAATAAGAGTCGCTGGACCATATGCCACAAAAGGGCCAAGATAAGGATGAAGCTTTGATCATATGCATGAAGGAAGGGGTCATTGGTCCCTTTCCTGCAGGCAGCGCCATAGGAGCCCCGTCTCTGCAGACAGACTAGCCAGGTGCCCCGGGCAGCTGCTGAAAACTCACTAGGCCCCATTTCTTTGGGGACAAAATGAAGACTGGAGACATCTCCCTAGCCCTTTAAGATTGAAAATTATAAATATAAGAAGAGGGGAGCCCACTGGGAATTTAAAAAGAAAGTTCAGGATGAGGCACTGAAATAGTACTCTGCCTTTCCAATTGCTTTCTTCTTAAATATTCATTTTAAATTCTTTTTGTTAAGTATTTTACTTATTTATTTGAGAGAAAGAGAGAAACAGGACAAGCAGGGAGAAGACTAGAGGGGGAGGGAGAAGCAGCACCCCCCCCCCCGCAGAGCAGGGAGCCCAAAGTGGGGCTCCATCCCAGGACCCCAAGATCAGGACCTGAGTCGGAGGCAGATGCCCAACCAACTAAGCCAGTATAGTAGCACTTCTTTTTAAATTCTGAAAATAAGGACACCTGGGTGGCTCAGCGGTGGAGTGTCTACCTTGGCTCAGGGCACAATCCTGGAGACCCGGGATCCAGTCCCACATCAGGCTCCCTGCATGGAGCCTGCTTCTCCCTCTGCCTATGTCTCTGCCTCTCTCTCTCTGTGTGTGTCTCATCAATAAATAAAATCTTTAAAAATAATTAATTAATTAATTCTGAAAATAACATGCTTATAGGAATAAAAAATAAAAGCATTTAAATCAATGCACAAAATCCCCCTGCTATTCCTCCAAACCTTGGTCCCACTCCCAAACACAGTCACATTTCCCATTTTACTTTTCTTCAAAAACTTTCCTATAAATACTGACAAATACACATCTATGCCTACATCTTTATTTTATTTTTTTAAAGATTTTATTTATTTATTCATGAGAGACACACATACATAGAGAGGCAGAGACACAGGCAGAGGAGAAGCAGGCTCCATGCAGGGAGCCCTATGCAGGACTCAATCCCGGGTCTCCAGGATCACGCCCTGGGCTGAAGGCGGTGCTAAACCGCTGAGCCACCCCGGGCTGCCCTACATCTTTATTTTAAACCTAGCCAGGAACATATTCCCGGTACTGTTTTGTTAGTTTAACATACATCACACATCTCTGCATATCAGCACAGACAGATCCTTCATCTTTGTGGAGCTCATGTGTTCCATTGAAAAATGCACTGTAATTTATGTGAATCTATTCCGGTTGATGGATGTTTACATTGTTTCTACCCTTTTGCTGCAAAAAGCTGCAGAACAGCATCTTTGAGTTTTCTTTGTGTCTATGTCGGAGGTTAGCTGTAGGGTAAATACTAAGGACTCGAAGGTTAGGTGGATCTCAAATTCTGATAGATGTTTCCAAATTGTCTTCCAAAGAGGATAAACCAGTTCAAACTGCCCAGACAGGCCAGAGAATTGTCTGTTGCCCTCCACCCTCGACAACATTGTGCATTATCAAATCATTAAGCTTTGCCAATATGAATGTTGAAAAATCATATCTGGTTTCAATGTGTCATTCTGTAATTATGAGAAAGGGCAGACATTATTTTCATGTTTATTGATTGATTTGCCTTTGCATTTCTTTTTCTGTAAATTGCCTATGTCCTTTTCAAATTATCTTACTGATTTTTTTTAAAGCATGTTTTTTTTTTTTTTTTTTTTTTAATTTAAATTCGATTTAGGGACTCCTGGGTGGCTCAGTGGTTGAGTATCTGTCTTCGGCTTAGGTCCTGATCCCAGGGGTCCTGGGATTGAGTCCTGCATCAGGCATCCCACAGGGAGTTTGCTTCTTCCTCTGCCTATGTCTCTGCCTCTATGTGTCTCTCATCAATAAAATAAAAGTCTTTAAAAAATAAGTTAAATTCAATTTAGTTAACATATAGTATATTGGTAGTTTCAAGGGTAGAGTTCAGTGATTCATCAGTTGCATACAACACCCAGTGCTCATTACATCACGTGCCCTCCTTAATGCTCATCACCCAGTTACCCCATCCCCCCACCCACCTCCCCTGCAGCAATACTCAGTTTGCTTCCTATAGTTAAGAGTCTCTTATGGCTTGCCTCTCTCCGTTTTTATCTTATTTTTCCTTTCCTTTCCTTATGTTTGTCTGTTGTGTTTCTTAAACTCCACATATGAATGAAATCATGTATCTGTCTTTCTCTGACTGACTTCCTTCACTTAGCATAATACCACCTAGTTCCACCCACATTGTTGCAAATGGCAAGATTTTATTCTTTTTGATGGTTGAGTAATATTCCATTGTATGTATGTGATATATATGTGTGTGTGTATATATATATATATCTCACATCTTCTTTATTCATTCGTCTGTCCATGGACATCTGGCCTCTTTCCATATTTTGGCTACTATGGACATTGCTGCTATGGTCCTTCGGATCACTATGCTTGTATCCTTTGGATAAATACCTGGTAGTGCAATTGCTAGGTTATAGGGAAACTCTATCTTTTTTTTTTTTTTTTAAAGGAGGGATTACTTAACATCTTTCTTTTTTTTTTTAAGATTTATTTATTTATTTATTCATGATAGACACAGAGATTGAGAGAGAGGCAGAGACACAGGAGGAGGGAGAAGCAGGCTCCATGCCGGGAGCCCGACGCGGGACTCGATCCCGGGACTCCAGGACCGCGCCCCGGGCCAAAGGCAGACACCAAACCGCTGAGCCACCCAGGGATTCCCTATCTTTAACTTTTTGAGGAACTTCCATACTATTTTCCAGAGTGGCTACACCAGTTTGTGTTCCCAGCATTCCTCACCAACATCTGTCATTTCCTGACTTGTTAATTTTCGCCATTCTGACTGGTGTGAGCTGGTGTCTCAAAGTGGTTTTGATCTGTATTTCCCTGATGCCGAGTGATGTTGATTTTTAAGAGGTTTTTCTAAGCTAAGGCAATTAATTAACTTGTCATGCGTATTGCAAACTGTCATATGTCTCTTTTTCATTTTTTTATGTCATCATTGGCTTACAGAAATTTCATATTTTCCTGTAAGCAAAGGTATTTTTTTACTAGAGCATCCTAAGAATATTTGCCCATGTTTTCCACTATTACTGTTTGGGTTTTCTTTTTTCTTTTTAATCTTTTTTTCTAGACTATATTTTGGTGTAAGGAACATAGCAGGGCCCAGCTTTATTTTTTTCCTCAAGGGGCTAAACAGTTGCTCAAAGTCATGTATGAATAATCTATTTCCTCCCTCCACCCCACCACCCTCCCTCTAAGTTCAAAATCTCAATTTAACTATGTGTACAATTTGAGGGATGCCTGGGTGGCTCAGTGGTTGAGTGTCTGCCTTTGGCTTGGATCATGATCCCGGGGTCTTGGGATTGAGTCCTGCAGCAGGCTCCCTGCATGGAGCCTGCTTCTCTCTCTGCCTGTGTCTTTGCCTCTCTCTGTGTGTCTCTTATGAATAAATAAATACAATCTTTTTAAATAAATAAATAAATAAATAAATAGGCCTCCTTTTATAACTTCTGTTTTCAAGATTCATATTGGATTGTACTTCTCAAGCAGTGTTAATGTTTAAGGTAAGAGTGGTCATTTTCCCCTAGTATATGTGTATATCTCTATACACACATACACACACATGCCTAAAACTGTATTAAGCAATATTCATCTATTCTTAATAAATAAGAGTTAAAATTGAGACCTTATGTAGTCAAAGCGATCTTGAAAAAGAAAAACAAAGCTAGAGGTATCAGATTTCAAGTTATACCAAGTGGTAGTAATCAAAAGAGTATGGTACTTGCATAAAGATAGACACATAGATCAATGGAATAGAGCAGAAAACCCAGAAATAAATCCCAATTATAAGGTCAATTAATCTTCAACAAAGGAGGAATGATACACAATGAAAAAAAGACAGTCTCTTCAACAAATGGTATTGGGAAAACCAGATAGCAATATGCAAAAGAATGATACTGGACCACCTTCTTACACCATACCCAAAAATAAACTCAAGATGAATTAAAGACCTAAATGTGAGACCTGAAACCACAAAAATCCTAGCACAGGCAGTAATTTCTGTAGGAAATTACTACATCATCAGCTGTAGGAACATTTTTCTAGGTATGTCTCCCGAGGCAAAGGAAAGAAAAGCAAAAATTAACTATTGGGACTACATCAAAAATAAAAAGCTTTTGCACAGTGAAGGAAAAACAGAAAGGCAGCCTACCGAATGGAGAAGATACTTACAGATGACATATCTGATAAAGGGTTAGTATCCAAAATATTTAAAGAACTTCTAAAATTCACCATCTCAAAACCAAATAATCCAATTAAAAATGGGTAGAAGTCCTGAACAGACATTTATTCAAAGAAGACATCCAGATGGCCAACAGACACATGAAAGGATGCTTAATATCATTCATCATCAGGGAAATGCATATCAAAACCACAATGAGCTATCACTTCACACCTGTCAGAATGGCTAAAATCAACAATACAGTGTTGGCGAGGATGTGGAGAAAAAGGAATGCTTGTGTACTGTTGGTGGGGATGCAAACTGATGCAGCCACTGTGGAAAACAGTATAGAGATTCTTCAAAAAATTAACAGTAGAACTACTGTACAATCCAATAATTGTACCATTAAGTATTTACCCCAAAAAAACAAAAACAGTCATTCAAAGGGATACATGCACCCCTTGGTTTAAAGCAGCATTATCTGCAATAGCCAAACTATGCAAGCAGTCCAAATGTCATCCACAGATGAATGGAAAAAGAAAAGGTGGTATATACACATAATGGAATATTATTTGGCCATAAAAAAGCATGAAATATTGCCATTTACAATGACATGGATAGAGCTAGAGAGTATAATGCTAAGCAAAATAAGTCAGAAAAAGACAAATACCATATGATCTCACTTAAATGTGGAATTTAAGAAACTAAACAGACGAGCAAAGGAAAAAGAGAGACAAACCAAGAAACAGATTCTTAACCATAGAGAACAAACTGATGATTACCAGAGGGGATGGGTGACAGAGGGTATGGAATTTAAAGAGTGTATTTATCATGATGCAAGAAAAATAAAGTAAAATGATAAAAACATTTTAAAAAAGAGGTACAATCAGAGACATATGTTGAACTTTACCAAATGCCTTTAAGGCATTTTTAGCATTTATGGAGATGTTTATGTGATTTTTTTTTTACCTCTTTTGACCTATTACTATGTTCAAAATAGCCCCACTTGCTTGCAGTGTATTTGTTTTTTAAACATACTGCTGTGCGACTCTATTTGCTGCTATTAATTTATTAATTTTGCACCAATATTCATAAATTAGATTTTTTTCAGTAATTTCTCTTTTTTGGCACTCTTTGTCATGCTGTGCAGGCTTCATAGACTAATTTGGAATCTTTCCCTCTCTATGATCTGGTATGGTTGGTGCAACTTAAAAAACATGCTATTAGGGACTCCTGGGGGCTCAGTTGGTTAAACATCCAATTCTTGATTTCAGGTCAGGTCATGATCTCAGGGTCATGGGATTGAGCGCCACATCGGCCTCCACACTGGGCATGGAATCTGCTTGGGATTCTCTCCCCACCCCCTCTCTGCCCCTGCCCTGCTCTTTCTCTCTCTCCTCCTCCCTCTGCCCCTCCCCTGCTCGTGCTCTCTCTCCCTCAAAATAAATAAAGAACATCTTTTTTAAAAACAGAATTATCCCATCCTTGAAGGTTTATAAAAATTCAAAGTTGGCAGAACCCCAGGTTTTTTGGGGTGGAGTTTTATGAAAATGCAGTTTCTATCATGATTATTGATCTGTTGAGGCTTTCTAGTTAGTTCTTCTGGGGTCAAACTGGTGATTTAGATCTTCTCAGAAAACTGTCAGTTTCAGCTGATTTTCAACTGAATTCACATGTGGTCAAGCACAGTATCCCCTAAGAATTCTTTCTCTTTTCTCTATATAGTGCCTATTTCCCTATTTTAGTGTTCAATTTTACATATTTGGCTCATCCCTCTCCCAATCCCCATTAGATTACTTAGACTTTTTTTTTTTTTAAGAATTTATTTATTTATTCATGAGAGACGGAGAGAGAGAGGCAAAGACATAGGCAGGAGAAGCAGGCTCCCTGCGGGGAGTGCAACACAGGACTTGATCCCAGGACCCCGGGAACACACCCTGAGCCAAAGGCAGACACTCAACCACTAAGCCACCCAGGTGCCCCTACTTAGACTTTAAAAAATCGTCCAATGACTCATGCTGTTCAAACAGTAGCCTACTGACCAGATGCACACCCAGAGATACAGAAGCTGGAATCAGGGACATCGATGAGGAAAGGAGTGGGGGAAGGGCAGCTTGACAAACACAAGCCAGGAAACCTTTAAAAAGTGCAGAGAGCCCCAGCACATATGCCCTGGCCTTGAACATCCTGCATCTCCTTTTCACAAGTTCCCCACACCCAGTAAAATCCGACAACTCCCACCCCGCCTTCAACGCCCAGCTGTCACCTCCTCTTGGAACCTTTCCTGGCTTTCCTGGGAAAAGTCGATGCCTTTCCTCTGACATTCAAGATTACTTTTGTTTTTAACTTGGAAAATATTTTTTTTTAAGATTTTATTTTAGGGACGCCTGGGTGGCTCAGCAGTTGAGTGCCTGCCTTTGGCCCAGGGCGTGATCCTGGAGTCCTGGGATCGAGTCCCACACCGGGCTCCCTGCATGGAGCCTGCTTCTCCCTCTGCCTGTGTCTCTGCCTCTCTCTGTGTGTCTCTCATGAATAAATAAACAAAGTCTTTAAAAAAAAAAAAAAAGATTTTATTTTAAAGTAATCTCTACACCCAATGTGGGGCTCAAACTCACAACCCCAAGATCAAGAGTCACATGCTCCACCAAATGAACCAGCCAGATGCCCCTAATTTTGAAAACTTTTAAACACCAAAAAATTAAAAGAATAAAACCAATGGAATTAACCAGTGTTAACATTCTGTCATTTTTGTATCGGATCTTTTTTGTTAAGAAAACATTACTGACAAATTAAAAGTCTTTCCTTCTATCCACCAGCACCAGCTCCTTCTTTCTCTAGCCAAAGACCACCACAAGCATGAATCTAGTAGCTACTGCAACATGTTTACATCCATAAATGACAAATAGTATTGTTTGTGATTTCCACTAAAATGAAATGTTCTTGAATGGTATTTTTCTGCAATTTCCTGTTCCTCGCAATATTGTTTGAGATTTATTTATGTGTGTGTTTCTTGAGGTGTAAGTCACAAAACATAAAATTCCCCAATTACATGTGATCTACCTGCTGCATAAGAACACATTTTTAGTTGTCTGCTCCGTCAGTGTAGACACTGAAGAGACTGAGATGGAGACCTCTTGTGCTTCCAGCACTGCTACCCTAGATATCTTTGGAACTGTCTCCTCATGCACACACATGGGTTTCTCTAGGTAATTATACACCTAGATGCAAAACTGTTGGGCATGAAGTATGTACATTTTCAGCTTTGAATGTCATTGCCAATATAGCTTCTGGCGCTCTGTCCTGCCGTTATTATAGCATTTCTGTAGCTGTTGCCACAATCAGTTGACTTGCCTACCTGCCCCCTCCCCATGAGTTACCAGAGGGCATGTGTGTGACTGGCACTCAATGAACACTTGACAAATGGAAGGATGAGCTCACTGTCTAGCACAAGAGACAGACACTAATGGGACAAGGACAAGACTATGAGACCTCCACTGGCTGGGATCCAGGGAAGGCTTCATGGAGGAGGTGGCATGTGAGCTGGACTCTGAAAGGCGCTGTCTGACCAAATGAAGATGGGGATGACGAAAGGACGGGCCGGGAGGAAGGAGTGGGTCAAACAGCCTGGGCATCTTTCATTTGCCAAGAGTAGTGGTTCTGCTGAGCTAAGTAAGGGGTGAGCATGAGCGGGGAGGGAAGGGCAGTGTGTGTACTTAGTAAAATCTTCAAGGTGATCTGATGCATCTCGCATCCCATGCAGGGAGAGCCTCTGAGCCAGAGTGGAGTGTATGGGAAGCAGGAAGGAAGCAGGAGGGCAGGCTGGGAAAGGTAATTGGGTTTAATCCAAGCTCAGTCTCTGATGGCAGGCTCTGGGAAGCCGGTAAGAAGTGACCAGGTCAGAGATGGGCTCAAAGATGACTCATCTGATAAGCAGGCAGATAGCTGTGATACCCGGGCCTGGGTCTAGACGTAGGTCAGAGAACCTTTGCCTCCCCACCCCTCTCCCTCCTCTGTCTCTTGGGACAGATAGACCACAGGGCCTGGACTTGTGCCTCAGACCCACAGGAGAGTGCTGGGACTTGGGCCTCTCCGCGTCCTCCACTTTGTGGCTCTGTGAGCACAGGCCTAGGCTGCCTGTCCCCTCCATCTGGCTGTCTCATGCAGGTGTCCAGGCCAGGGAGCTGGGGAGACCCCCCGGGAAGCTCGAAGCCAAGGCCCCTGCACTGAATCTCCTGCCTAGCTCAGCCCCTCTGATCGAGCCTGCAGCGTGTCCCAGGGCGGAGGTATGGGTGGGGTGGGAATGCCATCCGTCCATAATCCCGGCTATCCTTCAGCAGGGCCAGGCTCTTGGCACCCAGCCCAGAGTGGAGGGAAAGGGGAGAAAGCCTGACCTTCACTTCCAAGTCCTTTTGTCTTAAGCAACTTCAGCAAAACCACCAGCAGCGGCAATAGCAGGTGAACGGAGGATGTGTCAGCCGTGCTCAGGGGAGGAGGGACACTCCACTGGAGTCAGACAGGCCTGGAGCCACTTTGGTGCCCCTGTGCATGTGTGTGCATGCGTGGGGTTGTGGCTGTTAAAACCTCTCTAAGCCTCAATATTCCCATCTATCAAGTGGGCTGTTCACACCTGCACTGCCCCTCACCCGGGGCGTGCAGGGGATTTAAAGGAATAACAAGGGATGCGAGGTCCCTGAGTGGCACCAGGACCTCAGGGCAGAGACATGGTTCAGCCTGTCGTTCCATTGCCTGAGCAGCTCTCCCCAAAGGCTGGCCCTACTTTACAGCCCTGGGCCCATGAGATCCCAGCCCAGAAGGGATCCTGGGTCCAACAACAGTTTGTCTGCTGTACAGGACAGACATCCTCCACACCTGTCCCACATGCCCCACACACTCCCTCTGGTTCTGAGGAGACCTCCCCATCTGCCAACTCTTTCGTTCAGAGGGAACAGCTCAGTTCAAACAGTGCCAGAAGCAATCCACACTATTGATTAGCCATTGCCAAAAGCATGGCCAGCCAGCCCACAGACCCTGGACAGCCTGCCACTGAGCAAGTATAGGGGAAGCACAGGGAAAGAAGGGGGATCCCGGTCACTAAGCACATGCAGGCATATGAGCCTTTCCACTTCTTTCCATTCATCCTCATGCTGGCCCCCTGATGTGGGGATTATTTCACCATGTTGTGAACAAGACTCATAGAAGTGAAGCAACCACATAATGAAGCAGGTGGAAACTCAGCTCCCAAGTGCCCCCAGACAGGGTCTCTCTGTGTGCCTTGTCCCCCCACACTCTTGTGCCCCCAACAAAGCCCAATTGGCTTCCCCATGGGGCTCATTCGCCTTCTGCAGCATTTCCAGCCTATGGTCCAACTATTGCCACGCAGACACCAGAGGTGATGAGGCTCCCACATCAAAACCCAACACACGGCCACGTCCCCAGCCAACTGGCCACAGGCACATCTTCCCCATCTGTATCTCCCAAGACCTCAGGATGCCTTTCTCTTCTGACAGGATCCCATGACTGAGGCCAGTGTCCCTCTGACTGGGCACAACTCTGAGAAGACTCAGCCGATCTCGTCTTGAGGGTGCTCGTGAGGAAGAGCAGAGTAGAAGGGTGGGAAAAATAGATGGTGGGAGCCCAGGACACTTGGATCCTGGTTTTGTAAGCGGATCCAGGCTTCAATTCCCTTTTGGAACAATCACAGCCTCAGACTGCTAGGAAGGAACTTGGCAGCTTGGTTGCACTCCTTGCCCTGGAAATACGGGATGTAGGGTTCTGGCCACAGGTACTCTTCTAAAGAGTAGCCCTTGTTTTGCCCAGGGCAGTCTGGACAGATCCATGACAAGAACACATGGTACCTCATGAGTTGCCCAGGTTCCCATCCCAGCTCCCCCTGGAACCCTATTTTACACAAGTTGCACCAGTCAACTCATGGTAAGAACGGGGCGGGGGGGGGGGGGTCCGGTCCACAGCACTCATGCTGGTGTGTGAGCCAGGAAAACCACAGCTTTCCCAGGACAGAGAGGAGAGGACTTAGTGCCCTGCCTCAGGCACGACAGTGCACTTCAAGCTGCTGAGCTCACGTCCTCTGAGCATCTTGATTACGGTCAGTCCCAGAGTGAGTCTGCCTAAAGCTCCAAAGGCCCCATGGCCTCCTGCACCCTGGGCACTGTGTGCAAAGAGCTCCCAGCACTTTATGCTCATTATCTCCACCGTTCTTCCACCAGCTGCTTCCCAGGGAGAACCAGAGGAGAAAGAGCGTCCCCAGCTGTGAGTCAGTGGGAGGTAAGAGGCCGGCAGCAAGGTCCACCATGCCACCAATCACCAGTACTTTACTGCGTGGGGATCCTGCTAAATATCATAGGCAGCCAAGGAAGGGGAATAGAAGCCCTCAAGGGCCAAAATACAACTTGAGGTATGTTGGGGAGGATCAGCCTACCTTCCAACCTTTGAGGGGTACCCTACACTGGCCACAGCGGAGAGGGCATCCTCCATAGCAGGCATAGCCACATGTTCCCCAGGGAAGCTAGAAACAGCCTCAATCTATACCACAGTCTCCAGGAATAACACTACCCACCTGCAATAAATGCATGACATGCTTCCAAAGCCCTCTGACCCAACTGGGAAGGTGTTCTCATGCCCAGCTGTCAGGTAGGAAAACTAAGGGCAGGATGCCAATCAGTAGGGACTCTGGTCCAGAACCAGGTGCCCTGCTCCTCTGTAAGTGGTTCTTCTCCCACAAGCCAAGAGCCTCTCTGCCACCTGCCCCTGCCTCTGCCAGTCGGGAGGCACATACCGTCAGCTCCCCAGGACCACAGGGCAGTGGCCTTCCTCCTGGAGAAGGGCTAGAAGGGACCCTCAGGGATCCCAGCAGAGGAGCTGGACACATGGCAGGTCCTCTACTCTCTCTGGCCTTGTACTGTCACCCCCATGGGCAGCTAGTTCTGATCTAGTTTACTGGCAACCCTATCCCTTCCCAAAGGTCACCCCAGTGATTACTGGTGATCATCAAGCAGCCCAAGCCATGCTGCAGAATCACCGGGGTCTAGCTTCAGGGGCTCTGTGCTCAAGGGGTGTGTCCAAGGAGCAGCATCCACGTGCCAGGCACAAGCTAACTCCCTTTCACTTAGAATCAGGTTGGGCTGGCCAGAAACTCCCAGCCTGTGATGCTATCAAAGAGGAAACTGAAGTCACTGGGGTCTTCTCCCAGCTGTGGTCACAACCACTGGCACCAGGGCAGAAGGGATGGGTGCCCTTGCCCCTGAGGGCCCCACAGAAATCGTGTTACGGGATAGGTAACCAAGTGACTGATTTTGGCTTCCTTCTTCTAGCTGCTTCTTTCTTTTTAACTTGAAAACATCTCGTAAAGGAGGAGAAAATGCCAGGGCTGTGGCCTCTCACTGACAGCCCCTTCCACCCCTCAGGAGGCACTCATGGCCTCACCCTACCAGGGCTGGGAGCTGTAGCAAGAGGAGAGGAAGGGGCCTCATCCACAGCCCGGTGGTGGGCCAGGGAATAGGAGACCTGTGTGTAGGCGAGAGACCTGGAGTAACGCACTGCACCCTCTGTGCCTCAGTTTCCTTGCCTGTACCACAGTGCTGTCTGGCTCCAGCTCTAAAATACAATATAGCTCTCTCCCTACCTCAGTTTCCTTCCAGAGAAAGGCACCTGCTTCAAAAAGAAGAAAGACAAGGTGAATTCAGGAAAAGTTCACCTCCAAGAGCCACAGATCCGACAGTAGTCCATTTCCCCTGGGGACAGGAGTTGGGGAGAGAGCAAGGGTGAGCTGCTACAGAGGATGGCGTCGAGAGAGGGCCAGTCTACCAACATGGTTCCCCAGCCTCTTCTCCAGTGAGACACAGGCCAACAAAGGAGAAAGTTCATCTCCTGGTCCCCTGTCCTTCCCACGGCAGCCTGGGAACTTGCAGGTGGCTTCCATCAAGGCCAGTTGGTACAGAGACTGATGCCCAGAACCGGGCTGCCCCCTCGTACCTTCCTCTCCCAGAAGCCAACTCCCTCTCTCCCCGAACCCACAAGGATGGTAGAGGCCCACAGTCCCTTGAGTCTCTTGAGCAATTTTCTCCTGGCCCCAGACAATTCTTATCCTTGCAGCGTTCCCACCCATAACACCTCAGGGGCCCATGCAGAAGCTGTACCCGCCTCCATTCTCAAGGAGGGGGAAAGGGGGCCTTGGGGTGGGGTGGTCCACCCCAGATGGGACCAGGGGTCCGGAGAGCCGGATTGGCCCCCGCCCCTCCAGAGAGCTCAGATGGTCAAGGCAGTGGCTGGGAGGCCAGCTCTGTAGGACCTGCTGAGTGACCTTGGTGAAGCCACAGCACCCCTGCGCCTCAGTTTCCCCAGGCCCATCACCCAAATGCAAAGTTTCTCCCTCAAGGCCAAGATGAGGACGGAGGCAAGAGCCTTTCTGTGAGAGCACGGGGGAAGGGGCGGCCTGCTCCAGCGCCGGCCGGGAGCCCAGCCCACTGCACCGGGCGAGCCCCCCACCCGGCAGCGCCCAGCGGCGACGCTGCCAGAACTCAGGGCGGTGAAGCAGGCTGCGGGGGAAGCGCCACCCTCGGGGCCCGGCCCAGCCCAGCGAGGGGGCGGCACGCCCGGGACTCCCCGCGGGGGCACGGTCCAGGGAGCAGCCCCCCTGGCTCCCGCGGCGCAGCGGCCCCGGCCCCGGCCCCGGCCCCGGCCCTCCCCGGCGGGCAGCTCACCCGGCGTCCCCGGTGCAGGCCGGCGGGCGGGCAGCGCTCCCGGAGCCCGGCGCAGTGCCCCCGCCCCCGCCCCCGCCCCCACCCCTCCGCCGGGCCCGGGAGCCGAGAGCCGCCCCCCCCCCGTCCTGCGCCCCTCCCCGCCGGCGCGCCCCGGCTGCTCCGCCGCGCGCCCTCCCCACCTGCGCCCGGGCGTGACGGCCCAGCCCCAGGCGGGGGGCTCCGGCCACGCGCCTACCTGAGAGCGGCCCTCCCGCGGCCCTCCCGCGGCTGCTCGAGCCGGCCCCACCTGGCGAGGGACTGTCAGCAAATTCCGCGCTGCAGCACCGCGGGAGCGGCGTCCCGGCTCCGCCCCGGCTGAGCCAACCTTGCTCCGCCCCAAGGCTGCTCTGACCCACCGGGGCCCCGGGCCCGAGGAGCCCCGACGGAGGCCCGGGCTCCGCCTCAGAGACCCCGTCGCTACCAGGAACCGTCTGCAAATTCCCATCCCGAACGCACCAGGCTGCGGGTCCCTTGCAGAAAGGGCTCCGGCTCCGCGATGCCCTGGGCCTCGGCGGCTGTCTTGCTGCTCTCTGGCCACCCCCCCACCGCACCCCCCCACCCCAAACTCTCCTCTGAGGCTTGTCCTCCTTCCAAACCAACCCACCCCCACCCCTCCACCCCCAGTGCCAACCAAAGCAAGAAAAGATGCGCAACCACACAAAGGTAGCAGGGTTCTGGCCCGCCCTGGGACCCGCTCCTGGAGCCCAGGGGCTGATACCCCCCAGCAGAGAAGAGATCTACAAATTGGCCACAGCCCTGCCTGGGAGGCCCGAAGGAGTGGGCTGGGTCATTTCCAGTTTGTGAGGGCCACAGTCCGCTGCATGTCTCCAAATTCATCAAAGTCCTGGCTATTCTGCTAGAAATAACTGCTTTGAGCCCTGGCAGCAGGTACCAGTGTTTCAATGTTTGAACCCCCAAGGATCAGTATGCAGAGTAAGGGGGTGGTGGTGAATGTCGTTCTCACTTTCCCAGGCAGAGGCCCAGGCACGTCTATTTAATAGACATTATCCTGTACTTTTAGTACAATAGCTAATGGGTGAAGAGAGCTGCCGAACAATCTCTGAAAGGGACTGTATACAGTTTTATAAGGGTAACATACTGATCATTAGGAGTTGTTAGCAATAAGGTGAGAAGACCCAAGAGGAAGCAGCTGAGTACAAGGTCATGCAATGCTGCAGGGAAGGGAGCTGTGCTTTCATGGATTGCTTCCCCCTAACCAGCTGCACAAAGCCCTCTCTCAGGCTGGCGCCTTTGTTATGTCCCTCGCTGCCATGCATCTACTCCCCACCTCACTCCTTGGTTCTTCTGATCCAGCCACCCCTTGGACCCAAAGTGAGCCACTAGACAGATTCCAGCAATATCTGTCCATTCCCTCCCTCACTCCCCCCATTCATTCATTGATTTTTTTCATTCATGGGATAGGAAGGGCTTTGGGACATTACCTCCCAGTGTCCAAGGGGCATCGGGGTCTGGGTTTCAGCCCAGGCACAGCTGTGCTGTGTAATCTTGGGTAACTCACTTGATCTGACTTGTTTTCCCCTCATCTGTAATCCTGAGGGGGCTGGGCTAGTGAGAGTCTAAGGCATCTCTGGCCTAACATTTGTTACTCTCTTCTATAATAAGGGCTGGCGGGAACAAAGAGCGGACCAGATAAATGCAAGAGCATCATTTAAGAATTCTAGCTGCCTGGATTCGAATCCCAGCTGGGCCATCTAAATATGGGGCTTAACCTATATGAAAGTCACTCTTTGCATGTGTAAAATGAGAGAAATAATAATAACTTTGGAGGGTGGGGATGAACTGAAATATTGTATACAAAGTAGATGCTCAGTGGATATGAGTGGTTGTTGCCATTGTTACAGTACTGGCAGGAGAGAGAAAAGTCTGCACAGAAGCAGCTTGCGGCTGCTCCTCTCTTTTCTCTATTTCCTCATTACAGAACTAGGGTGGAGGGACTGAGGATCTTGTGTAATGGAGCTAACAGCTGCTCCTTAGAAAGGCCCTGCGTTAAGTGGGAAGAACATGGTCTTCAGACCCAGTTGAACCTTGGTTCAGATCTGAACGTTGTCTCTTAATAGCTCTGTGACCTCGTACAAGTTACTTAACCATGCTGGGATTAACTTCATCATCTGTAAAACAGGCGCCCTGACACAAACGGAAGGGGTCTTATAATAGTACCTACCTCGTAGAGTGGCTAGGAATATAAAATGCATGTAAGGTACTTAACTCAGTTTTTCACATACAGAAGATGCAGGTCATTGTTAATGTCCCTTCCCGGAAAAACCTAGATAAAATGGTGGGAAGACCCTACACTGAAATTCCCAGGCATCCCGGACTGACTATCCTGGGAGGAGACTGAGTTGTAAGTATTCGAACCCAGATCAAGAGCTGGTTTCAGCAGCTCTCCATCCCCTTTTCCAAGGTGCCATCCACACAGAACCTGTGCAGCCTGCCTCCCTAGATAATCCTGACCCATGGACATGCCCTCTGGTGGGAGGTGAGGCCAGAATGGAAAGGTGGAAGCAGGTCTTCAAAGACCTCAAAGACAAGGCTAAGAAGTTTGGACTTGACTTAGTAGGCCCAAGTGAGCCATGGAAAGTTTTTGAGCAGAAGCAAAGGAAGACTAATAAGCCTACACCCAAACCCACTCCCACTCCTAGAAACAAGACCTGGTAGGCATCAAGGATGTACACTAAAGGGAGACACGACAAATTGAACTCCAATTTAAAAATATTTTAAAGGGATCCCTGGGTGGCGCAGCGGTTTAGCGCCTGCCTTTGGTCCAGGGCGCGATCCTGGAGACCTGGGATCGAATCCCATGTCGGGCTCCCTGTATGGAGCCTGCTTCTCCCTCTGCCTGTGTCTCTGCCTCTCTCTCTCTCTCTCTCTGTGACTATCATAAATAAATAAAAATTTTAAAAAAATAAAAAAAAATAAAAATATTTTAAAAAATAAAATAAAGGGAGATACAGAAGAGGAAGAATGAGAACCCGTCCAGTGATACAATCGAAGAGATGACCCCAGTGTCCTAACCAACTGAACACCAACCACCTGGTTGAGTGTGAAACTGGTAGAAGATGCTCAAGGAAAAGAAATGAATAGCTGAGGCTTTGTGGACCTGGGAGGCTTTTGAAGGAAAGGTGCTTTCAGCTTGTAGGTGCTGAGAACATTTTTTCATGCTCTTATGTGGATTGAGGTGGGAGCTCTATGAAAGACAATGACTGCTATGCTACTATCTTTATGACTCTTTCGTCAACCTCCAGTGGAACATAATCCAGAACAACAGCAAAGAAACCAAAGGTTTCTGAGCAATCCAGCAGATGGTACTGTCAAACTGTCAAAATCGGGTGCTTTTCCGCAGAAGAGTACCTCGTATCTTCAATGAGAGCCGACCTACATTTACTCTACATGTCATTTCAACACACCCAGTGAGGCAGAGACTGCCAAGGGTCCCCTTATATCCTTTCCTTCCCACTTCCTTTTTATTTTTTATTTTTAAAAGATTTTATCTATTTATTCATGAGAGAGGCAGAGACAGAGGGAGAAGCAGGCTCCACGCAGGGAGCCCGATGTGGGATTTGATCCCGGGATCACACCCTGAGCCAAAAGCAGATGCTCAACCGCTGAGCCACCCAGGTGTCCCCTTCCCACTTCCTTTGTAGCAGTAGAGCTTCCAACAAAGATTAAAACCTGGATGCCTGGCTACCTTGCCAGAGACTACATTTCCCAGCCTCCCTTGCAGCCAGTTGCAGCTACCAAGTTCTAGCCAATGGGATGTGAGTGGAAGCGATGCTTCATTTCTGGGCCCCATTCTTAAGAGGAAGCTGCTTGCTGCCTGCTCCCCACTTCCTCTTTACCCCTGTGCAGACTGGACCAGGGGCAAAGGGGTGAGGTGGGAAGCAGCATTGATGAAGCTGACATGGACAATACCCTCGGGTTGCCCAGTCACCAAGACATTAGGAACCTGTGGTTCATAATGACCTGGAGGGGAAGACCACTTAGACTGCTGCTGACCACCTTGGTTTCTGTGACAACAGCTGAACCAGAAGCCTAACTGATAAACCTAGTTTCCTGATTGTCAAGCCCACAGAAGATGAGCAGGAGCACATTGGAAGAAAAAAGGACTCATAAATAAGCAAGCACAATGAAATAAGCAAAAGTCCAGAGCAAAAGAAGATAGGACAACTAGGAAACAAAGCCAGAAGTCATTTCGTTCTGGGTCATTCCAAAAAGATTGGGGACATTACAGGGTAATGTTGGAAATATGCTGAATCATTAAGGAAGTTTAATTCTGACCAAATGTTTTCTTTTAAAATGAAAGCAGTGTTCTATTTGGAAAGTATTTCTGATCAACAATGGTTAACATAAAATAAAACATATACATTTAAGGGTAGAGACCTTCAGCACCCAGAAAACTCAGCCATCCAAAATTATACTTCAAGAGTCAGATAGCAGAGATTTTGGTTCATTGATATTTACCTTCTCCCCTACTATATTATAGGTCAGATTATAGCCCCTTTTTCTTTTAAATCCTATTATCTAGAGCAATGCCCTGACTCAATAAATACTTCTGAATGGCACTGGAGGTGAGATCCCAGAGCTTAGCACGGTCTCACTGATTTCACTGATCCATTATTGATCAGTGAAATTGCCTGAGGTCTCAACCATTCCAGTGGAGAGGACAAGGACATAGCCCTCACAAGAGTGTTATGGGCCCACGGTGGCCCTGGTACCTCCCCATTGTTGTCTAGAAATCATCTCATCAGAAACATTCCCCTGAGCTCATAAACACCTACACACACATGGATGATCATTGCAGAACTGAATGAAATTGCAAAAAACAAACACAACTGTATACAACCTATGCAACTGTTCATGGCCTTTGTATGCTGCCCAGATGAGATGTTCAGGAAAACTCAAAATGACAGGGAAAAGGTAGGAGACCTTTCTAGTGAGATAGATGTGCTCACTGCCTATTTTTCATTTGTTTGATTCCACTGGTTTTAGGTTTCAAGGCAGGAGAGCTACACTAGAGTCTCTATCACCCCAGACCTGGTGCTGGGTCAAGACTGCTGGTGCTGGATAAGCCTGCTAGGGAATAAGCAAAGAAGGGAAGGTGGCTGTGGTCCAGAGGTGATGAGCAAGAGACTTCACAGATTTTGCTATACGACCCATATAAATATAAACTCATGCCACTAACAGGGACAGTATTTTTAAGGCAAAACCACATCACTATTCACACTTTGACAATCCAGATACTCTAGGGTATCTGCTGCCCCCCAAGAGCTGAACCAAAGCTCTCCAAGAATGTGAATCCATTTTTTGGAACTTGGGTTTCTGTCACACACTCTGATCTGCTTTTCTGAACAGAAGGGAATTTGATTTCCTGTGCAGAAGGTAAGGGAGCAATGTATTGAGGTGGAAAATTATTTTTCCAGTGCCTTCCATCTAACCAGACATGAAGTTGTAGATTTCAAGAAAGAACAAGCCCTCAGGTTTCAATCCAGAAACATAGCACTGATCCCTCATTGGAAGCTGACGTTCCTCAGGTTGATGGGGCCAGAGTGGAGAAGCCAGGCAGAGAATGGCAGAGAATTCTGAGCCTCCCCTCTGCTGGCACAGGCTAGCCTCCCTGCCCCCCAATTATCCTGACCTCAGGCTAGAGCCCCACTCACCAGTGTTCCACCAGGTAGATGCTTTTAGCTAGTAGCCTCTTTTACTAGTACTTCTGTCTGGGAAGAAGGGAAATTCATGACTGGTGGGAGGTCACTCGCATCCACCAACAACAGCCACTACCAATGATCAATATTAGAAACTTCTGGTGGGCCAGGTCAGCGGCAGATGCTGATGACATCACAAAGGAAGCACCTCTGTTGTGCTGGAACTCTGTGGAGGCATGTGAAGGGAGGGTTTTCCCAACCAGAATTGAGACAACCTTGAACATGATGAGACAGATCTGAGTATTTGAAGCCTATGCAGTTTCACCTCAATTCTGTCTTGAGTCTGGCTGATGCCCTGCAGAATTAGGCTGATAAGAACACTTGAGTCTTGGAATGCCTGGGTGGCTCAAAGGTTGAGCATTTGCTTTTGGCCCAGGGCCTGATCCCGGATTCCCAGGATTGAGTCCCACATTGGATTCCATGCGTGGAGCCTGCTTCTCCCTCTGCCTGTGTCTCTGCCTCTCTCTCTCTGTCTCTCATGAATAAATAAATAAAATCTTTAAAAGAAAAAGAATACTTGAGTCTTCCTGTTGATATTTCATTAACGCTAAAGCCTCCCCACCCCACCAGATGGATCCTCACAAGGCAGAAACATGGGTTTCCTATTGGATATTTTCTGGGCTTTAGAGAGAGGATCCCCTCTTCATTGCCAGGTTCTTAAAATCAACTGTTATATCCGTTCCACTAGGAATTGGCATCTGTTTTGGTAATGAGACCTTTTTGTTGTTGTTTTATACTCTTTATTAATATCATAAAATACATACACATACAAAAATGTATATATAAATAATATAAATGAGCACTATAATGAATAATCATAAAGCAACTTTGTGTTTTACACAACTTTGTGTAACCACTACCCAAGTCAAGAAATAGGATATTATCACCACCCTGTGTTGGTTCCCAATCACACTCCTTCCTCCTCCATCAGACCTCTATCCAGAGATAACCTGTCCTGCCCTTAGTGGTAATCCTGTCTTCCTTTTCTTTACCCCTTCACCATCTGCAATCAGTATAGTTAGGTTTGGTCTGTTTTTTTTTTTTTTAAGCGAACATTAACGGAACCAGAATCTGTACATACTTTACATTGGGTTTCTCTTACTCAACATATTTTTAAAATTCATCCATATTTTAGCATACAGTTGTAGTTTATTCCTTATTATTGCTGTATGGTATACACTAAACTCTCACCTTTGGCTGATCTTCTGTTTCTGTGCAAGCAGAAAGTAACAGGTAGGGCAGAGTGTAAACTACTTGGCTGAATTTTGAAGGACTGCCCCAACACAAGAGTCCATCTTCAAAGACTAGGAGATGTTTTTTTCTGTTGTTGTTCCAAATGTTTAAATAAATCTCACTCAAATCAGTAGCTGACTACAAATTTAATGGAATAGAGACTTCAGTGGCCACATATATAACAAAAAAACATAGATTTTGCAAAATTATTTCAGGAAAGACATTAAGCAGAATAATTTCGACAACAAGCAGCAACGACAAGCCCTGGAGAGAGAAAGACTGTAATTCCCAGAGTTGCCACGTTATAATATTCGAAATGTCTAGTTTCAACAAAAAATTATTAGGAATAAAAAGAAACAAAAAAGTGTGGCTCATATACAAGAAAAGAGGTGATTAATAGAAATTGTGCTGAGGAAGCCCAGACATTGGACTTCCTTAAAAATATTTTAAGTCGGGATCCCTGGGTGGCGCAGCGGGGATCCCTGGGTGGCGCAGCGGTTTGGCGCCTGCCTTTGGCCCAGGGCGCGATCCTAGAGCCCCGGGATCGAATCCCACGTCGGACTCCCAGTGCATGGAGCCTGCTTCTCCCTCTGCCTATGTCTCTGCCTCTCTCTTTCTGTGTGACTATCATAAATAAATAAAAACTTAAAAAAAATTTTAAGTCAACCAGTTAAAATATGCTCAAAGAATTAAAGGAAACCATGAGAATGGTGTCTCACCAAATAAAGAGATAGAAATTATAAAAAAGAGCCAAATAGAAATTCTGGAGCTGAAAAGTACAATAACTGAAATGAAAAATTCACCAGAAAGGCTCAACAGCAGAACTGAACGGACAAAAGAAGAATCAGCAAACCTAAAGATAGGTCAACTGAGATTATCCAGTCTGGGTAGAATAAAGAAAAAAAAAGAATAAAGAAAAATGAATAGGGCACCTGAGTAGCTCAATGGTTGAGCATCTGCCTTTGGCTCAGGTTGTGATCCCAGGGTCCTGGGATCAAGTCCCACCCACATTGGGCTCCTTGCATGAAGCCTGCTTCTCCCTCTACCTGTGTCTCTGCGCCCCCCCCCACCCCTGTCTCTCATGAATAAATAAATAAAATCTTTTTAAAAAAATCTTAAAAAAAGAAAAGGAAAAGGAATAGATACATCCTAAGGGAACTGTAGGACACAAGAATACCAATATGTGCATAACAGGAGAGCCAGAAGAAAGAGGGTGGGGGCAGAAAGAATATTTGAAGGGATAATGGAGCCATACTTCTCAAATTTTATGACAAACAATCTATACATCCAAGAAACTCAAATGAGTACAGATAGGATGAACTCATAGAGATCAACACCAAGGCACATTATAATTAAACTGTTGAAAGACAATCTTTAAACCAGCAGAAGAGAAGCAACACATCATGTACAAGGAACACTTGAGAAGATTACTCACTGATTTACTGTTGGAAAACATAGAGGCCAGAAGGCCATGGGATATCATAAGCACAGTGCTGAACGAAAAGAACCATCAATCAATAGATTGTCTACCTAGAAAAATGATCAAGAATGAAAGAGAGGGGTGCCTGGGTGGCTCAGTGAGTTGAGCATCCAACTCTTGGTTTGGGCTCAGGTCATGATCTCAGGGTCATAGAATCAACACCATGTCAGGCTCTGTGCTCAGTAGGGAGTCTGCTGGAGATTCTCTCTCTCCTTCTCCCTTTTCTCCTCCCCCCTACTCATGCTCAGTCTCTCTGTCTCTGAATAAATCTTTTTAAAAAAGAATGAAAAAGAATTTAAGACATTTCCAGATAAACAAAAACCGATATAGTTTACTACTAGGAAACCCGCATTTGAGAAATGCTAAAGGGAATCCTTCAGGTTGAAATGGAAGGACAGTAGACAGTAATTTGATTTCATGAAGAAACAAAAGACACTGGTAGAGGTAACTGTATAGGTAAATAAAAAAGTCAGTATTAACATATTATTGGTTTGTAGCTCCTTTCTTTCCTATATGATTTAAAAGAAAACTGGATAAAACAAAATATTATACATCTATGTGAACAAGCATACAATGTACAAAGATGTAATTTGTGACAACAGCAACATAAGGGTAGGTACAGAGCTATATAAGGGCAAAGCTTTTTGTATATTATTGAAACTAATCTGAACTAGATTGTTATAAATTAAGATGCTAACTGTAATCCTCAGAGCAACCACTAAGAAAATAATTTAAAAATATGTAGTAATAAAAATGACAAAGAAATTAAAATTATACACTAGAAAATAAGTATTTAACACAAAAAATGTTGTGTTGGAGAAAATAAACAAAAATAGCATAAGGCATACAGAAAATAAATAACAAAGTGACAGAAGTATGTCCTACCTTTTCAATAGTTATTTCAAACATAAATGAATTAAACTCTTCAATCAAAAGGCATATACTGGAAGAACGAATCAAAAAGAAATATCCAGGGATCCCTGGGTGGCGCAGCGGTTTGGCGCCTGCCTTTGGCCCGGGGCGCGATCCTGGAAACCCGGGATTGAATCCCACGTTGGGCTCCCGGTGCATGGAGCCTGCTTCTCCCTCTGCCTGTGTCTCTGCCTCTCTCTCTCTCTCTCTCTGTGACTATCATAAAAAAAAAAACCCAAATCCTCTTTTAAAAAATATATATATATCCAGGGATGCCTGGGTGGCTCAGTGGTTGAGCATCTGCCTTTGTCTCAGGTCAAGATTCTGGGGTCCTGGGATCGAGTCCTGCATCAGGCTCCCTCCAGAAAGTCTGCTTCTTTCTCTGCCTGTATCTCTGCCTTTCTCTGTGTGTCTCTCATGAATAAATAAATAAAATCTTTTTTAAAAATAAAAATAAATATAAATATCCAAGTATAAGCTCACAAGAGACTCAATGTAGATAAAAAAAACACAAGTAAGTTCAAATTAAAAGGATAAAAAAAGACATTTCATGTAAACAGTAATGAAAGAGAGCTGGAGTGGCCAACTAATATTAAAAAAATAGACTTTAAGACAAAATTGTTACAGAGACAAAGAATGACATTATATAATCATAGAAATAGAAACACTATATAAAATATATAATAATAACTACATAAAAAGGTCACTCTACCAAGGAGGTATAAAAACTGTAAACATATATGTGCCTAGCAACAGACTCCCCAAAATATATGAAGCAAAAACTGACAAGATTGGGGGAAATAAACAGTTTGATAATAATAATACCAATTTTGATAATGGATACAACTAGATACAGATCAGCAAGGATATGGTAGACTCGAACAACACCGTGAATGAACTAGACCTAAGAGACAGCTATGGAATTCTCCACCCAACAACAGCAGAATGCACATTCTTCTCAAGTGCACATGCAACATTCTCCAGTGTAGACCATAAATTAAGCCACAAAACAAGTCTCAGTAAGTTTAAAAAGATTGAGGCTTATGCAAAACATGTTCTCTGACCACAGTGGAATAAAATTAGAAAACAGAAAGAAATCTGTAAAACTAAAAAATATGGAAATTAAACAATACACTCTTTAATAACCAACGTTCAACATTCAAATAAGAAATCTCAAGGGAAATAAAAAATATTTTAAGATGAATAAAAATGAAAATACAACTTCTACAATTGACAAGATATGGTGAAAACAGTGCTCAGAGGGAAATCTATACATGTAATTTATACATGTAAATGCTTCCACTAAAAAAGAACAAAGATCTCTAACCAATAACCTGTACTTCCAACTTAAGAGTGAACTTAAGAAAGTAGAAAGAAGGATGGGATGGCTGGGTGGCTCAGCGGTTTGGCACCTGCCTTTGGCCCAGGGCATGACTGGAGAGTCCTAGGATTGAGTCCCACGTCAGGCTACCTGCATGGAGCCTGCTTCTCCCTCTGCCTGTGTCTCTGCCTCTCTCTCTCTCTGTGTATCTCATGAATAAATAAAATCTTTTAAAAAAAGAAAGTAGAAAGAAGGAAACAATAAAGATTGGGGTGGAGATAAATGATAGAAAGTAGAAAAACAACAAGGAATCAACAAAACCAAAAATTGGTGCTCAAAAAAAATCAACAAAATTGACAAATCTTTCGCTAGACTGAACAGAGAGAGAGAGAGAGAAAACTCAAATTTAAAAAATTTTTAATAAAAAAAAACTGTGGGGACATTATAACTGGCCCTACAAAAAATAAAAAGAATTATAAGAGAATATTGTGGACAGATGTATGCCAACAAACTAGGCAATTTAAGTGAAATGGATAAATTCCTACACACAATCTACCAAAACTGATTCAGGAAGTAGAAAATATGAACTGACCAGTAACAAGAGATTGAATCAGTAATCAAAAAACTTTCAACAGAAAAGGAAACCCTTGTACATTGTTCATAGGATTATTATGGAAAATAGTATGGAGGATCCTCAAAACAATTAAAAATAGAACTACTATATGATCTTGCAATTCCATTTCTGGGAATACATCAAAAGGAAATTAAAACACTAACTTGAAAAGATATCTGCACCCCAATGTTTGTAGCAGCATTGTTTACCATAACTAAGACATGGAAACAACCTTAAGTGTCCATTGATAGATGAATGGATAAAGAAGTTGTGGCGTGCACACACACACACACACACACACACACACACACACTGGAATATTATTCAGATGTAAAAATGAGGAAATCGGGCAACCCTGGTGGCCCAGCGGTTTAGTGCCGCCTTCAGCCCAGGGTGTGATCTTGGAGAGACCCTGGGTCAAGTTCCATGTCAGGCTCCCTGCATGGAGCCTGCTTCTCCCTCTGCCTGTGTCTCTGCCTCTCTCTCTCTCTCTCTTTCTCTCTCTCTCTCTCTGTCTCTCATGAATAAATAAATAAAATCTTTTTAAAAAAATGAGGAAATCCTGCCATTTGCAACAAATTGGTTGAAGCTTAAGGGCATGATGCTAAATGAAATAAGTTACACAAAAAAATTAAAAAAAAAAAAGAAATGTCACACAGGGAAAGACAAATAGTATGTGATCCCACTTTTATGTAAAAACTAAAAAAATAAAACAAATGAATGAACAAACAAACAAAAAGCAGAAACAGACCTGTAAGTAGAGAGAACACACTGATGATTGCCAGATGGGAAATGGGTGGGAAGATGAGCAAAATGGGTAAAGGGGAGTGAGAGATACAGGCTTCCAGTTATGGAATGAATAAGTCATGGGAATAGAAGGTATAGCACTGGGAAGATAGTCAGTGGTACTGGAATGATGCTGTATGGGGGACAGGTAGCTACACTTGTGAGCATAGCATAACGAATAGACTTGTTGGATCACTGTTGTACACCTGGAATGAATGTACCATTATATGTCGACTTTACTTAAATTTTTTAAAAGTGTACAATTTGAGGGATGCCTGGGTGGCTCAGCGGTTGAGCATCTGCCTTTGGCTTGGGTCATGATCTTAGGGTCCTGGGATGGAGTCTCACATGGGGCTTCCTGCATGGAGCCTGCTTCTCCTTCTGTGTATGTCTCTGCCTCTCTCTCTCTCTGTCTCTCATGAATAAATAAATAAAATATTAAAAATAACATTAATAATAAATTAATTTAAAAAGTGTACAATTTGAGGTGCTTGGGTGACTCAGTGTTTAAGCATCTGCCTTCCGCTCAGGTCATGATCTCCAGTCCTGGGATTGAGCCCTGCGTGAGGGCTTTGCACTCAGTGGGGAGTCTGCTTCTCCCTCGCCCTCTGTCTCTCCCCCAACTCGTGTTCTCTCTCTCTTTCAAATAATTACTTTTTAAAAATTAAAAAAATAAAAAAGTGTACAATTCCTGTTTTTAGTATATTCACAGAGTTGTATAGTCACCGCAGTCTGATTTTAGAACATTTCTGTCATGCCAAAAAGAAACCTCATGTCGATTAGCAGTCATGTCCATTCCTCTACCCTATCCCTCCGCCAACCCTAGAACTACTCAATTATTTTCTATATTCATAGATGTACCTACTCTGGACATTTCATATCAATGGAGTCATATGTGGTCTTTTAAAACTGGCTTCTTTCATCTAGTATAATATTTTCAAAGTTCCTCCATATAGTCCATTTACTTTTAATATAATTGTCTGTGTGGTTGGGTTTAAGTCTGCTATCTTGGTATTTTTTTCTATTCATACCATTAGTTCTTTGAGGTTTTTTTCCTCCTTTCCTGACTTCTTTTGGACTGAGTATTTTTTAAGGGTCCATTTTATTTCTGTTGGCTTATTAGTTATTCTTCTCTTTTTTTTTTTTAGTGGCTGCTCTAAAGTTCACAATATGCACAAGATGCAGCTTTAATGCAGGTAGAACACAGTCTACCTCCAAATAATATTATATGCCTTCACAGATTACACCAGAAACTTATAACACTGTAGCTCTTTTTCTTCTTCTCTCTTCCT
Source organism: Canis lupus familiaris (assembly GCF_011100685.1). NCBI lineage: Eukaryota > Metazoa > Chordata > Mammalia > Carnivora > Canidae > Canis > Canis lupus. The sequence goes on along the minus strand of NC_049229.1, from coordinate 50,311,399 downwards.
TTGTGGGCTTTTGTCATACATTTTACTTCTACATACGTTGTAACTCTATATATAGTACATGTCATTATTTTTGCTTTAGATAAACTCTTATTTTTCTTTTACAGAAATTTTTTAATGAGGGGGGAAACAACTCTTACTTTTACCAGGTCTGATATTTACTTCTTTCCATTTACTTCTTTGTGAGGATTTGAGTTTCTCTGCCTGGAATCATTTCTCTCAAGCCTTCAACATGCCTGCCAATAATGAATTCCCTCAGTTTTATCACTGGATACAGACTTCTAGGTTGACAGTCTTTTGTTCAATTCAATTCAATTTTAAAGACTTAATTCCATAGTCTTCTGACATGTATTATTTCTGATGAAAAGTCAGAAATTATTTTTATATTTTCCTTTGTATATATAATGTCCTCCCCTCTCCAGCCCCTTAAAAAATCTTTTTTTTAAAAAAAGATCTTAGGGGGCAGCCTGGTGGCTCAGCAGTTTAGCGCTGCCTTCAGCCCAGGGCCTGATCCTGGAGACCCGGGATGGACGTCGGACTCCCTGCATGGAGCCTGCTTCTCCCTCTGCCTGTGTCTCTGCCTCTCTCTCTCTCTCTCGATCTCTCTCTCTCTCTGTGTGTCTCTCATGAATAAATAAATAAAATCTTTTTAAAAAATGAATAAAAAATTTAACAAAGATCTTAGGGGTGCCTGGGTAGCTCAGTGGTTGAGCATCTGCCTTTGGCTCAGGTGGTGATCCTGGGGTCCCAGGATCGAGTCCCACATTGGGCTCCCTGCATGGAGCCTGCTTCTCCCTCTGCCTGTGTCTCTGCCTCTCTCTCTGTGTCTCTCATGAATAAATAAATAAAATCTTAAAAAAAATAAAAAAGATAGTATTTATTTATTTGAGATAGAGCAAGCGAGAGAATGCACAAGTGGGGTGGGGGTAGAGGGAGAGGGAGAAGCAGACTCACCACTGAATAGGAAGCCCGATGTGAGACTCCATCCCAGGACCCTGAGATCATGACCTGAACTAACCACCTGAGCCACCCAGGCACCCCTAAAAAAATCTTTTTTATCATCGATTTTCAGCAATTTAAAAATGATGTGCCTTGGTGTGATTCTCTTTGTGCTTGGCATTGATTTAGCTTTTTGAATCTGTGGGCTTATGTTTTTCTTCAAATTTGGAAATTTTTCAGCCATTATGTTTTCAAATATGTTTCTGCCCACCCCTCAGAGTCTAATTACATATATATTATTCCGGTTAATATTGTCACAGTTTACTGAAACTGTTCCTTTTTCAGAGAGTTCCTCTCTGCTCCTTCTGCAGCTTCTTTAGAAGATATCCAAGCCTGTGGGAGAGCCCCAAGACTTTAACTGGAACTTAAATCTTTATAAAGCAACTTATTCTTTCCATCAGACTTATTTGTGCATTTGAAAAATGAAAGAGTGCAAGGACATAATCAGCATTCAGAATAGTGGTCACCTCCACGAGAAGGTAGGGAAAGGTGATGGGAAGTATACCGGGGAATATTTAACTGTAGTGACATGCTTTGCTTCTTAAGTGGGTAATGAGTTTTTTGCTCTGCTGTTCTTTATATCTTATATCTTTTTGTTTCAAATATCACCAATTTTAAAAGACTACAAGGACATGAATCTCTACATGTTAAACTCTCTGACGGGTGCGTGGGTGGCTCAGTCGGTTAAGCATCTGTCTGTGGCTCAGGTCAGTATCTCAGGGTCCTGGGATTGAACCTGACCTGAGGGCTCTCTGCTCAGCAGGGAGTCTATCTGCCCCTCCCCCTCCTGCTCAGGTGCTCGGGCTCTCTCTCAAACAAATAAAATCTTCAAAAAAATTTTTTTAATCTCTGAAAGTATAATGAAAACATTGAATTAAGATATTGGTCATAGAAAACATATGCATCTAGGGGTGCCTGGGTAGCTCAGTGGTTGGGCGTGATTCCAGAATCCTGGGATCAAGTCCCACATAGGGCTCCTTGCATAAAGCCTGCTTCTGCCTATATCTCTGGCTCTCTCTCCACCTCTCTCTGTGTCTCTCATGAGTAAATAAATAAAATTAAAAAAAAAAACATATGCATCTAGATTTTGGTTCCTTGGCACTGTTTCTCCTGTCCTTCAGAGATGCATCCTTGTTCTCTGCCTCTTCTCTCTGTTTCCTGAAGCAGCTGGAGGGGCTCCCATGATAGAGCGAGCAGCGACAGAGGTGGTAGGCACCCATGGGTCATTTGTTGAGTCTGATGCCTCGAGGCTAGTACTACCTGCTTTCTAGTATATTTTACTCCTGACTTTATTACCAACACATTATTAGTGTGTGGGAAAATATGGCTAACATGTGCCTTTATGCAGCAGGGACAGGATTCTCTCTAGATTTCATTTCCTCTTTGGCTGGGCAAGGCTTAATATTCCTAGCTCTGTTCCCTGCATCCTTTCAAATGCTTCTGGTCCCTGAGGAAATCTTCCTTCTGTGTCTCACAGTCTGATGAGCTGGAGAACCAGCTCCCTCCCTGCCCGGGTATTTCCCTCACTAACCTAGCCAAGGCACACAGTGGTAGCTAACATTTGTTAGACTTGAGCTATGTGACTTGTTTCATCCTCATGACGACCCTACATGATAGATTCTATTATTATAGTTATCATCTGATCTTTGACATATCTCAGGTAAGAGAGATATCACTGTTCTCATATATAACACTTTATGGATGAGGAATCTGAGGTTCAATAATACGGCCAAGGTCACCCAAGCAGGGAGTGGCTCAGCTAACACTAGAACAGTTTTTCTCTCTAGATTCTGTGTTTCTTGCAGATGGCCAGGAGGACTGCCTGGGCAACCTGTAGAATAATGAGAAACAATAAATCATGGTTGATCTAAGCCACTGGGTTTTTGGTGGTTTGTTTTATGGCAATTATTTAACTAAAACAAATGCTGAAAATTAGGTTGTAGATGAAGGTTTTCTCCATATTTATAACATGTTGTTAAGTGAAAAAAGCAGGTTATAAAACAATATATACAACATGATTTCACTGTTGTAAAAAAAAAAAAAAAAGCAATGAATCTGATTCTGTTCAATTCCTGATTTGGATAGTGTGTTTGATGTGGAAGGATGTTTGTGTCCCTAACAGGATGTTGATTCCTTCAGGTCCCATTGCCTGGGAGATGCTGACTGGAGCCCAAAGGTGGGAGTGCGGGGAGTAACAGGGTGGTAGGGAGTTCCTCACTACCAAGAGAGGTGGAAAGCACTACCACGTGTGGCATTCCCTGAGGCATTTGAAGGCTCCAGAACCAGCCCTGCTACTCCAACCAGCACCTCCACTTCTCCCTCCTTTCTACCAGCTTGTCCCTCCGTCCTACTGATGGATAGGGATGGTCAGAGTGCTCAGTCCTGGGTGGGACCAGCTACCCTGATTTTCAGGGCCCGTGAAAAATGACAATGAGTGGCTCCTTGTTCAAAAATTGTGAAGAATTTCAAGACGGCAGAGCATTGGCCAAGCATGGGGCACTTCTGGTCCTGGGGCTCCCTGTGACTGCATAGGTCAAATGACCCCAGGCTAGGGCAGGTGTGCTCTGGTTTCCCTTCCACTTTCTGGGGGTGCTGGACGGTGGCTAGAGACTACTTACTCCCAGAGTGGGGTGCCTGTGATGGAGGACTGGACCCCCTGCCTCAGCTGGGTACCTGCCCTTGGCCTCTGAGAAGGGGGATGGGAAGGAGAATGGACAGAGACACCAGGGGCAGTGGAGGGGGCTGGCCTGCCTGCCTCCATCTGGCCAGGCAAGCCTACAAGAGTTTCCTGTGGAGGGTGGGGGGAGCTGGGGAGGAATTCCAGGGGTGGGTTCCAGCGCCAGAGTTGACTGGGTATATAGGAAAATGTCTAGGCAGAGGAGCCTCTGCTCAGAGAACTCAACTACACCCCATTTGGAAGCTAGCCCTGGGAAGTACTGGTCATAAGGGAGTGCTGGACAAGAAAACAAGACCCGTGGCTGGCCGCCCCACCCCCCAGCTCTCATGGCCTCCCCATCACACCCTCACCCCAAACCCTGGAGGTGAGAGCATTCTGATGGTGGGGGAGGGAGGAGAAGCCCCCATGGTTAGCCTTGCTTGGAGGAGAATCACCCTAGATTTGCCTATGATGTTTGATTCTTAAATCGGACTGGATTCTCCTGTTTTTTTTTTTTTTAAGATTTTATTTATTTATTCATGAGAGACACAGATTGAGAGAGAGAGAGAGAGAGTGGGGCAGAGACACAGGCAGAGGGAGAAGCAGGCTCCCTGCCCCAGGGAGCCCGAGGTGGGACTTGATCCCGGGTCTCCTGGATCACACCGTGGGCTGAAGGCAGCTCTAACCCACTGAGCTACCTGGGCTGCCCCTGGGTTTTTAATAATTAGAAAAAAAAAAAAAAAAGGAAATCTGATCAGAAAACTAGGAATCTGACTGGACTATTGTTCAGGGACAGAAAAGATTTGACAAGGCATGTTAAAGGCTGTGGTTAGAGACAAAGGTAAACACGTTCCCTGTTTGGATCTTGTCCAATTCAGGTTTGGGTTTTTGTTTTTGATTTTTTTCCATAAACCAGGTCCACATGAACAGAGATATGCCTGGAAGGGTCTAGAGTTGGGTGTTAGACAACATTCGGGTTTGGGGATTTTTGTACTAAGACCAAAAAAATGACTTTCAGTGGAAGGAAGCGCTATGTCCACCCTCCAGCCGTGCTCTGAGCCCACCGGCTACTTAGAGCCTCGCCTCGGGACCCAGCGCCCAGCTGGCTCTGGGGGAAGGATTCCATCCTTCACCTCTTCACCCCACCCGGTGGGAGTCCCTTTGGACCCAGGGCCCCAGCCTCATTCATTTTTGTCCCCCGCGGCGCGGGACAAGTCTCATAAAATTCTGTCACATCAAAATACCACATCAGAGGCAGGAAGGCTCCTTTCCTCCGTGAGGGCGTGATTTACAGCGGGCAGGTGCAGGACGAGGCGGTGAAGTGGAGATGCGTGTAGGGTGACCGACCTGTCCCTGGGATTGTCCCTTGTCCTCGGCCATCTGGGACAGTTAGCTGCCCTAGGGGTAGGGTTGGGTGTTGGATGGAAGAGAAGGCTGGTAGAAATGGGGTGAGGGAATTGAATTTAAATTTTAAAAAATTAAAAAAAAACATGAAATGGGGTGAGGACAGAGAGAGGGGTGGAAACATGACAGGGACAGTGGCAGCTGCCTTTCTCTTGTCTCCTTGGCTTTTACATCTTGTGGGGAACAAAGCCTCTCTCTGCTAGGAGGGGCTCCTCCTTCTTAAGCTGAGAGGGGTGTGTGTGTGTGTGTGTGTGTGCTGAGAGCTCGCACCAAGCTAGAGCTGCTCTCTCTCTCTCTCTCTCAATCTCTCTCTCACAGCAGGCCTGCCCCCCTCCTCTGAAGCTCCAGTGGGAATGACTCAGCAGGAAAACCAGGCCTGCTCCTCACTCTGGCTCCAGTGCAGCTGCTGGGGCCCCGCACCCACAACTCCCTGCCCCCTGCTTCTCCTCCTTATGGCACCTAAGGCATGAATCTCCCTGACTCCGATCACCAGAGCAGGGGACTTCCCAGGCCGAGGCTCCTCTCATCTACCTTGGTGACCTACAGGAGAGGTGCTGGGCAGCCCCCTGCGGAGCAGCTGGCCCCTACGCACCCCATCTCTGTCCTCTCACCCCAAGAGAGGGCTCCCTGAGCGGAGCACCATGCTAGACACTCGGCACGCATCATTTCATTTCATCCCCATGTGGTGAGGAGGGTGCTCTGATTATTGTCACCTATGGATTCAGAAAGTGAGGCACAAGAGGCTGGGTCCCTCCTTCATACCCTGTTCTGAAGGATAGACACACCCACTCGGGCTAAAATGCATGGGCAGGCACTCACTCAAGACCTGTGCCCTCTAGGTAACAGGGGCACCTGGCTGGCTCAGTCAGTAGGGCATGGGACTCTTGATCTCAGGGTTGTGAGTTTGAGCCCCACGGTGGGTGTAGAGATCACTTAAATAAATAAACAGGAAAAAGAAAAAAAAAAAAAAGGACTGTAGGTAACAGCTGGAAACAATTTGTACTCACCCAGTAGGGCACATCAAATAAATCATGGTGCATCTGCACGATGGGATACGATGCCCCATACCGAGCGATGCCCCATACTCAGCAGAAAGCCTGCATCTCTACCTCCCTCTCTGCCCCTCCCCCAACTGGTGCTTACTCTTTCTCCCTCCCCCCCCTCAAATAAATAAATCCTTAAAAAAATTAAAATTAAAAAGAAAAAGGCCGATGTGCTCTATGTGTCCAGGGACATGAGCAACCACCAGGTAGAGCAATCAGGCTGGGAAAGGGTGCTGGGCAACTTAGCAGCTCGGAGGGTCAGGAGGCAGATGCACCCAGTCCGGCTGATAGCCCAAGGAGTACATTGGCACAAACAGAAAATAAAGCAGAGTGCATAGCCGTGTGCCGGTAGACTACTGTGTGTGCGTGTGCGAGCACCCTCAGATAGAGGCTCCCACCTGCAGACTGGCCCTGGAAGAGGACACAAGCAATGGTGACAATAGCGATCCCCGGGGAGGAGAACCAGGGACTGGGAGCAGTGGGGCAGAAGAAGACCCTCACTTACTGCAGCTATGTGTGGTTCCGACTTCATAGATTCCTCCTGAAAATGAGAAACCATTGTTTAAAGACTACAATGCAGTGTGCAAAAGCAAACTTGGCATCTGCCTTCAGAGCTCAGACGCTGAAACACGGGCACCAAGGTGTCTCTTAAAATTTTATTTTTAAAGGGAAAGAAGGGGAACTGAGTGGGAAAAATTAGGGTGACAAACCATGAGAGACTCCTAACTCTGGGAAATGAACAAAGGGTTATGGAAGGGGAGGCATGTGGGGGGCTGGGGTAACTGGGTGACGGGCACTGAGGATGGCACTTATTGGGATGGGCACTGGATGTTATACTATACATTGGCAAATTGAATTTAAATAAAAAATGTAAAAAATTAATTAATTAATTTAAAAAATGAAATTTTCTTTTTAAGTAATCTTTACTCCCAACATGGGGCCCAAACTCACAACTCTGAGATTAAGAGTCCCCCACACTCCACTGACTGAGCCAGCCAGGTATCCCAAGAACCAGGTGTTCTAAAAGAGTTGTACCCCTCTTCCCACATACAAATACCCTCTCACTCATGCACACAGCATCCTGGTACCCAAACATGCAGACACCTACACACACACACACACACACACACACACACACACACGCCTGCATGCCTTAATTTAAAATCTTCTAGGGACACCTGTGTGGCTCAGTGGTTGAGCATCTGCCTTTGGCTCAGGTCGTGATCCTGGGGTCCTGGGATCGAGTCGTCCATCGGGAGACTGCTGGGAGCCTGCTTCTCCATCTGCCTATATCTCTGCCTCTCTGTGTGTGTCTTTCATGAATAAATAAATAAAATCTTTAAAACACACACATACACACACAAAACCCTACCTAGAATATATAACTCATGAAAATGCCATGGCTTGAGAGTCAGAGAGCTGGTCCCAGTCTCAGGGCTGCCACCTGCTATCTGGCTGGCCAGTGCCAACTGCTTAGCAGGCCTCAGGCTCGGAGGTCCAATCTGTCCAATGGGGATGAGGTACCTAACGCACAAGGCAGCTATGAGGATGCAGGGCGGGGAACAGGGGGCTGGGGGGCACTGACCGTGCCAATGCCCCATCCCTCATTCCCTGCCCTGGGGTGTCTGAGGGCTTGTGTTCCCCTTCTTACAGGAAGAGGTGATGAATAGGCAAAGGAGTATTTCAAGAGTGGGAGCAGACAGCAAGGTGGGACCAAGGGGCCTCAGCCCCCACGAAGTGTCTCCTAAGCAAGAAAGAGAATGCGGTGGCGGGTCAGGAAAGCACATTTAGCAGCATTCTAGAAACCTCTGCCCAGCTCACCAAGGCAACCGCCACCGCTCCTGCCTGCAGCAGCCGCTGTCACAGGGCCTCCCCCTCACGGCTCCCCACACCTTCACTTCAGTCAGATTCTGCTCTAGAAAGAGATGAGGGGGCAGTGTTGGATGCGTGGGAGACTTTGGGGTGTGGGGGGCAGGGATGCCAAATCGGAACCTGCAAAGAATCGGTCTGGGCCGCTGAGAGCTGGGCGGGTGGGGGGTTTGGGAGGGTGTTGCAGTACTGAATGTTGTCATCATGCTAATCACAACCAAATACAATGGTTACTTCTGATGAAGTTCTGGAATACAGGTGAGGTCTGGAGCCGAAGACCAAGAAAGAATTCTTGAGACGTCTTTGGTGCAAAATGGTGGTTTTATTAAAGCACAGGGACAGGGCTGATTATATACCTGGGAGTTGGGAGAGGTGTGAGGATAGCGTACTCTCTAAGGACTATTGGAAGCAAGGTTCCCAGGACCTTGAGGGGACTGGATACTTTTGGGAAAAGCCATTTATAACCCTCTAATAAAATCTGAGTCATGAGACCCTTCAGATGTATATCGGTGGCTCATATGCTTGGGACACGTATCTTGGGGGTTTAGAGATAAAGGGAAATTTCTAAAGGAATTTTTCTACATTAAAGCAGACTTACAGGATCCTGGGGGTCGGGCTAAGGTTGTCTTTTACCCTTCCAAAGTATGAACATGGGAGGCAGTTGAGTCCCTAGAGGAATGTCACTCTGCCTGTTTCAAGGACTTGTCAATGTGCTGCCCCAGGCTCATGTCTTGTCCTCAGCTAGCCCTGTGTTCCCTCATCAACTTCCACACAAAGAGGAAATGACATTCTTACTGCCTTTGCCTTAGTCCTGTTCTGTGATGTTAGGGTCCGGCTCAATTTATGCCATGGAAACTGCTTAATGGAGGCACCTCCTGTAGGAAGGAGATGGTACTTCACAGGCAAGAAGCACTAGAGAATTCTTAGGGTTCCTCCATAACCGTCTTCTTTCCTCTCCCCTTAGCAATTGGACTCATCTGAAATAAAGACCATTTCCTAGGCTTCTTTGCCATCTAGATATGATCGTGTGACTGAGTTCTAACCAGTGGAGATAAGTGGAAGTATCGTGAATAACTTCCAGGGAATGTTCTTAGGTAGAAAGGGTATGCCCTTGCTCAGGTGTCTTTCCTAATTCCCACTGGCGGAATGTTGACTTGATGGCTGGAGCTCAAGCAGCCATTTTGTACTGTGAAGTGGAAGCTGCATCCTAAGAATGGTGGGGAAATGTTATAGAAGGGGCCTGGGGCCTGATATTATAAAGCACTTTGCCAGCCCTGAAATGCCACCTCTACCATGAGGATGAGGACTACAGCTGACAGATGACAGGAGGGTACTAGAAAGAGCTAGAGTCCTTCTTGAAACTATACAATGACCGTATTAGCTCTGGACTGCCTGCCTCTAGACTTTGTCTACATGTGAGGGCAATGCATCACTTAAGCCACTAGTACTTTGAGTTTCCTGTCTTCTCACACCCAAACCAAACTGGAAGTGAAACCCATAGTGAGTTTTTCGCTGCTTCTTCAACCTTGCGCAGGATGAGCAGGGCAGGGAAGACCCCAGCAAAGCCTCTCTTGATCTGGACCTTGGAGGGTAATGTATCATGGGGAGGCCAAAGTGGTATCTACAGTGTCCAGGCATGAAGTGGCCGAGGAACTAGAAAGGGAGAGAGTGGACAAGGATTCTTTCTTCTTGGAGTCCCAGAGGAATGGGATGGAGCCTGATGATTCAGAAATAAGATGGCAACTATGCTAAATCTTTTGCCCCTTCCCATGAGATGGTAAGCGAGGAGAAGGTAGAGACTGGCTCAGAGCCCGGCACATAGTAGATGCTCAATAAATATTTGTTCACTGGCTAACTGACTGTACTGTACGATGGAGTCTGGGGCAGAGACTGAAGTGGCCAAAGTCCCTGAGGGAGGATGGAGTGGTGGTGGAGATCAGGAGAAAGATCCCTCAGGATAAGATGACTGGGGGGTGGGGGTAGTGACAAAAGGGCACTCATGGGGTCCGCAGCACACCCCTGCCCCAACAGTGTGGCATATCCTTCCAGGGGCAGTTGGGAGAGTCCTGCATTTCATTAATGCAGGATATTCCTGGGCAGAGGTGCCTTACAGCTAGTGATGTGCAGCCATGTTCAGGGGAGCACATGTTTCCCACAACCTCAACGGCAGGGATATTACTGCAGTCTTTACAGAAGAGAAACCCAGATCCCAGAACTGCAAGGTCCCTTGCCGAAGATCACTCGCAAGGAGATGCAGCAGCTGGGACTTGAACCCAAGGCTTCCAATCACAATTACCTTCTTTGGAACAAAAGATGCAGGTCGGGATTTCTGATGCTAAACGTCTCTTTCCCCTGAAGCTCCCAGGCCAACGCTAAGGCCCTGGGTGTGGTTCATAAAATTGTGGAGGTGGGACAAGGCTGGAAGAGGGTGTCAGGCAACTTCTCAGCAGATTGGAGGGCTGGTAGACAGATGTGCCCAGCACTCCAGATAGCCCCAACAGTGCATTTGCACAAACGGGAGGGGGGGGGGGGGGGGGGGGGGCTTAACTTAAGATACTTTACTGCCATCTGCTGGGAAAGTGTCACAATAACCATAAAAATCTATGTTGATCTAAGTGTGAAAACGTTGTCCTGGAATTGTAAAGTGCAGAACCTGAACAACTGTACAGGGAAGTCCTAGAGGTCTCTTCTCTTGCCTGAGAGAATGAAAAAGACAAGGTCTCTGCTACCATGATGGTTCAAGTTCTGTCCCCTTTCTTTTCTGCTTGGGAGTCCCTGGTTCAAACGGTCTATAGTGGTCTGCCTCCCACAGGTTCTCCACCCAGATCCTTTCCTTCTATTCTGCTATTCTGTGAACATGTCCTGAACATCTGCCCTCGGCCAGCTTCCATTCTGGGCATTGCTGGTAAAAACGTGGGCAGAACCCTCTCTGTCCTTCCTGAGTTCACAGTCCAACAGAGGACAACCGACCAAGCCATTAAAACTTGTGGGGACGCCTGGGTGGCTCAGCAGTTGGGTGTCTGCCTTTGGCTCAGGGTGTGATCCCGCAGTCCCAGGATCAAGTCCTGCATAGGGCTCCCTGCATGGAGCCTGCTTCTCCTTCTGTCTCTGCCTCTCTCTGTGTGTCTTTCGTGAATAAATAAATGAAATCTTAAAAAAACAAAAGCAAAAAACAGTGTGATTTGGTGGTAGAAGGACACACGTTAGTCAGACTTGGAGGCTTAGGGAAGGTTTCCCGCAGAAAGTGACAGCAATTGGGAAGCCTGAAGGATGAGTACAATAAGGCAGGCAGAGGGGCAGGGAGTGTGGTCCAGGTGGAAAGGGCTGAAGGCTAGAGTGAGTGTGTAGCCTACAGGGCCTTGGGTAAAATCCTGGAGCACTCCAGATGGGGCCTTGGGGCCCCAGGAGTCCCAGGGTTCTGCTGGGGGAGGCTCCCAGTCCGGTGGGCACCAGAGATGGTGAGTCAGGGCTGGCTTCTGACGGGGGTGGCAATGGGGCAGGAGCCTTCACTCGGTCAATCTTAGACCCACTGACAAGAAGTGGTTAGTGTGCCACATTCTATGGCTTGAACTGAGGCTCAGAGAGGTTAGGTAACTTGCTCCAGGTCACATAACTGGACAGTGACTGAGTCAGATTGACCCCCCTATCTGTGTGGCTCTGGGATCCTGTGGCAATGCCCCGTAGGGTGCTGTGGGTGCCTCTGCTGAAGGATGCGGGGGCGGGGGGTGAGCCGACCAGCTCCTTCCCCACCTGCTCTAGGCCTTGACACCTCACATCCCGAGTCCAGAAGTGGAAAAGAGAAGGAAGGAGGGGCGGGTCCTCACTGCCACCACCCATAAGGCCCAGGCAGTTCTGCTCCAGGCTAGAGGGTCGGTGCGCAGCGCCTTATTCAGGCTCCCTACAGTCCACCCTCAAGGGTTGCCCTCAACTCAGGGACAGTGCATCTCCCCCTGCAGGGCCTCAGAATGGCAGCCTGTCTGCTCCTGGGTGGTGGGGGTGGGGGGATGGCCTGCAGGCTCTTTGTTTCTTCCTCAAGGCTTCAGACTCTTTTACAAGAGTACAGAAATGTACTGAAGTATGTCTTCTGGTCCAGATCAGAGAAAGGATGCGCATCTCTCCTGGACTACTGGGGTCCCTCACCATTCACCAGCTGGCACCGCTGGAACACTTTCCCCAGCCCCCGGCTCTGCCCCAGGAGGATGTGGAGAGTGTCTCACCAGGCAGTTGAGACCTCCACGAGACCATGTATATCAAATCCTGGGCATGTGATCACTGTTTACCCCGTCCCCGTCCCAGCGGTCAGCTCTCACCCTGCTGTGATGGAGGATTCAGTGACCAACAATCTTGACCTGCTCCTGGTGCCGTTAGAGTCTGCTACTACACACACACACACACACACACACACACCCCAGGTGGAGGGGCAGCTCACTCCAGGAAGGCAGAGGCTCTGATGCAGTTTCCTTCAGCACTAACCAAGAAGCAACAATGCATGTAAAGTGCCCAACACAGAGCCGAACCCAAAGCAGAGGAGGGTTTCATAAGCACTGCCTTTCACCTTTCCCCTTTCTTCCACCTTCAAGCCCTGGCTGGAAATGGATGCAGCCTAGAAGGGTGGGGGGCCCCTTTAGCTGCCCCCAGGGTTGAATAGTTAGGGTCATGGGGATTGGACCTTACAGGTTTCATTTGTTTGCAAGAGAAGGCTTTCAGGTTATTCCTTGGCCAGGCCTCTGGAAGCTTTCATTAGCCAGGAGCAGGGCCACCCAACCCTTGGGCTTCAGTTTCCTTATCTATAAATTTAGGCCAGTAATATTTACTTTGCATCATCATCGTGAGGATTAAAATGCAAGAAGTACCTAAAGAGTCTACCACAATGCCAGAAAGAAGATAAACACAAAACAAATTATAGCCGTAATCACAATGATGGGATCCAGAAGGGTTTGGAACAGTCTGAAGGATGCTACTCTCAACCACCCAACTGCCAACCGCTGTGGGAGGCTGCAAATGCGGCTGCCATCGCTGAGGAGGAGCCAGGATACAATCTCTCCCTACTCTACTCCTCTCGTGGGAGGGAAGCTGGTACCAAGTTTCAGGAGGGTAGTTTGGCAATAGGAATCCTTTAGATCCAGCCACTCTCCTAGTAGGAATTCAGCCAAAGAAATAATCATAGAGCCCCGTGGGGTTGTTTGTGCTAGGACATTCATTGCAATGTTGCTAATAATAGTGAGAAATTAGAAATAATCTAAAATTAGAGATGCACTCAATACACGCTTTGGTTGAATGCCAGGTGGCCAAGTGTTGAGACCAGTATTCAGCCGCAGTCCAGGCCAACGTCTACTATCACCTTCATGGAACAAATGTTTCTGATGAAGGAGTACATCTAAAATTGTATCCGAGATTATTCTTGATGATAACTTCACTGTTAATGAATTGCATTGTCAGTGCTGAACAGTGTAACATGACGGTACAAGAATAACACCCCCCTAGAGCCAGTAGTGGCCCCTTGCTCCTCTACTCTATATATTATGCACATTTGTGCTAATAAATCAGTGCTTCATTTTGATTGATGATGGTGGAGGAGCATGATCCTCACTTTTCCCGATAATGTCTTCTCTTTATGTTCTTTATATTCCTTGCCACGTTGGGTCAGACACGATTCACCATGGATACTGTTACATATGATAGAGGTTTTCTTCCTCATGAAATTGGGAGGCTGATTGACATCCTGTTTTTAGCTTATCTTTACAAGATCAATTGTAAAGGTATTCACAATTGGACTTTTTTATTAAAGACTTAACGGCCTACAAAGAACAGAGTAACTAAAAATTGATATTCTTAAAGATTATTTGGTTTAGTGTTACGAAATGCAAGCATACCAAACAATTCTACAAAAATCAGAACTAGGATATAATCTGCTTTCCATTATTCTGTTTCATAGTATTATTTTAATGTTTTACTGTTGTTGCCTCAAAAAGTATCTGGCTGACATGCTTCTCAATATTTGAATTAGTTTTCAATGTTTCCTTCTATGTTTAAACACTTGAAAACTCGTAATCATTTTTGTACATGAAAGGGACCATGTTTATAACCATTATGAGTGATCCAGCATTTTGCTCTTATAATAATAAATATATATTTAAGCTTTAACTGGCTGATAGGATTTCAACAACTAAAGCATGAAAGGAGATATTCATTACATGCTACGTCTAGAAGGTTATCGACATTTGAAAGTAATGATTAACAGTAAATCCAAATGACATGCCATATGTGTATCACAGAGGTTATTATGCTTCTTGGATGCAAAGATTATGTAACATGGTCACAGAATCATGGATCATACACTAGTCCAGGTAGCCCAGAAATGACAATGAAGTCTGAACTTAAGCTCTTCAATTCAGCCTTTCAAAGACCAAGGCTGTAGATGAAACTGAAGGGCATAGTTTGACCAGACACTAAGGTCAAAGCCAAATTCTGGTGTATCCATCCTAAACTGTGTCCCTTCTGTAATAGAAACAATCAGGCTGGCCATTAAAAATGATGTTGGGCTGGGGATCCTTGAGTGGCTCAGTGGTTTAGCGTCTGCCTTTGGCCCAGGGCGTGGTCCTGGAATCCCGGGATCGAGTCCCACATCGATCTCCATGCATGGGGCCTGCTTCTTCCTCTGCCTGTGTCTCTGCCTCTCTCTCTGTGTCTCTCATGAATAAATAAATAAAAGCTTAAAAAATAAATAAATAAATAAATAAATAAATAAATAAATAAATAAATAAATAAATAAAAATGACGTTGGGGGCGTCTGGGTGGCTCAGTTGGTTAGGCAACTCTTGCTTTAAGCTCAGCTCATGATCTCATGAGTTGTGGGATCCAGCCCGTGGGGGGGCTCCACGCTGGGAGGGTGCTTGAAAGATTCTCTCCGTCTGCCCCTCCCCGTGCGCGCTCTCTCACTCTCTCAAATAAATAAATAAATAAATCTTCCCAAAAATGGTGTTTAGAAAATATATTTATCAACATAGGAGGATTGTCTTACTATTGCGGAATTTTAAATACTGATTTTTATAAAAGAGGATGAAGATGTAAGGCCAAATTGACAATTAAAAGGAAAAAATCAGAATGAATAGAAGATTGAAAGACACACACAAAATACTAATGATTATTATCTCTGGGTTTAGGATCAAAGGATTCTGGCTTTATTTTTCATTAAAATTTAAAACTTTCATACAAAAAATGTTACTCGTATGGTCTTTTAAAATTAAAAAATAAAGTACATCTTTTCTATCTCCCCTTTCTGCCTCATCCAGGGCCAGCTGTCAAGCTTGCTGAACTGGCCAGATGGTCTGGGACACTGAGCACGGCTGCCAGTAGCGCTCACTGCCCATGTTCATTGGAGGTCAGGGCTTTGTCAGGCTGGAGCTGCTTTCCTTGGGCCTGTTTCTGTGAGGAGAAATGCCCGAAGGACGGTATGGGTCCGTGGGAGGGTGGGAAAAGGCAGAGGTAATAGCCTCATTTGACCAATGAGGAAACAGAATCTTAAAGACATCGAAAATGCTAGGAAACTCCTGCTTCTGTACGGAGACCTGGGGGCTGGATAACTTGATGTGTCTAAAATTTCCCATAGTAGAAGAAAAAGCGCCAAGGCTGGCCTCCAAATTAATGTTCCTTTCCCTCTGGGTCAATACAACCCATAGATTTTAGCTGATTCCATAGGTACCTATAGCTAGGTGTGGCCACGTTGACTAAGTCCTGGCTAATGAGAGGTAAGTGGATGTGTTGCGTGTGACTTCCGGGAGATGTCCTTAAAGAGAGGGGTATGTCCTTTATCTTTTTCTCCTTCTTGCTGGCTGGAATATGGACATGATGGGTGGGACATGAGCAACCATTCTGGGCCATGAGACAACACGCTCAGGAAGATGGGACAACAAAATAGAAAGAATCTGGGTCCCATGTGATCATGACACTTCCCTACCAGCCCTGGACTGGCTCCTTTAAACTTCATTTGTGTGAGAGTGAGGCAAACTTCCATCTTGGTTTAAACCCATGTTTAATTAATTAAGATTAGGTACACTAGGGACACCTGGGTGGCTTAGTGGTTGAGCGTCTCCTTCGGCTCAGGGCGTGGTCCCGGGGTCCTGGGATTGAGTCCTGCAACAGGCTCCATGCAGGGAGCCCGCTTCTCCCTCTGCCTATATCTCTGCCTCTCTCTGTGTGTCTCTCATGAATAAATAAATAAATTTAGTTAATTAATTAAATCTTTTTTAAAAAAGAAAAAAATTAGGCACACCAGCTGCCACTTATTTAATACTTACTATGCCAGCCACCATTCTAAGTGCATTATGGATGTGATCTGGTTTAGTCTATATAGCATCTCTATGAGGTGGGAATCATAATTAACCCTGCTTTACAGATAAGGAACGTGAGACACAGAAAGGTCAACTGACTTGCTCAAGGTTGTACAAGTGACTGGTGAAACAATCTGAGCCTAGATAATCGGACCCCAGAGCCTGTCCTCTCATTGCTCTTCCGGACCCTCTCCTTTGGCTCCCTTTTATCTCCTGGTCCCATCTGACACTTCCATCCACTACTGCAGGCCTGTTTATATTAATTCCACTCCCCCATCCCATCCCATTCCTGATCTCCAGCAAAAAGCCCATTCTTTTTTTTTTTTTTTTTTTTTTTTTTTCCAAAAAGCCCATTCTCTCTACACCCTGTGTCATTGAGAAAAGATTTTGGCTGGCTAATTCATACTAAAGTGTAAGAGAGATCAACATTAGCATAACATGTTACTTTGCCATCAGGAAAACAGGCTCTTTATTTCTACGTCAGTGTCAGGGTTTAGGTGTGAAAGACAGAAGGAATCACATCCGGTGGGACTTGGACACTGGAATCACGCGACCCAGATTTTATTTCTGCTGCCGGCACGCTTTGCAATCTTGGCAAATCTCACAACCATTCTGAGTCTCCACTTCTCCCTCTACAAAATCGGTAGAGTCAGACCTTCAGTAGACAGAGCTGTTGTAAGGATTTAATAAGTTAACCAATGCAAAGGCACTTGGCCCCCTATCAGCCTGACACATAACAAACATCCAGAAATATGAATCTTTAGGAGTTGAATTCTGTTTATCCATTGCTCCCTAGAGCCTATTTTTTTAAAGGTCAGATATTGAGGTATAAACAGTTCTATAAGTTTTGACAAACATATAGTCATGTAACTATCACCACAACCAAGGTATAGATTTTTTTACACCCCAAAGAGTTCCCTCATGCTCTCTGTCCCCCAAGCTGCCTCTTATTTATGCTAATATTTATGTCCCAGGCTCTATGCTGGATCTAAGCTACAGAAACAAAGCTGGTGGGTAAGTCCCTGTTCCTGGGGATTTACAGTCTATCCGATGAAAAGAAGCAATAAAAAAGTGAACAGACATACAAACAAGATCATCATGGATGCAGTAGGTGCTAGGCAGCAAGCAAGAGTATTTGGTGGCTGGTAGCTAGGGGACTGTTTCAGTAGAAAGGACAGGTGCTATTGAGTTGGCAGCTTTGTCGTGAAAAAATGATGACAAAATGCAAGTTAGCTAAAACCCCCATTTAATGGGCAGAGAATTTGAGGTTCAGAGAAGCTAAGGAATGTGCTCAAGGTCACGCAGCAAGTAAATGGGAAACAGAAGGATTCAGGCCAAGGCCAGCACGCACTAAAAGCTCACACGAAAAGCACTTGC
Source organism: Canis lupus familiaris (assembly GCF_011100685.1). Classification (NCBI taxonomy): domain Eukaryota; kingdom Metazoa; phylum Chordata; class Mammalia; order Carnivora; family Canidae; genus Canis; species Canis lupus. The sequence continues at coordinate 50,293,724 of NC_049229.1, read as the reverse complement.
TTTTTTCTTTCTTTTCTTTTCTTTCTTTTCTTTTCTTTTCTTTTCTTTTCTTTTCTTTTCTTTTCTTTTCTTTTCTTTTCTTTCTCTTTCTTTCTTTCCCTTTCTTTCTTTCTTTCTTTCTTTCTTTCTTTCTTTCTTTCTTTCTTTCCTTCTTTCCTTCTTTCTTTCTTTTTTCTTTCTTTTCGGTCACACCACACTGCCTCTCTCCTAGGCCCCAGGCCATCTCTGCTGGATCACTGGGGGAGATGGAGGCAGAAGGGGGGTGGCGGTCAGGAGTGTGAGGTCTGGGCCGCCTGCTGCTCTGTGACGGTTATAACATACTACAACCTATCTGAGAGTTTCACAAGCAGCCGAGGGCACTGCAGTGCCTTTCCTGGTCTCACCTCCCTCCTCCTCTAATTGAGATGTCAACCTTCTGCCTCATTCCCTCCCATCCTGGACACCTGGCCTTGCAGCGCTCTCAGCAGAGACAGCTAATCTCCCCTGCGCCCCTGAGCGCCCTCCATCATGAAGACATAAAGTGAGATTATGTCAAACACATGAGCATGCACTCCCTTGGCCCCTCTTCTTCTTTTCTTTCCACTCTCTTTCTCCCTCCTCTCCCCTCTGCCCTCTGCCTCCCTCCTCTTTTCCCTCCCTATGCCCCCTCTTTCTCTCTCCCTCTGTCTCCTGCATGCTTTGAGACCAAAGGGCCAGTTCATCTTGCTGCCACCACCTTGGCTACGCTGTGCACCGGTCCACAGGCATAGGCATCCCTAGCAGCACTGCCCGCTTGGTCCCTGGAAACCATGGCTAATTGGTAAAAGATTACATTTGTTTTTCCACAGCCTGAACACTCCAAAGGAGGTGCTGCCAAGCCAAGCCAAGAATTCCAGCCTTATGCATCAATCACCAGGGGGACTGCTGGGGTTACCTGTCACCCAGAGGGTGACATTCAGACCTGCTGTTCCTACCTTGACATGTGGGCTTTGCTGATGAGCATCACGGCTCCCAATTCCATACACACTCTCCAGCACCACAAACAGCAGAATGCTTGAGAGCATTTGATTAATGTGCTGCAAGCTTGCTTTATTCATGTAATTTTACATAAATATCTCACGTAAAAATCATGCCAGTCTTTTATGCTGAGGGAGTATGCTCTATACCTGTTTCCTTTATGCATGTGAGATACTCCAGAAAAGTTAAGTATCAGTGAGATTCTTGTGTATTAAGGCACATTTTAAATCGAACATAGGCAAGGTTTGCAAATTAACATGCAGCAAATCTCTGAACTCAGTTTCCTTATAAGAAAAATGGGTTTAATAATTTTTGCCCCAGCTAGCCTACAGGGCTGTTGAGAGACTCGTGGAATAAAATTTTAATTTTGTGGATGTACTTTGTAGCCTGCAAAGCACTTTATTACATCAAAGTAATGTTGTTGTTGCTAAAATGAAGACGTAGTTGGCCAAGTACATTACCACCTCCAAATAGAAATTTTGTAATAATACAATTTCCATGTATTTGGTTCGCTAAGACAAAGATTATTACACTTACATGTTTTTTGGATCCAGCCAGGCAGGGATGGCGTCTCACTAAGCCTTCTGAGACTTCAGGAGCACTCTGTGGTTGCCCTTGGTTATGACTTGCTATCTGCAGCAAAGAGCATCCTGTCTGAGGATGTCTATTGAAGTCTTAATTTCAGGGCACCAGTTAACCTTAAGACCCCAGTTTATCTTCACCTTGATCAATATGATATAATAAGAGTATGAGAATGGAGGAAAATCCCTACAGCCTCCTTCATTGTGGCCCCTTGCATCTTGGAATGTTCTCCATCCTAAACTGCTAGGAGCTGTAGGGCCGGAGAGACATGTGTGTGGGATTCCCCACCCAAGGGAGAAGCTGCTTGCTGCATAGAGTTCCTCTCTCGGTACACAACACTTTAAGGCAAAATGGAAAGATTGCCTCTTGGGAGGGAATTTATTTTATTCAAAGAATAGCACCAAATAGCAAGATTTATGGCACATATTTCTGGGAAAGTGCTCGGCAGCAATCAGATGCCTGTCTGTGCTCTTGTTCTCTTGGGACCGCCTGCAGGTACAGTCATGGCTTAACTATAAGAAAATATGACAAGGGCAATGAGGAGTGTAGCTTATAAATTATTTTCTGATGCTGTTTATGGAGGATGAGACTCTAGTTGGGGTGGGTAGTGGCAGGATGCAAGATCAATGGTGGCTGTGTCCTTACCAGACATTTTAAGGACCTTGGAACATCGCTTTTCCTCTCTGAGAGAGACCACTGTCAACTCATTAGTCAACACACTAGTATTCAGGGTCTCTGCTGGGCAAATCATCCTGTTATGAGATATGGAAGGGACCCCAAAATATTTCCAGCATAGCCCAGGAGCTCTTGCTTCAGCTGGAAAGGCAAGATGTTCTTGTGGGTAAAGATAAGGGCCCAGAAGGGAGCTAGGAGGAAGGAGCTAACATTGTCCCACCTCCTGCCAGGACAGAGGTGCTTAAATAACATTATCCCATTTGATCATCATCACCACGAGGTAACATCTTCACCCCATTTTAGGGATGAGAAGGCTGAGAACAGAGAGGTTAAGTGACCTGCTCCAGGGCCCACAGCTGGTAAGTAGCAATAAAATGTTCATTCCTAGTCTGTTTAATTCTGAGGGGTCCAGAATCCAGGTGAAGTTTTCAAATTGACCTCCCTATTGATTTTGTCAGGGATAAGCACCAATTTTAGAATTTTGTTTAGAAAAACAAAACAACATTCAGTTGTACTTCCTCTTACTCAGTTCACTAAGTGATATGGGTGGGGAGGGGAGGTGGGGGGGCCACTGAAGAAATACTAGCTCTAGCTCTGAAGCTTTAATGTCCTCTCCAGTTGATAAACTATATTTCTAAGTAATTGGTCTTGTCCATTTGCGTTTCCACAGCCAGACTCTTTCCTGGCTGAATATTCCCTTCCCCCACTGCCATCTTCCCACGTTCATTTAGCTTCTCTCTCTCCCTCCCCTCACACACACACACACACACACACACACACACACACACATATCCAGACGCACACCTTCCCACCACACACCCATATGCAAAATAAAATTAGAAATACTGCCCGACTCTCAAGGTATTTAGGGAATGGAGATCTTCAATCAATATAGCCCAAATGAAGCTCTCCAGGCTCCCTCCCTCCCCAGCCAGTGCTGGAGGCCCGCAGAGCTTACCGAAGAGGGCCCAGACAGCCATGATTGTGACACAAAGCAGCTCTAAAGGGAAAAAGGCCATTTGTGCATCCCTGTGTCTGCCCTGTAGCCACTGGAGTCACAGAGCTACCAGATTCTCAGAATGCAGCCCCTTTGCAAGCTGTTCTTTTGCTTACATGTAGAACCCTTTGAGGACATGGAAAGGTTTCCGGGCCCCCTTTTTATTTTGATGTACTCTGATAAAATACAGAGAAAACAACAACTGATGGCTCAAAACTATAGGCTGAGCTGCTAAGCATACGGTGCTCATGTTCAGGGATTGCCCTTGTTTTAATCAACCAGATGAGGAAGCAATAAACACTTATTTATGATGTTAGCCTTCCCTAACATAATGGGAATAGGCCAGATGAGTGAGCTATGACAGCCCAGGAAATTGAGGTAGTGGTGGCACCATTATTCCTGCAGTGTCTCTAAAGCTTTCTCTGCTTCCTCCCCGTCCCCACTGACACACACTGGCCAAGTGTCTCTGCCCTCTGGCCCTCTTTCTCCTGTGCCTCTCAGTACCCACCTCAGAATAGTGGAGGCAGGAAGGGGAAGGACTGGAAGAGGGAGGTGGGGATGGGGTTCCAGGCAGAAGCTTCTGGTTCAAGCACTGTGTCTGGATAAATCCTTCTGTTGTCTTCCCTTCTCCCAAATCAGAGGTCCCCCTGGGTCTCAGGGTGATTCGGGCTGTACAGAGGCCGAGAGCCTGTGCCTTAGTTGGAATCCAGGCTCCGTCACTTCCCGGGATGACGCTGGCCATGCGACTTAGTTTCTCTGTGCCTCAACCTCCTCATCCATACAATGGGGGGATGACTGAACTTCTGCTTGAGAGGGTTAACCAAGCCGACTTCTGCTCAAGGCTTAGCACCCTGCCTGGTACAGAACAAGAGCCCAGCAAATAGTGTCACCAATTATGAACTCATACTCAAATGGTGCTTACCAGGGGCGGCCCCGTTTAAGGGCTTTACCTAGGTTGTCATGCAAGCCTTACATCTCTGTTACAGATGAGGAAACTGGAATCTGAAGATCACACCGCGGTGAATGGCGGATATGGAGACCCAGGCGGACAGGCTCCAGAGTTGGGGCTCTCAACCCCTGGGTGCATAAGGACGCTGGTCTTTATGGGTGTTGCCCCGAGGCCGGCTGAGCTCTCACCCCCCTAGGCTCCCCCACTTCCGAGGCAGGGTCTGGGGGGTGGGGGGAGCAGACGAGGGCCAGGACGTGCACCTCAGCGCTCCATGCAGACCCCCGGGGGGGGGGGGTCAGGCGGGGCGCCCCAGCCGGCTCCCGCGGAGAGGAAGGGGGGCGCCAGTCCTCGGTGCGGAGAGGGGTGGCCAGAGCGCCGCCCCCAGGAGGGGAGGGGGGCTGGCGGGGTTGAGGGGTGCCCAGCGGCCGTCCCCGCCGCCTCCTGGCCCCCACTCGCCGGCGCCCAAGTGGGAGGGCGGCAGCTGCCCGCTCCCTCCTCCCGCACCCCCGCTACCTGCCCAGTCCCCGGAGCGGAGCGCGCGGAGGCTGCGAGCCGGCGGGGCCGAGCCCACAACTTTGCAGCCTCGGGCAGGGCGAGCGCCGGCGTCCAGGGCTCCTGCGGTCGGCGGCCCGAGCTCGGTGAGTTCGCTTCCCCGGCCCTCTGCGGCGGCGCGGGGCGGCTTCCCCGGCGTCCAGGAGGCGGTGGCCGGGGACCGGCGGCCGCCCGCGCCGCCCGCCTCGCTGGGGCTCCGGGCCGGGCCGCCCTCCGCCGCGGGCGCCGAGCCGGCGGCTCCCCGCGCCCCCGGGCCGCCCGGGGGGCTCGGCGCTGGGCGCTGGGGCGCGGGGCCCGCCCGCCCGCCGAGCGCCCCCGCCCCCGGCCCCCGCCCGGCCCCGGCCCCCGCCCCCGCCCCGGGCCGCCTTCCCCGGCGCATCTGGCGGCTGCTCCCGCGCCCCCCTGGCGACCGGCGCGGGGAAGACACTCGCTGCGCCCGAGCGCGGAGCCCAGGCTCCCCCGGGTGGGCAGCGCCGCCCCCGCAGCCCCGCCGCCCCGGAGCGCCCCGCAGCGGGCCCCGGCGACCGCCTCCCCGCGAGTCCGCCCAGCCCCGCCGCCCGCAGGCCCCGGCGCCCTGGCACCTGCGGGGGGACCCCGAGGACCGGCCGCCCACCGCGCACGGGACCGCCCGCCGAGGCCTCGTCGCCGCCGCCCGGCCGGGGTGCAGCCGCCTTCCCGGAACTTTTCTTGGCGCCCGGGGCTCGCCGACTCCTCAGCCCCCGGAAAAGTTCTCTGGGGCGCTGGGATCCCATTTCCCGGCGGCGTCCGAAGCTGGGGAGGAACCGGGGCGGTAGGGGCCGGGGGGCGGCGGGGGCGGGGGTGCCGGTGCGGGTCCGCCCACAGGCCGCCGAGCATCCCCTCTCGCGCGGGGCGGGCTCGTTGGCACCGAAAGGGTTTCGGCGCCATCGGGGTTGTTTGGGTTTCTCGCTCCAGGAGGATGGGGGGAGGGCGCGCTGGGGGGTTTACATTTCGTCGCTTCAAATGAGAACGCTCTTTGCCAAGAAAGAGCCAGGGCAGCCAGCGACGGAGACGGGCTGGGGCTGACCGGGACCCGCTGACACAGGTACTGGGGCTGCGCCCCCCAGCTCACCCGCTGCCTGAGCGCCTGCGTGGATGTATTGATCGTTGTCATTGATTTTTTTTTTAAAGCCAGGTGGCAGCGGCTGCGTGTGTAATACAGATATATGCACACACAAACACAGATAGCCAGGCGCACACAGCTTACACGGTCATACGCAGAACACCCTCCACTCAGCACCCACCACCACCACCACACACACACACACACACACACACACACACACACACACACACCAGGGACCTACAAGCACAGGAATACCTCCAAAGAGCCTTGGGTGAAGGGTGTGGTCCTTGAATATTGCCCAGGATTGGGTGGGGGTGGGGTGGGTCAGAGGGCCAGAGAAAAGGAGGTGAGGCAGGACTTCCAAAAGGTCATTTCTCTCTGGTCCACCCCAAATTCTTTGCTTTCTCCTTCAAGGGGGTCTGAAGGAGAAATCCCAAACCTGGGCTCCTTTCCTCTGCCATAGAGGAGCAGAGCCCTAGCCCCATGCCCCTCATCCCCTCCAGAGAGCGAATAAGGCCTGGCCTCACCCTCCTTGTGCCTGACCCCAGAGGTCGCTCAGATGTTCAGAAATCGAGGGAGCGGGCACCCGAGGTAGGGCCTGCCCCACCCACCCAGAGGCTCTTTCAGTCAGGGTATCACACCTTCTTGGTCTTGGGTTAGGGAAGAGAGGAGAGGGCTGATCCAAGGGACAGGGGTGGGGGGGTTGGATTTGGGTGGGGTGGGACGGCCAGACTGCACCCCCCTGGACACCGCAGTTGAGTCTTCCTCTCACCCTGGGCCCCTTAGGAATGTAATCGAGGATGCTGGCCCTGAGGCTGCTCAACGTGGTGGCCCCCGCCTACTTCCTGTGCATCTCCCTGGTGACCTTGGCGCTGCAGCTCTTCCTCTTCCTGCCCAGCATGCGCCAGGACCCCGCGGCCGCCCGCCTCTTCCCTCCCGCGCTGCTCCACGGGGCGCTCTTCCTGTTCCTCTCCACCAATGCCCTGGGCAATTACGTCCTGGTCATCCAGAACTCCCCCGAAGACCTGGACGCCTGCCAGGGGCCCCCGGCCAGGAGGGCCCCGTGCCCCCCGCCCAGCACCCACTTCTGCCGAGTGTGCGCCAGAGTCACCCTGAGGCACGACCATCACTGTTTCTTCACGGGCAACTGCATCGGCGGCAGGAACATGCGCAACTTCGTCCTGTTCTGCCTCTACACCTCCCTTGCCTGCCTCTACTCCATGGTGGCCGGCGTGGCCTACATCTCCGCGGCCCTTTCCACCTCCTTCGCCCACCCCCTGGCCTTCCTCACGCTCCTTCCCACCTCCATCAGCCAGTTCTTCTCCGGTGAGTGGGCCTCGGCAGGCAGGTTGGGCCCCACACAGGGACCCTCCACCCCCACCCCAAGTTTGCCGCCTTCAGCAAAGAAAAACACAGGATGCCCAGTTAAATCGGAAGGGCGGATGAACAGTGCATGGCTTCTTAGTAATAAGTATGTCCTAACTATTGCATGGGGCATACCTAGATTTTAAAAATTCTGTTATCGAGGCACCTGGGTGGCTCAGTAGTTAAGCTGCGGATTCTGTTTTGGCTCAAGTCGTGATCTCAGGGTTGTGAGAGCGAGCCCTGCTTCCAGTTCCGTGCGGAGTGAGGAGTCTGCTTGATGATCCTCTCCTTCTGCCACTCCCCCCACCCATCCACCCAGGGTGCTCTCTCTAAAGTAAATAAATCTTTAAAAAAATAAAAATTCTGTTATCTATCTGAAATTCAAGTTAACTGGGCATACTGTATTTTACCTGGCCACCTCGCTCTTCACCCCCAGTTCTCATTCATCGTCTCCTCCTTGCTTGCCACTAACCATTTGCGCATAGAATCTCCTGGTGACCCAGGCAATACACTCACTCTCTGCCAGACAGGACTGGGTGCTGACCATCCCTCCATGTAGCCCATGCTATGACCTTCCTCTGCCTAGACTCCAGCCCTGCTCACATATTCCCCCAAGGATTTGCCTTCCAAAGGTCTTGCCAACCAAGCACAGTAAGCCAGCAGCAGGCTAAGCCCTGCCCTCTTGCCCATGTGTTTGTCCCTACCAGGCTGCTTGTTAGCCTAGAGATGGCTTGGAGCAAAGGGCACCCTGGCTGGAGATGTGCCATGTTGAATGGTTCCATGTTCACATCACAGAGCTATGAGACTGGCATGGGATTTGACCCTCCAGGGAGGCTCTTACACTTACAGGAGCCAGGCATGTGGGCCTTCCCACTAGCACTCAGCTGAGCACCCTGTGGGGTCTGTATTTGATATGGTGTGTCTCAGGGAGAGCTCTTTGATTCCTGGCCTAGAGGGATCTAGCACCTGGTGGCAGTTCTTACCACTTTATCTGGACTTGAAATTTGTCCCTACCTCATTTCCTTCCATTCCATCCCTACCCTGGCTTTTGACTCCAGCTGACTTGGCTCTTATAGTTGGTAGCATGCACGCATGAGTGTGCGTGAGATTGTTATCTCCATCTCTCAAATGAAGACACTGAGGCTCAGATGGGATTAAACAGCTTGCCCAGGATCTTACTACTACCAACCAGCAGCCTCTGTGCCTCCCTCAACCCCAGGTCTTGAAACAACCCCTAGCAGCACAGGGAATCTAGCACGTTTCTTCACCTATGGACTTTTCAGGGACAAAGAAAGACATGGCTATTTCCATTGGGAGCCCAAGACTGTCTTGATGTGCCTGGGCTGGCCACTCACAAAGTTCTGCTCCACTGTGAGGGAAGCCATCATGTTGGTCTTTGTTGGGACTGCATCCTGGTCCTTCGCAGGAGTAGAACTGTTGCGCCATCAGAGTGGGAACTCCGAAGCGTAGGAAGGCCCCAGCCATCCCAGCTGTAGGGTTGCCTTGAGGGCTGATGGCTGAGTTCGGCCCAGAACTCAGAGCTTTGGGGCCTTCTGGATCCTGGCATGGGCACAGGAGACTGCTAGGACCAAAATAACCAGGATGGGGGTGGGTACGTGGGCGGGCCAGGGGGTGGAGTGTGAGCACAGGCAGGTGGAGGGATGAGGAGAGCCAGAGAGAGCCTGATTACACTTTCTTTTCCAAGTAGTTTCATCATATCAAAATGAATGGTTCCAAAGGAAGGATCTTGAAATGGTTTGATTTGAGATAAGCCTGGGCTTGAGGCTTGTCCATATGTGCTAGGTTTTGGAGACAGGACAGAAAGGAAGAGGAGCTTTTGCTTTGATCTGGGCGGGGGGGGGGGGGGGGGGGGGGGGGGGAGGGGTAGACAGAGCCAGTCAGTATCTACCTTGGGGCCCAGATCCCTGGTGCAGCAGCAGGGTGAGTCCCGCCCCCTTTTCCAAACTCCTCCTCATACCCACCGGGGAAAGGAGGCCAAGATTTCTAATCTCCAACTCTCCCATTTCAGCCATCTATCCATCCTCCTCCTTCGCTGACCTTTCTTCCCGCCCCTTTCTTCCCGCCCCGGGCCAGCCCTTCTCACTCCCTGCAACTCACCCCTTCGGCTTCTCCCTTCCTATCTCCTCTCTCTCTAATTCTCAGCCCAAAGGGCTGTGGGCACACCCTCTCTCATCTGCTCAGGAGGGCAGGTGGACAGGAGGCAATAGGAAGGGACAAGCTGTTTAACAGATTGAGCTGTCCGCAGCTGCGGTACTGCCCCGAGTCAGAAGTGCCAGCATAGCAAGGCAGGTTTTCTTTCATTCAATCCCCACAACAAGTCTGTGAGGTAAGTACCATCATATCCATTTTAAAGGCTCAGGAACCAAAGGCTCAGCAAGGTTAAGTTGCTTCTAAACCAACATGACTAGTGTGACTCTAACCCCAGATCGAGACTCAGGGCTGCTAGCCCCTTAGAGCTAGCTCATCCTCTTTCCGCTGCACTGCATCGCCTCCCTGGAGCTGCCTCTGAAGCTGCTTCTTGATGAATGAGCCACTTTGGGAGGGAGGGAGGTTCTTGTCCCCGGATGTCTATTAAAGATGCTGGGTGACAATCTGTCAAAGGTGTTACAGATGCCTGGTAGGAAGGAGAGGTGGAAGGATTGGATCGTGTGACCGTTCAGGCCTTTCAGAATTCTGTGATTTTTCTAAAAGAAGCAGAACTATTATTAAATAATTCAAAGGAGCTGAGGCAGCCAGGCTGAGCAACTTCAAACACTTCAAGGGAAAGCAGGTCCCCAGAATAGCCTTTTGTAGCTGCTGCAAGGGGCCAGGAAAAGGCCACAAGGTCTTTTCCGCATGTCTTGATTTAGTGCCAGAAAAAAGCCTATGGAAAACAGCTTCCATCAGCCCAGGTTTATCCGTGCAGCTGAGTTGCAAGGCAGGCCCTACACTTGACAGCTCTGATGTTCTCACATCCCAGCTAGAGGGCCATCTTTGCCTGTCAGCATTCCCGGAGCCCAAAGAGCAGTCCCAGGATCCCTCATCCTGCACGTGGCTGCCTGAGCTAACCTATGCTGACAAGGAAGAAATGGGTCAGAGGGATGGAACTGCCCTATGCAAGCTGTCCCACTGCCACCCTCATGCCAGCTGAGGGGCTGCTGAAAACGCCAGCTGGAATGAGCTTTCCATCCCCTGGGCAGCTGGACTTACTTGTCTCTGGTTTTGCAAGGAGAAATGTGCCATCAAAGCTCCCAAGGCTGGGGGCAAAAGGAGGCTGCTAATGAGAAAACCTGAATCTGGTCCATATCCTCCTGGCTGCTGAGTCCACCGCTGCTCAGATTGGACAAGTTGTAAAAGCCAAACCCTTGAGGGGCCTGGAGAGACCAGGGAGGAGGTGGGGTGGGGTCAGGGGATGCTAGAGAAGAGGGATTTGGTTGAGATTCACAGAGGCAGAATAGGTTGGAAGGTGATGTCTCTGGAGCAGGAAACTTCATCTCATTGGAAGGGGTGGTGGTAGATTTGTCATGCAGGGAGAGAGGGGCTAAGGAGGGCTTTTGAGTTCCCTGGTGGACCACCACCCTCCCGCTGGGCAAGTTAAGCTGGGGGTCTCTACCATGGCTGCCAAGGCTGCAGCTTATCCAGTCTTCAAGTCCTGGAAAGAAGGAGAAAGCTTGATGGTCTTAAGAGTTAAATGTGAGCCCTTCTTGGATGTAGTCTCATCTGTGAATGACCCTCAGCAGGGAGCATCGCACTGAGTATGAACCAGAACGCTAGCCACATTGTACATCATTTCCCTGAGTCATGCAGGGATTACTAGAATCCTATGGAATCCTTCTTATTCTACCCACTTTACAGATGAGCAAAACTGCAACTAAGAGAGATTCAGAAGTGTGTATGAGACCACAGAGCTGAGAGATTCAAACTAGCATGGACTGACCACCCCAGATCTGAAGAAGGGTGCGGGATCTCTTACTCAGTGGGTTTAAAAGCAATAATAAAAGTGCCGGTTTGGAGGGGTTTGGAGAGGTCCTGCCCAAGGCAGGGAGCCGGACTGATGACCTTGGGGACCTCTTCCAGCCTTAGCAGGTTCTGACAGGCAGGACAGCTCTGGCCAAATGCTCTAGTGGCCACACTGTCCTCTTGTTAACATTAATGACTGAATTATTCTCTAACTCAACGCTCTGCGCTGCCCCTGGAGCTTGTGACTTATTCTTCTTGATGACTAGGCCCTGTTCTCCATCATGCTGTCACTTTCTGGAGACCTCCCAGCCAGTGCTCTCAGCTCCATAGGAAGATGGCGCTGCAGTCAAGGCAACTGCCCCGGGAGCCAGCTCCCTCTCTAGCATCCTCAGCTCACCCCCCTCACCTCCTGAGAAAACATCTCCCTGTCTCCAGACCACAAAGAGAAGGCAGAGGGATTTGGCGGGCGTCTCAGACTCTGAGGAAACATTAGCGGCTAGGCACTGCCCAGAGAAGCTTCCTTTTCTTCTGCTCACCGCCCCCAGTCCTCCCTTCTCCCCTCAGGGGCCATCCGCACCACGAAAAAACTTAGGTCAACTAGTTCATCCTTCCTGTCCCTCGCTGCAGCGCGGAGATTGCTACAAAATACAGCTTCAGTCCCGTTAATCTCCCGCTCTCCCTAGCGGAACGGGTCGCAGTTGAGTACGTGGCCTGGGTGTAAAGCGATTCTGGTGTGTCCCCCCTCCCCCCCCCGCAGGAGCTGTCCTCGGTTCTGAAATGTTTGTCATCCTCATGCTCTACCTCTGGTTTGCCATCGGCCTGGCCTGCGCCGGCTTCTGCTGCCATCAGCTGCTGTTGATCCTCCGGGGACAGACCCGCCACCAGGTGCGGAAGGGGGTGGCGGTGAGGGCCCGGCCCTGGCGCAAGAACTTACAGGAGGTCTTCGGCAAGAGGTGGCTGCTGGGCCTGCTGGTCCCCATGTTCAATGTTGGAGGTGAGAGCTCCAAGCAGCGCGACAAGTAGCAGGCATTCCCATCATTTCCGTGTGTGTGTGTGTGTGTGTGTGTGTGTGTGTGTGTGTGTGTTGACTCCTCCTGAACATAAGATCATGGCACTTTTGTCTCCACCCATGACCTGATACAACCTTGAGCTGGTAAGGTTCTAGCATCTGCCCCTGGTCTGTGGCATGTAAGAGAACAGTGTTGGCTGGTGGATCGTGGCAAGCAGGAAAAATGCCTCACCTCACCCCCACCCCCCGCCATTGCTAGGCTCCCAGGAGCCAGCCAACTGTCAGGAGGCCCCTGCTTTCCCCCTCTGCCTGGTTCATCCACCCTTTCCTATGTCTCATGTCATCACTGCTATCAGCTAGAGCTCTTCTCTCAGACCCATGTTAGGATTGGAGAGTGGATTCTTGCTGTTGGTAGGATGCTCTCTGGGGCCTAGAGGCTGGCAAAAATGTTTAAAGTTATCATGTGTAAGAGGTAGCCAAGTTGGCTCTGCCAACTGCTAGTGAGGTGAGAAAGGAGGGGTGTGTTCTTATCCTCCCTGTGGAACTGTGAGCAGTGGAAGGGAAACTCAGTAGTTTACTGCTCCAACGCCAAGTGCCAAGGCCTTTTCTCTGGGAGACAGCAGCCAATGGCCAGGGATTTCTAGGTGCTGTCCCCTGCCCAGCCTGCCCCAGCTAGCCACCCCAGCCCAATCTGGGACCTGCCTGGATGCTTCCTTTCCCTGGCACTCTTCCAGCTTTCCCTTCTTGATCTCTAGCCTCTGGGTCTTTTCTAGGTTCTGGGGAGGCAAGGAAGAAGGAAAGAAGTACTGATAAATGAGAGAAGCATGAGACTGCATAACCATACCGAAGGGGATGTGTGTGTGTGTGTGTGTGAGTGTGTGTGTGTGTGAGAGAGAGAGAGAGAGATGAAGAGGAGGAGTTTTGTTGTGAAAACAGAATGCTTAGGGGAGGGAAGGGGAGAGGCCACACAGAGGTTGGGCAGTGGGATATTTGAGGAACAAGAATGAGAAGAGCGAGTGGGTTCATTTCTGAAGGACATTCTAGCAGCTAAAGCTGTTCAGTGTTTGAATGGCTGCCTGGGGAGGTAAAGAGTGCCCCACTGGAGGTATTCCAGCAGGGACTGGCCAGTCATCTGGCAGGCATGCCATGGAAAGAATTTCTGCATAGGGTCAAGAAAGGGAAGATCCTTTCCCACCCCCAAGATTCTGGTGTCCTCTTTGTGATTGCCTGGTCCAGAGGCAAGATCTGTAGAGATGCCTGTGAATTATTTGCTTTCAGGAAGGGGGGAGCAGGCATGGAGAAGCCTGAAAATCATGATGCAAACTTTCAGGATCCTACTTAACCACTGAAGAGGGAGTCTCTGGATAGACAGGACAACCTAGGTATTAATGCTGGTTGAGGAGGTTGGCATTTGAGGAAAGGGAGATGGAGCAGTGTCGGGGCAGGTGGGGGCAGGGGTGGGAAGAGCTGTAAGGTCATGCTCAGCTCTGAGAGGTGAGGTTGGGAGAGTTGAAGCTTGGGAATGGGGAAGACCAAAATGTAGGGGTGCAGCTGTGAGACCATCTCTGCTTATCTAATTGGTTGGATGGGGACACTGCTGTATGTTCTAGGACCCAGAGGATCGAATCTCTGGGAAATATTCAGGAGTGGGGACAACACAAGTGCCCCTTCTGACTGTATACCAAAGTCAGTCTGCCATCCATGCAGGCAGCAGGGCTGAAGTCCACAGCCTACAGGGTCCAACTGGTGGCCACAGCAACCCCAAGCGTCGCCACACAACACCCTGAGATCTTGAGCAGAGTTGGGGAGGACTTTACTTTGGTCCTGCCTTCATGCCCCCTATAGGGCTAATGTGGTAATAGCATCACTGGCTCACACTCCCTCCCATATCTATTTATTCATTCATTCATCCATCCATCCATCCTACATATATTTATTGAGTGCCAACTATATGCCAAGTCTCTTCCAGGCACTGGTATACAATGATGAACAAGACACACTTGTTGTGATGAGCACTGGGTGTTATATGTAAGTGATGAATCACTAACCTCTACTTCTGAAACTAATATTACACTTGGTGTTAACTAACTGGAATTTAAATAAAAACTTGAAACAAAGAAACAAACAAAAATTGATGAACAAGGCAACAAGATCTCTGCTGTCAGGGGCATCTTGTCACTGCCCCCATGCACTGACTCCCACCCCTTGAAAAATGATTCTTCTGCCATGTTGGTGTCAGCAGGGCAGGTCACTTGGAGGGGAAGGATATTTGCAGAGAAGGCTGAAGAGGAGCCCAGGCTGGCTGGCTGGAGGAGTCATTGGGGAGCATCTTCACCCCCAGTTCTGTCCATACTTAAACAGTGGGAGTGGAAGGGAAGGGAAGAGAGGTCCTGGGCAATCCAGGCCTTGGCTCTCTCCCAACCCAAACTCAAGCTTGGAAGCTAGCCATGCCATTCCCAGCCTCCTGGAGGCTGAGCACTGTGAGGCTTGACATGGGAAAAAGAAATAAAAGAGAGACCTGCGGGGGTTGACTCCTGACAGTGGGTGGTGATGGTGGGGAGGTTGCCCGGTGTGGAACTGGGGTAGCATTTGTATACATGGCCCTGTATTGTTGATAAAAAAACATCAATAAAATATGTGGTGTTAAATTGGATTTGATGTGATCACACGGGCACCACGGTTGGTAGTAGGGCTGGCAAGGCTGGAATGCACTGACACTGTCAGAGTAGCCATTGAAATATTTAAGGTAAGTATTAAAAATACTTCTATTCTAGTAGGTAAATAGCCACTCTCCAGACTCCCTGGGTGACTCACCCCTGCTGCCCCAGCTGCTCCTGCTCCTCTCCTGGAATCCCGGGCTCACCTCAGAATTCAGTGATTAAAAGGGCAATGTCTGTTATCTGCATGGAACCCCCAGGATCCTCCTCCAGCCCATCAGCTAGTGTCCTTTGTGACAGAGCAGGATAGTGCTATGTGGTTGGTAAATGTGCGGATACCACCCCAGGGGTGGTAGCATGTCTGCGTGCTGGGATCTGTGGACCCATGGAGACCAGGAGTAGAAGGTCTAACCTGGGAACTTTCCTCCTCCTCCGCCCACTCCTCTTCTTCTCCCACCCCTTCTCCATGAAGAGAAGCCACTCGGTTATCCATCACAGTCAGAGCTGACGGCTCCTGAGGATCAGCCAGGCTCCCTGACCTTTCAGCCCCTACAACACTTGGAGACTACAAGCTGCCCAGTCCTGGGGGCAACAGAGAGGGGGTTGGGCCCTGCAGGAAGGGAGTGGTCCCCAAGCAGGTGAATGGGCATGACGTCTGATGCATCCTAAAGACAAGCAGGCCTGGACTAGTGGAAGACACAACTACAAAGTGCTAGTTCCATCTGGGCTGCTGAAGAATCTTCAGCCTAGGCCAGTGTTGTATGTATATGGGTCTGCATTCCCTGGACACATGCCAATGAGCAACCATTGGTATGCTGGGTGAGGGGCAGGGAGGAGATGAATAGAGCGGTGGCTAATCTTCAGCACATTCTAGAGCATGGGCTGTCTACACTCCACAGGTCAGACACTCTTGCCTTTTTTTTTTTAAACATTTTTTTTAATTTTTTATTTATTTATGATAGTCACAGAGAGAGAGAGAGGCAGAGACATAGGCAGAGGGAGAAGCAGGCTCCATGCACCAAGAGCCCGATGTGGGATTTGATCCCGGGTCTCCAGGATCACGCCCTGGGCCGAAGGCAGGCGCTAACCCGCTGCTCCACCCAGGGATCCCACTCTTGCCTTTTCACCGTTGTATCCTGAATGCCTAGCAGGAGCTGGGTACATAGTAGGTGCTCAGTAAATACTGACCAAACAAATGCTTAGGTTTTGTGCTCATTTGCTCATTCCACATCTCTTTGCTGTGCACGCTATGGGGCTGGAAGAAGATGAGACAACACTGTCCTCCAGGGGTTCACATCCTAGGAGAGGTTCCTGGGAAACCCCAGAGGAGGAAGAGAGCCTGCCCCAGCTGTAGAGACAAGGGAGCTTCCATATGTGGAGAAGCTGGAGGCATGGATGAGATTTGAGCAGGCAGAGATAGATAAGGGGCGGGGGGGGAATTCCAGGAAAAGCGAACAGGCCTGGAGCTTTGGAGTGATCATGGGACTGTGAGCATAGAAGACACCACAGAGAGGCAGAGGGACTTAAATCTAGGAGTTGGAACCTGAACTAAGAGATCTGGAGTGAAGTTGATAGGGGAACCATTACAGGTTGTGAGCAAGGGAGTTACATGATTAGAGCTCAATTTCAGAAAGTGGGGCTTTGGTGGGTAGACTAGAAGTGGGGAAGGCCCAAGAGGAGGCATTTGCTGAGGGTGACATACACCAGGGCTTAGGTAGGCATACTGGCTGTGAGCCAGTAAAGGAAGGGAAAGTGTCAGAGCCACTTCACAGACATGAGCATGAGTTGGAAGGGTCTAGGGGGAGAAGGCCCCAGGTGATCCTGAAGGTTGAGACAGGATGGTCAAGGTGATCTCAAAGGAAAGACCATTAGGGCCAATGGAGTGGGGAGATCATGACTTGGGGGTTCAGGGTAACCGGGACCACTCGCTTCTGTCAATGGTCCATTGGTTGGTGATTGATGGTGTCACTCGTAACTAACCACTCTGTAACCTCTGTAACCTGCCTCAGGCAGGGCAATCTGCACACTGAGCCACGCAGCACAACCTTCTGACTGCCAAAGCTGGGAGAAAACATCTGCCTGTGAGAATAGAGGTCACAAGTCCTTGAAGAGACCTGAGCCCCCACCTGTTATAAGCAAGCAAGAAGCCAGTCCTTAGGTCCCAGCAGCCATCTTTTAGCCAGTCTCCTTTCCCAAGAACATGATTGTCCTTGTCATTCCTGTCCTTGTCACTCCCTGCACGTACTCCAGGCACAATACCCAACTTAGTGTCCTGCAACTGGCCTCATTGCTCCTCTCATCAACCTTCCTCTGGGCATGCTCTCCAGTATGCTGGGGAGGCAGCTCCTCCTGCTGGGGAGAAAAGGAGGGGATGGACAGGGAGCCAGGATACATTGCTCCTGCCTCCTCTGAGATGCTTTGGAGATGAGGAAGAACCTTGGACCTGTGAGCCTGGTGGTGGGGTGGGGGGCCTGGGGTAGCTCAGTTGCTCCTGATGTTGGGTTCTGCTTCTGTCTTCATTCCTTTCTCTGGGGGTGGTGCTGGCCCAGCTCCTCAGACATTCATTGATGCTGACTCCATGCCAGGCATGATGCCAAGAACCAGGAATGCAAAGATGAATGAGATCTATTACCTGACCTTGGGGAGCTCACAGGGAAGAGGACCAACTGCAGACAGTCATGAGGGAGAAGGACAGGGTGCTGCAGAAGGAGGAGAGCACTCACTCAGGGTAGGCTGGCCGACTTCCCGGAGGAGGCAATGCCAGGTCATACAGGATGAATATGAGTTGCCAGACAGGAAAGCAGGGCCATAGGGGGGAGTAGGGGTAGGAGGGACTGTGCCAGGGGCAGGGATACCACGTGATTCCTGGGAATTGTGAGTCTCCATTTAGGAGCAATGGGGGCACCAGTCAGTATCATGCCATCACCGCTGGAGCAGTTTAGTCCTCAGGCCATGCTCCCCACAGACCGGCCTCTTCCCCTCTGATCACTTTGCAGGTTGTCATGCTTGGAAGAATCAAGCAAGAACCGATGTCTAGTTTTTCTAGTGATCAGCAGGGTCCTCCAGGTTGGAGACCAAAGGCACGGGGTCACGTTCAGTCCCCAGGGGTTCAGCCCAAAGCTGTTGGAGAACTCATCTGGGAACATCAGAGACCCCCGGGTTCCTGAATGAATTGCCTCTGGAAAGAGCTCCCCATCACTCTTTCTTTCTCGTACAACTGCAGCGAGTAGAGTAGAAGGAAGACGTTTCTACCAAGATGACAGCCAGGGGTTCATGCAGAGGGGGGAGCTTTCACGATGTATAATCCTCTCACCCTGACTGAAGAGGCCTGTGTCCTCTTCATGGCCCCCTGTACCACCCTCCCTCCACACAGGCACCTAGTGGTCCCCATGTGCTTCTTCCATTAGCCCTGACAGGTCCAGCCCCCAGGGACATCTTCCCTCCTCTGTGGGTTTTGTCTCCCAGCTGAAACTTGGAGGGTGGGGAATGGCAATGGTGGAGTCCTCTGGTTCCTGCGGTACCTACCAGATAGTATAGAGCCCTGACACGATCATTGACATGTGAGTAATAATAGTGACCGACATTTATTGAGCATCCGCGACGTGCCAGGCCCTTCTCATACAGCCTTTATCTATAGTAACTCTTCCTCATAGCAACCCCACCAGCTCTGCTTTATCAATTACCCGTTTTCCAGGTAAAGAAACTGAGGCCCAGAGAGGTCATATAAGTTGCCCAAAGCTTTGCAGCTGGTAAGTGCCAGAGCTGGGATTTGAACTCAGGCTGTCCGCTCCTGAGTTTATGCTTTTAACCCAGACTGCTAGACTTTGTATTGTGGACATCCAATAAACTCCCTGCTGATAAGTAACAGTCGAGTGTTCGTTCGGTAATTCATTGACTGACTCCTTCATTTAACCCACGTATGGAGCATCTGTTATGCAGAAGGCCCTGGTGGACACAGAGAATTAGGAATTAGGTCCAGCCTCAGCCTCCCTAGAGCTCACAGTCAGCTGCTTTAGGTGGCTCTGTGGGAGAAAACAGGTAGGCTTCAGGATGCGGAGAAACTTGGGGTGTCTCTGGTCCCTCCCAGACGGATGATTATGGGCAAATTGCCCAGGATGAAGCAGCTTCTTCCAGAAGCTAATTGTGGATGTCTGAGGACAGTCCAGGCTGAGGACCCCGCCCCAGGTCTCAAGGATGATGTCTACTGGAGGGGGGCAGGGAGGAGGCCTGAGCTATTTCTGGGCTGCTGCCCTGCCAGACAGTATCAGGGTGCCTGCAGGAGGGGACCACACACTGCCGGAGGGCTGAGCACAGCCGGCACGCCTCCACACCCACCCTCTGGAGACCAGGGCAGGGGAGCCACCGAAGACCCTAAAAGGGAGCAGGCTCCAAGGCAGACAACATCTGCCAAAGCTCATCTGTGACATATGGGAAAAAGAGGCCTCCGGAGGAGCCAAAGGGATGGCTGGTGAAGCGGGATCACACATGAATGGCCCTCCCCCCAATTAAGGCAGCATTAGCACAAACCTCTGCAGGCAGGGAAGGGGGCAGTGACCTGGAACCCTGAGTAGAGAGCACGGAGAACCAGGTCGTGGAGCCTTCCAGGGAGGAGGTGCTCCCACGTGGGGGGCTTCTTCCTGGAGTCCCTATCCCCAAATGCCTCCTTTCTGGCCCGTGTGTGATCCCTGAAATCCTCACCAGTAATATCTCCTTAAAAATAGCATTGGTCCCCGAAACTCCTTTCAAATTCTGGGATTTTCCTGAGCTTCTTTCTTTCTCAGCCTGACAGCTAGCTGCAAATTGGGCCAGCAGCGGTCTGCATGGGGGATGTCATATAGAGCACAGAGGAGCATGGTGTCCCCTCACACCCTGAGGGGAAGGGGACCCTGCACAAGCAGTGGGAGGGGGGCAGGCCTGGGACCCTTCTCCACAGTGTGGGGGAGGAGGAGTGGCAGAACTGAGCAGGGGGCTGCCTACCCCAACCCAGGAAGTGGCATCTCAGAAAGATCAGCACACTGAGGCCCGAGTGCCCAGTGGTTGTGCCATTGAGTCTCTGGCGCCCAGGGCAGGTCACTGCCGTCCTTGCACACTGAACTCACTCTTAGACTTGACCAGCAATTGGGCACTCTTGGCCTTCAATGGGGCATGTTGTTTGAATGACCCCCAAAGGGACAAGCTGCTCTACTTTGCCACAGACCCCACCCCTCCCTGCTACCCCACACAGGGCTACCCCACACTCTTCCTCTGCTTGTTTGGCCCCTGGAGGTCTCTCACTTTGTGACTCCAGAGAGGCTAAGCTTCAGGAGAGCCAAGTTCTAGTCCCAGCTATGCCCCACATCATGCTGTGTGACATTCCAGAAGTCACTGGGCCAGGGGCCTGCCTCCGTAGGTGCTGTGAACAGTGGGGGAGAAAGTAGGAATAGTTCTTAAGAGAAAAAGCAATGAGGGGCACCTGGGTGGCTCAGTGGTTGGGTGCCTGCCTTTGGCTTAGGGCATGATCCTGGGATCCAGTCCCAGATCCCACCCACTGGATGGAGCCTGCTTTTCCCTCTGCCTATATCTCTGCCTCTCTCTGTGTCTCTCTCATGAATAAATAAAATCTTAAAAGAGAGAGAGAGAGAGAAAGCGGTGAGAAATAGGATTCAGAAGGACAGAGGAAGTAAAATGACATGCAGTGGACTTTGATGGATTCCAGGCCTGCAGAGGTCACCAGCAGCAGGGGAAGGGCTGTGCCCGCTTTTACTCAGGCTGCAAGGATGGCTCGCGCGGTCCAGGTGGTTCCAGGTGGAAAGGGAGCCCGGAGACCGGAGGAGGGACGCCGCCGGGTGGGCGAGCATCCAGCATCGAGCATCGAGGTCCCCACCTGAGCGCCTCCCCCAGGCTGAGAAGCCTCTCGCCCCTGCTTGCTGGTTTAATCAACAGAGGAGCAGGGGAGGGGACAGGCGGCTCGCCGGAGAAAGGATTTAATTAGCAACGCTTTCCGGGGAGGAAATTAAATTACAGGAAACAATGGTGCGCTCCGAGGAACACGAAACCCCTAATCCGATTCCCCGCCCCGCGCGCCCCGGGGCCGCAGTCAGCTCAGCGGGCGTCCCGGGCCCCGCCGCAGTGACCCGGTTCCGCCGCGAGGGGGCGCCGCCGGGCCGCACACCCGGCTCTCGGCGCGCGGGAGAGGAGCCGGGGGCAAGCCAAGCCTGGGACTGGAGCGGCTGCTGCGGGTCTTGCCTCGCCGCGGAGCCACCCAGGGCTTCGGGGGCAAAAGGGCGAGATCTGCGCCCAGGCTCGTGTTGCTAGCAGTGGTCTGATCCGACATTCATCCAGAGAAATGGAGTCAGGGAGTGCGAGGACAGGGCAGCCTTGTCCACACGCCGCCCCCCCACCCGGTGCATCAATTCCTGAGGTTCTTAGCGCCCACGACCCCGCTTTCATCCCTGCTGCCCCTCAGCAGGCACCACCTTGGCAGCGTGTCCCTCCACCCACCCCTCCTCCCTATCACCTGGCAGTACTTTTATCTGTAGCAACAGCAACCATTCTTGTGGGCGGTGAGAACCTGGCCAAGGGAAATTTGCTTACTCATGACCACAGCCCATACCTGCACGAGGGGAAGCGGACCTCAGGCCCAGGAAGTCCCCCAGAAACACACAGCTGTCAATGATGACATTGGCATCACACCCCATTGGCCTCTGAGCTGTTCTCCGGCAGGGGGACACCCATTTTTGATACGCAGACCCCGTGTGAAGCTTCTCTCATGATAGGAACTCGGGAAGGGTTTGTTGAATGGATGGTAGGTGTTTCCTTGTTTGCCAGAGGGGGTGCTGATACCTGAGAGGCTGAAAGGAGACACCTGGCGCCACACTTGGACCACTGTGAGCATCTCGTAGAAGCTGGCACCACTGCCTGAGACCTGTCAGTGTACAAGGATCACCTGGGGATCCAGTGAAAACGCAGAGGCGGAATCAGTTGGGCCTATGATTCTGACAGGGCCCTGGGTGCTGGCGATGCTACCGAACACACTTAGTGCTCCAGAAGTGAGAGGAACAGCTGAGCTGGTCTAGGTCCACGGTCAGCCTTTCACTTTGTACTTACAGGCAGTGAGCCGCACACTGGCCCCCCCTCCAGAACAGAGCCCCTCCTTAGTACGCATGCTCGTCCCTTCACCCACCAGCCCCAATCCCAACATCAGCCCCGCCACAGGGAGTCAGTGAGCAGTCCCAGCCTTGTCTGCACATGTGCAGTCACCTGAGGAGCTGTAAAAAACCCTGAGCGGGTGGGGGCGGGGAGGTCCTACATCTCGGAGACTAGTAGAATCTGTCTGGGGTGTGGCCCGGGCATCTGGATTCTATAAGCTCCCCAGAGGCTGCCACTGTGCAGGAAGGCCACTGCAATGGAGGCGCCTGAGGAGGCCAGTAATGGGAGCAAGGGGGGGTGGGTGCCGAGGTTCACCCGATGCAAGTGTGGAGGGTGGACTGTACAGGAGCCTGGAGGCTGAGTCACCAGCCAGGAGGCTGGGCCAGGTGCGAGGTTAAAGATCCTGGTTAGGGTGCGACTGAGAGTCAAGGTACTCCAGATTCCTCTCTGGCTCCCCACCCCCCTGGCTGTGCGGCCCTGAACAGGGGTGAGGCTTGCACCAGCTGGGGAGAGTGTGTTTGCCAAGTACTCTGCAGGGTGTGTGCCTAAGGAGGGGCTCTGTTCAGGGTGGATCAGGGTGTGGGTGGCTGCCGGGAGCTGGGCGGGTTTGCTGCTGCTGTTGCCTCTAAATACAAAGTGAAAGGCTGACCTTGAACCAGGGCCAGCCCAGCTGGCCTGTCCTCACTCCTGGAACTACATGTTTCCCCTGCACTGACAATCTTATGATTACTGTTTATCAAGCAGTCGCCACGTGGGGCCACTGTACTAGATACTTCATACATGAGGGCACAGTAATCTTTGAGAGGAGATAGTAACCTAACAAATGAGGAAACGAAGCCCAGAGAGGTTATCTAATTGCCAGGATCACACAGAAACCAACTGGATCCAGACCCAAAGCCATGATATTTCCATCCCACCAGGACGCCTCTACTCATGCTCCTTCCTTTGCCTAAAACGCTGGCCCCTTGCTCTCAGCCAATCCAAGCTGCACCATAAGCCAAGCCTGGCTCAAATCTCAGCTCACCTAGAGTTCCTTTCCAGCAAGGCCTTGTGGAGCCCCTGCAGCTCTGGTCTGTAGGCTACACTACCGTGTGCTGGTGCTTTCCCCAGGAGTCCCATCTCCTGGCTCAGCTCTGAGGGCTCCAGGGCCCAGACCTGTGTCTTTCTGTAGGCGCTGGGCTTTCGTAATGTTTGGTGCTGCTAGGGCCAGGACTAGGGTAAGGCAAGTGAGATGCCTATGGTGCTGAACTTCAGAAGGTGCTCAGCTTGGGGTCATGCAAATGTTCTTGCCGGCCGCAGCTGGCACATGCAGGTGCTACTGTGGGTGAGCTCAAAAGTCTGGAAATACAGTGACAGATGGTAATGAGACTCATCATGGGGATCATTTCATAATGTATAAAAGTGTCGAATCACTATGATGTACACCTAAAACTAACAGTATATTGTATGTCAATTATATTTCAATTTTTTAAAAAGCCCAGGGGTGCCTGGGTGGCTCAGTCGGGTAAGCATCTGACTCTTGATTTCAGCTCAGATCATGATCTCAGGGTCGTAGGATGGAGCCCCTCTTCAGGCTCTGCACTCAGCTGGGAGTCTGCTTAGGTTCTTTCTCTCCCTCTGCCCTTCCCCAAGCTCACTTGCTCTCTCAAATAAATAAATCAATCTTAAAAAAAAATCTAGGGCACATGGGTGGCTCAATTGGTTAAGCATCTGCCTTCAGCTCAAGTCATGATCTCAGGGTCCTGCTCAGGGGGGAGCCTTCTCTCTCTCCCTCTGCCCCTCCTCCCCACTCATGCGTACTCTCTCCCAAATAACTAAAGTCTTAAAAAAAAAAAAAAAGTTTAAGGTGAGTCACCAAACAGGTTCTGAGAACTCTCTTGGTATGCCTGGGTGTTGGGGTAAACCTAACTAATACATTGTGCCTGTATCGATACTTCTGTTCTCAACTAGTAGTTTAACATTAAAAACCCTTGCCCTAAATAACAGATGCTAAACCCAAAAGTTATCAAAATGTTAGTCTTTAAAATAAAAGTAGGAGTAGGACATATCCCCTTGCCTAGACCTACATGGCCAACTTTGGATGGGTAAGACCTAGTGAGGCCCAAACCACCAAAGGGATGACTAACTGATGGCCACTGCCACCCAGCCTCCCGCAAGAGCATCAGCAGAGACCACGTCTGTTTCATGTACCACCCTACCACTAGGTCAGCACCCGGGACATAAATGTGTTAACGACTTTATGTATCTCTGTTACTCTGAAGTAACAATGACAATGTCTTGGTCGGGTAAGCTTCGGGAGTCATTCAGACTTTTAGAAGAAGTGGAAATGATCAGGGTTGAAAAGAATACAAATTTGGGGGGAGTGAAGAGGAAGAGGAGTGAAACCAAGCAGTGAAGACCCCAGGTTTGAGGATTTTTAAAGGTCCCCAAAGTGGGAATTGCCCTGGGGCTGGCCTATGCTGTCAATGCGTGCTCACTTCTGACCCTCAGAGACCCAGAGCCCTTTTCTTCTCAATTAAAAAAAAAACAAGAAGTCACGCTTACCATGGAGGGGGAGCTCCCACACTGCTTCAGCCTCTGTGGTCTGGTCGGTGGGGCCAGGAAGCCAGTCCTGTCACTGTGGCCCAACCAGCAGTATTAGTAACCTACTAGCTAATGGCTTCACTAACTGATGCTCCGAAAATGCTTCAAGAATGAAAGCAGCCTAGACTATGAAGCACAGCTTCCAAATAGATCTTGACTAGACAAGGATCAACCTATAGGCTTTTTAAAAAGGGTTTTCTCGGGATACCTGGGTGGCTCAGTAGTTAATCTTCTGCCTTCGGCTCAGGTCATGGGATTGAGTCCCCATTGGGCTCCTCGCAGGGGGACCTTCTTCTCCCTCTACATCTCTCATGAATAAACAAAAAAAAAATTTTTTTTTAAAGAGGGTTTTCCCCTGCAAGTTATTCTGGCCCTTCTCGGCCTGCCAGAGCGTGAAAACCATCCGTAAAAGCCCACTGTCTAAACCGTGCCTTAACTTCGCGGTCAGCTGCAGGTACCCTGGGATGTTTGTTTTGGTGGTTCACTGCCTTTCCTCTGTGTGTTTTGCTTAAGTGAATGCTCATTTGCATTTCCTGAGTGGCCCTGTCACAGGCTAGAAGCCCAGAAGCCTTGCTGGAGTGCAGAGGGGAGCCGGGGTTTAAACACTGGCTAGGAGGACTGCTAGGCCTCCAGGAACCAGGCTTTCCTCGCATTCGTTAAATTTGATTCCAGGCCCGCTGAGGGTGAGACTTTTTTGTTTGAGGGCATCTTGAAGTGTCTTCTTTTGATTTCGGGACAGGTTACAAATTTGTATGAGGGGTGGGTAAAGATAGGTGATTTCAACCCAACTGTCATAGGAGTATTAGGGTTTTGTACCATCTACAGGTAGTAGCAGCTCCTGGTCTCCCAGCCTGCTCCTGGAAGCTCGCCAGGCTCCAAGCCAAGTGCTCCCATCTGCCCCAGAGCGATCAAAGGCTATGGGGATGGGGGGGGGGGGTGGGCTGCGGAAAAGAGATGCCTACCTGTTACAGAGACTTCCACCAGTAGTAGCGAGCCCTCCTCCAAGCTACTGCTATTCCTGAGATAAAGTGAGTTAGGAAACCTGCAGGCAGCTCTTTTCACTCCCGCTCCAAACACTAATCACTCAAGCTGCCTGGGCACACAGGGCTGGCCTCGGGATAGGCCTCCAGGTTTCAGATACCCCCCTCCCCCCTTTCCTAACGGCTTCCGCCCACTTGCTGCGTTAACTTCCTACTCCACAGGCTTTTCTCTTTCTTGCTCATCTTCTCCAGCTGCCGTAATTTGAGGCAGGAGCCATACAGACTGTTCTTCCAAGCAATTCTCTAATGGCTTGCATAACCATCCTTCAGAGAGGGAGGGAGGCAAGCCACGTGCTCTAAGAACCAAGCAGGAATTCTGAGAGGTCCAGGACACCAAGAAACTAGTCAAAGGCTGGGTTGATACCTGCCGTCTTCCGGTTAGTTGGAAATGAGATTTCGGTAGGCGATAGTCTTCGTTATTCCAAGCAAATGACAACCCTCGAGGGGCCGTGGGGTGTGCGTGCAAGGGGGCTGCCTCACTTCGTGGGGCAGTTTTAAAACACTTTAGAGACATCACTGTTTCTCACCTCACCATAACCTCGGGAGGCCAAGTGGACAGCAAAGCTCACACCCTCCTATGATAGAGGAAACTGAGGTCGGAGAAAGTCTGCTTCTGGCTGCCTCTTTCTCCTGCCCTTCTGCTCGCACTGTGTCATCAGACGGACCTCACCTCCACCTCTCTTGTGGTGTGCTTGCTTAGTGGTACCCAGAAAACAGGACCTCATTTACATGGTGTATGACTATTTCCCTTAAAAACAACATGAAGTCAACCTAAAAGGCTCGCAGAAACATCCTCCCTGGTCGGGGGAAAGAGATCTGGACTGACATGCAAGCTCACTGACATGCCCTCCAACATATACAACCCGTTGTCCTTCATTTCAGATGAAAGGAGGGGCTGGGGCAGCCCCAGTGGCGCAGTGGTTTAGCACTGCCTGCAGCCCGGGGTGTGATCCTGGACACCCGGGATCGAGTCCCGCATCAGGCTCCCTGCATGGAGCCTGCTTCTCCCTCTGCCTGTGACTCTGCCTCTCTCTCTCTCTGAATGAATAAAATCTTAAAAAAAAAAAAAGAAAGAAAGAAAGGAGGGGCTGTTTGCAGATGACTGGCTAGGAAGGCCATGACTTAATCCCAAACGATTCTCCTGTGGGGCTTATAATTCTTTGAGAGCAGGCTTTTATATGGGTATTAGCAAATCCATATTTGCTGCAATCAGGCAATCTTAAGAAAGGCAAAACCAATGTGGACCAACAAAATGCTTCCCTTAGAGCCACATACAAGTTAAAAATCCGACTGAATGCTTTAAAATCATCTTACCAGGGGCAGCCCCAGTGGTGCAGCAGTTTAGCGCTGCCTGCAGCCCGGGGTGTGATCCTGGAGACCCTGGATCGAGTCCCACATCGGGTTCCCTGCATGGAGCCTGCTTCTGTCTCTGTCTCTCTCTGTGTGTCTCTATGAATAAATAAATAAAATTAAAAAATAAAAAATAAATAAAATCATCTTACCAGAGCACTAGGGACCCACTTTGTAGGCACCCCAGGTTGTTTTAAATCTGCTAATTTTATGGCTTACCTGTAACACAGCTAGAGATTTTTCAAATGGTGAGGCCTGGGAAGAACTCTGGGGAGAACCAGTTTGAATCCTTCGTTATTCAGCCAGAAGGAGTGATGTCTACAGGGGCTAAGTGACTTACCCAAAGCCACCCTGTTTGTGAGTTAACAGAGGGGACACGGGTCTTTAGACCCTGTCGCACCAGGCTACAACCTGCTGGGATGCCATCCACGAGGTGGATCAAATAGGCGTCCTAGGCAGACAAGTATTTCCCCTGGACAGGAATCAGTCCAAGGGGCTGGGGCCACGAGCTCAAATAACCTCGCTCACCTTAGTCTCTCAAGGTCCACTTTTTGTGGTCTGCCTCTATGTATGCCACTTCTTATGGGAAGATGGTTCTCAATTTCAGAAGGGGCCTTCTCTAGCCATCTTGACATTTCATCTAAGTGGTTGTACAGCCATACATTTTAAAGTCACTTATAAAATTGTGTAGGACAGAAACAATGCTGTTAAAAATCAGACTCTGGCAACCCTCTAGGCCTTTAAGTGAGGATAAGCTTTTATTTTTCCAGCATCTTAAAAATCTGGGGAGGAAGTGGCTTGACTGGCCTTGGGGAGCAGGGAAGAGCAGAGCATTAGGAATCAACTCTAAGAAGCAGAGTAGAGCACCTGGGTAGCTCAGTGGTTGAGCGTCTGTCTTTGGTTCAGGTCGTGATCCCAGGGCCCTGGGATTGAGTCCCCCATCTGGCTCCCCGCAGGGAGCCTGCTTCTCCCTCTGCCTATGTCTTTGCCTCTGTGTCTCTCATGAATAAAATCTTAAAAAAAAGAAAAAAAAAAAAAGCATGGGGTGGGGGGGAAGCCTAGAGCTGTACTTGCTAACGGCCTCCATGATAGAACTTCATTTAATGTTGCATGAATTTATCTCAGCAGACAACTGTTATTCCCAGACAACTGTGAAAGTGTCAGGTCAGAAGAAATCGTTGGATTGTATCCACCTCTCACCCCTCTCAACCTACCCAATAATAAACTTCCAAGATGCTGGGGAACACTGGACTCTTCGTTTGCCTTAAGATTGCCTGCACTTCAAGTTCACACCAGTTCAGTATCTAATCCCCACATTCTCAAGTGACCTGAGTACATCTGTTTGAAACTTAAACACACTTGAGTCTTGAACATGGATGTTGGGGTGCCAACACCCCACACAGTTGACAATCCATGTATAGGTTTGGACTCCCCAAAACCTTAATTCTAAAAGCCTACTGTCGACTGGAAGCCTCACCAGTAACATAAACAGTCAATGAACACCTATATGTTCTATGTATGATAGACTGTATCCTTACAATTATGTAAGCGGGACGAAAGGAAAAATTATGAAAACCATGAGGAAGTGACATGTGCGGCACTATACTGTCCTTATCAAAAGACTTCCATGGATAAGTGGATCCATTCAAACCCATGCTATTCAAGGGTCGATTGTACTTAGATTTTTTTTTTAACTTTAAAAGATTTTATTTATTTACTAATGAGAGATAGAGGCAGAGAAACAGGCAGAGGGAGAAGCAGACTCCTGGTGGGGAACCCAATTCAGAACTCGATCCCAGGACCTGAGGATCAGCCCCGGACGGCAGACGCTCAACCAGTGAGCCACCCAGATGCCCCCTTACTCTAGATTTCACTTAGTATTTTTAGCAGTTACAAAGCAAAAAGGCCAAATAGTTTTCATGTAAGTGACTTTTATTTTTCTCTGACATTTCACAGTCAATTTCTACAAAACTTCATACTTCCTCAAAAGAATTCACATTTGGTAAATAAATCTCTATCCTAAAGAATTCATAGCAGGAAAAACACTTCAATATATGCACAAGAGTTAACTTTTCTGTTGAAGGAATCATAGTAAAGTCAGACAATACTATAATCAATAAAAAGCCATGAGTGTAATAAATTACAAATGTTATTAAACTCCATTCCCATAACTAGTTCCATGAGCAGCTTTTTCTAGATGTGTCTCACCACTGCCAACCAGATCTGCCAAAAGTTCTCTTTAAGGGTTGGTCTAAACTAAGAATTGCTTCTCACTTTCAGAAAACAGTAGCTCTGCCACAGTATTTCATATCAGATCAAATCATGCTCGCTAAGACCATCACTACTTACAGCCTTGTGCAACCAATGGAGATCCTTCTGGTCTACTCCGAGGTTCCTCCATTTGCTGATCTGGCGTCTGGCCCCAAATGTCTGGGAGCTTCAGTGGACCTCTTCTTCCAAGAACTAGCTTCCCTTTTTGGCTTCATCTGCTTACAGCTCCACTAGGGAAAGAACACCCATGCTAACAGCCTAGAGAGACTTCCAGCACTAAGTCACACGATCAGAGAAGAGCCGGGGAGGTGCTGCTTCTCCCTGCCACTCAGCAGTGAGGATCAATGGTGGCTTTCATCATCTTTTACCATAACAGGAAGGGAAATGCAAACCTTAGTCTAGGAAGAAGAGTCCAAGAGGCTTATAGCTCCACAGAGGGTTTTTCCGATAGAATAAATTTGGTTCTCAGCAAGTATGTTCAGATTTTTGACACTCAGTAAGACTCATGACTGGCGCCCAGGCTGTTCTGAATGCACCTGTCTCTGCAGCTTTGCTGCCAAATACTTTCTGCCAAAAAGGAAGCTTCCTAGCATGGTGCACAGAGCGGAGCTGTCGTAGTACCACACAGATTCAGGGGAGGCACAGGGAGTGGGCCAAGAGAATATTCAAAGGAGCTGAGAGTCTGTTTAAAGACACATTTGCTGGGATTTTGAAACTCTTTCAGAAAGCAAATGGCAGGTAATAATTCTGCACTGATCAGGACACGGCAGAGATTTTACCAAGCTATTTCTAAATTGGTCATATCTAAATCATACATGTCTAATAACAAACTCTAGGCCATCTGAAGCCTTGAAATTTAAAAACTATGTTATAGTTCTAACTACCAGGTGAAGGTGAGCATTAGCTTCTGGCCTTGGTAAAATTTCAAGGACATTTTTCTTTGCAGAAAAGATGAAGCTGGTCATATAGAATTTCTTATTAAGGTAATTTGTATGGAGATTTTCAAGAGGATGAAATGTTTAAATGAGATTAAAAAAATCTGATATGGTACTACTCAGAAATCCCATTTACCTTTACCATGAAGCTGAAAGAATGGGAATCATCTGGGAATTCCATCACACTCTCCATTTCTAGATGAACTTCAGAGAACCAACACTACACCTCTGGCTTTGCTGCCGACATCCAACGCATGAAGGAAACACGAAGACTCTGCTCCACAAGTGCTCTGCGTCACTATGACATGTGACAAACAAAAATTTTGGATAGGAAAAGAAAATCAGTATGAAGAATGGTTTCCAATATTCTGGGGACTTCATAACCTCAGGATGGTTTTAATTCAAAATTTATCAAACTCAGTAATCGCTTCTTTCCTCTTTTACAAAAACAAAAGGGGGAAAAAAGGTGGCAGCAGAGAGTTAATTTACATTCTCAGAAACCATGAAGCTATCTTTTGAGATTTTCACACATAAAACAGGTTGCATTGTTTCAAAAAGGTGGGGGGGGGGGGGGGGGAACGACAACAGGAAGCATAAATTTCCAGAATCCTCCAGCTCCCAACCAAGAGATGCTGGCCATGTCTACTTTCTTCTAAGTCAAAAAAGCAATTCAGCAATTGTAATTCCAGATGGTACTGAATCCATTCCATACTTTAAAAATCTGAAGTATTTTGACTACCAGTTTAAGTGAAATCTGGCTTGTGATTTAAGTGTTAAGAGTTCAATGGTGCTACTCTCCTCTCGACTTTCCAGTTTAGGAAGACAAAGCATCACATGATTAAGCGCTTGTACCCTTGGCCCAACCTGTGCCTGAGGCATTTTGGGTTTTGCCCAGGTGGCACGATGCCTTGTGGGATGCAAGCACACCTCGTATTTTCCTCTGTGACTAAGACGTTCAAGGGAAGATCTACAAAGGGATGCTTATGTCACTATGTCACCTACTCCCTGGCTTGACAGGTATCACTCCGTGTGCTCCTCCCTGTCACTGTACCCTTGCTCACAGTGAGTGAGTGGGATGGTGGGAGGCGACAGCCAAAAGAGCCCCACACAACCATCTCTCCTGCTTTGCCCTGTGACCCATCAAAGTGCCTGCAGGCTAAGGAAAGGGGACTTGAGAGTGCTCCGAATCTGAGGTCCTCAGAGGAATGGAGACATATGTAAACTGTGCACAGACCACATGGTTAAGATTGCAGCCAGGTACTGGCTTGTGGCTTCCTAAGTGAACTGCCCAACACTTTAAGTGTAGAAGGAAAAGCTTTGGGAAACAGGAGTAAAAACAGCCAAAGAGTTAAAAAGAACCACTCAAGTAACAGGAAACTATGCCTTCTGGGTTACATGTCTGGGTGGTCAGAGAACGCTTCTAGGTCACCGCCGGTATGACCAGACCCTGATGTTAAGGATGCCTGTAGCTTGGCCCACGCCTGAGGAGCCCTGCTCTTGGTGGCCTCTATAAACAGCTGGGTCTGCTCCTTTAGCTGGTCTAGCTCCACCTGAGTTGCCTGGTTCTGACGAATCAACTCCTTGGTTTTCAGAGTGATCTCCAGCAGACCAGATTTGTGCAGGACCACCAGGGTATTCTGAAAGCGCCTATGCTTGCTCTGCCGCTGCTCGGCGAAAAGGTCGGGGCTGCGGCAGAGGTGCTCAGCAGCCCACAGGGGTGAGCTGTAGTTGGCTGCCAGTGGAGAGAGTGGGGAGCTGCTCTCTAAGCCGTGCAGAGTGCTGTCTGATGCACAGACAGGGCTAGCGGGGGATGCAAAGGTCAGGCTGGGGGCTTTAGCCACGTGGCTGCTGGACACCGGCTGAAGAGTCTGTGGACTTCCACCTGCCACCAGTGAGGGCACACCTTGCAGAGCGGAGTCCTCGGCAAGCTTGGCGCCGGGTGGTGCCGGCGCTGGGGGGCTGGGGGACACGGCACCAGGCTTGGTTGGCTCACTGGAAGACAGGCTCGGCCCAAGTCTCTCAGTACAGACTTTCTTCTGCATCCCACTTTCTCCTCTTTCTTCTGGGCTGAGGGAAAGGCCCCTTTTGCCTGGATGGGGGGCTATTTTCGTATAAGAATTTAGAATGGGCAAGTAGTTCCTGGAGTCTGATTTCTTCTCGCCAGTGTGACACGGGCTGACAGGAGACGGCACGGGTGGATGAAGGAACAGGAGCTGTGGCTGTGCTGAGATCACTTCGAAGGAGGGCTGGACAGTCCACGACTGGAGCTGGGATGAGCTGCTGCCCTGCAAATAAAGAAGAGCAGCACACTGCCATTACCTGCCAAGGGGAGAGGCACTTGAAGCCTCTGTCAGGTGCCCATCCCTCACATATGGGGTAGCCCTTCTCAAGAACATGACTGCAGAAGTGGCTTGAAAATCTGACAGAGTCCGGTATCAGCAGTTTGGGTTTTTTTTTTTTTTTTTTTTTTAAACCTTTCTCAGGAAAAGAAATTGTAGATAGGTGAAGTAATGACACAACTGAGTCAATGAAATATGGACAGTTACGATGTCCTGACCTGTTAAAATGTGCTCATCTCAAGACTATAAATGTGTCTTTACAACAAAGTCTGTCTTTATTTAGTTATATCTGTGACCTCTTTGGATTTTTTTTTTAAGATGTATTTATTTATTTATTTGACAGAGAGAGAATGCACAAGCAGAGGGAGCAGCAGGCAGAGGGAGAGGGAGAAGCAGACTCCTGGTGAGCAGGAAGCCCAATGCGGGGTTTGATCCTAAGACCCTGAGATCATGACCTGAGCTGAAGGCAGATGCTTAACTGACTGAGCCGCCCAAGTGTTCCTGAAAGGACTTTTGGTTAGAGAGTTACATATTGCTGGGGCCCCTGTTTTTGGGGTCAGTGACGCCCAGTAACCAGAAAGCCATTCAAGCTGACAGTGCTTACATGGTGCTTACTGCGGGCGGGCACTGTGTGTGAGATAGTTTATGTGGGCACTCTCATTTCATCTCCCTAACACCCATGTGGAATTATACCATTTCCTTTCATAAATAAAGATATTGAGGTTCAGAAAGTGGAAATAACTTGCATTAAGTCTCCAAGCTACTAAGTGGTGAAGCTAGGATTCGACCCTTGGTCTGAGCCTAAAACCATCCCAACCACTCGCTACACTGCTTTCATTATGTTACCCCTCAAATATACACTTTTTTCTAAAAGTATTGATTCAGATGGAAATCTAACAAAGAAGGGCATAGTTACTTATCCCTAATATTTAAAAGCCAGTCCAGTTAAAACCTAGACCCAAAAATATGCATGTAGATGACGCTAGGAAGGGAGAATCCAACAGAGGTTCTAATCTCCAGTGGGGTCATTTAAGAAAGCTATGGACTTGCTTCCCACATCTGCACACCATGCTGCATACACTTCAGCTTCTTGGACGCCTGGCTAGGAACTTTAGCCCAAATTCAACTACAGTTTATCTGTACAAAGGCTAGGATGACCCAGAGAGCTCATTCTGGAGCCCAGATGGTGTTCAAACACACCCGGGCATATGCATAAGCAAGCAGTGCCAGGCCCAGCAACCACACTTCCTTGTCAGAGATCCAAAATTAAGGGTCTTTTGAAGCAGAGATCAGCCTAGCCTACTCTGTCAGGAGTAAAACTTCAGTTTTCAGCAAAACTATCCCGTTAGTCACTTATGCCATAAGTGACAAGACTGACAAGGCAAACAGATCCAAAAACTCACTCACTGAGCTCCCAAGATGATTTCAGTGCACCGTTCTTCCCAATGCAGCTGTGTGCCCACTGCCCTCATTGATACTTAGCTTATTTGTTCTGATTATTAGGTTCGACAACATATTATATCTGAGAGAACACAGGTCAAGAATTTCGGCTTAGATAGGATCTCAGAATCATTTCACATAAAGCCTCCACATTAAAGATGAGCAAACTGAAGTTCATAGTCGGGTAATTATGTGCAAGATCACATAGTCCAGCAGCAGAGGGAATCAGACCCTCCAAAGAAAAACACCTAAAAGCAAGCAGCAATAATCAAGACATTACACAATAGGCAGGGATTTTTTTTTTTTAAAGCATACAATTATTTTCATTTTGGAACGTGCTGGATTCTAACATGTCTGAAAACACAAAACTCCTAGACTGCTCAGCTAGGTCAGCCTCCTCCCCCCCCCCCCCCGCCCCCCAGCTCCCAACAGAGCCTGGAGCCCGGCAGCCCTCCCAAAGGATCCTAAGGAATGCTGCTTTGCTGGAAAAGCCTCCTCACTGCTCAACCCTCAGCCCTCAGGAGCTGCCAGCCTCGCCTACAACAAAGAAGGCACATAAACAGACAACAGAAGAGAGCAAGAAGAGAGAAGGAGAGGAAGGCGGGGAGAAAAAGAAACCCCAGAAGCAAGGAGCAAACATGGGCGGGGGGAGGGGGGACCTGGACGATCTACTACGGGCTCCATCTCATGTCTTTATCTCCTCTCTTTGTTTCAATAAGGACAACTATGCTTCCAGCTGAAATGTGATCTGCCAAGTAAAAATCTTCAAGTTCTTTCCCCAAAGTCACTAGGTTGCCTTGTTGAAAATCAGTTTGTGTTCCTCTATAATAACAAGGTAAACAGTTCAGACCTTAGGGTTTCTTGTTAGGCTCTCGCCATGTTCTTCTTCTACCTAAGGTGGGAAGGTCAACAACACAAAGCCACATTTTCCAGCTTCACTAGCTGCAAGCAGCCTCATCAGTGGACCCATGCGAGAACTGATAGGCTTTAGAGCAAAGAAGGGTGAGGTTACATGTTCTTTAGGCAAGTTCACATGATTGAATTCTCTACTTCCACACAATGGGCTGAGCTTACATTTTCATTTCTATGTCTTCTTTTCTTTCATATCCAGACAATAATCATGTAATATGCATAGTTGTGTAATAAAGCCTGAAACAGGGTACTTTTCAATTCCAAAACAATGTCATATGGACTCTACTGGGATAACTGTACCTAAACCAAAGAGCTGCTTTCTCACTAATGACATGGCTTTGAGAGAACATGGAAGTTGTCTCTACTTCTCAAATTAATACATCCTGCATTTCTCAATTCAAGGGCAACTCAAGTTAAAAAGAGATTCTTTTATTTCTATCCTCAGTTCTGCCATATGTTGGAATGCAACATTAAAAGTTACGACATTCCTGCTCCTGACTAGAGAATTCTGAGGTCCCTTTGGATGAACCAGGAACACAGAAATAGAGGAGTCCTACTGTCTGGAAAATGGGAACATGGGTCATGATTATTGTAGTCCTTTTGAAAACACTGTCAGTAGCTGAAAGGAAACATCATCTCCCCCGGACAGAAGGAGGCATCAGTGTGGTTCCAGTGGTCTGCTTCTAAAATCTCTCCTTGACGGAGAGGGAGAGGCACTGTACAGGAAGCTCAGACACTTTAATGTGCAGACACATTAGGAGACAGTAGCCCTCCTCACCTGTTTGACCAGCACATTCTTCATTACAACCATCGGGGACAGTGCCGGGAAGGCCGTGCCTGCAGTCTTGGAGTTTTGCCTTGGCCTGTCTTCTCGGCTCCAGCCTAAGGCGCTCAGCATGTCCTCGGATTCCATCTGCTCTGCTGAGCTCAGACACTCTGAGCTCCCATCTGGTGGGCAGAAGAATGGTCAGTTCGCATAGGATCTAGGCTAGGGGCTCCTAAGCAGATCTTCTAAGGAGTTAACAGACTTCTCGGGATGGAATGGAATGGAACATTTGTGATAGGTGGTTTTTGTGAATTTTTCTGAATGGGTCTTTAGCTTTCATTGTATTCTCAACCAAATACACAATAACCCCTCCTACCCCAAAAAATTATGAAGCACTGCCCTAGGACAGCAGACTTCCTTTCTATCTCTATTACAGACAAAAACTTGCATCAGTTAGGTTTTTGTAAAAGTCATCATCACCAGTCTACAGAAGAAACAGATTGAAGGCTTCAAAGTTACATCATTACTTTCAAGAATCTGTCGCTGAAAGGGGAGGGGACTGTGTGTGTGCCGTGGGGCAGGATGAAGACCTGTAGAAGGGCTGGGCACCACAAGATAGCATAATAAAAACAAAACAAAACCAACCTGTAAACCTCAAAACATGCATCCATGATGAAATTTAAAGAGCTCCATCCTAAATTTGTTAATTGTACAATTCTGGGTAAGATCATCAAAGCTGAAATTTAAAATGTAGGGAACCCTGGGTGGCGCAGCGGTTTAGCGCCTGCCTTTGGCCCAGGGCGCGATCCTGGAGACCCGGGATCGAGTCCCACGTCGGGCTCCCGGTACATGGAGCCTGCTTCTCCCTCTGCCTATGTCTCTGCCTCTCTCTCTCTCTCTCTCTCTCTCTGTGACTATCATAAATAAATAAAAATTTTAAAAAATAAAAAATAAAAATAAAATAAAATAAAATGTGTCTCTATTACCCCCACCTCCACCCAATACCTCCAACAAAGGAGGTGCTGATATCCTAAATGCATGCTGAGCATGCCTCCTGGGGATCCTGCCCCATGAGAGATAGAAAGATAATCTCTGAGGTGAAGAAAATGAGATTTCCCGATGTGAAATCCATACAAAAAGGACTTAATTAGCTACCTGCCAGAGTAAACCAAGAGACTGCTCTAACCCTGCTAGAGAGGAGTCTGGGAATACACTAAATACTCATCAAGAAGCTCAGAGTAATTTGGCTTAGGCAGGATAGAAATGTGACCATAATTTAAATGAGTCTGTCAATACTTGCATTTAATCAGAATCTCTGGTGATGCTTTTCAGAATTTATAGATGTTGGGGGTCCTCCCTTCAGTCTACTGAACCGATTGTCTGGTGCCCAGGCAGGTGGATTTTCACAAAGCACAAGTATTCCAAATGTGCACCTCTGGTGAACAGAGCTAGAAACAAAGGACCTCAGAAGCAAAATGCATACCTAGTGCATGGATCTTGATTTCTAAATGCCATTCTGCCCAAAAAGAAAAACAGGGATCCTTGGAGAAACAGCTAGTCCAATGCAAGTCTTTGCCAGTGAAAAGTACATGATGAGCCTGAACTCTTATTGCCCCAGAAAGCAAGGAAGTGCTCAAACACAAATGGGGTCAAGTAGAAAAGTCACAGGAACTATCTAGAAGGAGCTCCCACTGGCCAAGTTTGGGACAGTCTGACTATCAAAAGAATTAATGATATAGCACTGACAAAGTGAATTACAAAAGAATTCCACAATTCCATAGTGGTACTCAATAAAGGAGAAGGAAAAAGGAGAAAGATGTAACATCAAGAGTGTAGTATTCTGGCAAAACGAAAATGCTTATCCTGATCTAATAATGGGGAAACTACCAGAAAAATTCAAAGAGTGAGACATTCTACAAAACAACATGCCTAATTCATTCAAAAATGTCACTGTCATTAAAACAGAAAACAGAAGGAAGAAGGGAAGGAAGAAAAGGCAAGGAAAGATGAGGGCATTGTTCTAGACCAAATCAGACTGAAAAAGACAACTGAATGAAACACACAATCCTCAGCTGGATCCTGGATCCAAACAAACTGACAAAAAAACAAACAGCTAATAAAAGACATTACTGAGACAGTGGGGAAAATCTGAATACGGACTGTGGCTAATTAATAACTATATTGATGTGAAAATTCTTGGTGACACTGATGTAATCATACAGAAAACATCATTCTTTTAGGAGATTCGTACTGACGTATATATGTTTATATATATATAAGAAATAGAAACAGGTGAAATAGAAATAGAAACCTCAGGGATCCCTGGGTGGCGCAGCGGTTTGGCGCCTGCCTTTGGCCCAGGGCGCGATCCTGGAGACCCGGGATCAAATCCCACATCGGGCTCCTGGTGCATGGAGCCTGCTTCTCCCTCTGCCTGTGTCTCTGCCTCTCTCTCTCTCTCTCTCTCTGTGACTATCATTAAAAAAAAAAAAAAAAAAAGAGAGAAAAAAGAAATAGAAACCTCAGAAACAGGTGTGTATGTGTATTGAGAGAGAAAGCAATATGGCAAAATGGTATCACTCAGTGAATCTGAAAGACACCCATGATATTCATTCCCTTTTGTATAGATTTGAAATTTTTCAAAATATAAAGTTGGGAAAATAATTCAAATGAGAAAAACCACCTTGGTTTTACAAATCCCATCACACTCCAAGGTAACAGGCACTGATGAACTCACTCGCTGGCACCTGGCCCAGGAGTGGCCAGAGGCATTCACTGGGGCCACTTTCTGGGGCATAATGATTATTTTTAATCCCACTTTATGTTTGAACAACACAATGCTTCTTAAAGAACTTCTACATAGAGAATAAGGCAACTATCAGAAAAACTATCCAGACTTTGGGACATACTACAAAACAAGTGGCCTGGCAAGGCTGAGGTTGTTGGAAGGAATACCGAAATGTCGACAGACTGGAAATAATCGGTTACAGATAATGTTTAGTTTCTTCTTTGCATGTTCCTAAATTCCTAAGCTTCTACAATGAGCATACAATTACCTTCATGATATGAAAAACATGAAAAACATGATAATAAGAGAAAAAAGGAGAGACATTAGGCCTACAATGGTTCCCAAACTAGTCTGATCACAGAAATCTCCAGAGACACTTGTAAAAAGCGAAACCTGCCTTTCAAGCCCTCCCCCAGACCTTTGCCATCACAACCTCTCAGAGAGGAGTCTGGTGATCACTATTTTTTTTTTTCATTCTCCCTCAGAGAATGAACCCTGCCCACACCTTGATCTCAGACTTATAGCCTCCAGAACTGTGAGATGATAAATTTGCTGTTTGAGCCACCCAGTTTGTGATACTGCTATGGCAGTCCTAACAAACTCATACACCACCCTAACCAATAAAAGTCTGGCTAGAATAACCATGGCAATATTCTTACCACTCAGATAACAGGAACTACATGTGTATCCATGTGCCTACCCAAACTTCTGCCATAATCTTGGCCCAGTCCCTGATGAGTTTGTGCCAAAGGTCAGTATATACGGAATGTCAAAGCAAGGGAATCTTGTGGTTGCCCTATAGAACACCAAAAGGTGTGATAGTCATACCAAATGTAGGTTTATTTTAGTCCTCACACAGAATATTTTCACTCCAGTGCAGCAACTGTGAGCATCTCAGCCAAAGTGTATTCGCCATCATTGAGTACTTCCGATCAATTATTGAGTGAATAAATGAATAAATGAGGTGGATTTGGCTGACATTAACCTAAACAATTTCATCAGAGCTTTCCACTAAGAACTGGGTTATCGTGTACCAGTTCCAGAAAGGTAGGGGCCTCTGGAATCACACATCCCTGGGTTCAAATCCCAGCTCTATTGGCCAGTTGCATGAACTTGGAAATCATTTAATCTTTCTTTTTTAAAAACATTTTTTAAAGTTATTTATTTATTTATTTATTTATTTATTTATTTATTTATGAGAGAGAGAGAGAGAGAGAGAGTGTGTGTGTGTGTTCGCGCGTGTGAGTGAGGAGGGAAAAGAGCAGAGGAAGGGGGACAAGCAGACCCTGAGGCAGGGCTTGACTCCAGGCTCCATCCCATGACCCTGAGATCATGACCTGAGCCGAAATCAAGAGCTGGAGGCTTACCCAACTGAGCCACCCAGGCGCTCCAGAAATTATGTAATCATTCTGTGCCTCAATTTCCTCATCTCTAAAATGGGGAACATAATAGTACTTTCTTACAGGATAGTTGTTATGATTAATTTTATGTGAACTATGTAGCTTGAAGTGCTGCAGTTGGTTCTTACCAGCTCACAAGGACTGATAGTGTACACATCTTTTCTAATTCCCCAAATCTTCCCATCCCCATATTTGGTCACATTGTAGCCTGAAATTAATTGGTCCTGGTGAAAGTATATGCACCATGGAAACTGGCAAACATTATCTACCAGGAGCTGGCTTCCCAGCCAGCCATTGGTTATGCAGAATTTATATGGTAAATTCTATACAAATGTCCACATCATTATTATTACTCAGTGGGTCCTCCAACTCCCTTGTGAGTTTGCGAAGGCATTCTGCTAATTAAATGATAACACTGATGATATTCCTTTGGCAATTGATGACCTCAGGGGAATCAGTACATACCTGGGTGGTGGTGATCGTTATTTTTAACAAGAACCTCAGATGAGCCTTATGATGAGTCAAGCTTGGGAAACAATGCTGAGAGAGAAGAAAAACCCAAAGGGCTAATAAATTGGCCCTCCTTCCCTGGACTGTCCTTATTCTAATCCTTCGATTTGCTGGTGCTCTGTTTCTCTCTGAGCAACAATCTATTTATAATTTGGCTTCCCATGCAGGATGCCTACAGGGAGAACACACACCAATCTAGGGA
Organism: Canis lupus familiaris; assembly: GCF_011100685.1. Lineage (NCBI taxonomy): Eukaryota > Metazoa > Chordata > Mammalia > Carnivora > Canidae > Canis > Canis lupus. Next base: position 50,253,234 of record NC_049229.1, on the reverse strand, counting down.
TAAGAGAACTCTAATTTTCCTAACAGCTGCATTTCTCACTATAAATTAATAAATCAACAAGATGGATTGATTAGTCTCTGTGAAGCTGGATAACATAAATCTTCCTCTAGGAGGGGGCTCCACTCTCAGGATGCTGACCCAGCCAGAATTCCCTGCCATCATCTCTCTGCATCCTCTCAGCCAAAGACATTGACACTAGAGCCATCTCTAAGCCATTACCCTCAAACCTGGAAATAAAAGTGCCCAGGACAGTGAAAATTGAAAGATTCACTGTGTAGGCAGCTAGCCCTTTCAGATAAGGTCTAAAACAAACTAGCAAGGGAAACTGAAAACTGTTCTACTTTCTTGTCTCTAATAGATTTTCAAGTTTGGAACCGCACTAGGGGTCCCACAGTCCAAATACAAAATGCACAGATATGCAGGGATGTGTTGTGGAGGGAAATGTTTTTAAACATTAAAATTACTTTTTTTTTTTTTTTTAGCAAAAAACAGTTATCTTAAATCATATGCTACTTTGTTTCATTTGCTACAGGGTGACAGTATGCAGTAGTACTTTTTTTTCCAGCCATGTAGCTATTCCTATGAAAAAGGAGCTAAGACAATAGGATTACCAGTACTTAAAGATTTTTTTTCCAGTAACAACTTGCAACAGTTGGAAACAGAAGATTGAAAGTTGAGAGAGTCTGAGTTGAAAAGAGATGTCAGATCAATTCCTTCAGAACCAACCCCAGGTGACTGATGGGAAGCCCACCATATGGCACCAGAATTACCATTTTAAGAGATCAGATATTTATCCTGTACATGAGAGCTTCCCACGTTTATCACACAAATGAATTTTAGGGAGGACGTTTTTCAGGCAAATCATTCATTGCAACATGGAAGGAATAAGGTGTTTTTAACCTGAAAATCCGGAGTCCTTGTCTGATTCGGCGGCTGCCATGCCGAGCTGACGAGCCACCTTCTTCATCTCTGTGCCTTTGCCCAGTTTGGCTGAGAGTCTTCGGGGGCTCTCTCTGGATGGGTTTTTCCTCTCCATCTTTTACGGGGCTGGAAGTGGATGCATCAGGCCTCCTTTCCTCTGGATTGCCCTGGGAACAACAACAATTACGTAAGAAGACAGTGCCTGGAGAGCTGACACAGGTGATCCAGGCGGTGAAGAGGGTGAGGGCAGAGAACACTGGCCTCGCCCACTTCCTCGTATTTTCTCAGAGGCCTCGGCTTACATGAGCTTCCACTTTGCTACACAGCAGAATGGTTTCTACCCAAAAGGAGGTTCACTGTCCTCTCCTGCCCTCAAATTCCATTACAAATTCAGGGCATACAAACCACACTCAGTGGAAGCTTTGTAAAGTGCTAACAAAGGCACACTTGATTAGGCTTTTTGGAAGGGGTAACTCACCCCATGCCCCAAGGCAGGGAGGAGTGGTGATGCCCATCTCCGACGAGGCTTGCCTTCCCAGTATGCACTGGCAGACTCTGGACTTAGTGCCAACTCCCACAGTATAGTTGCTCAAATTAACCTTTCACTTCTTTAGATGAAGTACTGAACAAAGTAAACACAACTCATATATGCATGTTCCATTTTGGCTTAAAAAGAACTTTCCTGCATAAATAAGATCGTGTATAATAGTGCTTTGATTCTATACAAGTCCACACACAATATTACTCTGTTAATGTCCTCCTCGGTTGCTATTCCATTTTACAGAGGAGGAAGTTGAGGCTCATATAAGTGACAGCCATTTAGAAATATTTATCAAGGGGCACCTGGGTGACCCAGTCAATTAAGCGTCTGTCCTCGGCTCAGGTCATGATTCTGGCTGGAGTCCCGGGATCAAGCCCTACATTGAGCCTCCCATCAGGCTCCCTGCTCAGCAGGGAGTTTGCTTCTCCCTCTCTCTCTGCCCCTTCTCCTCCTTCCCCACTCATGTGTGCTCTCTCTCTTACTCCTCTCTCAAATAAATACTCTTAAAAAAAAAAGAGAAATATTTATCAACTGCCCACTCTGAAGCAGGCATTGTGCTATTGTGCTGTGCCAATACAAAATGCACAGAAGAGACATGGTCACTACCTTGCTGGAGCTTTGATCTAGAGAACCAGAAAGACATTAATCCAGTAATCACACAATTACTTAATCACTATTTTTGATAATAGCTATGAAGGGAAGGGGCTAACAGTCGGAGATGGTGAGGGAGGGCTGAGCAAGGGAAGGCTTTCCTGAGGAAATGCCATGTAGCTGGATCGGAAGTTAGCCTGGGGGGGATGGGTGGGACGTGGCCACATAAAGGCCCTAAAGGAACAAGAGTTTGAAACATTCAAAGAGTTGGGAGACCAGGGAGTCCAGAGCACAGTGCAGGGGGGGAGGGGGGTAGAAGGCCATGCACTTGTGCCTAGAGAGATTGATGGGGGCCAAACAGGCAGTGCCTCATAACCCATGATCGGTCAGCATTTTATTTTATTTTTAAAGATTTTATTTATTCATGAGAGACACAGAGAGAAGGGCAGAGACACAGGCAGAAGGAGAAGCAGGCTCCATGCAGAGAGCCCGATGTGGGATTCGATCCTGGGTCTCCAGGATCACACCCTGGGCCGAAGGCGGCACTAACCCTCTTAGCCACCGGGGTTGCCCTCGATCAGCATTTTAAAAGCATTTTGGATGCTGGACTGAAAGTAAAGTGAAGGGAGGTAAGAGAGGCACTGAGATCACTCAGATACTACCACAGTAGCCAGGGTGAATTAAAGTTGTAGCAGTGGAGATGGAGAGAAGCGAACAGACTGGAGATCTATTCAGAAAGAAGACTTGATGGGAATTGGTCATTGCATGTTGGGAGGTAGATGGTGGTACCATTTCCTAAGCTAGGCAGCCCAAGAATTGCACAGAGGGACTGGGTGGGGTGGCTAGGCTGGTCCAGTCTTGGCCATGTAGAGAGAAGTGGCCGTGGGTCATCTGAGTGGAGACGCTAGGGAGACTGTCACATGTACAAGTGGGGAGCCCAGAGAAGTTAAAGAAGCCTAGACTTGCCCCAGTGACACACCTTGTCCATAGCAGATCCAGAATTTGGCTAGCAGTGAAAAGAATGAGACAAATGAACCCTTCAAAGGGCTGGCAGAGGCTGAGAACATTCTACATATTTTAACAAGGACATCTGAATCCTGTGGAATGGCAGTGGTTAGGATGGCATAAGACCACAAAGGCCATTGCAGGGATAAAGAGGACAGGAAAAATGGCAAGGGCAATGAAAACTGGGTAGAATTCATATGTTGAAATCCTAACCCCTAGAGAGGATGGCATTAGGAGGTGGGGCCTTTGGGAGGTGCTTGAATCATGATGGTGGAGCCCTTGTGAATTCGATTAGTGCACTATAAACCAGACTCCAGAGAGATCCCTTGCCTCTTCCACCACAGGACTGTGAACATTCTGGGACCCAGAAGACGACTGTGCTCATCCCCTGATCTTGGACTTCCAGCCTCCAGAACTGTGAGAAATACATTTTTGTTGTTTATAAGCTACGCAGTCTGTGCTGTTTTGTTACAGCACCATGAATGCACAAAGATATTAGATATAAACAATGCTTGGTGATGTTTTAATTCACAGTCCACTTGCGGCTCCATCCATTCATCTTTCTGAGTGGAGCGAAACACGAGCTCCCTGCCAAAGGGCACTGTATCTGGAATACCCTGAAATGCCACGTCTGAACATTTCCCTAGCAGAGGATCTAGTGAAGAACATCAACTACTCCAGAAGCAGAGGAGCAATTTAAGATAAAATTAAAGACAAGGATGTTTACGAGCAATCATTTTGCTCCTACTTTTCATACAGTAGAAGTGGACTAAAGGGAAATCTTCTTTTCTTTTTTTTTTTTTTTAAGATTTTATTTATTCATGAAAGACACAGAGAGAGGCAGAGACACAGGCAGAGGGAGAAGCAGGCTCCATGCAGGGAGCCTGATGTGGGACTCAATCCCAGGACCCCGGAATCATGATCTGAGATCACGCCCTGAGACGAAGGCAAACGCTCAACTGCTGGACCACCCAGGTGTCCCTAAAGGGAACTCATCTGAATGAGACTGAATTTTAAACACAACTCCAGGGGCACCAGGGTGGCTCAGTCAGTTAAGCATCTGCCTTCGTCTCAGTTCACAACCTCAGGGTCCCCGGATTGAGCCCTACCTCGGGCTCCCTGCTGAGTGGGGAGCCTGCTTCTCCCTCTCCCTCTGCTTGTTACTTCTCCTGCTTGTGTGTTCGCTCTGTCAAATAAATAAAATCTTAAAAAAAAAACAAAACACAACTCCAAGTAAAAACTATTTGGACCATAACTTATTCAAGGGGACTGGCTTCCCCGCTTCAGTCAGTCAAACCACTCTTACACAGGTCACAAGTTAAGTACCATGTGCACAAGATACACAATGGCACTGTGCAATCTTGCATAGCACAATAGAAAAGTGATATCTCTAGTGGGTAGCTATGATGTTTGACAGCATGAATAATCCAGTTGAAAAGGTAGACCTGGGAGGCCCAGTGGTTGAGCATCTGCCTTTGGCTCAGGTCATGATCTTGGGTCCTGGGATTGAGTCCCGTACTGGGCTCCCCGCGGGGAGCCTACTTCTCCCTCTGCCTGTGTCTGTGCCTCTCTCTGTGTCTTTCGTGAATAAATAAAATCTTAAAAAAAAAAAAAAAAAAAAGTAGACCGAAATGTAGAACTGCATCTCTAATTTAATCAGGATCCTTTTGTATGGAACCCAACAAATGTGCATAGTTTCATTTTTCTGAAGTAATACCATGGAAAGTAAACCCGAAGCTTCTTCAAAATGGAAGGAGATGTAGCTTGTAGATGGGCAATGAGACTTATTCAAGTCTGACCCTGCTGTTGATTTTGATCAGGAAGGGTAGCTCATGTTAGTTGCAACTAATTGAGCACTTGGCAGAGTTCCACATTACCTTACTAGAGATGAATTATTTTACAGGTATTTTCGATAAAGCACCCCAGTTTGGTCTATAATCCTTTTGAAAAGACAACGAAAAAGGTCTTGCTACTGTTACTGTTACTGTTAGTGTGGTCAACGGAACTACAGAAGATATGTAGGAATTTTCTGGCTCATTGAGAATGTGCAGGACAATACTAATTGTGGAATCAAAACACAAACATTGGCCAATAGGTTAAAAGGAGAACAGATGCAAAAATGTTAAGCCCCAGAAAATTGGTGGCAGCTGGAAATAAAGAATGCATAATCCACTTTAGAACAGCACACAGGGGAGGCTGGGTGGTTCAGTCGTTTAAAAATCTGCCTTTGGCTCAGGTCATGATCCAGGGGTCCTGGGATCGAGTCCCACGTTGGGCTCCCTGCTCAGCAGGGAATCTGCTTCTTCCTCTCCATCTGCTCACGCTCTCGCTCTCTCTCTCAAATAAATAAAATCTTAAAAAAAAAAAAAAAGGCAAACTACTTTGGATGTGAAAGTGACTAAAAACATGGAAGCCTCTGTCCTAAGTAGAGTTCTTTTTAAGCCTTGGGAAGGTTTCCATGGGATGGGTAATGAAGGGCTACATCATCCCACCTTGACCTGTCCTCTCTGAGAGGAGAGGCACTGCCTTCCTGGGTGTGGCATTGGGGACGTCAATGAGCCAGTGAACAACAGATCCACTCATGCACAGCGCCACGTGAGGCCCATGACATGAGACAAGCACGCAGCGGGGGAACTTACTACCACCGCTCTCAAATCCAAGGCCCGTGCAACCAGCAGTCTGAAAACCTTAAGATTTTTTTTCCTCTTCAATATTATTTTACATTGAACTTAGATGCTCATAAGCTGACTAGCAGTTGGGAATGGGTTACTGAGCTCTCACCCACCATGCCATCTCCTGCTTCCTGGCACAGACTGGAAACCACTAACGCACCCTGCTTTACAAACATCTGAGGTCCTCACATGTCTGACTTTCCATTGAAAGGACTCCAGCTTAAGTACCCTTAGACTGTCAGAATCGACCCTAAAGGGGCCTCTTCTAAATGCAACCGTAACACATTGTCCAAAATGTTCCCAGAGGGAAGAGTACACATGAAACTCATAATAGAAAGTGAATTGAGGGTGACCTGGGTGGCTCAGCGGTTTAGCACCACCTTCGGTCCAGGGCCTGACCCTGGAGACCCAGGATCGAGTCCCACGTCGGGCTCCCTGCATGGAGCCTGCTTCTCCCTCTGCCTGTGTCTCTCACGAATAAATAAATAAAATCTTAAAAAAAAAAAAAAGTGAATCGATAAATACAGAAGTTTATATAAATAAGTATAACATAAAATTCTAACAAGTGCTCCATAGCACTTGGATCTTCTATTTTTACACTCCTTACATTAGGGTCTAGTTATTTGTCTCCTCAACCTCAAGAGTTCTCTTTTTTTTTTTTTCCATCTTTGCAACCTCAACCCTGCACAATTAATATGTGAGGTCCTCAACAGAATAATACATTCCAACAAATCTTCTGTCCTGCTGAGTCTCGCTGACAGCAGAGCAGCTTAGCTGTCACCGAAATACCTGAACAGCTTGAAGGTCAAGACTGCATTTCCAAACACCATGATCACCTCAAGATCTAACTTCCAGGTCTGGTCTCCTGTGAGAAACAGGTATCTCATCTACCCCTTATTCTAAGGTGAAACCTCAGGGGTAAATCCACCAACTGAATTAAAGGTTGTCTAATCCACAATCTTTATGGAGATTTAGGCTTCTGATAAAAGGGAGACCCAAGGTTTACAAGGAAAGGATCTGAAATGCTGCTCTCAGATCTTTCCTTTTATAGACACTTGGCAACTTTCCCAAGAGCTCAAGTTCCCTTTAAAATGCATCACGTGGATAACATGCGTGCATGGACAGAGGTGTGAGGTGAAAGCCCAAGCAGAGGCTTAATTACAAAAAAAGCACAAGGCCATAAAAATTAAGACCTTACCACCCAGAAAATCATGAGTAATCCCAGCTAGAATTATAAATACATTACTGGCTTTTCCCTGAAGTTATTTTCTCCTGGTGTCCATGTGGGAGATACCACTCGGGGGAAATGTCTGTGTGTGTTAACAGAGGGAGGACCCCGTCCCCCAACCTAAATCTCAAATATTCATCCTCCCCTTTCACATCCACTTCCATTCTCCAACTTGGCTGCAAATTTATGTCAAAGATCCCAAACCCCGATTCCACACGATGTCCTGTTTGGAGGACCAGATATGGCTCCCTCCATTCTCCTCTTTCAAAGAGGAGATAAGATCAGAGAAATTCTCCAAATCCCCAGCTTCCCAGAAGGGTTCACAGTAACAGTGCCCACCTCCCCGTTCGCACCAGCCCACGCTGCATCTGTGCCAGACAGTAGGAGCACCCTCCAGGCATCCACCAGCCTGCCAGCTCAGCAGGGCAGAACTGGGCAGACCCTAGGACTGTGCTGTGACTGGCATACCACCAGACTCCCGGGGCAAACGCCCAGGCAATGTGCACTGCCAGGGCTTGGGCAATAACAGGGAGCCCGGCTGCGGCCTGTGCCCTGAGCCCGGCTCAGAACTACCCGAACCTCCCCCCACTAAGCACTAACTCCTCACTTGGCGCTGCGCACCTTCTCCCCCCACCTCCCCACGCGCTGGCACCATACCTGGCAAGCTGGCCACCCGGGAGACACAGCCAGCCAAGTGGGTGACAGCAGGTCTCTGCAAAAGGCAGCACCCCTGCGTCCCGGGCCGAGGAAGGGGCCCTACGTGCACCCCCACCCTGGAGGCGCGGGGCCCTCCCCGCGCTGCCAGCCCCGCGCCCGCTCACCTGCCCGTTCCCCGCGCCTCTGCTCGGAGCCCCTGGAGGCCTGCGGGCTCGCCGCCGCCCGCGCCCAGCAGACCCAGCCCAGGGCCCCGCCGCCCCGGCCGCGTACCCCACTCGCTCGGCACGCTCGGCCCCCGGGCCCCGCCGCCTCCTCGCCCACGCAGCCGCGCCCCTCGCAGCCACCGCAACCGACTAAAAGGGGGACAGACGCACCGCCCCCTGCTCCCACCTTTCGGCCCTCCGTCCCCCCAGAGTCTGGCCCTCTCTTTTGCCCACGCCGCTTCCCTCCTCTCCGCTACTCCTGCGCCTTGGCCCACGCTCCCGGCGCGGACCCTCTACCCCGGGGCCCAGCCCTCCCACTCTCACCTAGGGCCGAGGTCGCCTCTCCACGACCGGCCCCGCGGGTCAGGCGGCGCATGCGCGAGCCCGGCCCCGCGGCTCCATGACAACCCCGCCGGCGCCGGGTCTCGAGCTACTCCCCACCCCCACCCCCACCCGCGCGCCTCCCGCCCATTTCTCCTCCCTCCGCCTCCGCGGCGGCGCTCTCCGGCCACGTGACTCGGCTCGGAGGACCCGGCACCATGGAGACCGCCGACGGTTCTCCTAGAAGGGCCCCGCCCCCCACCGGAAGGCGAGGCGGGACGCCTCTCAGGGAGGCGCGGGCGTCCCTAAGAGGCCTACACTCTCTCCGCGGGAGGCGGGCGTCTCTATGGTTGGTTCCGCGGGTTCGCCGCCATTTTGTACAGGGTTAGGGTCAGGGTCAGGGTTAGGGTTAGAGACCCCTCCCCACCCCGCCCCCTCCCCCAGCGCAGAGCCGGGCGGGCACGGCTCCGAGGCGGGGTTTGGAGGAGCCACGGGGGGCCGGGCGTGGAGCGGACCCGAGCGGACGGAGGTGGCCGAGGGAGTGGCTCCCGGTCTGTACGCAGGGACCCCCGCGGGCCGGCGGTGCGGACGGGCCTGCCGGCGGGCACGTGGGACGGTGGGCGGCGCGGCTGGGCTGGGCGGGCGGGCGTTCCCAGCCACCTGGAGACGGTGGTGCACGAGGCAGGGGCGCGGTCGGTGCTTCTGTCGGTGGCTCCGCGTCGTTGGACGCACGCTTGCTTGCTTTGCCCCCTGCGACCGCGCGAGCTGGCGGGCTGTAAGTGGGTACGGGTCACAGCGAGCACGCGTGTACAGAAGCTCAAGGAAAAGGGGCCGGGATCACCTCTCCTGCATCCGAGCAGGGAGGGCTCCTCATTAGGAGACGGTCCTTCTAAGGTGCATGCACAGGGACCGACAGGTGGAGGCGACTTCTAGAGCTGCCCTATCTAGTCGCCGCTTAATCACTAGCGATGGTTTATTTTTTAAAGATTTTATTTAGGGCAGCCCGGGTGGCTCAGCGGTTTAGCGCCCGCCTTCGGCCCAGGGCCTGATCCTGGAGACCCGGGATCGAGCCCCGCGTCGGGCTCCCCGCGTGGAGCCTGCTTCTCCCTCTGCCTGCGTCTCTGCCTCTTTGTGTGTCTCTCATGAATAAATGAATGAAATCTTTTATAAAAAATTACAAAATTTCAGAGATGACTGGGTAGCTGAGTCGGTTAAGCCTCTGCCTTCAGTTTAGGCCGTGATCCCAGGGTCATGAGACTGGAGTCCAGCCCCTGACCCCTGCTAAGCAGGAAACCTGCTTCTCCCTCTCTTTTAGCCAATCCCAACCCACCCCCACCCCCACCCCCGTGCTTGCTCAGGCTCTAGCTCTCAAAAAAAAAAATATATATATATATATAATATATATTATAAAAATATATATTATATATTATAACGTATATATTTTTATATTATAAAAATATATAATATATATGTTTATATTATATATATATATATTTAAAAGAAATCTAAAATTTCCAGCGCCTCATTTGCACCAGCCTCATTTCAAACCCTCCATGGCCACGTGTAGCTAAACGGCTACCTTATTGGGCCTCGCAGATGATAGCAGCACATTGCCAGTATCACAGAGTTGTATTCCACCACCGGATCGGGATCACGGGTCGGGGAGGAAATCGCCCCGTGTTGGTAATCCGAGCCTTTTTAAGCGCTGCTAGGTCATGGTTAATCACGTTAGTCCTCTAGACACAGATAATGCTAATGCATTACTCCACATCAATGTTTTTATTAGCCTAAGCCCCACCAACAAATAATAATTGAATGCCTACAGCGTGTAAGGCTTTTGTTGAGGGGATGGAGGGAGTGAAAACAATAGTTAACAATTATCAAGTAATTAAGATCCAGGCAGCTTTAACATGCATTCTCTCACGATGCTTCTGCAAATTTATGAGGTTGGTGCTCCTATCATTTGTAGTTGACAGATATGAGAGCAATGAGGTTTATGCTACTGATGACACAAACTACTAAGTCAGAGATCTGAACCATTAACCATATTGCTTCTTTTTATGGGGGGGGGGGACAGAATAAAACAGTCTTTGTCTTCAGACACCTTAGAATCTGATATGGGAAAGACATGCTCTAATAAACTATGTGAGAATGTTGTTAAGTGTCAGAGGATTCTGACCATAAGCTAATTAATAAAATCAAGGAAGAAAAAAAAGAGCCTTCAGTTGTTTTTTTGTTGTCGGAGAAGGAAGAGAGCAGAAGGTAAAGCTTTAAGGACAGATAAAAGTTGGATTTACGATAATGGAAGTAGATGAGGGCATAATGCATACCAGGCAACAGGGAATCAATGAAATAAGGCAAAGCGTGAGGATTATTTTAGTCCCCCAAAGGTGCAAGTAAACCAGACTTACCTTATTTTACCTGTTTTATGAGCAGACATTCATGCTGCAGCAATAACTTGAACTTTAAGGACAAGTTTGCTAATGGAACCAAAATCAGACCAATTTAATTTGACAGGTGTGATTTTTGTTGAGTATGGATTTATATAACTAATGATATAAAATAAGCAATTCGGGGCAGCCCTGGTGGTGCAGCGGTTTAGCACCGCCTGCAGCCCAGGATGTGATCCTGGAGACCCGGATCGAGTCCCACATCAGGCTCCCTGCATGGAGCCTGCTTCTCCCTCTGCCTGTGTTTCTGCCGCTCTCTCTCTCTCTGTGTCTCTATAAATAAATAAATAAATAAATAAATAAATAAATAAATAAATAAATAAATAAATAAATAAATAAATAAAATCTTTTTAAAAAATAAAATAAGCAATTCATAAAAACAGGTAATTTTTTAAATGAATAATATTTTTATATAGCTAAACCAATGTAAAAAATTTTCTTCCTGGGATCCCTGGGTGGCGCAGCGGTTTGGCGCCTGCCTTTGGCCCAGGGCGCGATCCTGGAGACCTGGGATCGAGTCCCACGTCGGGCTCCCGGTGCATGGAGCCTGCTTCTCCCTCTGCCTGTGTCTCTGCCTCTCTCTCTCTCTGTGACTATCATAAATAAATAAATTTAAAAAAAAATTTTCTTCCTGGCTTTGTTCATTTGCCAGGGTTTGTAAATCAGCATCTTTGTTGATGGTTTCCTTGGTGCCATGACTTCTTTCATCTTTACTGTCACGCTTACATTTAGGCTAAGGTTCCTATGAGGAGAGTGGGTATCAGAGCACAATGTCTTCTTGCTGAAGAGTCCTTTCCAGTTGGAGTTCTCCGTACCCCTTGTGTTCAAGACTCGTTTTGCCACCACCACTGCCAGCAGGGGGAGACCTGCTCCCTTAAATGCTACACTCAAGGTTTTGCAAATTGGCTTCTTTTCCTTTCTCCGGCCCTGGAATGCTGCAGCATGGAGTCAGAAGCTGCACTTCCACCCAGCCTACTTTATTAAGCTGTTGACTCCCTTGTCCATATGAAGATTTGCATTTCAGTCCTGCACAAGGATGCCAGGAAGAGTCAACCTTGTGTTCAGTTTCGTTTGAAGATATTTTCAAGTATACAATATGGTCTATAATTTAAAACACTTGTAATTAATTGTCTAATACTTATTTTAATATGTAAAGTTGAATTTAAAGTTAAAATTAGCTTAGAACTATTTTAAAGTAATTGAAATAGAGTGAATAGAGTGAAAGTATTCAAAAGATGAAGTTTCAAATCCCTGCTTCTATCAATATCATTTTATAAAATAAGGGCATTTTGGCCAGCCCAGGTGGCTCAGTGGTTTAGCGCCGCCTTGAGCCCAGGGCGTGATCCTGGAGACCCAGATCAAGTCCCACGTCAGGCTTCTGCATGGAGCCTGCTTCTCTCTCTGCCTGTGTCTTTGCCTCTCTCTCTCTCTCTCTCTGTGTCTCATGAATAAATAAATAAAATCTTTAAAAAAAAAATAAGGGCATTTTAACATCTTTCCCCCACATATACCCAGGAAGGAAGATAGGCCATAATCTCATGATTTAAAAATGAAATAATTTCTACTTCATGAAAAATTCATTGCATGCTTCTTATTTTTCCAGTTTTGTTGAGGACCAGTGAAAACATCACCTCAAGGCATCAGTTCTTGGACCAGCACCTGAGAACCATCTTGTATTTTCCCAAACCTTAGTCTGGCCATCTGTCAAGTAGCTATCCTCTAGACTGAATCTAGCATTAGACTCACAGTGTTTTAAGAGGATTTGCTGGGATGATAGGTATGTGTATACTCTGGAGTCCCAGAGCCGTGAGTTGGTGAGAGAAGAGGACAGGGGCCCTAGCCTGTGCATGGGCAGAGGGATCTACAGGTCCCAGGCTGGCAGGGGCAGAGGTGGGTGACAGTGGGATTCATGCTGCTTTTTTTCTTAGCAGTCAGGTGACTAGGCCCCCATCAGCCAGCTTGGTTTGGGGCTCATATTCTTAGGGGCTATCTGGAAAAGCAGGGAAGACAATAACATTTAAGTCACAATCAGGACATTAATATACAGGCACAGGTTTTATTTCAGGGGCAATGGAAGCCCCACCACCAAATAGCTCTCTGTTTTCTTGCTGGTACCTGAAATTCCTTTAAGTAAAATTGCTTGACTTGCAAATACTCTAGAACCTAAGACAAATTTTTTCATGACCACTAACAGAGTGCTTACTATTTGTTAGTCGCTGTCTTAAATGTCTTGCCCAGATTTACTAATTTAGTCCTCACAGAGTCCCAGGGGATGGTTGAGGTATCATTATTCTCATTTTACAGAGTAAACTAACATAAAAACACCATGTTATTTGCCAGGGTCTCTGGTAGTAAGTAGTGAAACCAGACTTTGAATTCCATAGGCCATGCTTTTAGCCATCCTGCTAGACTGCTTCCATGTTCAAGTGGAAGTGGTACCACCACACCCTTTCCTACTGTGCTGAAGGGGAGGCCAGTGGGGAGCCAGAAGGCACTAGGTACAAGCACTTGTGTGGGAAAGGATGCCAGGAATGGAGACCGGACACCACAAAGGTAAACTTTGCAGAAAACCCCTCCATCTGGTTGTCTACTCCACCCATGATAGAGATATTTTGTGTGGGGTGGGGATGGGAGGTAGTGCTGATTTCAAGCCACTTACCTTTCCAAACGATGCGACAGCTGCCTTTTACCTGTTAGATCTATCTTGAATCTTATCAGTGGAAATATTTTTCAAGTGTCCTCTCCCCCCACTGAATATGAAGTTTTTGACATGTACTCATAACGTCTCCTTCACTCAATGGCCCAGAAAGCTGTTCAATTTCCCCTTTGGGTGGAACCATTTGATTCTACCATTTGACAGGTTCTCCAGGGCCACATCTCCTATCTTGCCTTATGGGCTGCCCTCCCTTCTGTAAATAGCCGTTGGGTCCCAGCTATGTTCCCCAGCATGGGCACCCCCAGCAGAAAGCCAGAGGGGGCTGGGGCTCTTCAGTGGAACCTGATATTTCAGTAATAGGACGCTGGCTACAAAGCCCAAGATCAGGAGCAGCCTCTACACAAGACATTATTCCTCAGATGAAACACTTGTTGTTTCTGGCGACTCCATCTAGACTGGTTCGTGTTGCAACTTCTTGGGTACCTATCTGTCTTCCCCACTGGAATCCAAGCACCTTCAGGGCAGGGATTTTTTTTTTAATTTTTTTTTAAATTTTATTTATTTATGATAGTCACAGAGAGAGACAGAGAGAGAGAGGCAGAGACATAGGCAGAGAGAGAAGCAGGCTCCATGCAGGGAGCCCGACGTGGGATTCGATCCCAGGTCTCCAGGATTGCGCCCTGGGCCGAAGGCAGGCGCTAAACCGCTGTGCCACCCAGCGATCCCCAGGGCAGGGATTACATCTAGTGTTTTTCTTCCACAAAGCAAAAAACATCACATAGTAAATATTCAACCAAGGTGTCGTCAGTGGGACCCCTGCTTCCTGAAAATTTAACAGTGCACTCACACATCAGTGTCGAGGCTCTAGAAAAGGAGAACTGCACCAGCCAGGCGAGCTGAGTCACTTATGTGGCCACTGGTGCAAGAACAGACTGGAGAGCTTTTCTTTTGTCAGTTCCCAGACTCACCCTCTGCTCTGTCCCACCTCCAAGCCTCTTGCACACAACTATATGTATCACTGGGGCTTGTTGAAAGGTGGAGTGAAGGTCGCTGCTGACAGGTTTTGCTCCACACTTTGTAATTCTGGCAAAGAATCTGTTGTTACTACTAAACCCCCACCCCACCCCAGTCATTGGAGGTCTCTCCTGTTCTGGGCATTTGCTCAACAATGCCCTTGAATCCTCCTCCCTGACATTTGATTGGGCTCTATTGGAATAGCTGGCTTTGTTTGGAATTCCATGAAGAAACTCATAAAATCCAGCAGTCAGTGGAGATGACCGATGTAGTGGCTCTATTTTGCAGTCAGAGACAAGCCCAGAACTTCACACACCAGCACTCCTCTTTCCAGCACCAGATAGGCAGAGCTGGTGCTTTTGACAGGCTTTGCTCCACACGGTTGGCCAGCTGGGCAACATCAAAACATGTTGGATAAATGGGCACCAGATGTTGGGTTGAAGCCTTACCCAACTGTTCATCAAAACTACCTGGTTGATTTTATCTCAATTCAGAATCTGCTGTGCTCTCTCTCCAACTGATGGCCTGATTCCAGAGTCCAAAATCTCAAAATTCAGTCTCAAACAGGAGACCGGAAAGCAAGCAATTTCTGAAGAAGTTTCAAATATATTTGTGGGAATAGGGAGTGGGCAAGTATTCTTTTTTTTTTTTTTTTCTAATCCGGAAGATGGTCCTTTTAAAACTCCACATGAGGAAGATGAGTACTCTTAGCCTTCTAAATTTGAAGTGGCATTTAAATTTGATTTCCATTTTTCTTAATGTTAGAGAAGCTTTGAGACGTTCCTTATTCATCCTCCAGCGCTTTGTCGGGTTTTCAGCGTATTTCAAAGACAATGCTGTCAATACCTACAGTGGAGTGAAGTCTTTAAGAGGCAACTCATTTGCCTAAAAGGTCTGGGAAGTCCCGTCCAGACAAAGAAATTAGTAAGAGCATTTTCTTCAGGTATAAAAAGGTGCAGTTTATTCACTCAGAACTTTGGTTTCTTTGAGAGTTGAGTGTCCCTTTTAAGATGTAAAAAGGATGCTTTTATCTGATAAAATCTCATCCCAGCTGGAGTCACGGGACGTGCTGTTCTGGAGCCCTTCTGGGATTGACAGCCGTCTGTATGCAGAACTACAGTGCTTTTGGTCTCCTGCTTTCTGGACAGGGATAACAGGATAACCCACAGGATTTACCCACAGGGTAAATCCAAGAAAATTCACCAGAATGTCTTGTGCTAATAGTTTCACAAAATTCTCCCTCCAGCACTTTCTGACAGGGCATGGGGATTTTCTTGTGTCATCACACTTCAGGAGTGACTGTGTCATCCAGATGCAGGTGTTCTTGGCTGTCCTTTACCTGTTGTCTTCTCATGTCACATATAGCCAAGAAAGCAGATGACAGGTTCATCTCTATTACACAGGGAATTACCAAGTGGTTGCCTAGCAACTCGGCACCATCTACACGGTCTCTGTTGTGGAATGTAGAGTGGTTGGCTTTCAAGAATGACTCTATTTGCATATTTCTTTTGGGCCTCTAGAAAAACCCGTATGTTTTCCTAGATGTAAGGCTATTAGAATGGCCTTTTCGTATTGCTTTACCCTGGTATTCATTTTATAGTAGTAGCCCATTATCGTAAAAAAAATGACAGTTATCTGATCAAACCATGAATACAGCAATTGCTTCAATTAAATTCAATTCAGGAAGCATCCTCTGGGTGTTAGATACCATACTAGATACTGTAAAGAGTTATAAGGAAGAACAAGTATGGCCCCTGTCTCAGGGAACTTCTGTGTGTCGTAGATGTGTATAAATCATTTGTTTACACGTGTGAAACAGACAGCTGTGATGTGTGTGGAAAATGAAGGTATTTTTATTTGGAAGAGTTCCTTTGTGTTTGATCAAAGGATTTTTCACTTTTACTTAGATCCCTTCCTTTATAGCTTATAGCCACAATCAGTTCAAAAAGCTGCAGTCAGTTCAAAATCACTTTTAAGACATCCTCTTATTGGAATCTCAGCAATTAGCAGCTCTTACACAGCTCATGCTGGAGTCTGACACTGCCAGCGTTATCGAGTGGGGTGATGCTGCCCTGCGTCTATACTGCAGGCTTCCTGCATAATTTCTGCCAAGGTGTTTACAGCCTCCCCACCTCTATTCTGCACATTCCAGTTGAAACGAAGCCCCTGGCCTTTCTTTGTCTACTTTGCAGCAGTGCCATCACCATCTTCCCCTAAGGAGGGACTTCAGAATGTTCCAGATCTTGAGCTAGGGAATCTTCCAATCACCTGAGCGAAGTTCTTTCCCCATGGGGAGACGGTTGCTAGACAGAACCTGGGGTTTGACTAGCCCCTGTCTCTGGAGCTGATTCGTTTGGTGAACTGGTTTCCCATTTTCCTCCGGAGGGGTCCAAGGGCATGGTGTGAAGTACCTGCTCCTGACAGCCTTGGCTCACAATCCTGTGCATGCTCATTACCTACCCTCCTGAGTGGACTATATCTGGAATCCACAAAGAAAGAGGAAGCTTTTGAGGACAATTGTAGCGTGGCACCAGAGTTCGGCTCCAGCACGTTCTATTAGCGCACTTCAGTTGCTCTGCTCACCCTCTCTGATCCCAGTGCAGTACCTGCATCTTGCTCATTGTCTCCACCATCTCATTGCCTTGGATCCTTAGCCGTTCTCAAGAAATCTTTCAGGCTTCTTGGGTTCACATGGAGCTCCTGACCTTTGCTTCCAGACCCCATGTTGGGCAGATGAAAAAGGCCAGAGGGGAGAGGAGGACTGAACAAAGCAGACACAGCATTGATGTTTGCCTCATGCTTCTTTATTCCATCCTCACGCCTTCTCCCTAGAACCTCCTGCCCTTTCCACAGATGAAGCTCCAGAAGTGCCCATCACACTACTGAGGACTAACATATTCTTATCCCAAGGCAGCTTTTCACTTAAGATCAAGCCAGCCAACATTGACTATGAGCTATGTGTCTCCTAAGGGTCAGGGATACAGTAAAGAATAACACAGTTTCTACCCCTGAGCTGGTCACAGATGGGTTCTGTTAGGTGATATAATGAGGACTGGGAACACAAAAGAGCAGTGAATTCAGGTAGCGGGCGGGAGTTCAGGAAAAGATGTGCAGAGAGCCAGTAAACTAGACCTGGGAGGCTGGCAGATAAGGGAGGTCTCTCTATCTGCCTTTGGGAATGGGCCAAGAGCAGAGCGTCTGTTCCCTTCAATGTTAGGAAATCCTTTATGGCTCTGATCTAAATCCTTTCCCTTGCAGTTTACCTTGTATTCCCTCTCATTCCGATGTCAGGTGAAATAGCAAAAATCTTTGCCTAATAACCTAATTACTCAGAAGCCTCTAGCACATCATATCTGGTGCTGTACCCTAACATAGGAAAAAACTCCTCCCACCCCAAAACCCTGCAGCTAGACTTCTCCAGCCACTACCCTAGGAAGAGTTTCTGAGTGGTGTCCTCCTAACTAGGGCTCTGCCTGGAAGGTGGAGGGAGACCAGGCAATCAGCTACTGGGGACTCTGCCCCAGATAACCGCACTTGGAAGAGTCTATACTAGAAGCATGTTTCGTGGCATCTTTACTAAAGACAGAATTTTTTTAATGTTTTATTTATTTATTTATTTGAGAGAGAGAGAGAGAGGCAGAGACACAGGCAGAGGGAGAAGCAGGCTCCATGCAGGGAGCCCGACATGGGACTCGATCCTGGGTCTCCAGGATCACACCCCAGGCTGCAGGTGGTACTAAACCGCTGCGCCACCAGAGCTGCCCTAAAGACAGAATTTTTGAAGTTAAGTGACTCATAGACAAAGTCCAGTGTTTCACAGCATCCTGCTCCCAGATGTCACCAGCCTAGGGGCTGTCATATTGACATACAGACCTAAATTGCATTAGTTCTGAGCCTTTTTGAAGGCCTATAGGACTTTCTTCTGGTTCCCTCCCCTGCTAACTCCTCCTCAGTGATTTGAGCATGCCGCTGAGGGATCTGGTTCACAGCAGATCCACAATGCTCTCCAGTTACAATCTCCCCATTGGTGGTCTACCTCTCACATCCCCTTAAAAGAGAGGTACCTCATCAGCATATGTGTCCTCTATGAGAACAGTATTCTTATAATGGTCACTCCTTGGGGTGCCTGGGTGGCTCAGTTGGTTAAGCAGCCAACTCTTAATTTTGGCTCAGGTCATGATCTTAGGGTGGTGAGATAGAGCCTCTCATAGGACTCTCCACTCAGTGGGAGTTGGAGCCTACTTGAGATTCTCTCCGTCTCCCTCTGCCCCTCCCTCTGCTTGTGTGCTCTTTCTCTCTAAAATAAATAAATCTTTTTTAAAAAAGTAATGGTCACTCTGTTCTGCTGGGCACTACATTCTTTCCTGGGGCAGGTTGGCTGTACTTTGTTACCTATGTCCCAGAGCAAAACTGTTTATATCTTCAGTTGCTCGAAGTCTTACATGATTATTCCTCTCTCACCCAACTTCACCCCTCACTGGGGCTGAAAATGAGTCTCTCAGGCCAAGATGGGGGCTGAGGATATGATAGTTCTTCCCTTTTTCTTTCTCTACAGGGAGCTCTTCACCCAAACAAAGCAATTCCCACAAAACAAAACAAAACTCGAAACCTTTCTACTTCAATAAAAAATAACAAAAGCGTGTCAATTGATTGCAAACAGATACTAATACTTGGGTTGTGGGCTGTTGGTGGTATTCTGTGAACTCCATCCCATAATTCATAAAACTCAGGAGTATTGGTTTCTTATATGACTTGAAAATGAGATCAAGACTACTCACCGACTTCTTAAAGGCACCTCTTACTTCCCTAAGGGATACAACGCATGAAAAGCTCCTATCTCAAAAAAAAAAAAAAAAAAAAAAAAAAAAAGAAAGAAAGAAAGAAAAGCTCCTATCTCATGGGAAATCTGTGAGAATGCCATTTTAAGAGAAATTAGCAATGGTTGCAGTTCAAAGTTAACATCGTTTTGTCAGATGGGGTTCTTGCTGTATAAGAATTTTGTCTGTAGACTCTGAGAAACATCCATACCATCACCCTCCACTTCCATTTGCCCCCAGAATGAATGAAAACTGTAGTGGACCCTTGAACAACACGGGTTTGGACTGTGTGAATCCATTTACATATTTACTTCGTTTTTGGTTTTTTTTTTTTTGTTTTGTTTTGTTTTGTTTTGTTTTTAAGATTTTATTTTCTAAAGTAATTTCTAAACCCAACATGGGGCTCAAACTTACAACCCAGAGATCCAAAGTCCCATGTTCTATGGACTAAGCCAGCCAGGTGCCCCTGCTTGAGTCCATTTATGCAGAGATTTCTTTTGATAAATACAGTACAGTACTGTAAATGTATTTTCTCTTCCTTACAATTCTCCTAGTAACATTTTCTTTTCTCTAGCTTACTTTATTGTAAGAATACAGTATACAATACATACAATATATAAAATATGTGTGAATCAACAGCTTATGTTATTGGTAAAGCTCCCAGTGAATAGTAATGCTATTCCTAGTTACATTTTGAGGGAGTCAAAAGTTATACTCAGATCTTTGTCCAGGAGTCAGCACCCCTAACCCCCTCATCATTCAAGGATCAAATGTATGTAGATCCAGATAATGTAAAAAACAGAAATAGAAATGGGATAAATAAAATCTTTTATTTTTTTAAAATTTTTTTCTTTTATTTATTTATGATAGGCACACAGTGAGAGAGAGAGAGAGGCAGAGACATAGGCAGAGGGAGAAGCAGGCTCCATGCACCGGGAGCCCAACGTGGGATTCGATCCCGGGTCTCCAGGATCGCGCCCTGGGCCAAAGGCAGGCGCTAACCGCTGCGCCACCCAGGGATCCCCAAATAAAATCTTTTAAAAAGTAAAGTATCTGTTAGTCTCTACAGGGAAAGCTGGAAGAAATCACAGCAGCTCAGGCACATCACTGTGACTTTCCCAGGGTGATGGAGTTTTTCCTGGGAGCGGTTCTGTGCCCACACATCATGCCACCCTGTGTCTCCAGCACAAATATGAGGCCTGGGACTGACAGGCCCATCCTGATGTACTACCTTCTCTTAAGTTACAGTGGAGGGATGCCTGGGTAGCTCAGTTGGTTAAGTGTCTGCCTTCGGTCCAGGTCATGGTCCCAGGGTCCTAAGATCAAGCCCCACATTAGGATCCCTGCTCAGCAGGGTGTCTGCTTCTCCCTCTCCCTCATATATATATCTCAAATAAATAAAGTATTTTTTTTTAAGTTACAGTGAAAAAGTCAGTCTAATGAGGCCAGTCCTAGACCCAGAGAGAATGGGAATGATGGTGGCTAGATGAATGTGCATGTGCTCACTGACATCTAGCCTCAGTCAAATCCCCTTTTCCACTGGAAGCTGGTTCCTCTGAACCACTGCTAATCTCAGAAATCATTGCTGTGTTTTCCCCCAACAATATCATTCTTCCTACCGAGAGCACTGGTGATGCAGCATATCTTAAAAGACTGTTTCACTATTATGTCTGGGATTTTTTCCAAGCCATGGACACTTTCTTCAAGTCTGATGCTGGCACTTTTTTGATCTTACCAGAAGGATCCTTCGTATGTGGGGAGTGACAAACAACAGTACTGCTGAAATCAGGAAAAGCAGAGCTCCTACTCCTGCCTGCAACCCACTCGCCATTGGCACAAAAATATATTATGACAACAAAAGGCATGCTATATTGTGTCATATCCTTGGAAAGTCCAGTGGGTGTCACTAAATGGTCATGACTTTGGCATTAACAATGTTTTGTAGCATGAATGGCCTCTGCCAAAGACCCAACCCCAGCAGCAAAGACTATTCTCACTCTGAGCATCCCTCAACCATCTCCCAAACTTTGGGCTGGATCCATCTAAGTGGGGGAGCTTTGAAGCTCTCTGTACTGGATGATGATTGGAATTACAGTAGCAGATGGATTGGCTTTCTTTTATTATTTTTTTTTAAAGATTGGCCTTAAATTGACTTTGATATAAAGGGTCTGCTGACATGCTGCCATTTCCCACTTAGAACCTTGTCCCTTTTGCTGTTTCTGTATATTTATCCTGCACATCTTGTGGACTGTTGCTCATCCATTCATAGCTACCTTGCTGTCCCCTGTCTCATGGTCTCTCGGCAGCCCCTAAGCTGAGGCTCTTGGCCTTATGGGGGGAAGGGGTATCACTACCCATGTTCTGCCGGCGGCTAGCTATACTGTAGCCCTCCTCCATCATACCCCTCCCCTCCCAGGCTTCTGTCATCTTCTACATCCCTGATGCCCAGGCCACCCATTGGCCCTACCCCACTGGATGATGTGGACCAAGGGCCTCTGACCTGAAGCACCCAGGGCACTGCAGGGTCGGGGGAGGGGCGCTGTGGCTGGCAAGGACGCTCCCCTACTGTGTCTACACGTGCACAGGCATGGCTGGCAGAGTGCTCTCTGGGACTGGGGCAAGGGTGGGTGTCTGTAGGCACTTGACCTGTGCACTGTTGCCTTGGAAAACAGGAGTCCTTAGCAATGGGTTCTGCCCAAAGTCTAGAAAACAAGTCAATAAGTAATTTTACATCTTCTTCAAATGATGAAAGAAACTGACTATAGGGCAGCCTGGGTAGCTCAGCAGTTTAGCGCCGCCTTCGGCCTGGGGCATGATCCTGGAGTCCTGGGATCGAGTCCCACATCGGGCTCCCTACATGGAGCCTGCTTCTCCCTCTGCCTGTGTCTCTATCTCTCTGTCTCTCTGTTTCTCATGAGTAAATAAATAAAATCTTAAAAAAAAAAAAAAGAAACTGAGTATAGAAACTGGCTTTTATGGTCTAAGTTTATTCTAAGTGCAAAACTAAATATTCTGTTACCATTGTTACTTGTTTAAAATCCCTCTTTTGGGGTGCCTGCGTGGCTCAGTTGGTTAGGGTGTCTGCCTTCAGCTCAGGTCATGATTCCAGGGACCTGTGCTGGGCTTCCTGCTCAGCAGGGAGTCTGCTTCTCCCTCTCCCCCTGCCCCTCCTCCCTCTGCCCTGCTCATGCTACCTCTTTCTCTCTCAAATAAATAAATAAATAAATAAATAAATAAATAAATAAATAAAATCTTAAAAAAAAAAATCCCTCTTGGGATCCCTGGGTAGCTCAGCGGTTTAGCACCTGCCTTTGGCCCAGGGCATGATCCTGGAGACCCGGGATCAAATTCCGCATCGGGCTCCCTGCATGGAGCCTGCTTCTCCCTCTGCCTGTGTCTCTGCTTCTCTCTCACTCTGTGTCTCTCATTAATAAATAAATAAAATCTTTTTTTAAAAGATTATTTATAATAGACAGAGAGAGGCAGAGACACAGGAGGAGGGAGAAGGAGGCCTATGCTGGGAGCCTGATGTGGGATTCGATCCCGGGACTCCAGGATCGCACCATGGGCCAAAGGCAGATGCTAAACCTCTGAGCCACCCAGGGATCCCCAAATAAATAAAATCTTTTAAAAAAATCCCTCTTGATTCAACATTAGCTTTGGCCAATGAGGTGTCTGGGGCTGGAAGTACATGAGATCTCTATCAAATGAACGCAGAATGTTACTTCTACCCAATATGCAATTTCCAGAAAGGAGAGGAAAGCCTCAATAAGCATCAAGCAATCAACAGTCAGTGACAAAAGCAGGTCAAGGCTGAAGCAGAGCATTGGCACAAGTGTTCTTAAAAGATACGATTAGGTGCCCAGTGTTTAATCAACGTGATGCTGTGGCTATTTCTTTCTCATAGTGGCTGAGATGAAATTATGAAAAGATGGTTTCTGGGTCTCAACACGAAGAGATGGCGCCCGGCCACAGGGAACCTTCATGTGCATCGATCGGACAATAAACAAACACCTAAGCAGGTCTTCTCTACACATTACTCTAAATCTTCATTGATAAATCACTATACTATATATGGACTTATGCATTTTGTAATGCATTGATTCTAAGTTAGTTTGTTATACAGACAGGAGCCCCATGCATATATCTTCCTGGGGCCTGACTTAAAGTGGTCCCTACTGAGCACTGTACAGCCAACGACATAGTGAATTTCAGAGATATTAGAACATGAAGAAAACTTGGTTGTGTTGCTTGGTGATGGACCCTTGACCAAATCAGAGCAATAAACTGCAATGAAACTTTTGCTAG
This sequence comes from Canis lupus familiaris, assembly GCF_011100685.1. Lineage (NCBI taxonomy): Eukaryota > Metazoa > Chordata > Mammalia > Carnivora > Canidae > Canis > Canis lupus. Next base: position 50,229,850 of record NC_049229.1, on the reverse strand, counting down.
GAATGCATAAAGAAAAACACTTGATGGGGCACCTGGGTGGCTCAGTTAGTTAAGCGTCTGCCTTCAGCTCAGGTCATGATCCCAGGGTCCTGGGATCAAGCCCCACATCAGGCTCTCCTGCTCGGTGAGGAGCCTGCTTCTCCCTCTCCCCCTTCCCCTGTTCATGCTCTCTCTCTCTCTCTCCCTTGCTCACTCTCTCTCTCCAATAAATAAATAAAATCTTAAAGAAAAATACTTGGCATTTTTTCCTCCACAAGTCTCAAACCAGGAACATACAGGACTGGAACACTGGCAGCCGTCTTGCCCCTATGCTAAGAGAAGAGGAGGAAGAGCAAAGTCAAGAGATAAAGATAAAACCAAATTCCAGTAATATTGTTTGAGTTCCTGGGTCAAACTAGGCCTGATCCAGCACTATGCCAAAGTCCCTGGTCTTCTCAGTTACAAGAGATGATATCCATCCCCTTGTAAGTCACTTAGAGTTGAATTTTCGGTCACTTAGTGCAACCAAGAGAGTATTGATACAATGATGTAGAGTGAGGAAAATTCTCTTGGGATCTGTGTAGCCTAGCTCTGCCCTGGATCTCCATAGCTGTCTAATTGCTGAATGGGCACTGCTTCTAACCAGTGGTTCTCAACCAGGAATGGCTTCATCCCCCAGGAATATTTGGCAATGTCTAGAGACAGTTTTGATTGCCACAGTGAGAGGGAAGGGGGAGGGAGGGGATGCTACTGACATCTTGTGGGTGGAGGCCACATCCTAAACACCCTACAATGCACAGGGTCGCCCCCACAACAAAGAATCATCTAGCCGAAAATGTCGTCAGTGCACTGCCGAGGTTGAGAAGTCCCACTAGCCCCATGCTGAGTTCAGACACTCTGGAATTACTCCCTAGTCCAAACACGCTTGGGAAACTGAGCTCCCTGAAAGAGCTGTGTTCTCACCAGGGGAGGCCTCACCCCGAGACCCTCCAGGGCTTGCCAGCTCCAGGCAGAGTGACTGCAACTTGGTCATGATTAAGCTCTTTGGGAAACTGATCCAAGAGGCCAGCCATTGCCCGGTGGGGGTTATGAGTGCTTCTTGGCACCTGAGAGTGAGAAATGGGAGGCCTGTGACAAAGAAATTTTATTTAAGGCCTAGCACCTTTTAAAGAGTGTTGGAGCCCTCTCTCCAACAGACTGAAAAAACAAGGCTTGTTTAGGTCTGAAATACCACTGTTATCCTTAGCATGATAAATGCTTTTTACTGAAATGTGAAGAACCAGGGGTCTCTACTCCCTGAATCCTCTGTGCTGGCTTTTCTAGAAGCCCTGATTGTGGAATGCCTTGGTTTCCCAGGCGCATATCGCCCTAGCATTCCAGCCCACGCCTCAGCTCAGCTGGGTCCTTTCTAAGAGCTTCCTGGTGGGTGTCTGCTCAGCAGACCAGTGCTCTGAAGACCCTGGGCTCTGCAGAAACCCAGCTCCCACCTGGTCCTGGCGCCTTCTGTCCAAGGCCTGCCCTTCTTTACAAGCCGGCCTCCCAAAAAGGGACCGAGCTACCCAACCTTGCTGCAAGGACACTGACAATCGGGGGGCTCAGAGGCAACCTTATTCTTTTTTCCCAATACTAACAAATAAGACCCTTAAAGCACTGATCAGACCACAGCTCCAACAACCCTGGGGAATTGAGTTGTTGTTTTTGTTTTTGTTTTTGTTTTTGTTTTTTAGCGGAAATGTCCCCCCTGGTGTTCAATCAGGCTTTGCCGGGACCCCTCCCCCACTCAGTTGACTGCACAAAGCTTTCGAAAAACAGCTCTGGTTTCCAGGCGGAGCTGTATCCACCCAGGAACCTTGCCTCCACCACATGCAGCCTGCGGACCTCAGGCCTCGCCTCCCCCTCCAGGGGTGAAGTCAGGCCAAGACAGGGTGAAGAATTCAGAGGGTGTGGGTGTTTTGCTGGGGACAAGGAGTCCCTTTTTGTTTGTTGTTCTTGGTGTCATTTCCAGACAGATAGGAAGGGAAAAAGCAGTAAACATTCTTCACTTTTGGACAAAAGCTGAGATGAAATTTTTGTCAGGAACCTCCCTGTGGGCCAAGGGTTCTGTCGTCGGAGGTGGAGGGTGGGGAATGGAAGACCCAACTTCCCTCGAGAAAGGTTGAGAGGTTGAGTCGGACGAAGCCAATCCCTCAGATGTGGGATGTAATCACAACGCCCCTCGATGGTTGCCCCTCGCTGTCCACGTGAGCTGTTCAGCAAGGGAGATGCGCCCCTTCTGTTCAGGCTCAGGTAAGGTCATTTTCTGTCACAGAAAAAAATATTTGATCCATTTAGAGATTAAAGCCTCCAGTCACAGGGGCACCTGCCTGGCTCAGTGGGGTGGTGCGTGCAACTTCATCTCTGGGTTTTGAGTTCGAGCCCCATGTTGGGTATAGAGATTACTTAAAAACAAAATCTCTCTCTCTGTCTCTCTTTTTTTAAAGAAGCATCCAGTGTAGCCTGGGTGGCTCAGGTCATGATCCCAGGGTCCTGGGACTGAGTCCCACATCAGGCAGTGGGGAGCCTGCTTCTCCCTCTGTCTGTGTCTCTCTGCTTCTCTGTGTCTCGCATGAATAAATAAATAAAATCTTTTTTTTTATTTTTTTTTTATTTTTATTTATTTATGATAGTCACAGAGAGAGAGAGAGAGAGGCGCAGAGACACAGGCAGAGGGAGAAGCAGGCTCCATGCACCGGGAGCCCAATGTGGGATTCGACCCCGGGTCTCCAGGATCGCGCCCTGGGCCAAAGGCAGGCGCCAAACCGCTGCGCCACCCAGGGATCCCCCTAAAATCTTTTAAAAATAAAAGTAAAAAAAGCATCCAGTCATAGATATGACACTCATCTCCCTTCAGAGAAAAAAAATCTTCCTCCTCCTGCTCTAGGGTCTGTGGTTGGGCTGATGGCGTTCAGGAACAGGGCTGTAGTAGGCTTTGGTCTTTTTCTCACCTGACTGCCTCCCCTTCCTTGCTGGTTGCTTCCAAGGTCTCAGTGGGAGGACTGGTGGGGGGAGAAGAAGTGAGACCAGGGGAATAGGGCAATTCTTTCATGGCAGAGTTGCAGTGTGCTCTGGGCCCAGCAGATGGTGAAAGCTGTTTCCTGGGGCATCTCTTGGGTTCTTCAGAGGTTCCTATCTCTGCATCTCTTTTACAGGTAAGCCACCTGCAACTCCATCTTCAGCCCCTAGGCAACCCAGCATGCCCTTCCAGCTTCTTCCTGCTAAGATCCCTTTACCGCTTTAGGAGGCATTACTGGGCTTAAAGTGATCCCTGGCTGGATCTCTGTCCCACAGCCTGCATCTCGCCCCAGGGAAGCCCTGACAGGGCCCCACTCCAACCCCAGTGCCACGCATCCCCTTGGCATGGGCCTGTGGGGGCCACAAGCCGAGGAAATTCTGGGGCCACCAGAAGCTGGAAGAGATGAGAAAGGATTCTCTCCTTTGGTGGGAGAGCTAGAATTAAGATCCAGACTCTCCACTCTGGTCTTGGATTGTGTTTCCTGCTGAAACCTTGATCTCACACTTCTGGCTTCCAGAATTGTGAGAGAGTAGATGTATCTGTTGTGTTAAGCCTCCTTGTTTGTGATACTTTGTCATAGCAACCCTAAGAAACTAATGCAGTCGTAAGAAACATTGTCATCTCTTCCTTGCTCTCTCTCAAATCACTCATCCTGAGGGAAGCAGGCCACCATGTCATGAAGATCCTCAAGCAGACCTATGGAGAGGTCCACATGGCAAGGAACCAAGGCCTGTCAACAGCCAGCACCAACCTGCCTCCATGTGAGTGAGTAGCCTTAGAGAGCAGGTCCTACAGCCCCGGTTAGGCCTTCAGATGGCTGCAATCCTAGTTGACATTTGACTGCTACCTCCTAAGAAACATGGAATCAGAACACCCAGTTAAGCCATTCCCCAGTTCCTGGCTCACAGAAACTGTGAGATGATCAATGTTTATTATTATTATTTTAAGCTGCCAAGTATTGAAGTAATCCCTTATGCACCAGTAGATAACAAATACTGATATCCATTATACTGGGGCCTTGTTATAACCTGAAACAGGAAGAGTTGCACTGTGGGGTCCTCATACATCACTTGGAATGGTTGGGGGCTGCAGTGCCATTCTCTTTGGGGACATTTCCAGCAATGGCTCTTCAACCATTTGTGGTTAGGTGTCCCAGTTATTCCTTTACCAATGGGCACCTTCCCTGTGCCAGACACTGTGTTAGGGGCTGGGGCTATGGGTGTGAACAGTCCTGTTCATGACCAGTCGCCATGATGGCCATCCCTCTGCTGGTGGGCAGGTATGGGCAAGGAAGACTGCCCCCATTTGCAGAGGCCTGAGGAGGAGGGGGCATGGGGACACTAGGAAGAGGAGCCTTCAGCAGTAGGATCCTGTAAAGGCAGGAAGAGCACTAAGTTTGAAGGTCCACAGAGCAGTGGGAGGTAGCACTGGAACTAGCATCACAGCTCTCCACTCTTGGAGTTCTACTTCTTGAACTGCTCACAGACTGGTTCATGGTACCAGGGTCTCTGCAGATACTTGGAGTCAGGGACTTGAATCCTGCAGGGGCACTGTTGTCTGGATGATAGTGTCTCTATGGAAAGATGGGAGCCCAAAGTCCCCAGATCTTGTGTCTGGTGTGCCAACTTGGCTAAGTCCCTCCCTTTGGGGATCCTTTGAACCATGACACATTAGCCACTTATTCTGAAAAGCCTGAGGGTGAGAAGCCTGGCCCTCTGCAGTCCTAGTCCTTCGTACTGGTATTTTCTAGAAAGGTTAGGTCAGATTTTGCCACCTACAGGAATCTTCCAGGCTGGTCTTTCCCAAGGCAACTTGTACACCTTGCAGGTAAGAATAGCCACCATTTCTGCAGCATCTACTCAGCAGCAAGTGATTTCTAATCTTCCCAGCACCCTTCAAGGCAAGGGATTATGACCCACATTTAGCAGTTCTGAAGAGTAATATTCAAGAACAAGCCCCAGGTCACAAAGCTAATGAGGGGCAGAGTGGGGATTCCAACCTCGACCTGTCAAACCCTAACACCCCTCATGTCCACCTGCCCTTCACTCAGGGGCATTCGGTCTGAGGATTAAAGCCAGTGCCCCAGGAACTGGAATCTTCTCCAGCCTCAGGGGCTTACCAAGGAGGGGTAGACACGGAACAGTGAGGCTGCAAAGAGTGGTAGCTAAAGAGGATGGGGTCTGAGGCCAGATTGCCCAGGTTTGCAGCCTAACTTCCCATTATGCTCCTAGCTGCTGATTCCTCATCTGAAAGATGGAGAGAAGGGCACCTAACTCCTTGGGTTGTCGGGAAGATTAGATGAGATAATACATGAAATTCATGGGAAGAGTAAATAGTCCATGATGTTTGTTTTCTATGAATAAATATTATTGACATTACTGTCCCTTCATGGCCACCAGACTCTTCTATCAGGTCAATATTTGCAAAGGAACACATTTACATGAAACAGATATAAAATTGGAGGCTGATGGAAATTTGTGGCTGGAAGGCTGTTTTCTGCTTTGGGGAGAGATTCTTTCCCAGCTCTAAGACAGCTCCCTGTGCAAGGTGATGAGTGTGATTAATTGCAATCAGCTCCTCTCCACATAATGAGGAAAGTTGGATGTCACCCTGTGGCTTCCGTCCAGGTGAGTGCAGTTACCCATTGGGTCCACAGGATGTCGCTAACAATCATGCTTCTGCTACCCGCCGCCAAACCAAGATGCTCAGGGCCTGGAACTCAGGAGCAGACTCCCAGTCGGGGAAGAGACATTACCAGGGGCTGAGCAGTCTTCAGCAAGACCCTTTGAAACCGTTCTTGACACCACAACAAGGTGTGAATAGAAGGGAGGGTATGTGGTGGCCAGGAGTGACCTCGCTTAGGGGGAACCCAGGTAACGAGGTACAGAGCTAGAAGAGTACCAGGGTCTCCTCCTGCCTCCCAATTAGGTATGCCAACCCTACATTTGTCCAGTGTGTGTAAAAGGCTCAGTTGGGAACAAGAGCCTGGTTTCTGGGTCCCTAGGGATGGCCACCTCAGGGAATGTGATTTGAAGATAGGGGTTCAGGGAACCCTGGGTGGCGCAGTGGTTTAGTGCCTGCCTTTGGCCCAGGGCGCGATCCTGGAGACCCAGGATCGAATCCCATGTCGGGCTCCCAGGGAATGGAGCCTGCGTCTCCCTCTGCCTATGTCTCTGCCTCTCTCTCTCTCTCTCTGTGTGACTATCATAAATTAAAAAAAAATTAAAAAAAAAATGAAGATAGGGGTTCAGCTGTAAAAAAAATGAAGATGAGAGTTCAGGGAGCCATGGGAGGGCCTCTGCTCCTTTCCCTTAGGCTGCCTACTGATTTCTGCTCTTTTAATGGCAGGAACAATAGAATTAGCAATTCATCCTCAAACTAGGGTGCTCACAAAGCCAGCCCCTCAGAAAAATGCTTGCTCCCAGGCCCTGCTCCTGAGCAGAGGGTTCTTGGGGAGCCTGGGCAAGTGTCTAACTCTGGTGAGAAGAGGCTGCCAGACAGCATGAATTTCTCCACCTAGAACCATTCTTAGAAGCCTACTCTGATTGGAAGGGAAGCACCAGAGATGCAAGAAGCTATGGTCCAGGTGTCTCACTTGCACAAAGGGAAGGCTGTTCTGAGGGGACGAGAGCATGTTTGTGGAGGGTCCACTGTGTGTACACAGTAGATGCCTGGGAAGCTCTGTTCCCATCTCCTTCCGCGCTTCCTCAGAGCCTTCTAGAAGGGGCCAGCCTAGCCCCATCCCAAGACACTATTCTTTCTTTTCTGATGATCAGTGTTTGGGAGTTCTGTGATTTCTTTCCCCTTTCTCTCCATTTTGGCAGAATCACCTCTCAGCAGAGGAGCTACTTGCCCTGAGGCTCCAATCCACCTGACCTGGAGGGCCTGGCCTCAGGGAAGTCGGCCTGGGCCTGAAAAGCAAACAATGCAGTAGAAAGTGGAGCATTTCCTCCTCTGTGAAAGGGCAGCAGGAGAGGGAGAGGGCCTTCTCCTCCAGGCACTGTGCTTTTGACTAAGGCAGTTAGCGAGGAGTTTAGGGAGGGGAACAGCCTTCACACCTCCCATCTGTGGACCTGGAGCAGGGAGGATGACCCCCACCCCTACTGAGAGGTGGAATCCCTGGAGGAGAAGGGAATGCCCAGGACTTGGAAGTGTGGGTTTTTTTGGAGAGCTGTTGGAGGTAGGGACAGGGACCCAGAGACATACAACCAGCCTGGGATTGATTTGTTTTTATTGCTTTTTAAAAATCATGTGAATGATCTATGTTCATTGAAAAAAAATTAGAAAACACAGATAAGCCAAGAGGAGACAACGAAAGTCATTTGTTAATGTCTTGGCAAATATCCCTTTTCTATGCTTAGATACATAGAGAATATTTTTGTTTGGTCAATAACATGTTTTCTTACTAAAAAAAAAAATGTTTTCCTACTGTACATTGCTTAAAAACCTGCCTTGTGGAGTGCCTGGCTGGTTCAGTTGGTCGAATTCTTGATCTTGGGGTTGTGAGTGCAAGCTCCACATTGGGCAAAGAGATTACTTAAAAAAAAAAAAAAAAAGAAAAGAAAAAATAAAGAAACCCTGGGGTGCCTGGGTGGCTCAGTTGGTTAAGCATCTGCCTTCTGCTCAGGTTGTGATCCCGGGGTCCTGGGATCAAGTCCTGCATCGGGCTCCCTGCTCAAGTGGGGAGCTTGCTTCTCCCTCTGCCTCTGACTCTCCCTCTGCTTGTGCTCTCTCTCTCTCTCTCTCTCTCTCTCTCTCACACACACACACACACACACACACAGGTTAATAAAATTTTAAAAAGAAAAAGAAAAGAAAACCTGCTTTGTTGTCTTTCTCAACAGAACAATATACTATGACATCTTTTGGGGACCAGAAGGTAAGTGTACTTCATCTCTCATGTTCCTGGCTCTGGGGTGGTGACTGGTGATTGGAACTTGCCCTGGTGACTCTGCCTGTCTCTTCTCGGCAGCAAAAAGGAGCCAGGCGCCCGCATGGGGCTTGGGCCTGGATGTTGGTCCTTGGGCAGCTGGGACAGGCTGGAGACAGCAGGGCAGAGAGCTGTTGCAGAAAAAGGACATGCTTTCCCAACAGAATCTTGATGATCTTGACCACTCCAGCCCCTAACGGAGTAGAGCTCCCTCCCCCCGCCCCGTTCCCCACCCCCACCCCACCCCCGGGGTAGGGGTTGGGGCAGGAAATGAACAAGGACAAAGCTGCACAGAAGGGGGGGATGCAAGTGAAGTAGGCAGGAGCCAAGTTTGCACAAGTGCTTAAGCCCACAGGCTCTGGAGTCTGACAAGGACCTGGCTTCCAATTCTGGCTTTGGCACTAACCAGCTGTGTGGCCTGGATCAAGTTATTTAACCTCTGAGCTTCCAATTACCTAGTTGTAAATCAGAGCGGTACCTACCTTATCCAGTTTTGGGTTTTTATTTTTAAGACTTTATTTATTTATTCATGAGAGACACAGAGAGAGAGGCAGAGACATAGGCAGAGGGAGAAGCAGGCTCCCCTTGGGGAGCCCAATGTAAGACTCAATCCCAGAACCCCGGGATCGTGCCCTGAGCCGAAGGCAGATGCTCAACCACTGAGCTGCCCAGGTGCCCTACCTTATCGAGTTTGTGAAAATTAAGTCAGACCTCCAGTACCCAGGCGATGGTAGCCAGAGTTATTTTTATCATCATCAGGTAAGTGGGCCTGGAGAGCTGTGCACAGAAGATGAATGTGCGTTTCCCCAAGTTCATAGCTATGGCTGAGTTTTTGGTATAGGGCCAGGCTTGGGTGCGGGTAGCTGGGATAGAGATAGGAAGTAATGGGAAGGGAGTTAGAGGGGAGCTTAGCACCATAGCCCCTTTGGAATCAGGTAAAGGCTCTGGTCACCCTTCCAGTTAAGGAAGATGTTGGATGTGTCCATACCACACCCCCCCTTACCTACTGCGCTGGAAGAGGCCCCCTCCTCCTGGGGGTGCAGGGCAAAGGTCTCAGGCTGGATCATAAGAATGAGGAGGGACGCCTGGGTGGCTCAGTCGGTTCAGTGTCTGCCTTTCAGCTGAGTCCTGATCTCAGGGTCCTGAGACGGAGCCCTGTGGTGGGCTCCCTGCATCAGGGTGTTGTGGGGGTCGGTCTGCTTCTCCCTCACCCTCTGCCCCTACCCCCACTTGTTTTCTCTCTCTCAAAAAAATAAATAAAATCTTTAAAAGAAGAATAGGAACAAGGTAGCAGTACCTGCACCTGTTTGTGCAGGTGGGGGAGAGAGGGCTGTATTTAGCTGGAGGACCCTGGCCTGGGAAAGAGGTGGAGAGTGAGTGGTCACTGGAGGATGGCCACCTGGCCGCCAGATCGCGTCTCCAGTGAGCAGAAGGGGGCGGGTACTGTGACCCAATGGTCACCTAGGTCCACCCTCCAGGGGAGCAGGGGCCCCGCCGGCCTCCTTGCCTGGACACCGGTGGCCTGGGCCCTTCCCACACAGCTGCTAATTAGGAGCAGCTTCTCCAAGGGCAGAGGGCTGTGCTCCCAGCAGTTGGACTGGTGGTAGATGTTCAAGAATGAGAGTATGTCTGCCTGTGTTCTTTTAACTTCTCCAGAAAGGTCACCATGGGGTCTCCATTACAAGCGGTCTTGAGCCCAGTATGATTTTCTCCTACAATTGAATCTACTCCCTGGATGGCTTCCAGTGTTCAAGCCGATGACAATTGCCTGTCTTTGCAATTGATTTCCTGGAAGCTGCTGGCCGGCCAGCAGCCACATGATGGATGTGTGCTAGGGGGACTGGTGCGGCCGGCGGGGCACAGGAGGCTGTGAGCCACCCTCCCACATCATGGCAGGGTCTGTCAAATGTAGGACGCACGCGCTCCTGCCCACCCGCTCCGCCTAGAGGTAGCAACGCCTAGAGGACAATTCACACATGTGTACCAAGAGGCATGGGCAGGGATGCTGGCTGCAGAATCGTCTGTGTGGAAAAAAAAACTGGAGACACCTTATCTGTTTATGGGGGATGGGAGGGACTGCTGCATTCTGAATGTGAAGGGCATCCTCTGGAATCATCCAGAGGCACCACGTACCATGGAAGCCTTTTAATTCATGCTCCCCAGAGTTGAGGGAACAAATGGGACCAGGAGTGAGGGTGTGAGTGCAAAGGGGGTGATTGAGTCCACTCTGTTATATCCATGTGCTATATTATGCAGAAGTTTAAACAAACAAACAAGGATGCTCCATATATGTTGACATGAGAAAATGTCCAGGACATACTGTTAATAGGGAGAAAATTGCAGACCAATAAAGTCAACAGGATAGTATTTGTGTAACAGCAAAGAAAAACAAAGACCCTGGCACCATATACCCGTACACATGAACGTACATGCGTGTGTGTGTGTGTGTGTGTGTGTAAATGCTTGGCAAAAGTCTCTGATGATACACTGCAAACTGCTAGTGCAGGTTACTGCTGCGGAAAGTGGTGATAATTGATGAGAGATGGAAATAAAAGGAACTCTTCTTTTCTTTCTTTCTTTTTTTTTTTCAAAGATTTTCTTTGACAGAGAAAGTGAGAGAGCACAAACAGGGAGAGCTGCAGAGGGAGAGGGAGAAGCAGGCTCCTCGCTGAGCAGGGAGCCCTATGCAGGGCTCTATCCCAGGACCCCAGGACCATGACCTGAGCTGAAGACACTTTTTTTTTTTTTAAGATTTTATTTGTTTATTCATGAGAGACACACAGAGAGAGGCAGAGACATAGGCAGAGGGAGAAGCACACTCCCTGCAGGGAGCCTGATATAGGACTGGGCCCCAGGACCCTGGGATCACGACCTGAGCCAAAGGCAGATGCTCAACCACTGAGCCACCCAGGTGCCCCTAAAAGAAATATTTTGCTTTTTCCTCTCTATACCTCTGCGTGCACTTTTTTTTTTTTTTAATGGAGAGGAAAAAAAATAGTGTAAAGAAAAGTGCCCTCCTTTTCTGTATGCTTCTCGCCTGACCACAGCCTCCACCAAATTCCCATTTCTTGCCATTCTCCTTGGGATAGTGAGCTCCTCCCAGGTCCCTTAGCTTTTCCTCTCCAAGGGGAAGTCCTGGGTAGGAGAGCCGATGTTGCTTGGACTCTAATCCAAAGGCCCCTGGAACACTGGAGAGGACCAACAGGAGCCCGACATCTATCCTAGACTTCTTCTTTTTTTTTTTTTTTTTTAAGATTTTATCTAATTATTCATGACAGACACACAGAGAGAGAGAGAGAGGCAGAGACACAGGCAGAGGGAGAAGCAGGCTCCATGCACCGGGAGCCTGATATGGGATTCGATCCCGGGTCTCCAGGATCGCGCCCTGGGCCAAAGGCAGGCGCCAAACCGCTGCGCCACCCAGGGTTCCCCCGCTACGCCACCCAGGGATCCCCATCCCGGACTTCTGACCCGAGTCCTGCATGTGGGGGTCATGTCCCCCAGCACACACTGCAGAGACAGCCCGTAGTGGGGCAAAGCCCTTCCTCTGCGGGCTTGCAGCAGGGGAGACGCGTGGGAAGGAGCCCACCAAGGCTGAGGCATACAAAGGGTGGAGCCATGTCAAAGAAAACTCCTTTTTCTAGGGGGGACGTGCCAGCCCAGGCCCGTGTGTCTGCCAGACCTGCCGCAGGCCCAGCCCCAATTGCCAGGGGGCCTCTGCTTCCTCCTTCCTGTTCTTGAAGGAAGAACAGGGAATGAGGGCAGGACACATGGATCCCACACCTCTTCTGCGCCAGGAGCCTACCTAGGTTCTTGACACTTAGCTCATTCACACCTCTTCGCCATGCCACCCTGTAGGTGAGGCTCAAGGGCATGGAGGTGGGCATCACTTGGCCACGCAGCTGAAGAGCAAACACGGAGCTGAGATCCTTGCACAGATCCCTGTGCTCCCACCACACCCCAGCACAGCCTCGCAGCTCGGCAGGCTTCAGGGAGGGTGCCATTGTCCCTCTCTCCTAGAGAGCAGAGAAAGAGGTGATGGAGGGAGCCAGTGGTATGGACCCCAGCAAGGAGCCCAAAGGGGAAACCAGTCTCCAGGGGCTCCCTGCAGCTTCCTGCAGCAACCTCGCCAGCTCTTCAAGGGGGGTGCTTGCAGGGATCCTCCTGGCTTTCCCTGGCTTGTGCTGACTTCCCTTATTGAGCTCAGACTCTGCTCTGCTGGAGGTGGGGTCAGTCAGGCTTTGTCCGGCCCCATGGATTTATCCGCCTTCCCTCTGGCAACCCTTCTCCTGGCCACATGGGCAGGGCCCCTTCTTCCAAACTCTGCTTCCTTCCTACCAACACCGTGTAGCTAAGATTGGGTTTTCCGTGATAGCAAATCAGCAAAATCTGATGGTTAGTACAGCTCAGATCCCAGCTCTGCCATCACTAGCCATGTGACCTAGAGGATGTCTCTGAACACATCCACATGTCCGCGTCTTCACCTGTGAAAGAGAAATGATGATAGCATCACCACACGTGAGTAACAAGAACAACTCCTGGCCGGTGGTCCGAGCTCTGTATGTCTTCACTGGTACTGTCTCTTCCTACACAGGCCTCATGAAGGGTGGGTCATTCTGCAGACCCAAGCCTGGGAGGAAATCAGAGTGGGCTGGATGGAAACCAGCCCGTGGGCCTGATGAACTGCCATATGGTGCTTTTCTCAGAACCATATAAGGGAAGAACAAGTTCATGTGCCAGGTGGGGAGCTGATGGAGGCCAAGGAGGGAAATAACAGAGACATGTTTTAAAACGTTCTTTTGGGGGGCACCTGGGTGGCTCACTCGGTTAAGTGTCTGCCTTCGGCTCAGGTCATGATCTCGGGGTCCTGGGATCGAGGGCCGCATTGAGCCTGAACTCCCTGTTCAGCGGGGAGTCTGCTTCTCCCTCTGTGCCTCTTCCTGCTCGTGCTCCCTTTCTCTCAAATAAAGACATAAAATCTTAAAAAAAATCTTAAAAAAAAAAACACAAAAACCTCTCTTTTTGCTTGCTTGCTCCAAAGCCTGTGGCCTCCCATAGCTCATTGTCAGGTTTGCAGGACTCCACACCGGGAGGGAAGGCAGGGGGTGTCTTTTCTATAGGCAGATGCAGCAATTCCAGGTCATCTTGTGGAAGAGCCCTCAAGGAAAGGTGGGGCAGCTGGGGGAGGAGGAGGAAGTGGACCAGCCCATCCTCAGAGAGATGCGAAGGGCCTGGCACACTGACAAGCTCAACCACCGGCAGGTCCTGCTTGGTAGCAGCTGTGGGCAAAGCCAACGTGAACATCTTTAGCAGACTGCGTTTTCTCCTTGTTTCTTTTTCCCTGCAAGAGATTCCTTAAAGAAATTAAGTGTTTCTTAAAAAAAAAAAAGGTAATAACACTCAGAACCCTCATAGCCAGCCCTAATTCCTTTTCTGGAACATTTGTATTTATCTATCTTCCCCACCAGGCTGCCTCTGAGGATGAGACTATCTGTCCTGCGCACCACCGTGTCCTGATGCACTGTGCCCGAACAAACGATTGATATGTATTTGTGGACAGAATGATGGAAAGAGGGATCTGAAAACCTGGGAGACCTGATGAGGCCTCTCATGTGTGAAAGGGCCTCCCATTATACGCTTCCATGGAACCTGGTACTTCTCATGACTCTTATCACATTTTGCAATTACTATGAATTTGTGGAAGTATTACATTGATGCCTCTGAAGGCTGTGACTGATTTGTTTCTCATTGTCTCCCCTGTGCCTGGTACAGTGCCTTGTACCTGCTAGGTGCTCTGCAAACAGGAACTGTATGAGTGAACGAATGAATATGTGCAAAAGGCACTATGGGCTCAGGTGACTCTGAGCTCCAGCAGCGCAGTGAGAGGTGGTGGTGGGGAGGGGTTTGTGCCATAGCTGCAGGGGTTCAAAACCAGTCAGTTGTTACTAGCTGTGTGGCCTTGGGTTGGTTACTTACCTCTCTGTGCGTCACCTTGTTTATCTGCATGGTGGGAATAATAACAATACTCATTTTGTAGGGCTGCAAGAGGATTAAATGAGTCATACATGGAGCATGCTTACAGGTGAGTCTGCCCCACGTTAAGCACCACCAGAAGTCATGTCTTGTTGTTATCAAAGTGCCTAGCAGTGAGCTCCCTCTTGCTTTAACCCTGGAGAATTCTCAGGGTCTCAGGCTCAGCTTCTGGAAAATTCTCTCTAGTAGACAGGGCTAATAACGAGACCCAAGGAAGAAGCGCAGGGTTTACATTTGGATCGACCCTCCCAGGATTTGCTATCCCCACCTGCCCGGGGCCTCAAAGATGGTCCTAGGCAGTGTGTTTGGGGTGCGGCCTGGCTCCCACCCCTCTGGCTGCTCCCCACAGCATGGAGCTGGCGTCCCTGGCCTTCCCTCACCACCCGCCTGGCACGGAGCTGACTCACCGCCAGGAGGGGTGGTGATTAGCATGCAGGGCAGGTACCCGGAGGAAAGCTGTCTCCATGCAACAGCTCTTGATGTGTTTCTCTGATTAATGTGGCAGAGAGAACATTGCAGCTTTTTCCTGAATGGTCGCCACGTGGAGCTGGAGTCATTAGCATCACGTCTCCCGCTTGCCATGACCTGCTGACCACCCTAAGTAGATAAAAATGAAAATGGCCAAGACAGCTGCAAGGCTCCGAAACAAACTGCCTGGTGGCTCTGCAGAGTCTTTTATGTGCAAGGTTTCCCGAACAGCCCCGCCTTCCCCATCCTCTCAAACCCCTGTAAAGCGGTCCTTAAAGTTTCTGCTTCTCTGACTGCCAGTCCCTGGGGAGGGCAGAGCCCCTTTCTCAGGAATGGAGCCCAAATGTGAGCCATGTCACTGCCGCCCCGCAGGTGTGTGCCCAGGTGGAAGAAGAGAGGAAGACGGAGAGGGGGCCCGGGGAGAGGGGCCAGGCTGGGCAAAGGGCAGGCGATGGGAGGGAGCTGAGGGGTCTGCACTGGGGCAGAAGGGGCAGGTGGGGTGAAGACTGGGGACTTGGACTTTATCCTGAGGAACTGGAGAGTTCCCTGGGGTGGAGGAAGGGGGTCTTGCAGAATATGCAACAGGACATTAGAAAGGTCCCATAATCCAGGCAGGTGATGCTGCTGCCTTGAATTAACACCACGCATTTCCTCAGCGCCCTTCCTCCCACCCAGGAGCTGGAGCATCTATTTGCAATTTCTGCAGGATAAAAACTGAGACACCCGAGGGCCACCTTACAGCTTCCCAAAGGATGGGAGTGATGATAGGAGGTATGTCTTTGATCTTGCCTTGGCTCTGTGTGGTTGGAGTCAAGTTGCCATTACGATTCTGAGTTATTGGGTTTGGATTTTTTTTTTAAGATTTTATATACTTAGGGAAGTGGGTGGGGAGATGGGGTAACTGGGTGGCGGCCACTAAGGAGGGGCACTTGATGGGATGAGCACTGGATGTTATACTGTATGTTGGCAAATTGAATTTAAATTTTTTTAAATGTTAAAAAAAGAACTTAAAAAAATAAAAATACCCTTTGTTTTTTAAAATAAATATCACAGGGACGCCCAGGTGGCCCAGCGGTTTAGCGCCTCCCTTCAGCCCAGGGCGTGATCCTGGAGACCCAGGATCGAGTCCCACATCAGGCTCTCTGCATGGAGCCTGCTTCTCCCTCTGCCTGTGTCTCTGCCTCTCTCTCTGTGTGTCTCTCTTGAACAAATGAATAAAATTTATTTTTAAAAATAAATAAATATCACAATAAAAAAGATTTTAGGGATGCCTGGGTGGCTCAGTGGTTGAGTGCCTGCCTTTGGCTTAGGACATGATCCCGGAGTCCCAGGATGGAGTTCCACATCAGGTTGCCTGCGTGGAGTCTGCTTCTCCTCCCTCTGCCTATGTCTCTGCCTCTCTGTCTCTCATGAATAAATAAATAAAATCCTTAAAAAAATAACATAAACATTTAAAAAAGATTTTATATATTTATTTGACAGAGAGGGTGAGCAGCAGAGAGAGAGGGCAAGAAATTCTCAAGCAGACTCCCCGCTGAGCACGGAGCATGACGTGGGGCTTGATCTCAGGACCCTGAGGTCCTGACCTGAGCGGAAAGCAAGAGTTGGATGGATGCTCAACCCACTGAGCTACCCAGGGTTGGTTGGTTGTTTTTTTCTAAGTCGCCCCTCTCCTTCCCTGAGCCTCAGCTCCCCAGCCAGGCGGTTAGGGGTGGGGGCGAGGAGGTAGAGGCCGGCCCCTGGGCTCCCTGGGCAGAATGATGATAAGAGGGGCGCAGCAGTTCTCAGCAAGCGAGAGCCCTTGCCAGCTCCACGCCCCCACCACTGTGCCTCCGCCGCCCCCTCCACCAGCAGCAGGCCCGCAGCCGCTTGCCAGAAAGCAGGCCCGTGAACTCAGCCCAGGCTGGAAGGGAATGAGCAATGGTGCTAATTGCGGAGCCGGCAGGAGAGGCTGGGAGGAGGCAGCAGAGAGAGAGAAATCATCTTGCGATGCGCCAATTACTGATCAGCTGGGACATAATTGCGGGGCTGCCATCCCGGCTGCTGGAGGTACCAGGCCTCCCTCTCGTTAATCAACGATAATCCAGAATTACGACCCTTAATGACTTGCAAAGACACTTATGCACACACGCACACATGCTCTCACACGGACACAAGTAATTGATAATCAACCATGTAATTTGAGGCAATAATTCTGTCCGGGCCAGATGACAGGCTCCACCCTGCCAGCAGAACAGAACCCGAATCACAGCCGACTGTGCGGCCACGGGGCAGCTTCTCAGGAGGAGGGTGGGGGGGCTCCTTCCTGTCTCCGGAGTGGGTGCCGAGGGGGCCTCCAGTTGTCTGCAGGCAGTAGGAGCGTGGAGAGTTGTTCTTTCCTGCTCTTGCTCGTCTGTAGTTTCCAACTTTTGCACATTGTTATTTGTAGCATTCGCAAACCTCATTGCTGTTGTCTTCCCTTATTCGTGGCCCTAAACCAATGCTCTCAAACCTCAGTGTGCCTTCACATCACCTAGAGAGATAGTTAAAAATGAGGATTTCTGGGCTCCACCCCCTGGTGATTTAGACTCCAAGACTTGGTGTGGAACACAGGAATTGCAGATTGGTTAAGTGTACCCAAGTGATTTGGATGCAGATGGTCCATGTACCATACTTCGAGAACTAAGAGTCTAAACCAGTGGCTCTTGACCCTGGAAGTACATTGAAATCATCCGGGGAGCTTTCAGAAAACTCTGATGATGAGTGGGCTCAATTCCAGAGGGCTCAACTGGCATCTGTCTTCCCAATTTGCCCTCTTCTCTCTACCTTGGGAACTACTTGATGCCTGAATCCTCTCAAACCTCAACCGGCATAGGAATCACCTGGACATTTGTTAAATTGTGAATTCTGGTGCGGGGAGTAGGGTGTCCCGCCTTCCCAAACACATTCCCAGGTGATGACAGCGCTGGTCCCAAAGTAAGACGCTCTCTTCCTTGGCTCCAGGCCCAACCACATGAACTCAGGTGCCCAAAAAGTCCAGTTTATGAAGCTCTTCTGGGAAAGACCCCGTGGCTGGGTCTGCAAAGGTGAATCTGACCCAGTTTTGTTCAGATGGTTGACTGTGAGTCACATGTTAGGTTCTTATAGGATCCTGAGAATAAGACAAACTTAGGCTGGTCCATAGACCATGAAACTCTTGATCTTGGGGTCATGAGCTCAAGCCCCATGTTGGGCATACAGCTTTTTTTTTTTTTTTTTAAACAAATGTTTTTTTTTTAAGATTTATTTATTTATTTATTTATTTATTTATTTATTTATGATAGAGAGGCAGAGACACAGGAGGAGGGAGAAGCAGGCCCCATGCCAGGAGCCCGACGTGGGACTTGATCCTGGGACTCCAGGATTGCACCCCAGGCCAAAGGCAGGCGCTAAACCGCTGAGCCACCCAGGGATCCCCCATACAGCTTATTTTAAAAAATGGAGCTCCTGGGTGGCAGAGTCAGTTAAGTGTCCAACTCTTGGTTTGGGCTTAGGCTGTGATCTCAGGGTGGTGGGATCAAGCCCCTCATCAGGTTCCCCTCAGAATCTGCTTGAGACTCTTCCTCTTCCTCTGTCCTCCACTATAATAAATTAAAAAATCTTAACAACAACAAAAGACAAGCTTAGGCTTACTCAGGTGCTGAGATCCTACCTAGGAAGTAGAAAAATTTGGTTCCTGTTCTCAACAAAACAAGATATAATAAATTCTTGTGAATCTAGGTACAGAACATGGAGGTGTCATTGGGCAAGAGGGCCCAGGAAGATAAAACATGGACATGTGCCTTGTGGCAGGGATCTAGCAGGCTCAGAGCCCCTCAAAATAAGAGTGTCCTGGGTCAGACTCAGGGTCTGGGAGGAGGGCAGTGAGGAGGCTGGGGAAGTTAGTCATTCTCTCACCATGGCCACAAATGTCTTCCATTCTGGTATGTATGTATTGCCATACCCTTCAAGAGGAGAACTCTAGGGCATCCCTGGGTGGCTCAGCAGTTTAGTGCCTGCCTTCGGCCCAGGGCGTGGTCCTAGAGTCCTGGGATCAAGTCCCACATTGGGTTCCCTGCATGGAGCCTGCTTCCCCCTCTGCCTGTGTCTCTGCCCACCCCCACCCCCCACCTCTCTCTCTTTGTGTCTCATGAATAAATGAATAAAATCTTAAAAAAAAAAAAAAAAAAAAAAAAGAGGAGAACTCTGTTTCCCCTCCTCCTGAATCTGGGCTGACCCTATGACTTGCTTTGACCAGCAGAACATGGTAGAAGCAACACTGTGCTAGCCCCTAGGAAGCCTGACAGCTTCTGCTTTCATTCCTTTGGAAGCCAGCTGCTATGTAAGAAATCCAGCTACCCTGAAGCCACCATGCTGGCCACATGGACAGGCCACATGGAGGAGGGCTGAGGCGCCAGGTGTGTGAATGAAGCCTTCCTGGCCCTTCCCTCCCAGTCCAGCAGCCAGCTGAACGCAGCCAAACAAATGACTCCAGGTAACTCACCAGCCGAGAACCACCCAGCTGAGCCCTGCCCAAATTCCTGACTCACAAAATCATGAGAAAGAATAAATTGTTGTTGTAAGCCACTAACTTTTCCAGTTGATTGTTACACAGCAATAGATTACTGAAACACTTGGGTTCTTGTCTCAGTTCAGACAGTCACAGGTGAGATCAGTAAACTTGCCGGGCCTGTTTTCTGTTCTGAGCAACATGACGGTAAAGTGATGTCATGCATCCAAACCGCTGTGCACGGGGCCTGGGCCCGGCACACAGCTCATGCTCACACCAAGAATGTATGACTGTTAGCAAGGTGGTGCCACGGTTTCCCGTTCCTGGCTCCACCCTAAGTGATGGCCACGTGGATCATATCATCCCAGGTCCTTGCATGAATGGCCATAATTCTCCTCTAATGGGAATGGCTTGTCACTAGGGTGGCCCCCTGGCTAAGAGCAGTGGCTTCTGACCAAGACAAGCATGGACACAAGCCCTTCTCTGCCAGTTTCTTGCTTTGTGACCTCACACAAGTTATTTAAAATCACTAAACCTTGGGATCCCTGGGTGGCGCAGTGGTTTGGCGCCTGCCTTTGGCCCAGGGCACGATCCTGGAGACCCGGGATCGAATCCCACGTCAGGCTCCCGGTACATGGAGCCTGCTTCTCCCTCTGCCTATGTCTCTGTCTCTCTCTGTGTGTGTGTGACTATCATAAATAAATAAAAATTTTTAAAAAATCACTAAACCTTGGTTTCTTTCTTTTCTTTTCTTTCTTTTTTTTTTTTTTTTTTTTTTTTGCATTTATTCTATGCAGAATTTACTCCTGGGCCATACGTTTTTGTTTCTTCAGCTTCTTCTGGGATATCTTTTTCTTCTGTGCAATCTCCTCTTCTGGTTTCGGAATAATCTGCTCTTTTTCAGTAAGAATCATCATGTAGCAGGGAGAGCTCACGTATGGGTTAATCTGGCCATGAGCCCTGTAAGTTCTACATCGTACCTTGGGGGCTTTGTTCACCTGGATGTGCTCAATGAGCAGAGAATCTACATCTAAACCCTTAAGTTCAGCATTACTCTCTGCATTTTTAAGCATGTGCAGTAAAAATTCAGCACTCTTCTTGGGCCACTGACTCTGTCCAGCCCCACTCTTTGGCCTGCGCACACCTACCAACTCCACCATTGTAGCGACAGAATGGCACACACTGCTTCTCAAAGTGACATCTTTCAGATACTTGGTTGCTTTTCGAATATGCATACTCTTGATGGCCTGGGCAGCTTCATGTGTGTTCTTAAAGTGAACACAAAGATTTGAACCTCTCGATTTGCATGATTTTGTAGGGTTTTCTGGGTCCAGCGAGTAGCGAACCATTTTCGGAGGTCACCTCAGGCCACTTGGGATAGGAGCTAAACCTTGGCTTCTTACACGAAAAAAAAAGCAGGGAGGCCAGCTCCTCTTCCGGGAAGCCTACCCTGATTAACCTCTCCCCACCCCATTTCTCTAAATAGAGCTTTGTCATGTCTTGCCAATTTCTGAACTTTCAGAAGAGGGCTGAAATTAACTATATTGGTTGGAAAGAGGGTGTAGGGGACCCTTGATCATTGTTTTTTAAAGATTTTATTTATTTATTTGAGAGAGATGGACACCTGGGTGGCTCAGCGATTGAGCGCCTGCCTTCAGCCCAGGGCGTGATCCCGGAATCCTGGTATCAAGTCGCGCATCGGGCTCCCTGCATGGATCCTGTTTCTCTCTCTGCCTATGTCTCTGCCTCTCTTTCTCTCTCTGTGTCTCTCATAAATAAATAAATAAAATCTAAAAAGAGAGAGAGAGAATGAGAGAAGGAGCAGGGACCAGGGAGAGGGAGAAGCAGGACCCCCACTGAGCAGGGAGCCCAATGCAGGACTCGATCCCAGGACTCTGGGATCATGACCTGACCTGAAGGCAGCCGTTTAACCCACTAAGCCACCCAGGCACCCCTGATCATTTATTTTATTAGTGGTTATTTATTATTTATACTAATCAAAATGGATAATTTCTCATCAAACTCACTGCCCTAACTTCAGAGGACCTCCAGAAGCAGATCCCTTCTCACAGCTTTGTCACCATCACCCTGGCGTCAGCCACCATTCCCCTTGCCTACATCCCTCTCACAGCCTCGTCCCCCCTACTCTCCTCCCACCCTTACCCCCTACAGAATGAACCTATTCGGGGCACCTGGATGGCTCAGTCAGTTAAATGTCTGCCATGATCCCAGGACCTCAGCAGCAAGTCTGCTTCTCCCTCTCCCTCTGCCTGCAGCTCCCCCTGGTTGTGCTCTCTCTGTGTGTCAAATAAATAAATAAAATCTTAAAAAAAAAAAAAAGAATGAGCCTATTCAGGACAGATGATGTCACTCGTCTGCTCAGAACACTACATGGCTCCCAGCTCGCTCAGAGTAAACACCGGTGTCCTTCCAATGGCCCTCGAAGCCTAACACCCCCTGCCCGTTTCCATTCTCTCTCTGACATATGTCCCATCCCTCCCCCTTGCTGTCTCCAGGACAACCTCTCTGTCAACAGGTGTGCTCCTGCCCTAGCGCCTTTACACTGGCCTTTTCCCTCTGCTGGGGACTCTCTTCTACCAAGTAACTGCATGCTTTACTCCTTCACTTTCTTTAGATCTTTACTTACATGCCACCTTCTTAAGAGCATTCCCCAACCATGCCATTTACAATTGCCCCCCACCCTGGAGCACACAAAATCCCCCATCTATCTGCCTTGGCTTTCTCCCTAGCATACATAACCATCAAACGTGGTTATGCCACTTGTTTATTTATGTTCTATCCCATGCCCCCCCCCCACACACACACACTCCACTGAGGGCAAGAATTTGTGTCTATTTCGTTTACTGCTATTGTCCCAATAGCTTGCAATTAATAGCTCAATAACACGTTGTTATGTGAACAAACGCAAAGGCATGTAAGCACATCCTCAAAAAATAAACTGAACTGAACACAATTTGGATTGTGTTAATACAGAGGTTAAAGCATCTCTCTAGAACGGAGGGTTTCCAGGGTCCACCTTTGCTTTGTGTGTGTGTGCACATGTACATGTGTGTAGTAAAGACCAGTGGGAGCGGAAATTGCTTATTGTGGTAGTGATGAGAGTTGTTTGTAAAAATTCATTGAGAAAACGGGGGCACCTAGATGGCTCAGTTGGCTAAGCAACAGACTCTTGATTTGGGCTCAGGTCATGATCTCAGGGTCATGAGACAAAGCCCCATCCAGCTCTGCACTGGGCATGGAGCCTGCTTAAGAGTCTCCCTCTCCCTCTCCTCTGCTCCTACCCCTGTCCCTGGTCTCTCTCTCTTAAAAAAAAAAAAAATCCTTAAGAATATATTTTCCTCTCCTTCTCAAACCCTGGCAGCCATACCAAGTGACAGAAGTTGCCTGATAGTCTAGGAGAGAACAGGCAGACAGTAGGGCAAATAGCCCACACCAGGCAGACGCTGTGAGCTAAGCAGTCCAAGCAATTCAAGGAGGAATGACCAGGTGTGGCCTGGAATGTGCAGTGTGGGGACTTGCGTGGTCAGGTTTGCTGTTTGCACAATCCTGCTACATCCATCCCGATGGCCTCACAGGAGAGGTTAGGGCTCCACCATTAATCTCCAACAGAAGGGCTGGGAGCCCTGGCTCTGCCAGGGTACTTGCTGGATGGGAGAACCTGGGGAGCCTGGCACGCCACAGGAGCATGACGGGGTCCCTTCCCGATGAACCAAATGAGTGACAGCCCAGGTTCAAAGCCATGAGGTTTCCCTAGAGAAGATATGACTGTTTTCAACTCCTCCAAGTGACAGCATCTCCTCGCTCTGGTTTGGAAGGAAGGGTAAAGAAGTCTTCTGTGCAGGGGCAACTGGGTAACTCAGTGATTGAGTGTCTACCTTGGGCTCAGGGTGTGATCCCAGGGTCCTGGGTTCTAGTCTCTCATCAGGCTCCCCACAGGGAGCCTGCTTCTCCCTCTGCCTATATCTCTGCCTTTCTCTCTGTGTCTCTCATGAATAAACAGAATCTTAAAAAAAAAAAAAAAAAAGGAGAAGAAAAAGACTTCTGTGTTACAGAGGAGGACACTGAGGCTCAGAGGGATTATATGGCTTGTTGAAGGTCACTCCACACACTACCAGTCCAAGAGGCCAGGAACTTTGCAACTGCTGTATCCACTACAGATGGTTTCTGGGCGTGGGGGGAGGAAGGGGAGGCCAGGTGGGGTAAGCTTGAACCCATGCCTGGTTGACTCCAAACTTAGTCGGCTCCAAAAACCTAGTTTTTCTGCTATTCATTTTGCATCTCTCTGAAAGTCTGGCTGGTAACACCTGGAGCATGCTCTGTGAATAAGGGTCAATATACCAGGCTGCCGCAGGTTGTACTAACAAGGATCCCCCTGCACCCCCCGCCCCAAACTCCGAGCCCAGAGGCCTGCGCCTTTGCTCCCGGCCAGCAGGGGGCGTGCACACATTGTTTCCAGTGGGCATCCCACAACCTCCCCAGGCGCCTAGCACATTCTCCCCTCCTGTGATTGAGAGCAGGGTGTGAGCCTTACTGGGGCCCTAGATGAACCAGCCTGCTCCTAGTCAAGAGCCTTCAAACTGTGTGATCTTCCCTCGCAGGCAGCCCTCTGGCAACGTGCAGGACTAACATTTGCTGAGTGGTGCCTCCACCAGGCACCACGCTAGGCACTCAACAAGCATTACCCCAGTTCATCACACAAACTACTCAAATGATCAATTTTTTAAAAGATTTTATTTATTTGTTCATGAGAGTCAGAGAGAGAGGCAGAGACACAGGCAGAGGGAGAAGCAGGCTCCACGCGGGGAGACTGACGTAGGACTCGATTCCGGGTCTCCAGGATCACGCCCTGAGCCAAAGGCAGACACTTAACCGCTGAGCCACCCAGACATCCCATGAAATAATCAATTTTATATATGAGAAGACTAAGGTACTCCTTTTACCTCATTTTACAAATGATAATACTGGGGAGGTGGGTTGGGGGATGGGGTAACTGGGTGATGGGCACTAAACAAGTGGCATCACTTGATGGGGGGAATCCCTGGGTGGCTCAGCAGGTTTAGCACCGGCCTTTGGCCCAGGGCGTGATCCTGGAGTCCCGGGATCGAGTCCCGCATGGCGTTCCCTGCATGGAGCCTGCTTCTCCCTCTGCCTGTGTCTCTGCTGCCTGTGTCTTTGCCCACCCCGCCCCCCTGTGTGTGTGTCTCTCATGAATAAATAAATAAAATCTTAAAAAAAAAAAAAAGGAAGGCACTTGATGGGATGAGCACCTGGTCTTATACTATATGTTGGCAAACTGAATTTAAATTTAAAATTTTAAATAAATAAATAAATAAGATAACTATTAGTAACTTGTTAAAAAAAAAAAAAAATGATAGTCCTGAGGTTTGGAGCTGGTAAGTAGCTTGTGACTCCTACCCTCATGGTCTCACTTACCTGTCTGC
The DNA here is from genome assembly GCF_011100685.1 of Canis lupus familiaris. Lineage (NCBI taxonomy): Eukaryota > Metazoa > Chordata > Mammalia > Carnivora > Canidae > Canis > Canis lupus. Next base: position 50,205,419 of record NC_049229.1, on the reverse strand, counting down.
TCCCAGGTGGTGGACATGGGCAGGGGAGACTCTGGCCAAGACCTGGGCTTCCAAAGGGAGCTGGATTAGAAAGAAAACTTCTCAGAAGAGAAATATTTTTTTGCTCCAGTTCTGCCCGGGGCTGTTGTCTCCTTGTGGTTTGCTCCCCAAAGTTCTGAGTGGGCCCCCTGAGCAGGCCTGCCAGCCCTAGGCTGCTCTCAAGGGGGATCCAAGAGACATTTCCTCCCGGTGTCATTCCCAGCCCCCTGGCACACATTGAGGCGTGTCCTGGGTGGTGACGCTGGTGTGTGTGTGGGGGGAGGGCCAGCCCTAAGGGAGAGGAGAAGGCGTCACAGCACGCATGTCACAGTGGGACCAGCTAGCCTAACCCCTCTGCCAACCTATGTGCAAGAAGACCCAGACAGGGAAGGCCAGTGCCCCAAGGTCACCTGGCTGGTAACGAGAGAGCCAGGGCTGGAACCCAGGTCTCTGAGCTCCCAAGCTTTCTTCAGGCTTTAGCTGACTGTGTTCTCCAGGGCCTGGAGATGCCCTCTTCCCACCATCCAGCTTCCCATCACATCCTAGCCATGCTCCATGTCAAATCCTGCCCACCCTGCTCAGGGCCCAGCCTCCTGCCCCACTTCCCCAGAGGCTCTCCTTCCCTGCACTGGAACCAGTTGCTCTCTTCAGCCTGTAGCATGTGCCTTCCAAGCCAGGTTGACTTGCCTCATCCCTGCCGCTGATGTTTGAAACAGGTACCGATGGGTAGGGCAGGCTATAAGACAGGGCACTGGGCCAGGAGCTCAGACACCTGCCCTGGAGCCTGGCTGGACTGCTGACTTGCGGTGCATCTCAGGGAGGTCGCTTTACTTCTCTGGGCCTCAGTTTTCCCCTTTGGTCTAGATCAGTGCTTTTTAGATTCTGTCCATAGGGAGGACCTGCCTCTAGCCACAGAGGACAGGGCCCTGCCCCTGCCCAGATTCAGCTACAGCACTCTTTGCTTTGTTCTTTCAGAGGGGAAGAGTCTGAGGCGGTGAATATGGTTTGAAAACCACTTTGAGGGGTGCCTGGGTCGCTCAGTCGGTTAAGCTTCTGGCTTCGGCTAAGGTCATGATCCCAGGGTCCTGGGGTCATGGCTCCCTGCTCAGGGGCAGGCTGGCTGGGGTGGGGGCGTATCTGCTTCTCTCTCTGCCCTTCCCCCTGCTTGTGCTTTCTCTTTCTCTCAAATAAATAAAATCTTTAAGAAAAAAAGAAAAAAACAAAAAACAGGGGCACCTGGGTGGCTCAGGTGAAGCACCTGCCTTCGGCTCAGGTCATGATCCAGAGGTCATGGGATCCAGTCCCATGTGGGGTTTCTTGCTTAGCAGGGGGTCTGCTTCTCCCTCTCCTCCCCACTAATGCTCTCTCTCTCTCTCTCTCACGATCTCTCTCTCTATCTCAAATAAATAAATAAAAATCTTAAAAAAAACAACATTTTGAGGTCCTTTCTACTCGAATCTTGTTAATGTATTTCCCTCACTTCCCCCCACGCCGCTCCACCCCAGTTGTTCGCGGGAATATGGCATCTGACACAGAGTATTCTCAACAAACATTTGGGGGATGGAATTGAACGGCAGTGCTGGGAAGCAGAGAAGGGGCAAGCAAGCAGGAAGTAAGTGGCCAGAAGGTGGCCGGAAGGAAGGGAGGCCTGGAACAGGCTTGTGGGGTGAAGATGGTCTTTGCAAAGGGGCCAGGGCTGCCTGGGGTCTGTGGTTTCTGCTCCCGGCCTCCTCTGGGTTCCCTCCCAGCTTGCCCTCCCCTGCACCCCTCCTGCAGGGGCCACAGTGTCCTTGCACAAACCCTGCCCCATCCCCTGCTGCCAGGGCTGTCCACACAGCCAACAGACTTGGGTCTGGCAGACATCAAGCGGGCTGGGCCCTCCAGGAGCCAGGTTCGAAAGGGCCGTGACCCTGGTCAGCAGCCCCAAAGCCAGGCGGGCCCCTGTCTTCCTGAGGCTGCAGAAGTCTGCAAGGCTTCTCTGGGCACGCTGACAGGGGAGGGGGGGCAGGGACGGTCGATGGACTCTGTGTGCCTTTGTCAGACGCAGTCTGTGCTTTCCGTTGTGTGGGTACGTTAGTTCTGCTTCCAGATCTTGGCTCCTCCCGGAGCTACAAATTACACTCTAGCCTTCATCCTGTAGCAGGGCTTCCATGCCCCAGGGTAACAGGGACCACCCCGGATCGTGCAAGTGTGGCCGCCCACAATTGGAAAAGCCTGTGTGGGGTTGGTTTAACTCCGACCGGGGTAAGAAAGGGCCTGAGCAGTACAAAGGGAAACCACTGTCACAGCCCCAAGAAGTTCCATCAGGACACTTACTAACATAATGTTTGAATTTCCTCGTCATCCCCATCTTCGCTGTCATGCCAGCACCCGCCCACCTCTGAACTGCTCTCAACTTTATCACCATCTGCCAAGTTCCTGGGGCCGCTCCTCATAGTCATTCATGCTTTCACCTCAGAAGGTCTCAGCAGGAAAGTCTTTAATCTTTTTTTAAGAGCCTACTATGTGCTGGGCGCTTTATAAACGTTAGGTGCCTTACAAACTTTATTTTATTTAGTCATCACGACAACCCTGTGGAGCTGACACTCTTGGCTTCAAGTAACAGTGACCTCAACAATATTGGATGGGGCCAGGGGTATCTCACTGAGCAATGAAGAAACTGATGATCGCAGGGACGAGTCCAGAGGTAGATGGCTCCAGCTGCTGAACTGTGCTGCCACGACCCAGGTTCTTGCCATGTTTCCATTAGTGTGTTGGCTTTAGCATATTGGCTTGGCTACTTATCTTCATCACAAGATGGCTGCTATTGCTCCAGCCATCATTCCAGACATAACATCCGGCTACAAAAGGACAATTAGTGGGGCGCCTGGGTGGCTCAGTCGATTGAGCATCTGACTCTTGGTTTTGGCCCGGGTCGTGATCTGGGGGTCATGGGATTGAGCCCACATTGGGCTTCATACTTGGTGCAGAGCCTGCTTGAGATGCTCTCTCCCTTTCCCTCTGCCCCTCTTGCTCATGGTCTCTCTCTCTAAGATAAATAAATCTTTTTTTTAAAGATTTTATGTATTATTTATTCATGAGAGACACACACACACACACACACACACAGAGAGAGAGAGAGAGAGGCAGAGACACAGGCAGAGGGAGAAGCAGGCTCCATGCAGGGAGCCCAACATGGGACTCGATCCCGGGTCTCCAGGACCACACCCTGGACTGAAGGCAGTGCTAAACCGCTGAGCCATTGGGGCTGCCCTAAGATAAATAAATCTTAAAAAAAATAAAGAGAGAGAAAGAGAGTCTCAAAAGGACAATTATTTCCTCTCATGTTTTAAGAATATCCTAGAGGGATGCCTGGGTGGCTCAGCGGATGAGCATCTGCCTTTGGCTCAGGGCATGATCCTGGATTCCTGGGATTGAGTCCTGCATCCGGCTCCTTGCATGGAACCTGCTTCTCTTCCCTCTGCCTATGTCTCTGCCTCTCTTTCTGTGTTTCTCATGAATAAATTAAAAAATTTTTTTAATTAAAAAAAAGAAGGTCCTAGAACAACTCTCCATTCCCCACCCCCTACCAAAAGATCCCTCCTCACATCTCATTGACCAGAATTGAATCTCATTGACAGATCCATCAGACCATTAATCACTGGCAAGGGGAATGGCATACCAAGATTAGTTTACACTAATTAGGATTTCCCCCTTCCACCGCAAGCACCTTCAGGAGTGGGTGGACTCCTGAGAGAAAAATTCAGAGCCCTAAGGAAAAAAGCAGGAGTGACCATTAATCAGATGTGTGCCATATGGGTAATTATCACACACCCCATTTTACGGGTGGAAAAACTGAGGCTAAGAAAGATGAGGCATTAACTTACTACCAAGTTAGGACTTAAATCCAGGATTGTTTGACTCCAAAGCCCTGGCTCCTTCTACTATAGAATGTACGAAGCACTCTTCTATATGTGCTTATGAGTTAGAAAGATCGGTATACCCGCATCTACCTCAAATTCTTGATGGAACAAAGAGGGGTGTGTGTAAATAATATCCACATACACCCACATACCATTTTATTGTCAATAAAATTATGTCATAAGAAGTGACATTCAGGTATGTTCATTTGACCTGCATTTATCTAAGGCCTTCTAGAGACTTTGACTTTGGGGACAGACTGGTAAGCCCTAGCCTCGAACTTTAGAGACTCTCTGGTGAGGGAGTATATGGAAAAGTATAACTCTCTGTCACATAAGCAGATTGCCATGGGAGTAAAGAGCCTGGGAATGCTGGAGACCAATGTCACAGGAAAGGGGAAAACTGAGCAGGGTTTTGAGAGATGCATAGAAGTTTGCTCACAGAAGAAGAGGAGGCAAACATTTCTTCTAGGCAGAGAAAAGAGCCCTGCAGAGGTGTGGGCTTGAAAGTTCTTGTTGGGTTTAAGGAACAAAGGGGGACTTAATGAGGAGGAGGAAGAGGCTGAAAAGGTTGTAGGCAGTTTCTCAGGAGTCTTGCCTTCCAAGCTAAGGAGTTTGCCTGGGTTCTGTTAGGCGCCTGAAAGATTTTGAAGCAGGAAAGTATAAAGGGATCAAATTTGAATGATTTTGAAGATTTGGAACCCCCTGCTGAGTCCAGGTGATTGTGAGTGGACAATGTAGTGGCTGAGACACAGATTCCAGATATGTGGATTCCAGAATAAGTTAAGTCACTGACAAGGAGTGACGCCTCCCCGGTATCAGCACTGTATCCAACTGTAATTGGGGCCAATGTGCCTGGATAGGGCTGTGCAGATCCTGCAAGGGTTTGAGAAGACCCAAAGACCATGAGTAGCTGACTAATGTATCCATACTGAACAAACACACCGACTCTGAGATTATTATTAAAAGCTAGTGTCTATCAAGTGCTTGCTACATGTTAGGTGCTCTGCTGAGTCCTCCATATGCATTGTCTTATTTAATGCTTTTTTTTAAAGGTTTTATTTATTTATTCATAAGCAACACGGCGGGGGGAGGGGGGGAGAGAGACAGGCAGAGGGAGAAGCAGGCTCTACACCTGGAGCCTGATGCGGGACTCAATCCTGAAACCCCGGGATCACACCCTAAGCCAAAGGCAGACACTCAACCGCTGAGCCTCTCAGGCATCTCTGTCTTATTTAATTCTTATTTAAGCCTTGTAAGGAAGGTTTAAACTAAATTATGTAAAATTGCCAATATTTGATGTGTTTAATTTATGAAAACTGATGAGGAAGCCTGGAGGTTGGCTCAGGTCACACAATCACACACAGTAGATCAGGGTTCGAACCTAGGTCTGGGGCAGCCCAGGTGGCTCAGCGGTTTAGCTCCGCCTTCAGCCCAGTATGATTCTGGAGACCCGGGATGGAGTCCCATGTCGGGCTCCCTGCATGGAGCCTGCTTCTCCCTCTGCCTGTGTCTCTGCCCCCCTCCTCCCGGGTGTCTCTCATGAATAAATAAATAAAATCTTAAAAAAAAAAAAGAAGAAGAAGAAGAAGAAGAAGAAGAAGAAGAAGAAGAAGAAGAAGAACAACAACAACCCAGGTCTGGTAAGGACTCTGGAGTAAGGCAATCCTAAGTTCCCACTGTGGCCACCACTTACTAGCTGTGTGTCCTGGGACAAATTGCTTAACCTCTCTGAGCTTCTGTTTCTTCACTTATACAATGAGGATAATAACTGAACGCATTTCATGAGGTGTGGGTTAGAAGAGAGAATGCATTAAAACATTTAGCACGGGCAGCCCCGGTGGCTCAGCGGTTTAGCGCTGCCTTCAGCCCAGGGCCTGATCCTGTAGACCCGGGATCGAGTCCCACGTTGGGCTCCCTGAATGGAGCCTGCTTCTGTCTCTGCCTGTGTCTCTGCCTCTCTCTCAATCTCTGTCTCTTATGAATAAATAAATAAAATCTTAAAAAGAAAATCTTAAAAAAAAATAAAACACTTAGCACAACGCCAGACACGGAAGGGGTGTCTGATGAACGTTAGTCGTGCCTATCATCACTGCTATTAATATTCCAAAGCCTGGACTGTGAAGCACCTCTCCCAACCTGCTGTGAAGGAGATGCCTTCTGGAATCAGTGTTTCCCATGGATGGAAAGGAAAGAAATTTTACTGCAAGAACCAGATCAGCATTACTGGTAAATGGTCCTTAGACTCACAGGGCAAAGGGAGCGCCAGGAACTATGTCCTCTTGTCTCCAGCACTGCCAGCCTCTGCTTATTCTTTCCTCTCCTGAGGTCTTTGGGTCCTCATGGCCACAGGGGACTGACCCAGGGGAAAAGGAACCTTCCCACTGGAAGAGTAGCTGGGGCAGCTCTGCTCAGACTCAGGACAACCTTCCTATGAAGCTACTTTTGCCTCGTTTTCCCCATGAACCAGCCTGGGTGGGGTGTATTTCTAGGATACTCCAGCAGCTTTTGCTTTCGAGAACCACATCCATCAGCAAGGGGTCCTGCGAGTCCCCGTTGCACTTGGGCCTCATGTATGTGCTTTCTGGCTTTATGCACGGATGTCTCTGACTCATGCCTGCATGAGGCCGTGTGTGTGTGTGTGTGTGTGTGTGTGTGTGTGTGTGTGTGTGTCTGGGCCTGAGTGGAACTGCACTGGCATGGGTTAGGGGTTGGCACCACCTTGGCAGCCTCAGTAAGCCCCGGGACACCTTTTGCTTATTACATTCCACGCTTGGGTGGGGCTCCTGCCTGCAGGGAGGGTAGACTCCCACTCTTCTCCATCTAAATCTCTGAGTGTTCGTTCTTTAGACAGAAATTACAAGTGCTGCTAGCTTGAGAAGGAAGTTCAAAGCCTGGCTCCCAGCAGTTCTCAGCATATCTCCTGGAGCCGGGCTGCTTCCGAGCACAGACCGACACAGAGGCAACTGTGATAATGAGAGGCTCGAAGAAGTCGAGAACAGGCAGGCCAACCAAACCACACCTTTGCGGCAGCACTTTTGGATGCTCGCAGATGTTTCCCCATGGTCTGCTCCTTTGCTTGCCGGGACTCTTGTACAGACCTGGCTGCCCCCTGTTCAGTCTCTCTAAAAAAAACATGTTCAGTCCCCTCCAGAGAAACTCAAAACACAGACACTCCTTATGTGTTTTCCTGGAAACATTCTATAGCTCCAGCCTGGGAAAGCTTCCCAAAGTTTTCCAAACCAAAATAATAGTAATAATAATAATAATAATAAAGAGGTAGGAGGAGGAGAGAAGCTTGGGCAAATGCCTGTTGATTAATGTTCAAGGGAACAGACTTGGATTGTAGGGAAAGGAAAAAGGAAGGGTTTTCCAGGTCAATTTAAACATTTGTGCTGTTTGCTTTAAAGGCAATTTCAAAATAGTTGGCCTCCCGAAAGCAATTTTTTGGAATCTACTCAGAGGGCAAAAACTTACCCTTCCTTCCCCCATCTGGAAAGTTTTCACACCAGAGGCCCCACTCATTCCTGAGCGCTGGCTTCAGAAAGAAGGACTTTCCCAATCTTCCAAGATTCCCTACCCTCCCTCACCCTGCTGACCCAGAAGGAGTTGTGTTTGCTCCACCCAGCAGCAGCTGCATTCCAGCTGTGGAGCGATTATGAAACATTTAGGAAGCCTCTGGCTGGAAAGGTAAATGAGGAATGTGTCCTAATGACACCTGAATACCGGCTCACCCTGCCAACAGAGAAGCAGCAGGAACGCTTTTTTTTTTGGACTTAGGGTCCCCTTCCCAAGTCTACCGGGCAGGGGAGCCCGCTGTCAGCTCACAGAAAGACTTTTTAGTGGTGTCACAGATAAAAGTGCTGACCAGCCTGACCCCCCTCACTGTGAAACACAAGAAACTGAATTCAGACATTTCTGTGAAGATTCAAAAATATTTTCACTTACTCATGAGCTCTCCTCTTTTTAATTAAAGCACAACATCTTGCTCAAAACAAGCCTTTGGAACAGCAGAGTAAACAGAACCTTAATTTAGGAATTTGCCAACCGATCTCGACTACTGCAGGCAGGTTACAGCAGCAGCTCAGAGGCAGATGATGGACTGGAGGTCTCCCAGGAGGCTCCCTGCCCTCCCAGAGGTGGTGTCTGCACCTGACCATTCAGGAGGAGGTGTTGGGCGGGGGGAGGGGGCGCTTCAGAGACCAAGGAGGATCCTTTAAATACATAGAAGTTGGCCAGACAGGGCAGGCTTGAGCAAATGGCTTTTTAGGCAGCTGAAGCCCTCAGCAGCTGTCAGGACAACTGCCACCAAGTGCTCCTGGTGGCCTGGAGCGCTGCGGCACTCACTGGGGCCTTTCCCCTCGCTCGGTCTCCTCGCCATCGTGTTATCTTCTGGTTCTGCTCGCTAGACACTCGGGTTAATGACACCATCTCACTACCTGGCTTTAGAACGGCTGGCAGCAGCTGCCTAGCGACACGCTGTCTTGTCCAAACCGCTTCATTTCCTGGCTCCTGAGATTCCATACCACCCCGGCCAGCCGCCCCGACAGCAACAATTAGCCACCCTGGGAATGCTTTGAGAATCCGGGATCCAGGGTGAGGAACCCCATGAAGTCCTCCATTAATTCCTGGTGCTGAAAGCGGATATGGAAATTTAGCTGGAGAGCTGGTGGCCTGTGTCCCAGGGGGCCACCCAGCTATTGTGAAAGTGCCCTCTCCCTTCTTCCTGCCCCTGCTGTCCCACTTCAAACACTGCCTGTGATCCACCTTTTTAACACCTCCAAGGCCACCACTGCCACTGCCACCCTCCCCCTCCCCCCCTCCCCGACCTAACCACCCACTTCTCCTCCAGGTCCTTTCAGAGAGCAGCCCAGCACGGTTGCCATGGAGAGCGCCCCACCCCCGTATCATTTGGGGCTTTGAGACCCTAGAAGGAAAGCACCAGGAAACCCCAAAGCGTTCTCCCTCCCGAAAACAATGGCTTCCAGGGTCTGTGCCAGACACAATCACAGCACCCGAAATAGACTCATTGTCCTCTTGTGCAATATCCAGGAATTTGGTGAAACTCATCATTTTTCAGGTTACCGATAATGCAAGTCTGGAAACTGAAACAGGAAGGAACACAGGCTGAAAAAGCTTTTCTCCAGCCCACCGCGTTCCTCTCTCCAGATGCAAGATAGGTTTTTTTTGTTTGTTTGTTTTTGGGGTTTTTTTTCCAGCAGTACTTTGGTGGGGTTAAAATTAGCTGGCAGCATTCTGGTCACATGCTAGACAGCAAAACAAAAGGGGGTTGTTCCCTGGCAGCTCCTGAAGCAGTCCCGACAGACCTTCCTAATCCACGGACTTCTGGGAAGCTGGCTCCTCAGGCCCTGGTATGGAGGGGCCTCGCCACCGCGTCCCCTCTGTCGTCACCCTGCTGTAACAGGGCAGAGCACGGGCGGTGTCCATGCTGCCCAGGATCTCGGAGCCCGCCTCCATCTGGGAAGGCACTCAAGGGCCACAAAATGGCTTTTGCAAATCTTCCCACTTGGGAGAGGAAGGCTGAAAAAAGGAAGAACTTCTGAAGCCAACAAATCAGCAAACACCACAAGGACACGGAGAGAAAGAGGAAGGGCAGTGTCTGGAATCATGGACGTGGGCCTCGTCTTCCGGGGGAATGGGCTGCTCTTCGCATGCCTAAAACCTAAAAACTCATACATCCAAGCTGTACGTGGCTACGCTTTTCGGATGGATTCTTTATTTCTGGACCCTGATGATAGGGGCTCATTGTGATCTGCTTTGTTCTTCCAGCTTAAAACTGTCACCAGAAGCCCTGGATGAAAAATGCAGCCTCTGATTCATGCGCACAGTCAGGAAACATCCCTTGCGCTCAGTACAGAAACATGTCCGTCAACTTGGGAAAGGAATCACCGCCACGAAATGTGCTTTTGGCTTGCCAAAGCTTAGCAGCTGCCAGAGCCAAAAACCCAGCTGCCTGGATTGTCTGGGGAAGGTGGTGGCTGGAGTGGGGGTGGGGGGATATAGAGAAAGAGGGGCTTTCTGAATCACCTGATTTGTGCCTCCACCTCCTGTTTAATTCCAAGCCAAAACCCACCTCGAAATGTCCCGAGGGCCGACTACTCCTAAAAATCGTGCTTAGCACTACCCCTTCCAGCTCTGAGCCTGCTGTCAAGGTGAAGCAGATGGCTTTTATTGATTAATTTATTTATTTGGAAGGGGCTACTTTGAAGTCAGGAAATTCCAGCGAGACAGAGTGCGTTGCCCTGGCCAGAATTGTTGTGACAATCATAAGCAGACACCCAGAGAGAGGTGGGTTAAAAGAAACTGCAGCTAGGCTCTGGGAACTCGGATTTTTTCGTCTTTCCCCCGTCCTGGCCTCCATGTCAGCCATGCGCTTATGAAGAGACAGCTCCTTTGCCTCTACATTCGGTGGTATTCAAGGGTTTGTGTGAGCTCCGTAGGGCCCGCTTTGTCAAAGGGGCTTCATAAACCAAACAGGCCTCGGACTTGGATCTCATCCTGAAGCCCTCGTTATAGAGACAGACCCAAACAGAAACGTACCCCCCCCCCCAACGCCCAGCACATAAAGTCCTCTTTAATAAACATACACCATTTTTCAGTGGAACAGCCTCAAGGTGTCAAAAGTACATAAAGGTCTGAAAGCTGAAACCCTAGACAAACAGTGGGCTGAAATATATTTAGCAGAAAATATTGAAAGCCACTGGAAAAATATGTTCTCTTCCTGGGATGTTAACAAAGGTTTAGGTTCAGGAAACCTTCAGGAAAGAGCAAGTTGGGTTGAGGAGGAATACTGTTCAATGTAAATAAATCCTTAAAACCTCCTTGGCCTTCCTGGGCCTTGGCTGGAACGGAGTATTTCATTTTTTTCCCCCATTAAACAGGCCACCCGGAGAGTTGGCATTAGAGACCTGAACATGTACCAAATCTGAATGTGCTATTTTGTTTCTGTACATTGAATCAGACCGTGTTTCAAAGAGCAGCTTGTGCAAAATGGGGTGGGGGGGGCGACCATCCCCGACTAGTGCGCCCTCACTCAGAGTCAGTGACAGATCGGTTTCGGCCCCCCATTGCCCAGTGTCTTGTCCCCGACAGGAACATACCCTTGGTTATTGCTGCCCAAGGTGATGTCATGCTCACTCGGCCTGAAGGTTCACTTAGGTTGTACCTCTCCTGCAATAAAATGGCTTCAGAAAGACCCACGTTTCCTGCTGTCTCAAGGTAGGAGAGAGAGAGAGAGAGAGAGAGAGAGAGAGAGAGAGAGAGAGAGAGAGGCAGAGCAGGACAGGGCAGGCAGCCACTCTCCCTAAGATGGATGCTGCATGATGTAAGCGGCTGGCTAACTCTCTGGCATCCTTGCAGTTTTAAGTTGCCAGCAAAATATTATTAAAAAGATAAAATACACGCAAACCGTGCAGAATGTAGGGCTGCTGTGTTTACATCCGGGTTTTGATGACTCAAAGACTTAGACTCCGGCTTGCTGAAAAGCTCTATTAAAAACACAGCTTTTGTGAAAGCCCCCAGGGAGCAGGAAGCCGGGCCGGGGTGGGTGGGTGGGTGGGGGGATGGGGAGGGGGTGCGTGATGTCTGGAGGTGGGGGTGGGGGTGGGGACCCTCCCCTCCCCTCCCCCTCCCCACCGAGGGCCCCAGGCCCCGGGCTGCCACTTAAGCCCCCACCCCCCGCGGGAAGAGCTTGGAGGTTAACCTTCTCTCGGCTTTGGAACCAGAGCAGGCAGGGTTAACCTTTTTCCAGAACATTTATTTCACCATCTCACTGACTAGAGGGAGGAGGGGCAGGAGGCAGAGCGAGAGCCTGCCGCGCTGAGAGGCTGCGGATCACAAGGCCATTCTGATAGCCTCCTGTCCCCATGGCAACTGCAACGGCATTTATCAGTTCCTTCTGCGCACAGGCACAGCAAATCTGCATTGCACATGGCAGGCTTCCAGCATTTCAAATGAAAGAGCACTTTGAACGGCTGCCAAGTTTGGAAGGAGCAGAACTGTCAGGGCTGCTTAAAGCTGGCAGTTTATACTGGGGAGGCTTTCGCTTCCCACAATCCTCCGGGCCTGGCGCGCTGCCAAGTACTTAGCGGAAGCTAAAAAGTAACTCGCTCCCCTCCCTCCCCGCCCCTCCCCTGCGCCCTCCTCCCCTCCCCCTGCTCGCACTCCCCCTCCACGCCATTCACCGCAGTGCTCTCAAAATTTTCCACATGTCCTGTGTCACCAGTGCAGGCTGTACAATGAAAACCAGAACGCAGGCTGCCTGCGACCGGGCTCCTATTAATAAGGGGCGGGTGGGGGGGTGCGGGGGACGAGGCGGGCCGGGATCAGAGGCACTGACAGTCGGGGCACCCTGTCCCCGCCGTACCTGCCGCCGCCGCTGGGTGCGAGCCCGCGCGTGCGTGTGTGCATGTGCGCGCGTGTGCATGTGCGCGCGTGTGCATGTGCGCGCGTGTGCATGTGCGCGCGCCTTTCACTCTTAAAAATGCATTAATGAAAATAAAAAATAAGAGCAGCTTCAGAAGGGGTAGACACCCTGAGCACGGGGGTGGGGGTGCGGAGGGTGGGCTTCGGTTGGCTGGTTTGGAGCTTCATTGAGGCTGGAAAATGGAGGTCATGCAGGCAGCGTTGTTCAGATCCAGCCTTTCCAAGAGCCCTGGGGAAGAGGGTTGTTATTGAGAACGGAGCCCGTTTCTAGAGCTTTCCCTGAATCTCTCGAGTGTCACGGTGAAAGCTCTGAGGCCACCGATGGGGAGGGAGTCCGGAGATGGCTTTCCATGGAAAGTTTACCAGATAACTTCTGACCGTCACGCAGAGCACAAGGGCTTCTGCTAGCAGAAACTGGGAAATTGGCATAGCGTTCACTGTGCTGGATTTAAAAAAAAAAAAATTATAATCTACACTGAGATCAAGGGCCCGGGCTTTATTTTCCAGTACAAATAGAACGAAAATTGTCTGCCGCTTAGGCGGTTGGATCGAGTTCAGGAAAACTATGTCTGGCATTAATTCCAAAGTGGAGGTTTTGGTTCAAGCGAGGCCCATTAATTTCAGTAAACTGTTTTCACTAGTCCAGACCCTGCTGTGCAAGGACTATTTATTACCTTTTGCTAACCTGATGTCTGCAGAGTTGTAAAGCAAAGGGAAGAAAAAAAAAATCCAGGGTGGAGATATCTATATCTTGGATCAAATGGGTTTTGCACCTTCCCTTTGGGGGCCATGTTTTATGGGGCGTTTTCTATCCTTGGTTTTTCTTTATCAGGCCCAGTTTTTTTTTTTTTTTTAAATCTATCTTGCAATGAATTAGAGGGGGAAAAAATCCTGATGGGAAGGAATCTGGGTGAGAGCAAATACCTATCTTTTTTGCCTCTTTCAGGGGGGCACCTCCCGGCCACAGGATGTTTTGTGTGCTTGTCCCAGGCTTCCAGGTCCAGTGCAAAGCCCTGACATGATTCACCTCAACGATCCAGTCTAAAATACACCAAGACAGTCAATTTTGGCATTTGTTCTCCCTTAGGAATTTTACTAGCTGCCTTAGAAAAGCACATAAATTGTTTTCCCCTCCCTCTTTTTTTCCCCCGTGCCTCCTCTCTGCATCCCCCTCCCTAGTCCATCTTGATGTCATTTCAAAGAGAAGGATGAAAAGGGGGGATTTGTCAGGAGGTCAGGTTGGTGAATGTGTCTTTCCAGCCCCCAACACACACACACACACACACACACACACACACACACACACACACACCCCAGCTGAGAATGTTAATCAGAATTAAAAGCTAGTCAGTCCTATTAAAGCATCAAACATCAAGACCTAGAGGATGGGGAATATAGGGTGGGGGGGTAGACCGGGTGGGGCTGAAATGTGATTCAGGCCTCTGTACTGACTTATTAAAAGAAAGCAGGGTAAAGGTAGCACCAATTTGATCAGCTTGTCAAATGTCAAAATTATTGGTCTTTTAACTACCCCCCCCAACCCCGCCCCAGCAGAGTCAAGTTTTGTGCCTTTCCCAAGTGTGATTAATCTCTGGCAGAGACCAGAAACAGGAGTAGGTTTCTTGGCTGCCCGTTCTGATAAACAATCTGTTCCTGGGAAGAGTAGGTGAAGGGGGCGTAAATTGAGGGGGTAATCTTGGGGTGTGGTGCCGTGGGGGGGGGGGTCGTCGCCCAGAGGAGGGGGGTGTGAGGCCAGCCTAGCTAACTCTTGCAAAGGTCCGCCTTCCCGGAAAATGCAAGTGACCTTCCTTGGAGCTCGTGGTTTTGGGGTGGGTCAGGTTTCCTGCCTTTAAGAATGTGAGCAGACAGTGAATCCATTCTTGCTGCCAGTTCACAACGTCCAGGAAAGGTCGGGGCGGGTGGCGGGTGGGGGGGGGGACCCAGAGGCCTTGGGGAGCAGGAGGTGAGGGGAGGGCACCCTGGGCATTGCAGACCACCAGGTGGTGTGTGCAGCTGGCCAGGGGAAACTGAGGCAGCCGCAGGGAAGGCTGGGGGCTGGGTGGGGCCCATGGTGCTAGGAAGTATCGCCAAGCAGAACGGGGGTGGGGGGGGTGGGGAGGTGGGGGGGGTTGTGCAGAAGATGTTCAAAACAAAAGGAGGGACAATTTCCCTTCGTTGGAGGTCGCTGGTACGGAAACTGTAGGCAAGAAGCTGGCTGTGGATTTTGCAGTGGGTTTATTGTGTGGGCATCCAGGCAGAAAGCAGCAATCTGAAAAAGTGGGGAGGGGGAGAGTCTGTGGGTGAAGAGAAATCAGTGCCGAGAAGGCTGTGCGCGGCTGGGAAATGTCACTAAGGAGAGTGCAGTGGCCCTGGATACAAGGTGAATAATCGGCTGCCTTTTGGAAAGAAATGTAAAAATATCAATAAAGGCAAGAAACCCTTGTCTTCTCAACTTGAAAAGCAAATCCACCTCTCACCTTCTGCCTCTCCTCCCCACCCCAACCTGCACACACACTCAGGCACCCATACACACACACACACACACACACCCCTCTTGTCCACTCTGCATCCAAGAAGCCTGGACCAGGCTCACTTTCCTTTGGATTTAATTACATGAAAATGCTGAACAAAACCCTGTAATTACACCCTTAGTCCCTGCCACTCAGACCCAGCACACTTCCTGCCTTAGTTTTGTTTTTTAAAGAAGAGGTCATTGCCTCTTTTCTTTCCAAATTGACCAAAACAAAAAAGTAAAAACCCCAAATAAATCCAACTGCTCCAAGCTTCAGCACACCAGGGATTTGGGAAATCTGTGTCCCTCTAGGAAAGATGAGAGAAGACAGCCTGACCTGGCTGCTTTCTCACTCTGGCTCTTAGGTAGAGGGGCAGTCACTGCTTACTCATCTGCCCGCCCAGAAGAACAGAGATGGCAGACTGGCCACCCCAGAAGGAAATCTTCCAGGGACAGGGTGAGTGTGGGCAGGCCTTAGTTAGCACCGGGCCTCCATTTCCAGGTATTTTACTGAGAAGGGCTTGGAGCTGGAAGAGATTTGGGACCCCGGCTCACCTTTCTATGGCCTGATGCATTAACATACAGAATTTCACAGCAAGCCCCTGAAGTAGGGAGAAGAAATTTTAATATCAACACTCACACTCAATGTGTGAGGAAACTGAGGCCCAGAGAGGAGAAATAGATTTCTCTAAGTCACGTGGCTGGCGGGGTGGTGAACAAGCACTGTCTATGCTATTACCTCAGGAGACCAGGACAACTTGAAGGAAATGGAGACTTCTAGATTTGGGGCTGGAACCAGGCAGACCTAGTTCATCATTAGATCCCCAGGACTGAGAAAGTGCTGCCTAAAGGAATAGTTGAATAACGGAATAAATGGCAAATGGAAGAGCACACATTAAGGAGCTGGGGAATGGGAACCCATCAGGCCATCTGGTGGCCCAGTTTCAGCTTTGAAACAAAAGTAAGTGATGAGAATAGTTTCACACCCACTAGGGACATATCAGGCTGGGATCCTTTGGGTCTGGCCAGAGAGGGAAATTCAAGTGAAAACATGGTGGTCCTCTAGATGGATCAGGGTTGGGGGTACCCTTTGTTCCCGCGCTATCTCCAGTGATGCCTACGCCAGGCTTGGTTGTCAGGGGTGTAGACCTCCCCTGGGCTAGAAGTCATTTGTTGTTGTTGTTTTAAGATTTATTTACTTATTTGCCGGTAAAGGGGTGGGGAGCAGAGGAAGAGGAAGGGAGAGGGAATCCCAAGCAGACTCCCAGATGAGCACAGAGCTCCACTCAGGGCACATCCCACAACCCAGAGATCATGACCCCAAGATCATGACCCAAGCTGAAATCAAGAATAGGATACTTAACCTGCTGAGCCACCCAGGCGCCCCTGGGATAGAAGTGTTTTGAGGGCAGCAGCCAGAGTCATCAAGCAGCCTCTAGCCCAACGATAGGACAGTACAGACTAGGTAGGTGTGCACAGTCAGTGTTCTGTGAATTAGGTGAGAACAAAGATTTGCTTCTTGTATGATATGGTATGTGGGACTGGAAGGAGGTTCCTTGCACCATAAAATGCACCCTCTCCACTTTTGTCCTTCGCCTTCATCATTCAGCCTGGGGATCCTCCTCCAGGGTGGACATATAAAATGCATCTGTCCCAGGGAAAGGTAATTTAGTAAGTTTCCTAATAACTTTGGTGTGTTCTAGAGCTTCAGATTGTTCTCCATTACTCCTGCCTAGGGCCAGGGTATAGAAAACCCAGAGAGAGAGAGAGACAGAAAGAGAGTGAGAGAGAGGAAGAGAGAGAAAAAGAGAGAAAATCTCAGGGGATGCCAGGGAAGCATGGTTACACCATTTTGCTCAAAGGTGACTAGTGACTGATTTTACCTCCAAAATAATGGGTGTTCATTTGCGCATAGTTTTGCATCTACTGGGACAGCAGTGACATTCTTAACCCGCAAAGTCCTGTGCGGAGAGGCATTTTTTCTTGCAGTTTCTTAGAGGGACCTAGGGAGTGCCCCCCCATGCCCCTACCCCCCCCCCCCAAAAAAAGCTAGCAGCTGGTGGGTCTGAATAAGGAATGCTAGGTTTAAAGCCAAGAGAACCTGGTCTCTAGTAATTCTGAACTAGCTCTGGACCTGCTTTCCTCACCTATACAGGAGGGTGATGAAAGTAACACCTACCTCACAGGGCCTATGTGGGGATTGGTGAGATAATGTCTGGGAATGCACTTCACGGCCCTAGACAAATGTCATTCATTTTATTGTTCATAATCTCTTACATTTTTATTAAGGACATCATAATATTGTATTTTCTTTTTTCTTTTTTTTAATAATATTGTATTTTCCATGCGGACCAATGAGGCAGGCAAATGAGGCAGTGAAATCATTCCCATTTTACAGACTAAGAAACCAAAGTTAAAGTGATTTGCTCAAGGTCAGACAGCTATTTAGGGTCAGCCAAGTCCAAGTTGAACAACATAATGTAAATATGTGCAATGTAAGCGTCCTCTGTTCCTCCCTCTCCCCGAGTGAGGAGTTGACCGCCCAGCTCAGGCAAGTCAAAATATTTGCAGATCGCGGCCATCCACCCGAACCAGTGACAGCAGTGACGGCTGCCCAGGCTTGACCGTGGGACCGGGAGGCCTCCGGGAGGGCTTCCCGCCCCGAGGCCCCGCCTTCGGGCGGCCCCCAGCAGGAAAGCAGCGGCGGCAACCGGTCTCCCAAGTGGCCGGGCTGTGGAAATCCCCAGCGCCGGTGGGCCCGGTGGGAAGCCTGCGCCCCCGGGGTCGCGGGGAGGGTCCGGGGTCTGCGCACCTGTGGCCTTGACCGCTCCCCCGCCGGGCTCTCCGCTCACACTCGCCCTCCAAGCTCTGTCTCCGCTACTCTCCTTCCCGGGGTGTGGGTGTTTGTATTAACCCAACCGGGTCAGTGAATAGCACCCTTGTCTGGCGCTTCTCCTTTTTTCTCCTCTAGGCCTGGTCCCTAGGAGGCTCATTCTAGGGTTCCTTTATTTTTGGACCTAAAAAAACACCAGCTTTTGCTGAGGACAGCGCTGGGCTCCCCCTTGCCCTGGCACGCTGGCGACGAGGAAGCGGGGAGGAGGCAGGAACCAGACGCGACTCCCTCTGCCTTTCTTCCCTTCCTTGCTCCCCGCCCCTTCAGGAAGAAGCAGTGCGGGCTCTGCTCCCGCCGCGCCAGCCCCGGCCACTCCGTCCCCTTCCCTTCCCTTCCTTCCACCCAGACTCGCCCGGAGCGCCCGGCTGGGCGCGGGCTGGGCATGTCCTGGCGGGCGCGCAGGCTCCCCTCCCCAGGGGCTCTCAGCGAATCACGTTGTTCTTGGGCTTTCACGCTCGAGTGGCTCTTGCGTAACCCTGGCCTAAGTTGAGACTTTTTTTTTTTTTTTTAAATACCAGAATTAATACTTTAGGAAAAGGCCAATACTTCCGCCACGGAACCCGCGCGGGAGTAAATGTGTAAATTACCGTGCTGACCGGTGCTCCCACCCTCAGAGCCCCCGAGGGCTCCTGGCTCCCCGGGATGGGGGCCCTTGGAGAGGCCGGAGGAGGGCCCAACCCAGACGTTTGTTTTCTCCGGGTCCTGCTTACCACCCGGCTCAGCGTTACCAAAAAAGGCCTTTCTCCCGCCTAAGCCTGAGCGCTTGGCCCGTGCAGCTTTGCAGCCGGGTGATGGGAGGTTCAGCCGGGGCCTCTTCGAGGCCGAGCCAGTTGGTTGCAGAGATGTCAGGCCGAAGAGTCCCCAGGCCAACCCATCTCTGCCACAAACAGGCTTGGGGACAGAAGGGAGACTGCAGGGAGCTTAGAAGTGGGTGGACACGTGGACACACTGCCAGCGACCTTCTCACCCCTAAGGTTGGGCTGTGGCCTCTGGAAAGGCCAAGTGGAGAGCTGACCTTTTGCTCCAGCTTTGGTGGGGGATGGGTTCTGAGGCTGCCAGCTCAGATGTCATGCTGGGGGAGACACAGCCTCAGGAAGGAAATTTAGGGAGGGCTGCCTGCCTTTCCCCTAGAGCCTGGTGGAACCTGGCTTTGCCTGATTCCCAGACCCCACTGTCAAGAATCTCTCCACCTGATGCCTTAGGCTGAGCATTCCAGGCTTCCTTCCTCTCCATATTGTGGAGGCAGTATTGTCACGTGGGATTCGCCTTGAGGGGGAACTCTACCTCCAAAACATTGATGTTCTCGCCTCTCACAATCCCTGACATCCCCAAACACAGCCATCTCAGACAGGCAGGACAAAACGGATCACCCCTACTAAATGAGGGTGAATCTTGGGCAGGGGGAAGGGTATCAAGAGAGCTACACTTTTTAAATTAAAGTATTATGAGGCTGTAATGGAAGTTTGTTTAAATGCATGTTTATTTCTAACTGTGTCTGAAGACACCCGGCATGTATGTGTATATATATCTCTCCTTTAGTAACAGTGAAGACAGAGACAGACAGGGAGACGGAGACATATGTGCGCGCATACCAAACATAACACTGTGACATAGTCTCCAACTTGCTTTCTCTAGCAGCCTGGCTAGAGGGTTGGGGCTAGGTTGCTGTTCCTCAGTATTTCTGGTTTAATAAAGGGATGGGCTGAGTAAATATTAATGTAAAGAAATGGGTGAAGCAGCCTAGCCAAAGCTAATGAGCCTGGAGCCATGGGCTGGTGGGGATGTCACTCCATTTCCAAAGCGCTGTGTTTTGACTCACCCCAGGGTAGCTGTGGTGTGGGGAGGGCTGAAGTTTGGAAGGGTGAGGCAATGCTCTGGAGCAGCTCTTGACAGAGCAATCACTACTGGGAACCAGTGGGCCAGGGGAAGTTTATTTTTGTTGGGGGGTGCACAGTGAGCTCACTTTTTTTTTTGCAATAACAGAAATCTGGCTGCTCTGAGATGAAAGAGGGGCTCCCTAGGGCTCTTCCTTCCCTCTTTCTCCCTATCCTGATAACTCCCCTTCCTCTGCACCTATGACCCCAGAATGAGTGGGAGAACCATGTGCTGAGGAGTGCTAGAGCCGAGAGCAGGCTCTGGAGGTCAAGTGTCAAAATAAAAAGAAGTACTTCTTGTTTCTTCAACTGAACTTTATTACAAGTAAGAGTGAATAGTAGTCATGAGAATAATGATCCTCACCTTTTATGCGATTTACAAAGTACTTTCACATGTTCACTAGCAACAGTACCAGCATTAATACCAATACTAATAATAACCAACACTTACGGACGGCTTCCCGTGGGCCTGACACGGTGCTCTACACAGCGCAAGCTGTATTGGAGTCTGCGGCAACGGAAGATCCGAAACTTCTGTACATGTAAAAGAACTCACTGGCACAGCCTGTTTGGAGAGGGAAGGATGGAGGTTGGTTCGAAGGTGTATTTGCATAGCACTTTACATGAGAATGTAACGAAGAATGGGGGGACTGATGGAAATTTGGAGCACTGCAAACCACCTCTGGGAACCTGAGAACCCAAGGTAGCTTGTCACAGCTACCTCTCTGATTTTACTGGATTCCGATCTCAGCTCCATCTCTAATGGCCATGTGACCCTGGGCAAGTTATTTAACCTCTTTTGTGAGCCTGTAAAACAGAGTTCATGATAGAATCTACCTTGTGGATACTATTGAGAGTTTAATGATGAGGCAAGAAAATCACCTAGCAGTGTCTGGTTCGCAGTAACCTCAGTGAGTTACCTCCTAATTATGACAAGAAGCAAAATGAAATCTCAAACAATTCTAATAAGTTGGGAGCTATGATCCCATGTGTATGGGTGGAAAACGGAGAGAAGGTAAAAGAAAGTAATCAGATCAAGGTCACAGAGCCAGAGAGTGATAGGAAATTCCAACCTGATCCCGCAAACTCTACAACCTGAAATGCCGGTATATTGCTTCCTCTCTCCAGCCTTGACCAGAATTATTTCAATTTTCAGAGGGGTGGGGGAGGCAGACCCAGTACATAGAAGAAATGGTTGAACTGCCGTGACTACAGCTATGACCAACATGCCTGTTCCCCAATAAGCAGTAATGACGAGCAGCGGTCCCCTAATGGAAAAGAAATCATGGCCTTGCTCAGCCTTCTGGGGCACTGTGGAATGAAATCACAGCACGTGAGAAAGAATTTTGAAAGCTGCCACTGCGCTTTACAAAGAGATAGCAAAATCATTAAACGCTGCCCCACCTTCTTTTATCAAACCCGGAAAAACCACTCACCTGTTTGGCCTCTCCAGCACCTTCCCCCCTCCCTGCCCCAACTGCAGCTGTGCGCAGCCAGTAGACTGTTTTCCTTAAAGGCCTCCGGGTGCTCGTAGCTTCTTTCAGCCAAAATTTTTAGAATGCGACTGGGGGGGGGAGGAGTAGCTCACCCTGAATTCATTTAGCTCTGTCGTTGAAACTCAGGTTCCTAGACCAGAGGCACAAAAACAAATCGAAAAGGCAGTTTCTGGGCAAATGGAAAACAGCTAATTTTGCAGGTGCTTTGGCATCGGTGGTAGCAAGTGAACGTAACATCCATACGGGGTGGGGCGGGGCGGGGGGGGATGATTTGATTACAGATAAAACGAGAATGAGATTCGCGACGAAAATCCTGAAACTGGACATTTAAATGCACTGCCCGGGGTGGGGTGGGGAGCGGGATCGGAAATGACGCTTGTGGTTTTCAAATGCGTTTTTACTTGGGAAAGCCGGGCGGGGAAAGGAAAGGTCATCGTCTGTTTAATTTCCACCCCCAGCCCAGGACGTCCAGCATTAGCTCGCCGGGCCTCAGCTGTTGTACACACACGGGGAGGGGGGAGGGGAAGGCGGAGGCGCGGAGGCGGGGCCGCCGGGGAGGAATCTGGGCGCCCTGCCGCGCATGCGCCCTCCCCGAGCAACAAGTGGCTCCACAGACAGAGGAAGTGTAAAGGGGAGGGAGGGGGGAGAAGTGGTGCAGAGCATGGCGGTGACGTCAGCGCTCCGCCCGGGCGGCATCCCGCGCGGCCAAGCCGGGGACAGCGCGAGCCGCAGCGCGAGCGGGAGCGCCGAGACGCGCCTCCGGAACGTAGAGTAACAATCACAACCCCACATTCCGGGCGAGTGCGAGCGGGAAGGGATGCGACCCGGGCCGAGGCGCCGCGCGAGCGCCCTGCAGCCAACGTGAGCGCCGCCAGCCGCGGCGGCCGGGGCGCCGGCCGGGCCTGGGGGCGGCGGGAGCCTGCGTGCGTGCGCTCCTCTCCTCTGCTCTCGTGCGTCCTGGAAGCGGTGGCCGCGGCGGCTCCCTCCGGCCGTGCAAACCCAGCCGCCGCCAGCGGAACGGCCGACGCTGCGGAGGGGAGAAGCTCCTCTCGGCGGCCACCCCCTCCCTCCCCCGGCGACTTCAGCAAGATTGGACCCGGGCACCGGGTGGCACTGAGCCCTCTAGCCTTCGCCCCAGTGAGCCTGGCGGGGAGAGGACGCAGCTCGTAGGGGGGCCCCCAGGGAGAGGAAGAGACCACCCCTTTCGAGCTTCCAGGCACCAGCCACTCCGGGGAGGGGGCCAAGAGCCCACGGCGGCCAGCACCCGGCACCCTCGCCCCCTCCCCTCGGGCCCGGAGCTCGCAGCCCGGGTCCGCGGCACCAGGAAGAAGGCGCCCGAGCTCCCCTCCCGACGACACAGCCGCAGTAGGAGGTGGGGGCGACGAGCGGGCAGCACTCGTCCGCCGCCCCGGCGGTGGAGCCCCCACGGAGAGGCGCTGCGCCGGCGGTGGAGACTCGCGCTCCCTCCAGCCCCTGGGGCAGAACTTTCTCGCCCCCCCTTCCTCCCCCGCAGCCGGACTCCCTCCCCAGCCGGCCAGTCCTCCCGGAGGAGAAGGCGCCGCGGAGACAGCCTGGGCGGGGGCCTACCTTCCCCAGGGCGGGCATCATGTCGGCGGCGCAGGTGTCCTCGTCCCGGAGACAGTCTTGCTACCTGTGCGACCTGCCCCGCATGCCCTGGGCCATGATCTGGGACTTCTCGGAACCCGTATGCCGCGGTTGCGTCAACTACGAGGGCGCCGATCGCATCGAGTTCGTGATCGAGACGGCGCGCCAGCTGAAGCGGGCGCACGGCTGCTTTCAGGACGGCCGCTCCCCCGGGCCGCCGCCGCCCGTCGGGGTCAAGACGGTGGCCCTGTCGGCTAAGGAGGCGGCGGCCGCGGCGGCGGCGGCGGCGGCGGCCGCGCAGCAGCAGCAGCAGCAGCAGCAGCAACAGCAGCAGCAGCAGCAGCAGCAGCTCAACCACGTCGACGGTTCCAGCAAGCCTGCGGTGCTGGCGGCCCCGTCCGGCCTGGAGCGCTACGGCCTGAGCGCTGCCGCCGCCGCCGCCGCCGCCGCCGCCGCCGCCGCCGTGGAGCAGCGCAGCCGCTTCGAGTACCCGCCGCCGCCGGTGAGCCTGGGGAGCAGCAGCCACGCCGCGCGGCTGCCCAACGGGCTGGGGGGCCCCAACGGCTTCCCCAAGCCGACACCGGAGGAGGGACCCCCGGAGCTGAACCGCCAGAGCCCCAACTCCTCTTCTGCCGCGGCGTCGGTGGCGTCTCGGCGCGGGACGCACGGTGGGCTAGTGACGGGGCTGCCCAACCCGGGGGGTGGTGGAGGCCCCCAGCTCGCGGTGCCCCCCAACCTGCTGCCGCAGACGCTACTTAACGGCCCGGCCAGCGCCGCGGTGCTGCCCCCGCCGCCGCCCCACGGCCTCGGCAGCCGTGGGCCCCCGACGCCCGCGCCCCCAGGGGCACCCGGGGGCCCCGCTTGTCTTGGGGGCGCCCCGGGCGTCTCGGCCGCGTCGTCCTCGGCGTCGTCTTCGACCTCGTCGTCGGTGGCGGAGGTGGGGGTGGGTGCTGGCGGCAAAAGGCCCGGCTCGGTGTCGAGCACCGACCAGGAGCGCGAGCTGAAGGAGAAGCAGCGCAACGCCGAGGCCCTGGCCGAGCTGAGCGAGAGCCTGCGCAACCGCGCGGAGGAGTGGGCCAACAAGCCCAAGATGGTCCGCGACACGCTGCTCACGCTGGCTGGCTGCACGCCCTACGAGGTGCGTTTCAAGAAGGACCACTCGCTGCTGGGCCGCGTCTTCGCCTTCGACGCCGTCTCCAAGCCCGGCATGGACTACGAGCTGAAGCTGTTCATCGAGTACCCCACGGGCTCCGGCAACGTGTACTCCAGCGCGTCCGGTGTGGCCAAGCAGATGTACCAGGACTGTATGAAGGACTTCGGCCGGGGTCTCTCCTCCGGCTTCAAGTACCTGGAGTACGAGAAGAAGCACGGCTCCGGGGACTGGCGCCTCCTGGGAGACCTGCTGCCCGAGGCCGTGCGCTTCTTCAAGGAGGGCGTGCCCGGCGCCGACATGCTGCCCCAGCCCTACCTGGACGCCAGCTGCCCCATGCTGCCCACGGCCCTGGTGAGTCTGAGCCGCGCCCCCAGCGCGCCCCCGGGCACCGGGGCCCTGCCGCCCGCCGCCCCTTCGGGCCGGGGCACCGCCGCCAGTCTCCGCAAGAGGAAGGCGTCCCCCGAGCCCCCGGACTCCGCCGAGGGCGCCCTAAAACTGGGCGAGGAGCAGCAGAGGCAGCAGTGGATGGCGAACCAGAGCGAGGCACTGAAGCTCACCATGTCGGCCGGCGGCTTCGCGGCGCCGGGGCACGCCGCCGGGGGTCCGCCCCCCCCGCCCCCGCCCCTGGGACCCCATTCCAACCGGACCACCCCGCCCGAGTCAGCCCCTCAGAACGGCCCGTCCCCCATGGCCGCCCTCATGTCGGTGGCAGACACTCTGGGCACGGCGCACTCGCCGAAGGACGGCAGCTCCGTGCACTCCACCACTGCGTCCGCCAGGCGCAACAGCAGCAGCCCGGTGTCACCGGCCTCCGTGCCCGGGCAGCGCCGCTTGGCATCACGGAACGGGGACCTGAATTTACAGGTGGCGCCCCCGCCGCCTAGCACCCACCCGGGCATGGACCAAGTGCACCCCCAAAACATTCCGGATTCCCCTATGGCCAACAGCGGGCCCCTCTGCTGTACCATTTGCCACGAACGTTTGGAGGACACGCATTTCGTTCAGTGCCCATCCGTCCCCAGCCACAAATTCTGCTTCCCTTGCTCTAGAGAGAGTATCAAGGCCCAGGGGGCCACCGGCGAGGTGTACTGCCCCAGCGGAGAGAAATGCCCCCTGGTTGGGTCGAATGTACCTTGGGCCTTCATGCAGGGCGAAATCGCGACGATCTTAGCTGGAGATGTTAAAGTGAAAAAGGAGAGAGACCCTTGAACCACAAGACGGCCACCTCCTCTGCCCCTGACCAGCTCCTCTCCGATCCAGAGGGCCCCTCCCCCACCCACAGCGACCCTCCCTCCCCTTGCCCCTAAGATGTAGAATTGTGAATATAACAAACTGCAAAAAGTTAGTCTTATGTATAGACATTATTTTCGTCGTATGTTTCTATATTTTGAAACAAAAGGTATGTAACTTCTTCATTTGAAGGATAAGCTGGTTTGTGTTAAGCAGTATAATATTGGTTGGGTCATTTGCATCATTTCGTTAGCATTTATTTGGTGGCAGAGTGTTTGCCTAGGTACAGAATTAATAGCCCTTAGCAACGACTGCTGCTGGTGTGTATTTTTGTAAATGTTATGCACTCTCTGAAAGGAAAAAAAAAAAAAACAAAAGAAAATGACTTTTTTTTTTTTTGCCAAGGCCAGTGTTGCTGCCTAAAAAAAAAAAAAAAAAAAAGATGCTATAAAATGGTGAAAGCTTCTTTCTAAACAGCCCCAAGTGTTGAAGTCTTCACTTTATTTTGTTCCATTTTGTTCTGTTCTGTTTTGTTTTTCTGTTTTGTTTGCAAAATGGTAAGGGGGGGGTTGTTGGGGGGGCGGGGTGTTTTTTGTTGCAAGTTTGTGAGGGAAAATGTTTTGGTTTGTTTCTACGGACCTGAATGTGTTGGATCTTCACGTGTTGTTTTGTTTTTGCTTTATTGATGCACGGATGCTTTTGAACAGTAGAGCGAAATGCTAGACATGGGGAATCTGCTCTGTTTGTCCTTTATACATTTCTGTAGTTAACAGAACACTGTAATGTGCCTTGGAGCTTAGTAACTTGTAATAAATTCAATTGATATTAATTCTGCCCCGAGTCAGCAAGTGTGTTTTTCTAGAGCTAAGGCCACGTAGTAGTTCCAACATAGGGGACACCCTCCCTGCCAACGTAGAGCACAAATGCTGGTGTCTTTGCAAAGCCTGGGAGGTGGCATCTGTAGAAGGCCCTGTGCTGGCGGACTGCCCCTCCCCCCCACCAGACTATTTACATTCACCTCTTGGGGCAGGACAGTTGCTGACTAAGCAATTTCTGTTTACTCTTCTGCATCTCTATTTTCCCTGAGCGCCCCAGCTGCAAATGGCATTGTCAGAAACTCGCCCTGTGGCCTCGGGTATGTGCCGATCTCCAGTGCAGCTGTGCCTTGTGCAAGTGGGAAAAACAACAACAACAACAACAACAAAAACACAAGAAACTAGGATGCTTTGCCTCTTAGATGTGGCAGGAATCACACTTACTGCACATTATAAAGCAAAAACGCCACAGAGCTGGGAGCTGTCAGTGGAGGCAGGAGGGGTGTGGGCAACAGGGAAACAGGCATGTAGTGAGCCAGGAGAGTTGCCAGCAGCTTCCAGCTGATGCATTGGAAAAACAGTGCCACCTCATTCATCACTCATTCCCCACCCCCTACCCCCTTTGTGATAAGTATTTCTAAGGGCAGGACACTTAGCTGGTGGGAAGATGATGGCAGGGAATGGGGGAAGAGAGAAAAAAGCCAAACCCCACGTCCAGAGGCAAAGGTCACTTATGACACCAAATAAAGCCTGTTCCCATGGGTGGGGAAATTCAAGGATTGGTCTAATCAACTTTTGGGCAGCATTTGGGCGGCAGAGAGGGGTAGGGGAAAGGACTAGGCCTGGAGCTCTGAGCCCCCTTGGCTGAGACCAGACCGGAGCAGTCCCAGAGCTAGGGCAAGGCAAACAAACCTGGCTTGGACCTTGGACCTTGTGGGAGGCAAATAGAAGAGAGTAGAAAATAGGAGGGAGGTAGCAAAACAAAACCTATCTGAAATTCATTCCTGGTCACACCTGACTCCCTCTGGGAGAGGGGCATGCTGGGCCAGGACAGTCTCTATCCAGGTGAGGAATAAATGAATAAGGGAAGAGACTTGGTGCCTCCACCCCACTCCCATCAAAGAGGGTGCAGGAGCCAGGAGGCTAGGGAGATGGGTATGGGTGCAGGCATGTTTGGGGAAAACCAAATCACCGGTTAGCCCAGAACACTGGTGTGGAGGTTGGGTTGGTGTTGGGACTCGCTGTTAATAACACCTTTTTAGTTTCTGTTCCTTGCTATCACCATCATTGAAGTAGTGGAGAAACCATGATTCTCTCGCTGCATGTGTGTGTGTGTGTGTGTGTGTGTGTGTGCATGCGTGCGTTATGGGGGTGTGGATAACTGGCAATTGATGGATCCACTGCAGCCTCTTAATCCTGGTAGATGGGAGGTGCCTGTCTCACCTCTTTAAGAATCTCCCCACATATAAATAGATATGCGTGTCAGCTTCTTGCAAATGTGTCCGTGCATTTTCATCTGCTGCCAAGTGTTGTATTGGTGTTTATGAGTCATGAAACCTATTTTCATCCTCAGGGGTAATTAACTTGGGGGTGATAATGCATAGCAGACTGTAGGAAGAGTTAATTCTAAAACCCATCCTTGCCTGGCTACCAATCACGCATTTCACTTAAAGGTCTGAGGTTGGCTTTTCTCATAAGCTCATTAATAAAAACCAAGCATGTTTCGCCTGGAAGATCCTCTAAGGTGCTCCCAACCCCCACTCCCCAGCACACATACACTCTTAAAAATGGGTAAAGCTCAGCAGCCCGAGAATATAGAGATAGGGTGTCATGGGTGTAATTTAACCACACTTGAATGAAGGAGCCGTGGGTGCCGCCACAGCCCTGAACTGCACATATGAACTTCGATGTGTGGATCACCTTTCGGGATGCGGACCCTGCAAATCCGGTCCAGTGGCTCGAGCAGGAGCCCGTGGGTGCGGAGATCTGTCTCTGTGTGCACCTCCGCTGCTGGGGGCCTGCCTTTCTGCCCTCATTGCTGCGGTATTATGCGCAGGAACTTTTGGGATTCATAAGACCCTGGCTTTAGTGCACATAGGTAGGAAAGGGGCCCGTCATTAAGAGCTGAGAACCGCAGCGTCGTTGCTTCCCCTTCTTGTTGCTGGGTGCATTATTAGCAGGAGAGGCAGTGGCTGTAATAATGAGGCATCCAGCAAAGGCGGCCAGTTTGGTTTCACTAAAGGAAGGCTGCCTTGATGAGGCCTGGGGGAGAGGAGGGAGGAAGTGGGAGGGAGAGCCAGAGTTGGGTGGAACTCGGGCTGGAAGTGAATTATAATGGCACAGTTAATTAAAGTTTACCATAGCCAGGGGCCATTTGTTAAATGGCGGCTCTCCCTTCTCCTTTTTGGAACCATGTGACCTTTCTCTTTGCTCTGACCCGTTCAGCCGCTAGCTAGTCGGGTTGTTCTTCACCAGTCTTGCTTTGATTCCCCAGCTAGATTCCCCCTTCCCCGAAGCTTTCCACGTTGCACACCGAGAAAGCATTTTCTTCTCCTGCATGTGAAGATTCTCATGGATTCAGAGATTCAGATGGAGATCTCTGGATGGGCCTAGGCTCTTCATTGCCCCTGGATGGAGCTTCTCATCTCCTCCACTCCCCATCCATCCCAGTCCCTTCCCCCTCAGAGCCAAGGTGGCCAACATTTAATAATCCATCTTGCATTTACTTAAATGCATTATTTGTACAGCTAATCCAAACTGAATGTTTCTTTCAGTGAGCATGGGGGTCAGGCAAGGAGGGTTTTGAGACAACGGGCTGACGGGGGTCATTGTTGGACCTTGATCTCTGAAGCCTGCACCGTAGGAGAGCGCCACTGTGTCCTGCATTGGCATATGAACCTGCTCGGCTCCGGCTCCTGCGGGTATGCATGCCAACGTTATCAAACGTAAGATTCATGGGTGCATCTTCACATGCATCCAGCCCGGGCTGGTACTGTAATGACTACAGAAATTCACTTTTGTTTTCTCTCACACTTTATCAAATCAAGGAAATGAGAACTGGGAATGACCTTATGGTCATCTAGTAAAATGCTTTCTAAACCTTCCTGAGGTCAGAGACACCGTAGAAAAATCTGATAGAAATTATGGATCCTTCCCAGAAAGTACAGGTGCCCTCACACACGTGGATTTGCATACGTTTTCTTTCCTTTTTTTAATTATAAATTTTATGTATTTTTAAGTAGATAAAACATTTCTTTGCCTCGAAATTCAGAAGGTACGAAGGGGAATATAGCACAACCGTAAGGACTGCTTTATGCAATTGGCCCCTCTGCCACACAGTTCCCTTCTGGGATGCTACCAGTGTTACTCAATTTTTAAAGGGGTCTCTGCACATCTAAAGCCCAGGCACAGAACCTGAGTTTGGGACTTCGGTCTAGTCTGTCCACCTCGTAAAGATGAGGCTGCCAAGACACAGAGAGGGAAAGTAAATTGCATAGGGTCATACAGTGGCAGAACCTGGACTAGGTTCCTGTAAGGAACAGCTCTAATGGACATTTTCTTTTTTAAAAAAAAATTCTTTTTAAGGACATGGCTTACCCTAGAGCAGTATATGAGAAAAGGTGATGATGAGGTGGGCAAAGGAGTGTGAGTGCCTGGCAGGGGAGGGCTCAGGGTTTTCACTGACTCTTGGGAGACTAGGAACAAGCATTTGCCCTTTGGTCTCTTGTAGCCATTCCACTTGGGGATGGGGATGTTCAGAGAAGTTTCTAGGTCTCTGACTGCAAATGTGAGGGGGAATCTGAACTAGTAGAGTCTTAACCTTTAAGCTGTGGATCTTCGTGCCACCTCCCTCTTTACGGATCAGAAACTTCTGATGATTTAGACAGATAAGCAACCATCTGGGCATAGAAGTAAGTAGGGAGGGGATCCCTGGGTGGCGCAGCGGTTTGGCGCCTGCCTTTGGCCCAGGGCGCGATTCTGGAGACCCGGGATCGAATCCCACATCGGGCTCCCGGTGCATGGAGCCTGCTTCTCCCTCTGCCTATGTCTCTGCCTCTCTCTCTCTCTCTCTGTGACTATCATAAATAAATAAAAATTAAAAAAAAAAAAAAAAAAGAAGAAGTAAGTAGGGAGAGGGACTCCTGGGTAGCTCAGTTGGTTAAGCATCTGCCTTGCGCTCCATCATGATCCCAGGGTCCTGGGATGGAGCCCCACATCTGTAGGTCCCTCTCTGTGCTCGGCAGGGAGTCTGCTTCTCCTCCCTTCATCCTCTGCCTGCCACTCCCCCTGTTTGCCAGAGCTCTCTTTCTCTCTCTCTGTCAAATAAATTAATAAAGTCTTAAAAAAAAAAAGAAAGTAGGGAGAGAGAAAGATCAACCAGGACTCCTCCTGCCTTACCTTGAGCTAGTTTGGGGCTTCTCTCCTCTCTCCCTGTCATCATCCTCTGCCTGGCCCTCTCTCCCCGGCTGACAGAGGGAACCGAAGGAGAAAAGTGGCACCCCACGTGTTGTGGGATGTGCTGAGTAGATGCACACTAGCCCATCCAAGCTTCAGGCCAGCCTAGGAGGAGGGTGTGATGACTCCCATTTTACAGATGCACCAACTGAGCCCAGAGAGGTTCAATACATAAGGCCATCCCTGTTATGTAATTTCAAGTCCAGGGCAGCCTGGAGCCTGGACTCTTCCCAGGACTCCTAGCCTGTTCCCGGCAAAAAGCATCTGACTTCTGACCCTGAGGACCCAGGGAATCCAGGCTGAGAGCTTAAGTCTCGAACCCTCAGTCCTCTTTCATCTTCCAGCGCCTCAGTGTGATCCTGGACAGTTCCAGAGAGCGTGGCTGTCCACAGGAGGGGCTGTCAGGAAACCCTTAAGAGTGAACATTTCCTAGGCTCAGTGTTTTGGGGACACACAGTGGTGCTGTCCAGTCAGTATGTCCAGTCAGAGTAAGACTGTTGTGAAGGCTCCCTCAGCTGTCTGCTACCTCCAGACTTAATTCAAGAATGAGCCCCAGGCACCTGGTGGCTCAGTAGTTGAGCATCTGACTCTTCATTTCAGCTCAGGTCATGACGTGGGGCTCTGTGCTGAGCTTGGAGTGTCTCTCCCTCTCCCCCTCCCACTGCTCGCATGCTCTCTAAATAAATAAATAAAATCTTAAACAACAACAACAAAAAGAATGAGCCCACCTCGGTCTCAGCTTTGACTGAACAGAGAGGTGGGCAGGAAGCAAATGGGGGTTCTAATTTCTAAGGCACATTGCTTCTCTGGGGACCATCTGCCTCAGGAGCTTCCATCTTCTCTGGCACTTTTGCTTGTTTGAGGGGAAAAGAAGTGGCAATGAACTCTTGAGCCTGGCCTGGTTGTCCTGTCTCTTTGGGGTCACAGATGTGCATACACCCATGTAAGAGATTGTGTGCAGTCTGTATGCAGTTGTGTTTTTTGGTCTTGGGGTTTTACCAGGAAAACTTACCTCTCTGTGAGTGCCATAATGTGGGACCCCAGTCCAGGCTAGACTGAAGAGAAGTGTCCCTGTCTCCCAGCTGGTCTTGGGTGGGCTGCAGTTCCTGCTCATTTCAGACCATGGCTCTGTAGCACACCTGAGCACGTCACATCCTTGCTTAGAAATCTCCCTTGAGGCAGCCCTGGTGGCTCAATGGTTAAGTGCCACCTTCGGCTCAGGGCCTGTTCCTGGAGACCCGGGATCGAGTCCCATGTCAGGCTCCCTGTATGGCGCCTGCTTCTCCCTCTGCTCCTCTCTCTCTCTCTCTCTCTCTCTGTGTGTGTGTGTGTCTCATGAACAAATAAATAAAATCTTTTAAAAAAAAGAAGAAATCTCCCTTGGTTCCTGTTGCCCTTCAGCATAAAGTTCAAATCCTTGGCTTCACTGTTTTCCTCTGCCAGAAGTAGGATATTTGACTTTTTAAAAAGACATTACATATACATGGAGAGAGAGAGAGAGAGAGAGAGAGAGAGAGAGAACATCAAACAGCATGAAAAGATATTCAAGAAAAGTTGGTCAGTCTCCTTCCAGTCCAGGTCTTTAGTCTTCCTTCTCCCAAGGGAAGCACTACTGGCAGCTCTTTGGGGTATACGTTTATTTATTTTTAATTTATTTATTTGAGAAAGAGAGAGACAGTGAGAGAGAGCAGGAGTGGGAGGAGGGGGAGAAGTAGGCTCACTGCTGGGCAGCTCGATCCCAGGACCCTGGGATGATGACCTGAGCCGAGGGCAGGTGCTCAACAGACCTGAGCCGCCCAGGCACCTGGTGTATACTTTTAGTATACAATGCATGAGGAAACCTAGGCTTACAATATATATCTCCTGGGGATAGATATTGGGACAAGCCAAAGACAAGAAGGAAGGTCCAAGGCAAGGAAGTGGACTTGGGTCAGAGCCTCTGTCTGGGCCTGGCGTATCTCCTAACCCCATAGCTAGAGATTAGCTGTGATTCCTCGGAGGCTCCTGTACAAAGGGTGTGTGTGTGCGTGTGTGCATGTGCACCTGCATCACTGCAGTGTGTTGGGCTCCTTAAGTGAGCCCCTGTGTCGTTTAGGGGGTTCTCTGGAGGGAATGGGGGTGGGGAGAAGTGGGGCGGTGGCCACGGAAGCCAGGTGTCCACGGCAGTGTCCAGAGCCCTTCTCCTTCAATAGCCACGTCCCCTGGCTCTGCCAACACCCAGGACAGACAGCTTGGTGAGGCTGCAGAGCTGCTTCCCTGGGTGACAGACCGGGAACCTGTGGAGAAAAGAAAGAGCAAGGGAGGAACATTATTGAGTGTAACCTTTGGAGCTGACAGTGGGTCAGGCATTGTCATGTACTATTTCTCTTTTATTACGGCTCCTTGTTGCTATTACTCTCCCGGGACAGGAAAATACCCAGGCTAGGTACTGTGATGGCCCCCAGTTTCCAGACAAGACAGCCACAGCACCGAGCAGTAGAGCACTCGCCCCTCCCTCGGTCCACAGGCCCCCCGCCCTCCCCTGCTCTGCGCCCACACCTCACTCCGCAGGAGCGCAAAGCCTTCCAGGGAGGCCTGGGTTGTGTGGCCGGGAGTGAGGAGCAAGCATCGGGAATCCTGGGGCCCTGGGTGAATGGGGTGAATGGCTCGGGAGCCGCAGCAGTGCCAGGTGCCAGGGGGTCCGGCTGCCTCGGGTTTGGGGCGCAGGGGGTGGGTGGTGGGACGCTGGCGGCCAGCACCCCGGGAGAAGCAGCTGTGGAATGCCGGCCACGTGAACGAGAAGGAATTAACTCTGCGCCCCTGGGTCTCAGCCCAGACGGTCACATGACCACCTCCTACAAACTCCCCCCACCCCAGCCCCCCCTTGTCTGCTTAGAGCTGTAGGCCCACAGGGCTCTGTCTGGTTAGGACCAGGCCACGGGGTCCTAGGTGCCTGACTCACCCACTAACCAACTTGCCCAATTCGTTGAGGGTGAGGGAGCCCGCTGGAATTAGGACCATTTTAGGGGAGGGGGAGAGAGAGCTGGGAGCCTCTCAGGGTAGGACAGAAAGGGGGGGGGCCGCAGGGCAAGAGCTGCTGTGGAGTGCCCCCCTTACGTGGGGTTAAACTGCCTGGCCAGGCCATCTGCCCGAAGGCAGGTTCTCAGGCTCCAGCAGGGTCCTGGCCCAGAAGGGTCTCTATGCCACTTGGGTGAGTGGGACAACTCAGCTAGGGCTGGGGCAGGCGGGGCCAGAGGCTCAGGGAGCTGGCACCTGCAGCTCCTCATTGGCCTGGGGCCCGGCACAGGCCCTATAACTGACTCCTACCTGGGCAAGGCCTTGGCCCCCTCCCCCCCAACCCGGCACCCCCTCCCCTCTGCCGAGGAGGAAGGGGTCAGCAGGTGTCAGCCAGCCACAGCCACTGCCTCTAGCACCCTGGGGAAGCAAGGGCCTCTGACAGCCTGCACCAACTTTTCTTAATCCCACATGGTTCAGCTCAAGCCCTTCTCCCTGAGAAGCAGCTGAGTCAGAGTCTGCTGCCTCCTTATCCCTTCATCTCCTGTCCCACCTGCCAGTGGCTTCTTCCCAGGGCTCTCCTCCCCGCTGAGGCCAAGTGCCTGCAGCAGGGTTCCTGTTCCCTTAGGATGGCAGAGGCAGCCGGAGACACCTAGAGCCCAGGCTGTTGCTTGGCTGCAAGGCTGCACCCTCTCCTTTTGTCTTCTCAGCTTGCCTGCTTCTTCTTTGGTGCTTCCCAAAGTCCGTGCTTTGGTGACATCTTGTAGCCACCCAACGGACACTGACTGATTAATGTCTGGGTTCAAATCCTGACTCTGCTGCTCATGTTAGGCAAGCTGCTTGATTTCTTGGGGCCTCAGTGTCCTCCTGTGAAATGAGATTACCCCTTACAAGGATGTTGGAAAAAAATTTTTTTGAACTTAATAAATTTTATTTAAGCTGCTACATTCAAAATATCATTACTTCAACATAAAACCAATACAAAGTTGGTAATTTGATGTTGGAAGAATTTAAACACATAATGCAAGTCGGCGAGGCTCTCAATGAATGTTGGCATTCTCGCTACCCTTACCCTTGCTTGGCTCAGCTGCCTTGTCCCCTCTGTGCCTCCACCCATGCCTCCTCCCCCCTGCCCAGTGCTGGGAGGGGAAAGGATGGATAGGGCTCCAACCACCTGACCCTAGGAGCACAGATGAGGCCTGTCTCATCTGGGGCACTAGGAAAGACTCCTTCCAGAAGGTAGGGTCTAAAAGGAAGGAGAAATTGGGGAGAAGAGGACTAGGAGGCAAGAGATGATGATTCTGCTGGAGAAGGGCAAGGAGTTAGCTTGATTTGTCTGGTGTGTAGGGAGAGGTGAGGTGGGACCAGCAAGCAAGACCTCCTGAGCTAAACTGAGGAGCTTGGAATTAATCTTAAAGGGCTTTTGAAAAATGTGAGCAGAGGGACAGTGTCTGATTTGCCATTTGAAAAGATCTTTCTGGCAGTAGCGTGAGGACTAGATTAGCCCGGAAAGAGAACCAAGGCTGGGAAACTAGCTAGAAGGCAATTGTAGGATCCAGGCAGGAGGTGATGAAGCCAAAGTAAGGAGGGGCTGTGGAGTAGGGAGGGGTGCAGAGGTGTTAGGTGGAGAGAAGGCAGGCTCTGGTACTAAGATGTGCTCTGGTGCATGAGGGACAGGCAGAGGAAGGAAGGAGGCAGGGCTAGCCCTCAGTTTGGGTGCCCAGGGAATGCAGCATGGGAGCAGGTTTAGGGGGAGACGTCTGGTCCCCTTTGGACACTGGCTTGAGGTGCTTTGGGCCAAGTGCGGGGAGATGCCAAGGTGAGTAGGTGGATGTGCCTGTTTGGACTCTGCAGACAGGTCCAGGCAGGAGCAAAGAGGGGTTGTCTTCCTCGTGGGTGGTTATTGGAGGTGTGAGCTTGGATGAGGTCCCTGAGGGAAAGAGGACAGAATGACAAGGCTCGGAATACTGAGGACACTGGGCTGCAGGAGGAGATGAGTAGCCAGCCAGAGAGGTGAGAGGACAGCCACAGGAAGTAGTGTCCTGCCTGCCAAAGAAGATGGCACAGGACGGAGTCCTGGATAGAGCTGGGTGCTGGCTGAGAGGGAAGATAAGGCAGCAGGGGGGCCCCTGGAGACCCTGGCCAGCGCAGCATGTGCAGGATGGAGGTGGCGGGAAGTACAGGGGCAGCAGGAGACCCAGCTTGTCCCAGTCTTGGCTCTGAAGGGAAGCAGAGAACTTGGCAGCCAGGGGGCAGGTGGGAGGAGTCCCTCTGATGCATGCTGAGAGAGACAGAAACACGGCTATAGGGAAGGGCTCATGGAGAAGGAGATGTTGAATTTACCAGAAGGCGAATGGTGATTAATGAGTGACAGCCCCCAAGAGGGGAGGAGACATCCAGGAGAAGCAGTACAGGATCCAAAAAGTCATATGGATAGTGGCCATTTACATAGTGCTTACTAGGTGCCAGGCACCATTCTAAGTGCTTTACGTATGCTAACCCACTTAGTCCACACGATGACCCCACAAAGTAGGGGCTGTTAGTTATCCACATTTTCCAGAAGAAGGATCCAAACATAGAAAGGTTAAGCAGCTTGCCCAAGGTTACAAACCTACTAAGTGATGCTGCTGATTTGCCAGGACCTGAACCCAGGTATGGTG
This sequence comes from Canis lupus familiaris, assembly GCF_011100685.1. Classification (NCBI taxonomy): domain Eukaryota; kingdom Metazoa; phylum Chordata; class Mammalia; order Carnivora; family Canidae; genus Canis; species Canis lupus. The sequence goes on along the minus strand of NC_049229.1, from coordinate 50,169,370 downwards.
CTGCCAGAGGTATGTCATGGTCAAGAGCACAGATTCTGGGGCCAAATAGCCTGGATTTGTATCCCAGTTCCTCCACTTACTTGCTTCACCTCTCTGTCTCTCGGTTTCCCCACCAGGAAAATGGGCATGAGGATTATACCTAATTCATAGTGCTGTTGGGTGGATCAAATGTGTAAACACCCATGGAACACTTAGAGCAGGGCTCGGGACATAGAAAGCACAAGCAGAGGGGCTCCCCCAGGATTGAATTGGGTGCCTCTTACACTGGAAGCAGCGGGAGGCAACCAGCATGGGGCTGATAGAGGGCTTTTTGTATCACGTTTGCCTATTTATGGGCCCTCTCCTGCGGCAGCCAGGGCCCCTTGGAAGCAGGCTTGGGAGCTGCTTATGCTAGAATTGAAGAAGCCGTGGGGACTTCTGTGCTGTACTCAGTCACTATGGAACCCGCTGCATGTTACTGTAAGCCTCAGCCTCCTCCCAGGCCAAATGAGGCGATGATACCTACCTGCCGAGCTGTGGGGTGGGAAGGATGCTAACCCCTCCTATAGAAGCTCCCTCCTGCACTCCTACACACATTGTAGGAGCAGGGGCCAGGTACTGTTCTAGAGTGAAATTATTAGTATTTGCCTTGATGTTTCAGCAGAGTACCTAGATGCTCCATAAATGTTGGTCAGAGGAGGAAAGAGGGTGTCTCCAGTGAGGACTAAGGAACAGGCAGGTGAGGGGGGAGGTGCCAGGATTAATTAGAAGAGGAATGGGGGTAAGCACCCCTCTCTCCCCTTTGCTCCATAACACGCACCATTAGATGCCTGCAGGACAGCACTCACTCTATGGGTTGACGGGCAGATCCCTGGCTGCATGCTCACATAACCTGGAAGATAAGTGTCTAGGGTGGTAAGGGGATGGGTGGCAGAGCCTCCAGGCCAGTGGAGGATTTGCTCCCAAGGCCTGAACTCTTGAGTTCAACCCACTTGAGTTGCCTATGTGATTTCCCCAGTTAAGGGAGGAATTTGTTCAAGGGGATAATGGGTTCTGGGCAGGACTGGCTTCACGGACATGGACCAGGTTTGAAAGGGATGTTTTAATGCTCTGGTGTTGCCATTTTGAAATTCTTAATCATTTTGAACAAGGAGCCCTACATTTTCATTTTGCTGGGAGCCTGCTAACTCTGTCGCAGGTCCTGGTTCTCAGGCCTGGGGTGCTTGCCTGTCTCCTTGTCCGTGATGAATCAGAGGGTCCATTGCTGCAGGTGGCAGCAGCTGAGAGCTGCATGGCCAGGCCAGAGGGCGTGGGGGAGGCAGCTTATGGTTCCGGCCCTCCCGAGGGCTGGAGCAGGTGTGAGACCTGCGGTATTGAATAGAGTATGCTGGACTACTGGGTTTGTGTCCTCACTCTGCCACCAGCCAGCTGTGGGCTCTGAAGTAGGTAAGGGACATCTCTGAGCCTATTTCCTCATCTGTAGAATGGGGAGGGAGTGAACACATCATGGAACAGTACCAGGGTTCAACTATTTTTTTTTTAAAGATTTTATTTATTTGTTCATGAGAAACACAGACACAGAGACATAGGCAGAGGGAGATGCAGGCTTCCTGTGGGGAGCCTCATGAGGGACTCAATCCTAGGACCCTGGGATCACGACCTGAGCCAAAGGCAGATGCTCAACCACTGAGCCACCCAGGGGCCCTGAGGGTTCAATTAGCTAATTAATGTATGGAAAGTACCTGGTTCATGGTTGGTGCTTAGCAAATATTTGCTGTCAAGTGTGTGGTTGGGGTAGAAAGGCAGTTGGATTGTGACTAATGTGCACTCTAGGAGAGAAGAGGCCCTGAGGCCCCTCCCTGCTGTCCCAGGAACCACATTCAAAGAAATGAGTGGCCAGCTCCCCCTCCAAAGTGGCCACTGTCTTTGGCCCCTTCTGGCCAAGAGCTTTGCCATTTCCAGAGTGAGCAGAGGGAGAACAAATCGCACCTCTGGTCCAGTGATTGGAATATCAGGCTGCCAGACCTTGTTCTGGGAATTTGCAGGGCGCTGCCCCTCACTCCCCCCCCCACCATTCCACACCCTAGTTTCCCTGAGACCCTGTCTGCTGTAACACAGGCCTCGCTGCCCATGCAGCGGCAAGGCTAGCCCAGTTTTTCCTGTATCAGTGCCGGGCCTGATCAGTGCCCTTCTCTCTGGAGGGCCTCCCCCTCCAGGGAACAGAGCTATGGGCTGAGGTCACATGCTGCCTCCTTTTCAACCCCCTGGTGTCCCCACCCCTTTTCTGATCCTTGATTTACCCTGAGCTGGATTAAGACCTCTAAGCAGCCCCGAGAGCTGAGAGGTTGAGGTGTATGACCCCCTCCCCCCACCCACAAGCTATTCACATACAATCTCAAAATAAAAATCACTGTAAACCTTAAAATCAGTGTGAGGAAGTCCAACAGAGTTCTGTTTTTTTTCCCAGGATGACTACTTCCTTGCTATTTTTGAAATACTAGGAATCAGCCCTTTAAAAAACCAAACCAGAGCGCTGTTGATGCCCTTTTACTGCCAGTGCCCTAGCACATACTTAATCTGTCTGTTGGGCAACCTGGCCTCGTCTGCCCCCTCCCCTGTGCCAGAGCCGGACAGAGGACTGGGGCATTGGGTCACTCTGCCCAGAGACTTCCCCCAGCGTGAGGGAAGCCCTGGGCCAATCAGCCGCTGCTGGGGAGGTGACGTCAGGAAAGCCCAGAAGGTTCCACTTCCGCCCCGGCCGGCCACAGTACACCCTCTCCTTCCCACTAGAGTGGCCAGGGCCAGCCCGGGCCCCCTTCCAGTCCTCCAGCTGGCCAAGGTTAGTCCCCAGGCCTGCTGTCCTGTACTCCACACCTGTCCGGCAGGTCTCCCCACCCCAAGCCACTTGCCCTCCCTGTTGGGGTGGGAGCCAGCTAAGTGCTGGGATTTCTTCTGCAGACTGGCTCTTCCGGATCCTGCTTGTAAACGCTGGTTAAAACTGAACCTCACGTGCCTGGCAAGGAAGGTGCCGTGGTGGGAGGTAGAGAAGGCAGGCAGAAGGCTCTGCACCAGCGGGAAGACCAGTCCTTCTTAAGCATAATCAGAGAGTGCCCCAGAGAGAGAGGCTGATGAGCAGCCTAGAAAATTCTAAGGGGGTGGGAGCTTTCAGAGCACTTTATTTTGCAGAGAGCAAACAGGCCTAGAAAGAGAAGGGCAGGTGGTTTCCACAAGGTGATCAGCAGGCAAATGGCAGGTGGAACAGAGCCCTGTTGGCCTTGCCTCAGTCCTCCCCTCTCCCTGAATGAGGCATGAGGACAGTCCTCTACCTCCTGTCTGCTCCTCCCCTGAGCACCCCCCTGATGAAGCTGGGAGACACCCTGCATCCCCAACTGCTCCCCCAACTGCTTTCCTGCTCGGCTGTCTGCCCACCAGCCAGCACTCTGCATCCATCCAACGTGCCCCCCCCTTCATCTCACCGAGGGAACAGACATTCATTGAGCATCCGGCCCCTACAAAGCCACAGATTCTTCTCGATAAGAAACCAAAGCCAGAGGTTCGATGTTTTCTGCAGGAAATTTCACATTCCCAGGGAGAGAAGGAAAGGATGAGTGGATTTAGAGCTCTTTACAAGTGCAGGGGGTTTCCCCTACAGGACTCTGAGCCTTAGACCAAACAGCCCCTTGGGGCAGTACCCCTATCCCTGAGACAGGCCCTGCAGCCCAGCTGCCCGGAGTCTCCCCGGGGAGAGCAGGGGCTGAGGGTCCTCATTCTGGAGCTGGTGTTGACAGATGGCCACTCTGGTGAAAGGCTTGGCAAGGAGGAATGACAGATAAGGACTAGGAGTGCAGCTTCACATGTGTGTCTTTTGCTCTCTTGCCCTTTTTTGGAGTTCGAGCCTTGTCCCCATTGCTCTGGGGGGATCGATTAGATTGTACGTTTCCTTCCTCCCTCAGTGCTCCCCCCAGAAAAAGCCATAAAGTCTAGAGATGGGGCGTTTGGAAGGAATTCATTCAGACCTTGGGATGAGATGGAAGAGGGTTCGGATTTCTTCTGTATCAAGAGTGATCTTGGAGAAGTCATTCAGTGCCTCGAATTTCTGTTCTGTGAAGCAGAAAGACTAGTGCTTCCTTCAAAGCATGATGAAGGGAATCAGATGATTGTGAACTAACGACGAAGTCCTTGCAATGCGTGGATGTTATTATCTTCCTAAAGGAAAAAGTCAGCGTGGCGGTTAGGGAAGGTAGTTGGGGGAATGACAAGCTTCAGCTGAGAGGCTGTTGCCAAAACGGATTGTGTCCCAGAGTCCTGAGACTTCGAGCTATAGGAGGGAGGCTACGGATGGACCAGGTCTTTGCCTTACCTGGGTAAGTAGCAAGAAACCTGCGTTGCTGAGGAAGCGGGGGAGCAGCAGGTGCTCACTGTCCCCAAGATGGAATGCACGGATGGACCCTTTCAGAGTGCAGGGCCCCAGGGCCTATGGCCAGACAGGAGCAGTGACATTCCCTTCCCAACTGACTCCACCCCAAGGGTCCTCCCCAAAAAGAGGCTCTCTGGCCTGTCTGGGAAGCTGACTGCACCTGTCCGGGGTTCCAATGAGCCTGGTAGCTGCAGGGGGGCTTGGAGGATATATGGAAACAGCCTAAATGGGGCCAAGGGTCCGTGGCTGGAGGAAGAGAGTGCTGCTGCTACAGGCTGATGCACTCTCCTTAGATTATGTAAACATTTCCCTCAGCCCCCTGCAGAGTATGTATAAGCGATAACTTGGAGGAGATACCAATCTGGTTGGGGCAGGTCATCAAAACCGGGAACAGTCCCTGCCAAACAGGAACATCCTGCCCCCCTCAGCTGAGCTGCTGCTTGGGTTATTTGGGAGGAATGAGAGATGTAATCACATTCTCAGAGTCAGGAAGCATGGCCTGTCCTTGCCTTACTGGGTCTTCTAGTCCATTATCATTTATTCAACTTTTGGAATGTGGTCATAAATAAGCCAAAGTCTTTGTTGTTGATATGCTCAGCCTAGCGAGGAAGAGTTCCAGAAACACACAACTTGGTAACGGAGGAGCTGCGGTTTTAGGTTGGGCTCTTTGGCTTGGGTTTTGACAAGTGAGTAGGAGTTCGAGGGGCAGTGAGGGAGAAATTCCAGCTCTTACTTGTCCAACACTTAAGCTAAGAAACTGCCCTTGTGCAGAACACATGAGTGCTGGGAGGTGCTCTAAGCTTGAGGGAAAGCATGACTCAGGAATGAAGCCATTCTGGGTCTGAAGGTGAATCTCCCTGATATTGTAATTTTGGTCTCTACTCTTCCCTGGGCTCAGATGGAAGAAAATACGGCCCGAACCAAATTTTTCTCTCTAAGGAGGCCATCCAATGCTTCTGTAGCTGGAGCACAGAGGTCGAGGGAGAATGTCTCTGCATTGCAGAGAGTGAATACACAGATGAGACACCTTCCACCCTGCCCTGACTGCACCTGCCAGGCACCCACATCCCTCTTAACCTGCTCTTGCCTCGTCCCAAAATAGCCCAGCCAAAGCCTGACCTGCCTGCCATTCTAGTTCTCTCACTTGGCTCCGTGCATCAGAACCCGGACTCTTACATGGCTATTTTCTGTCATTCCCTAGGTCCTGAGCTTGCACCAAAAAGCTGTTTGATTCTGCAGCCCCCCCGCCTTAGGTACTCTCAGGCAAGTCCCCATGAATCACAAAAGTCACAGTCCCTGACTATGTACCCACAGGCAGTCACCCGCTTGAACATGACAGAGCTAGGGTTCACCATTTCCATGACCAGATGGACCAACTGCAGGACAGAGCTGGAGAAGCAGGCATACCTGGTCTCTTTGTGACCACAACTCCTCATTGCTAAAACGGCAGGGAAATGCAAAGCCAGCCATGGATTTGGTCTCAGCTGAATTTTTTCAATGAATTAAAGGCATATCAAATAAATAAATAAATAAATAAATAAATAAATAAACAAACAAATATCCAGTTATCATGTCTTACCTCTTCTCTCTCTCTATATATATAATATAATTTATTATTATTATATTTTTTTAAGTAGGCACTTTGCCTAACATGGAGCTTGGACTCATGACCCCAAGACCAAGAGCCACACCCTCCACCGGCTGAGCCAGCCAGGTGCTCCTGTGTCTTACCTCTTTTCAAATTAGAGTTTCCCCATGTGGCAAGTAAGGGTGGGACTTCGTTACCTCCTTCACCAAAGGGAAAGGCAAGACACTGAAGAGGGATTTGCTCACAGTTCCTTTATTTAACAGATACCTATGGACCACCTACTACCTGCCAGCTTCTAGTCCAAGCACAGGGGATTCGGAGGAAGCAAAACAAAGGTCCTGTCCTCAGGAAGCTTACATTCTGGTGCAGCAGACCAACAACAAGTAAATATATCAAAATATGTCAGGTGGTGCCAAGTGTTGAGAAGCCAGATAGAGTAGGTGGGGAAGAAGGATTGGGGACTGGGGTGGGACCATAAGGTGGTCCTAGGAGGCCCTGCAGGTGATATGACATCAGAGAAGAGACTTGTTATAGACATGGGGCAAGAGTGTTCCCGGCCATGAGACAAAGTCATCATTATCACACTGTACTGTACACACCGATTTAACCTGGCAGTCCCGGCAGCTGGGCGGTGACTGTTTGAAAGAAGGAATGACATTTACTGGCGTTGGGTCTTCCGTTCTGAATACGGCCCATAAGTTGTTTGCATGTTTCTATCTCCCCTTCTGGAAGATCATTTGTAATACAAAATGTCAGTCCAGCAACATTGCTTAGGACAGAGGAGAGCGCTGGTGGACTGACGGCCTTGCAGACACAATAGAATGCGTGAGCAGAGGCCTGTAGCGGGGTGTGTGGCACAGGCCTAGGGCAGAAGCATATCCCAGGGAGGAGGCAAGAGTGATCTTCAGTTTCAGTCCCTGTGGCTGATGTGGTGGCTCTGTTGGTCTGCTACAGAAAAATAATTGCAAACATCTGTATCATGTCAGCTGCTGTCCTAAGCACTTTGCATACATTAATGCATTTAATCCTCATAAAAGACCTAGGTGACAGGTGCTATTATCACACCCATTTTACAGGCCAAGGTTCTGAAGCAAGGAGACGTGAAGTGATTCAGCTACGGTCCACATGGCTAATACTCGGCCGAGCCAAGATCTGAACGCGAGAGCCCCCCTCGTACTCTTCCCCCAGAGATTTCAACTCCGCATCCATGCCCCCTACACTGGTCCCCTCAATCTTTCACTGGAGTGTTTGTGCTCTCAGAGTCTCTGAGAAGCCGAAGGGTTTTTGGAATTCAACTTCCAGGGAGGTCAGCGGTAAGCAAAGATTTCAGAAAAAAATTACATTTTAATTATAAGTCATTGAACACATGTTTATGCAGCCGTATGTTATAGTGAACAACACAAAAAGCCAGGTGAATTTTTAAGATAAAAAAAAATGCCACGCTTTTGGTGGGTTGCAGGATTTCTGTCCCCAGGCTTCCACCCCTGGCCCCCAGCTCAGGGAACTGTCATAGTATGTCCAGCACAAGGATGAGTGTGTGTGGGAGTGTGTGCCCATGCATGCATGTACCTACACACACACACACAGAGTTCCCAGTCTGGATAGAAGTGAGTGAGTCATGGACCATGTCAGGCTGGGATGCAGTAGGAAGTGTCACTTTCTGCTGATTCTTCTTGGGGCCTGGGCATGGGGTGGGCAGTGGGGGGCGCCGGGCAGGGAAGGGAGAGGCCTTGGCTCTCTCCACCAGAGCTTGTGCAGGGCTCCAAGAGCTTCCGGCTTGTGCCTGTGAGACGATGGCACAAGAAGCTCATCCCCCCTTAACACCAGCGAGACAGCGGGGCAGGAGGCAGAAGGAGCCCCTCCTCATCCCCTGCGACCCCACCCAGGCCCAGCATCCACCTTGCGGAGCACATCCTCAGCTGTTTCCTCCTGCGGGGCGGGAGGCGTGTTCCGTGACCTCTGCTTTGTGCACGTCGGTGCACGTCTAGCCCAAGGAACGGTGTCCTGGCTGCCACGTGCCACAGAATGGGTCCCCCCACCCCCGGGGGAGGCCGTGCCCACGGGAGTTTTAAAGGCAGAGCAGGAGGGATGTAAGCCGACACTTCCACCCACTATTGACAAGGAGCTGACGTGCCTCTCTGAGGACGGACCTGGTGATTAATGTGCCCGCGTCTCCATTGACAAAGCCAAAAAGCAAACACACCAGCGAAGGCAGTTAGTCACGCAGGGACCCGGGGAGCCGGAGCGGCGGTGGAAGGGAGTGGAAGGGAAGGGGCGAGGAGGTGCGGGGTGTGTCTGGGCGAGTAGGAAGGGCTCGGGCGGGGCGGGCGGGCCAGAGCCAGAGGCAGAGCCAGAGCACCGAGCTGTCTGTGCATCTGGGAGGAAGTGTATGTGCGAGAGGGGAACGTGAGGGAGTGTGTCTGAGAGTGTGTAGGGGCGGTGTGGGGAGCCGCGGGTGACTGACAGGGGGAGGCAGGGAGGGGAGGGGGGCGGCCTCTCTCATCCCTCCTTCAGCCAGGAGGGCTTCTGGAAAGCCCTGCAGTTTGCAAGTGAGGGACAGGCAGGAGAGGTGAGATTTCATTACCTTTCCCTTTGTGTGATATTTTCGAGTTAGAAATGTAAGACGGGAACTATAAATAATCCAGTCACAGCTGCGACGTCCTGGAGATTTATGGTGCATGCCAATGCCAGCCAGCTCCGGGCTGGGGGCGGGGGCTGGGCTTACAGAGCCCAGATGACAGGCCCACTCTCCTGCACTGGGTCCCGGGTCCCCCAGTCCCTCCCTCCGGACCCACACAGCCCAGCAAGGAGAGGGGCTCACAGAGCCCCTCACAGCCCCCCCCCTCCGTTTGTCCTGGGCAGCCTGGAGCCACGAGTTCTGAGTAGGCAGCGAGGGAAGGTGGGGAAGTTCGGTGAGGCAGGGGGGCAGGCCTGCCCTGGGGGCCCCCCTGTGCTCAGCTGCCTCAGACGAGGGGAGCTGACAGGTGGCCCAGACACAGATGGGCTCAAGTCTGATGAGGTCCCGGAAGCATGGGCCAGTGGCCCTTCGTTCCTGTTCCCCTTTATGGGCAAGGGTCTTGTTCTGTGCAATGTCAGCAAACACTGCCAAGCTGTGCTTGGTGCAAGACTGGGGGGTGTGAGGGGGGCTGACGGTCGCCCCGCCCCCGGACAGGGTGCACACCCTATTGGCCCGGGAAGGGGTCATTCTCCAAGACCTTGGGGACTGCTGGCCAGGACAGTGACACCCCAGGGAAGAGATAGACCGTGTGTTTGGGGCAATGAGAGGGTTTGTCCTCAGAACCCAGGGGACTGGAGAAAGAGGAGGGTCAGGGGTCTCAGGGAGAGGACCTGGTTCAAGGCACCCCTGTGACATGCCTGTGCTTCCCTCACAAGAGTACTTATCTGGCCGTGTCCCTCACAAGCACTTGGCTTCCTGGGGGCAAGAAACAGGGATACACTGCTCTCACGGCAGCCCGGAGATTGCATGAGCCCGAGCCCTGGTTTAGTGCATCAGTTCTGCACAACAGTGGGACCCTGGTGCCGACATGTCCACAGACTGGAGCCCTGGGAGGGAGTGGCAGGGGGAGCAGAGCCAGCTGGGTTCCCCCCCCTTAGTCCTCAGGCTGTCTGCCACCCTGCCCCTGGCCCCTCCTGCCCTCCCTGGAAACCCCGGGGCTGGTGTGGCCCGGTTACCGCTGGCACCAGCCTGACACCTCGACGGTTTTCGTTTTGCTTTTCTTCTAATTCTCTGAGCAAATATTGAACATGCAGAGAGACATCCGAGTCCTAGGCATGGGGGTGGGGTGGACGTGGTAACACAGCTGGCTACTTCTTTGGGCAAATCAGTCAAGATCAACCTCAGCCCCAGGCCTCTGGCAGAGGGAGGCTGCTGAGAGGGTGTGGGGGGGTGCTAGCCCGGTGGGCAGGGAGGGGCCCTACCTTCAGAGGACACCTTCAGGGAGGAGCATCTGTTGTATGACTGTGGACTTTCAAAGTGGCCACACAGGGGTCATGGCAGGGTCTTTTCTGGGGGCCAAGGTGGTCTATTCTCTCTCAGCCTCCAACAGCAAACCATGTCTGGGAGTGGAGCACACATAGTAGCATTAAATCCCTTGGGGTGTCTCAGAGGCAGCTCAGCTGAAAATGACCTCAAAGCAAGCTTGCCTTATTTCGGGAATGACAGAGCCATGACATTCAGAAGGGGAACCTGGAGGTTCTGAGGATGTCTCCTCGCCTGATACATTCCCGCCCCACCTGTTAGGAGTCATGGCTATATGTATCATCACACTGTCCTGGGTGGTTGTGCCAGTCAGGGGTCTGATTGCAAGCAGCAGAAATAGACTCTGACTTTCCTTCCTTCTTTCTTTCTTCCTTCCTTCCTTCCTTTCTTTCTTTCTTTCTTTCTTTCTTTCTTTCTTTCTTTCTTTCTTTCTTTCTTTCTTTCTTCTTTCTTTCTTTCTTTCTTTCTTTCTTTCTTTCTTTCTTTCTTTCTTTCTTCTTTCTTTCTTCTTTCTTTTCTTTCTTTCTTTTTAGAGAGAGAGAGAGATAACATGTGAGCAGGTTAGGGGAGGGCAGAGGGGCAGAGGAAGAGGAAGAATCTTAAGCAGACTCCTTGCTGAGTGTAGAGCCCCACTCCGGGCTTGTTCTCACACCCCTGAGATCACGATCTGAGCTGAAATCAAGAGCCAGATGCTTAACCAACTGAGCCATCCAAAAGCCCCTGGACTCTGACATTCTTTCTCTCTCTCTTTCTTTTTTTTCCTTTCTTTCTTTTTTTTTTTTTTTTTTTTTTTTTTTTTTTTTTTTTTTTTTTTTTTTTTTGGACTCTGACATTCTTAAGCAGAGATTTGGAGCTGCTCACAGCTTCAGCAGGAAGGCTGGGCTCCCAGCTTGGAAGATGGGCAGCATGCAAGAGATGCCAGCAATCAGCGTCATTGCCAAAGTCATGCCATAGGGCAGTCTGCCTAGATGCCTTTGTCGTTACCACCTCTCTACCATCAACGGTGTGATGACAGGTAATTTTATGTGTTGACTTGACTGGACCCCGAGATAGCCGATATTCGGTCAAACATTATTCTGCAGGTGTTTCCACGAGGGTGTCTCTGGAGAAGATTAACACTTGAATCCCTAGGCTGGCTAAGGCAGATTACCCTCAGTGCTGGTGGGCTTGAATAGAACAGAAGAGTAGAAGAAGGGAGAATTTTCTATCTGCCTGACTGTTGAGCAGAGGGATAGGTCTTCTCCTGCCCTTGGACTGGGACTTGCCTTATTGGCTTTCTTGGTCCTCCAGGTCTTTGGATTCAGACTGAAATGTACAGTATTGGCCCATAAATACTCTTCAGGGAGGGGAATCCCCACCCCATCTCCCCATACAGGAAAGGAGCATTCTGGATGGCCTTCCCAGTGTGTTCCTCTGGAGCCCCATCCTTCCATTCTTGTCTCCCAACTCTGAAGTCCAGGAGGCTGACCTGTGTGGGCTGCATCAGCCGAACTTCCATGCCTCTGGCTTCCAGGGTCTCCCCCTGGAGGAGACTGGGAAGATGGGCAGAGAGACACAGGGGTATTTTTCCCTTTGTTTCTTTCTTTTGCAGCTCTGGCTCTCTTCAGATTCTACTCATCTCCCTCCCTGCCCCACCAGGGTAGGTCCTCACCATTCCTCTTGGTTTCTCTTAGCACTGCTTGCTCTCGGCAAATAGCCCCTTTCTGAAAAACTCAATTGCCCTGTTTGAGTGTAACACCTCTTTCCTGCTGGCACCTCAAATGGTACAAGACACTTGGAGATTGGGAGGCAACAGAGCCCCAGCAAATGCCCACAACGTGGTGGTGCAGACGCCCAGGGGAGGCCAGGGGCATGGACTTTGGAGACAGACCTACCAGGGTCTGAATTTTCAGCCCTTCTCAGTACCTGTAGGAACTTGGTCAAGTTCCTTAACCACACTGACCCTTCTTTGTTCTTCATCTGGGAAAGAAAAATTAATATTTATCTCACAGATTTCTGTTGAGAATCGGATGAGATCAATTTTTAAGCACTCGGCACTCAGGAGACCAATGATGACCAAAAGGGCCCCCCCGATGCACCAGCTCCCACTGATCAGTTAAGGGCTCCTTGGAAGACTGGGTGAAGGAATCCAACATCTCCTGGCCTGGAGGTGGCAGGTGCACTCCTGATTGATTAGTGATGGGACGCCCGGGTGGCTCAGCAGTTTAGCTCCGCCTTCGGCCCAGGGCGTGATCCTGGGGTCCCGGGATCGAGTCCCGCATTGGGCTCCCTGAATGGAGCCTGCTTCTCCCTCTGCCTGTGTCTCTGCCTCTCTCTCTCTCTGTGTCTCTCATGAATAAATAAATAAAATCTTAGAAAAAAAAAAAAGATTGATTAGTGATGTCTGTCATGGCACATGCCTGGGAAATGGCAGTAGAATGCACTTACCTTCTCTGTCGTAAACACTCCCTAAATGATGGCTGTCAGGTTTTATATTTCTATGCTCCTTGGGAAAGGAAGTTGGATTCTGCTGGGGTCACAAAGGCCAGGATCCTGTTTGACCGCCAGCACAGCCCAGGTCCTGAGTCATCGAGCTGCGTCTCCTGGCACAGCCCAGATTTCTCAGCAGGACAGATGCTCTGGCCAGCACTTTCCTTTAATCAGCAAACTGCTCAGCCCTGTCTAGGTTGTTGAAGGTCTTCTTTCTCTGGGGACCTTCTCTTGCTCTTTTTCCATCTCTAAGAGCCCAGCCTAATTCTCCCTGCCATCAGATTACACACACACCCCTGTGTCCACTACCCTCTCCCCATCGAAATTTATGGGGAATTACATGCATTTAACTTGAATGTCTTCATCCCATGTCACTCCGCCTTCCAAACCTCCCCCATTATCTCCCGCCCCAATCCAGGGCACCCGGCATTACCCCAGCAACATACACCAGGGTTGGTTGAAGACAAAAGATGTAGAAGAGAATCATGGCCACAGGTATCCTACAATGTGAACTGGAGCCTTAGCAGTCACCCAGGTGGTTCTTGGACTAGCAAAAAAAGAAAGTAGAGGGAGCAAGGGATTTTTTTCCAGAAATAATCTCCTTTCTATTTTCACTGGCACATAGAGCAACTTTATTTGTTCAAAAAATATTTGTTCAGCACCTACAATGTGCCAGGCAGCAATGCATCAAATGGACGTGTTCTTTGCCCTGATGGAGAAGCAGAGAAGTATAACCCTGTGGGTGATGGGCAGTATGGTAAAGTGCTAGTATGGACAGGAGCACAGGTGGGACCTCTAATTGCAAGGACATGGTGAGACAATCAGGGAAGACTCTCCTGAGGAGGTGGCTTCTGAACTGAGTATGAAAGGATAAGGAAGCTCTTCCTGGTAGTCGTGGGAGGAGCATAAACACAGATCCAGGGACGCCTGGGTGGCTCAGCGATTGAGCATCTGCCTTCAGCTCAGGGCGTGATCCTGGGATCCGAGATCGAGCCCCGCATTGGGCTCCCTGCATGGAGCCTGCTCCTCCCTCTTCCTATGTCTCTATGCCTCTCTCTGTGTGTCTCTCATGAATAAATAAATAAAATCTTAAAAAAAAAAAAAAGCACAGATCCGAAGGTGTGTGTTGGAAGAACTGCTGGTTGCTGGCAGGCCACTGTGGCTAGATCTCAGAGCTAGAAGCGGGAGGTGCTGGTCAGGCATTGTCGGGGAGGGTGGTGGGGCTCTAGGAGCCTTGAAAGGTCATTCTCAGGAGTCTAGATTTTCCCAAAGCAGCCCCCACTCCACCCACCTCACCCCATTCCCTCCAGTCTGTCCTCCACCAGTGTTGACTCCTGAGGCCCTGAAAGGAAACCTGGAATTCCTCTCTGTCCTGGGAGCTGCAGGGATTTTCAGGCCTTAGGGTGCAGGGACTTCCCCACCCACCTCCCGCCCCTGCCCCCAACCCCAGGCCCTCTAAGTCCCTAGGAGTGCAGTGATAGCTGCTTGATATCAGGGGTGGGTGGGCAGCCAGGCCACAGTGGCTGCTGGAGGAGGAACTGCAAGGTAAGAATGAGGGAGGGGGAGAAGCACGCAACCTGATGATCCAGGACTTTAATGCAGTCTTGCTAATAACTGGCTGACCCAACCATCAGGTGCAATTCAGGGTAAAGCAGGCGTTGGAGCATTTTCTTTCTCCAATGTCTAAGGTTTGCAATTACCTCCTCCTCTCATAAAACCCCTCACACCTTTTCCTCAGCCACTTCCCCTGCTCAGGCCTGCTTCTGTTTGGAAAATAGGGTATAGGTGTAGCTGTGTGGAAATATGTGTAGCTATATGCATGTCTGTGGATGAAAGTCCCTCATATAGGCGTAAGGAAGGGCATAAATGTACTTGCCTGCGCATGAAAACATCTCTGCTGGTGCCATGCATGGCGACATATGTGCATGAGCCTTCTATGCCTCTGTGCATGTGGTGGAACATGAATGTGTGCATGTGCACCCGTGTCAACAGGCCATGTGTGATGACAAGTGTGGGGAGACCTGAGGTGTGTGTGGGTTTGCAGTGAGTGTGCATGGGATTCTATGCAACTGGCTCCCATGGTTGTCTGCAAGGGAGATGCTGTTGGGGTGGGATATTTATATTAACTGAAGCAGTAAAGTGCCCAACTGGTCTCCCTGCTTCCCCTCTTGCTTCTTTGTAACCCATCCTCCACCTAACAGCCAGAGCAAGCTTTTAAAAATGCAAATCAGACCATATCATTTCTAGGCTGAAAACCCTCTTGTGGCTTCCCACTGCATCTGGAATAAATCCAAACTTCTGACTATGGCCTGCCTCCACTCCAGTCTTTGAAACTTTGTGGCCTCATCTCCTCCCACTCCTTGGCACCCCCTGCTTCAGCCACATAGGCAAGGGCCTTTACACTTGACTTTCTGTCTCCTGGGCCCTTTGTCACAGGGTGCTGTCCTGGCTCCAGGTTTCAGCCTGGAATGGTGACATTATCTGCAGGGCCTCCTCTGACTTCCCAATTTATTTTATTTTTTTTTATTTTTTTTTAAAGATTTTATTTATTTATTCATGAGAGGCACGGAGAGAGAGGCAGAGACACAGGCAGAGGGAGAAGCAGGCTCCACACTGGGAGCCCGACATGGGACTCCATCCCAGGTCTCTGATGACGCCCTGGGCTGAAGGCAGCGCTAAACCGCTGAGCCACCCGGGCTGCCCTGACTTCCCAATTTAAAGGTTCCTGGCCGGCTCAGTTGGAAAAATATTTGACTCCTGATCTTGGTATTATGAATTTGAGCCCCACACTGGGTGTAGGGGTTACTTAATGAATAAATAAACTTAAAAAAAAAATAATGGGCACCTCCAGTCTCTTGTCCATCA